>NC_135293.1:6362353-7034596 GCF_051311805.1 Agelaius phoeniceus
CACTTTCTGCCATGGTGAGTGGCTGCAAACACAGGCCATTTCCCATGGGAAAAAGAAGTCCTTTCCCCACGGTCTGCAAATCAAATGCAAGGTGGCCTTTGGGGCTCTAAGGACATGCAGGGTACTTCTTACTGGCAGCTTTCGATTTGGAGAAATCCAGCAAAGATTGCAAATTTCTTGCTGGGCACCACCCTATTGGCCAGGGCGAGAGGCCAGAAATGGAGGCCATTTTCCATGGGGAAAATGAAGTCATTGGCCCAGGGTCTGGGTATCAGATGAAAGGTGGCATCTGGGGCTCTAAGGACTTGCAGGGTCTTAGTTGCTGCCAGCTTTAGGTTTGGAGAAATCCAGCAGAATTTTCAAATTTCCTGCTTGGCACCCTACTTTCTGCCAGGGCAAGTTGCAGCACAGGGATACTATTTCTATGGGAAAAAGAAGTAATTTCCCCATCATGTGGGTATCAGCAGAGAGGTGAAATTTGGGGCTCTAAGGAGCTGCAGGCTCCTCGTTGCCAGCAGGTTTAGTTTTGGAGAAAATCAGCCAAGTTTGCAAATTTCAGACAGGGAATGAAGCAGATGGCCGGGGCGAGTGGCCCGAAACTGACCCCATTTTCCATGGGGAAAAAAGTCATGTCCCCAGGGTCTGGGTAGAAGATGAAAGGTGGCATCTGGGGCTCTAAGGACTTGCAGGGTCCTAGTTGCTGCCAGCATTGGGTTTGGAGAAATCCAGCAAAGATTGCATCACTCTAGCTTGGCTCCCCACTTTCTGCCATGGTGAGTGGCTGCAAACACAGGCCATTTCCCATGGGAAAAAGAAGTCCTTTCCCCACGGTCTGCAAATCAAATGCAAGGTGGCCTTTGGAGCTCTAAGGACTTGCAGGGTCCTAGTTCCTGGCAGCTTTATGTTTGGAAGAATCCAGCACAGTTTGCAAATTTCTCGCTCGGCACAGCCTTCCTGCCAGGCCAAGTGGCCACAAATGAAGGGCATTTTCCATGGGAAAAATGTCCTTAACCAAGGGTCTCAGTAATATGTTCAAGGTGGGCTTTCAGGCTCTAAGGACTTTCAGGCTCCTAGTTGCTGGCAACTTTAGGTTTGGTAGAATCCAGCAAAGATTGTATCACTCTAGCTTGGCTCCCCACTTTCTGCCATGGTGAGTGGCTGCAAACACAGGCCATTTCCTATGGGAAAAAGAAGTCCTTTCCCCACGGTCTGCAAATCAAATGCAAGGTGGCCTTTGGGGCTCTAAGGACATGCAGGGTACTTCTTACTGGCAGCTTTCGATTTGGAGAAATCCAGCAAAGATTGCAAATTTCTTGCTGGGCACCACCCTATTGGCCAGGGCGAGAGGCCAGAAATGGAGGCCATTTTCCATGGGGAAAATGAAGTCATTGGCCCAGGCTCTGGGTATCAGATGAAAGGCGGCATCTGGGGCTCTAAGGACTTGCAGGGTCCTAGTTGCTGGCAACTTTAGGTTTGGTAGAATCCAGGAAAGATTGTATCTCTCTAGCTTGGCTCCCCACTTTCTGCCATGGTGAGTGGCTGCAAACACAGGCCATTTCCCATGGGAAAAAGAAGTCCTTTCCCCACGGTCTGCGAATCAAATGCAAGGTGGCCTTTGGGGCTCTAAGGACTTGCAGGGTACTTCTTACTGGCAGCTTTCGATTTGGAGAAATCCAGCAAAGATTTCAAATTTCTTGCTGGGCACCACCCTATTGGCCAGGGCGAGAGGCCAGAAATGGAGGCCATTTTCCATGGGGTAAATGAAGTCATTGGCCCAGGCTCTGGGTATCAGATGAAAGGTGGCATCTGGGGCTCTAAGGACTTGCAGGGTCTTAGTTGCTGCCAGCTTTAGGTTTGGAGAAATCCAGCAGAATTTTCAAATTTCCTGCTTGGCACCCTACTTTCTGCCAGGGCAAGTTGCAGCACAGGGATACTATTTCTATGGGAAAAAGAAGTAATTTCCCCATCATGTGGGTATCAGCAGAGAGGTGAAATTTGGGGCTCTAAGGGAGCTGCAGGCTCCTCGTTGCCAGCAGGTTTAGTTTTGGAGAAAATCAGCCAAGTTTGCAATTTCAGACAGGGAATGAAGCAGATGGCCGGGGCGAGTGGCCCGAAACTGACCCCATTTTCCATGGGGAAAAAAGTCATGTCCCCAGGGTCTGGGTATAAGATGAAAGGTGGCATCTGGGGCTCTAAGGACTTGCAGGGTCCTAGTTGCTGCCAGCATTGGGTTGGAGAAATCCAGCAAAGATGTATCACTCTAGCTTGGCTCCCCAATTTCTGCCATGGTGAGTGGCTGCAAACACAGGCCATTTCCATGGGAAAAAGAAGTCCTTTCCCACGGTCTGCAAATGAAATGCAAGGTGGCCTTTGGGGCTCTAAGGACTTGCAGGGTCCTAGTTCCTGGCAGCTTTATGTTTGGAAGAATCCAGCACAGTTTGCAAATTTCTCGCTCGCACAGCCTTCCTGCCAGGCCAAGTGGCCACAAATGAAGGGCATTTTCCATGGGAAAAATGTCCTTAACCAAGGGTCTCAGTAATATGTTCAAGGTGGGCTTTCAGGCTCTAAGGACTTTCAGGGTCCTAGTTGCTGCAACTTTAGGTTTGGTAGAATCCAGCAAAGATTGTATCACTCTAGCTTGGCTCCCCACTTTCT
Organism: Agelaius phoeniceus; assembly: GCF_051311805.1. NCBI lineage: Eukaryota > Metazoa > Chordata > Aves > Passeriformes > Icteridae > Agelaius > Agelaius phoeniceus. The sequence goes on from NC_135293.1 coordinate 6,365,009, forward strand.
GCCATGGTGAGTGGCTGCAAACACAGGCCATTTCCTATGGGAAAAAGAAGTCCTTTCCCCACGGTCTGCAAATCAAATGCAAGGTGCCTTTGGGCTCTAAGGACATGCAGGGTACTTCTTACTGGCAGCTTTCGATTTGGAGAAATCCAGCAAAGATTGCAAATTTCTTGCTGGGCACCACCCTATTGGCCAGGGCGAGAGGCCAGAAATGGAGGCATTTTTCCATGGGGAAAATGAAGTCATTGCCCAGGTCTGGGTATCAGATGAAAGGCGGCATCTGGGGCTCTAAGGACTTGCAGGGTCCTAGTTGCTGCCAACTTTAGGTTTGGAAGAATCCAGCAAAGATTGTATCTCTCTAGCTTGGCTCCCCACTTTCTGCCATGGTGAGTGGCTGCAAACACAGGCCATTTCCCATGGGAAAAAGAAGTCCTTTCCCCACGGTCTGCAAATCCAATGCAAGGTGGCCTTTGGGGCTCTAAGGACTTGCAGGGTACTTCTTACTGGCAGCTTTCGATTTGGAGAAATCCAGCAAAGATTGCAAATTTCTTGCTGGGCACCACCCTATTGGCCAGGGCGAGAGGCCAGAAATGGAGGCCATTTTCCTTGGGGAAAATGAAGTCATTGGCCCAGGCTCTGGGTATCAGATGAAAGGTGGCCTTTGGGGCTCTAAGGACTTGCAGGGTCCTAGTTGCTGCCAGCTTTAGGTTTGGAGAAATCCAGCAGAATTTTCAAATTTCCTGCTTGGCACCCTACTTTCTGCCAGGGCAAGTTGCAGCACAGGGATACTATTTCTATGGGAAAAAGAAGTAATTTCCCCATCATGTGGGTATCAGCAGAGAGGTGAAATTTGGGGCTCTAAGGAGCTGCAGGCTCCTCGTTGCCAGCAGGTTTAGTTTTGGAGAAAATCAGCCAAGTTTGCAAATTTCAGACAGGGAATGAAGCAGATGGCCGGGGCGAGTGGCCCCAAACTGACCCCATTTTCCATGGGGAAAAGAAGTCATTGGCCCAGGCTCTGGGTATCAGATGAAAGGTGGCATCTGGGGATCTAAGGACTTGCAGGGTCCTAGTTGCTGCCAGCATTAGGTTTGGAGAAATCCAGCAAAGATTGCATCACTCTAGCTTGGCTCCCCACTTTCTGCCATGGTGAGTGGCTGCAAACACAGGCCATTTCCCATGGGAAAAAGAAGTCCTTTCCCCACGGTCTTCAAATGAAATGCAAGGTGGCCTTTGGAGCTCTAAGGACTTGCAGGGTACTTCTTACTGGCAGCTTTAGATTTGGAGCAATCCAGCAAAGATTGCAAATTTCTTGCTGGGCACCACCCTATTGGCCAGGGCGAGAGGCCAGAAATGGAGGCCATTTTCCATGGGGAAAATGAAGTCATTGGCCCAGGCTCTGGGTATCAGATGAAAGGTGGCCTTTGGGGCTCTAAGGACTTGCAGGGTCCTAGTTGCTGGCAGCTTTATGTTTGGAAGAATCCAGCACAGTTTGCAAATTTCTCGTTAGGCAGTGCCCTGCCTGCCAGGCCAAATGGCCAGAAATGTAGGGCATATTCCATGGGAAAAATGTCCTTAACCCAGGGTCTCAGTAATATGTTCAAGGTGGCCTTTCAGGCTCTAAGGACTTTCAGGCTCCTAGTTGCTGGCAACTTTAGGTTTGGAAGAATCCAGCAAAGATTGTATCACTCTAGCTTGGCTCCCCACTTTCTGCCATGGTGAGTGGCTGCAAACACAGGCCATTTCCCATGGGAAAAAGAAGTCCTTTCCCCACGGTCTGCAAATCAAATGCAAGGTGGCCTTTGGGGCTCTAAGGACATGCAGGGTACTTCTTACTGGCAGCTTTCGATTTGGAGAAATCCAGCAAAGATTGCAAATTTCTTGCTGGGCACCACCCTATTGGCCAGGGCGAGAGGCCAGAAATGGAGGCCATTTTCCATGGGGAAAATGAAGTCATTGGCCCAGGCTCTGGGTATCAGATGAAAGGTGGCATCTGGGGCTCTAAGGACTTGCAGGGTCTTAGTTGCTGCCAGCTTTAGGTTTGGAGAAATCCAGCAGAATTTTCAAATTTCCTGCTTGGCACCCTACTTTCTGCCAGGGCAAGTTGCAGCACAGGGATACTATTTCTATGGGAAAAAGAAGTAATTTCCCCATCATGTGGGTATCAGCAGAGAGGTGAAATTTGGGGCTCTAAGGAGCTGCAGGCTCCTCGTTGCCAGCAGGTTTAGTTTTGGAGAAAATCAGCCAAGTTTGCAAATTTCAGACAGGGAATGAAGCAGATGGCCGGGGCGAGTGGCCCGAAACTGACCCCATTTTCCATGGGGAAAAAAGTCATGTCCCCAGGGTCTGGGTAGAAGATGAAAGGTGGCATCTGGGGCTCTAAGGACTTGCAGGGTCCTAGTTGCTGCCAGCATTGGGTTTGGAGAAATCCAGCAAAGATTGCATCACTCTAGCTTGGCTCCCCACTTTCTGCCATGGTGAGTGGCTGCAAACACAGGCCATTTCCCATGGGAAAAAGAAGTCCTTTCCCCACGGTCTTCAAATGAAATGCAAGGTGGCCTTTGGAGCTCTAAGGACTTGCAGGGTACTTCTTACTGGCAGCTTTAGATTTGGAGCAATCCAGCAAAGATTGCAAATTTCTTGCTGGGCACCACCCTATTGGCCAGGGCAAAAGGCCAGAAATGGAGGCCATTTTCCATGGGGAAAATGAAGTCATTGGCCCAGGGTCTGGGTATCAGATGAAAGGCGGCATCTGGGGCTCTAAGGACTTGCAGGGTCCTAGTTGCTGCCAACTTTAGGTTTGGAAGAATCCAGCAAAGATTGCATCACTCTAGCTTGGCTCCCCACTTTCTGCCATGGTGAGTGGCTGCAAACACAGGCCATTTCCCATGGGAAAAAGAAGTCCTTTCCCCACGGTCTTCAAATGAAATGCAAGGTGGCCTTTGGAGCTCTAAGGACTTGCAGGGTACTTCTTACTGGCAGCTTTAGATTTGGAGCAATCCAGCAAAGATTGCAAATTTCTTGCTGGGCACCACCCTATTGGCCAGGGCGAGAGGCCAGAAATGGAGGCCATTTTCCATGGGGAAAATGAAGTCATTGGCCCAGGCTCTGGGTATCAGATGAAAGGTGGCCTTTGGGGCTCTAAGGACTTGCAGGGTCCTAGTTGCTGCCAGCTTTAGGTTTGGAGAAATCCAGCAGAATTTTCAAATTTCCTGCTTGGCACCCTACTTTCTGCCAGGGCAAGTTGCAGCACAGGGATACTATTTCTATGGGAAAAAGAAGTAATTTCCCCATCATGTGGGTATCAGCAGAGAGGTGAAATTTGGGGCTCTAAGGAGCTGCAGGCTCCTCGTTGCCAGCAGGTTTAGTTTTGGAGAAAATCAGCCAAGTTTGCAAATTTCAGACAGGGAATGAAGCAGATGGCCGGGGCGAGTGGCCCGAAACTGACCCCATTTTCCATGGGGAAAAAAGTCATGTCCCCAGGGTCTGGGTATAAGATGAAAGGTGGCATCTGGGGCTCTAAGGACTTGCAGGGTCCTAGTTGCTGCCAGCATTGGGTTTGGAGAAATCCAGCAAAGATTGCATCACTCTAGCTTGGCTCCCCACTTTCTGCCATGGTGAGTGGCTGCAAACACAGGCCATTTCCCATGGGAAAAAGAAGTCCTTTCCCCACGGTCTGCAAATCAAATGCAAGGTGGCCTTTGGGGCTCTAAGGACTTGCAGGGTCCTAGTTCCTGGCAGCTTTATGTTTGGAAGAATCCAGCACAGTTTGCAAATTTCTCGCTCGGCACAGCCTTCCTGCCAGGCCAAGTGGCCACAAATGAAGGGCATTTTCCATGGGAAAAATGTCCTTAACCAAGGGTCTCAGTAATATGTTCAAGGTGGGCTTTCAGGCTCTAAGGACTTTCAGGCTCCTAGTTGCTGGCAACTTTAGGTTTGGTAGAATCCAGCAAAGATTGTATCACTCTAGCTTGGCTCCCCACTTTCTGCCATGGTGAGTGGCTGCAAACACAGGCCATTTCCTATGGGAAAAAGAAGTCCTTTCCCCACGGTCTGCAAATCAAATGCAAGGTGGCCTTTGGGGCTCTAAGGACATGCAGGGTACTTCTTACTGGCAGCTTTCGATTTGGAGAAATCCAGCAAAGATTGCAAATTTCTTGCTGGGCACCACCCTATTGGCCAGGGCAAAAGGCCAGAAATGGAGGCCATTTTCCATGGGGAAAATGAAGTCATTGGCCCAGGGTCTGGGTATCAGATGAAAGGCGGCATCTGGGGCTCTAAGGACTTGCAGGGTCCTAGTTGCTGCAAACTTTAGGTTTGGAAGAATCCAGCAAAGATTGCATCACTCTAGCTTGGCTCCCCACTTTCTGCCATGGTGAGTGGCTGCAAACACAGGCCATTTCCCATGGGAAAAAGAAGTCCTTTCCCCACGGTCTTCAAATGAAATGCAAGGTGGCCTTTGGAGCTCTAAGGACTTGCAGGGTACTTCTTACTGGCAGCTTTAGATTTGGAGCAATCCAGCAAAGATTGCAAATTTCTTGCTGGGCACCACCCTATTGGCCAGGGCGAGAGGCCAGAAATGGAGGCCATTTTCCATGGGGAAAATGAAGTCATTGGCCCAGGCTCTGGGTATCAGATGAAAGGTGGCCTTTGGGGCTCTAAGGACTTGCAGGGTCCTAGTTGCTGGCAGCTTTATGTTTGGAAGAATCCAGCACAGTTTGCAAATTTCTCGTTAGGCAGTGCCCTGCCTGCCAGGCCAAATGGCCAGAAATGTAGGGCATATTCCATGGGAAAAATGTCCTTAACCCAGGGTCTCAGTAATATGTTCAAGGTGGCCTTTCAGGCTCTAAGGACTTTCAGGCTCCTAGTTGCCAGCAACTTTAGGTTTGGAAGAATCCAGCAAAGATTGTATCACTCTAGCTTGGCTCCCCACTTTCTGCCATGGTGAGTGGCTGCAAACACAGGCCATTTCCCATGGGAAAAAGAAGTCCTTTCCCCACGGTCTGCAAATCAAATGCAAGGTGGCCTTTGGGGCTCTAAGGACATGCAGGGTACTTCTTACTGGCAGCTTTCGATTTGGAGAAATCCAGCAAAGATTGCAAATTTCTTGCTGGGCACCACCCTATTGGCCAGGGCGAGAGGCCAGAAATGGAGGCCATTTTCCATGGGGAAAATGAAGTCCTTGGCCCAGGGTCTGGGTATCAGATGAAAGGCGGCATCTGCGGCTCTAAGGACTTGCAGGGTCCTAGTTGCTGCCAACTTTAGGTTTGGAAGAATCCAGCAAAGATTGTATCTCTCTAGCTTGGCTCCCCACTTTCTGCCATGGTGAGTGGCTGCAAACACAGGCCATTTCCCATGGGAAAAAGAAGTCCTTTCCCCACGGTCTGCAAATCAAATGCAAGGTGGCCTTTGGGGCTCTAAGGACTTTCAGGGTACTTCTTACTGGCAGCTTTCGATTTGGAGAAATCCAGCAAAGATTGCAAATTTCTTGCTGGGCACCACCCTATTGGCCAGGGCGAGAGGCCAGAAATGGAGGCCATTTTCCTTGGGGAAAATGAAGTCATTGGCCCAGGCTCTGGGTATCAGATGAAAGGTGGCCTTTGGGGCTCTAAGGACTTGCAGGGTCCTAGTTGCTGCCAGCTTTAGGTTTGGAGAAATCCAGCAGAATTTTCAAATTTCCTGCTTGGCACCCTACTTTCTGCCAGGGCAAGTTGCAGCACAGGGATACTATTTCTATGGGAAAAAGAAGTAATTTCCCCATCATGTGGGTATCAGCAGAGAGGTGAAATTTGGGGCTCTAAGGAGCTGCAGGCTCCTCGTTGCCAGCAGGTTTAGTTTTGGAGAAAATCAGCCAAGTTTGCAAATTTCAGACAGGGAATGAAGCAGATGGCCGGGGCGAGTGGCCCCAAACTGACCCCATTTTCCATGGGGAAAAAAGTCATGTCCCCAGGGTCTGGGTATAAGATGAAAGGTGGCATCTGGGGCTCTAAGGACTTGCAGGGTCCTAGTTGCTGCCAGCATTGGGTTTGGAGAAATCCAGCAAAGATTGCATCACTCTAGCTTGGCTCCCCACTTTCTGCCATGGTGAGTGGCTGCAAACACAGGCCATTTCCCATGGGAAAAAGAAGTCCTTTCCCCACGGTCTGCAAATCAAATGCAAGGTGGCCTTTGGGGCTCTAAGGACTTGCAGGGTCCTAGTTCCTGGCAGCTTTATGTTTGGAAGGATCCAGCACAGTTTGCAAATTTCTCGCTCGGCACAGCCTTCCTGCCAGGCCAAGTGGCCACAAATGAAGGGCATTTTCCATGGGAAAAATGTCCTTAACCAAGGGTCTCAGTAATATGTTCAAGGTGGGCTTTCAGGCTCTAAGGACTTTCAGGGTCCTAGTTGCTGGCAACTTTAGGTTTGGTAGAATCCAGCAAAGATTGTATCACTCTAGCTTGGCTCCCCACTTTCTGCCATGGTGAGTGGCTGCAAACACAGGCCATTTCCTATGGGAAAAAGAAGTCCTTTCCCCACGGTCTGCAAATCAAATGCAAGGTGGCCTTTGGGGCTCTAAGGACATGCAGGGTACTTCTTACTGGCAGCTTTCGATTTGGAGAAATCCAGCAAAGATTGCAAATTTCTTGCTGGGCACCACGCTATTGGCCAGGGCAAAAGGCCAGAAATGGAGGCCATTTTCCATGGGGAAAATGAAGTCATTGGCCCAGGGTCTGGGTATCAGATGAAAGGCGGCATCTGGGGCTCTAAGGACTTGCAGGGTCTTAGTTGCTGCCAGCTTTAGGTTTGGAGAAATCCAGCAGAATTTTCAAATTTCCTGCTTGGCACCCTACTTTCTGCCAGGGCAAGTTGCAGCACAGGGATACTATTTCTATGGGAAAAAGAAGTAATTTCCCCATCATGTGGGTATCAGCAGAGAGGTGAAATTTGGGGCTCTAAGGAGCTGCAGGCTCCTCGTTGCCAGCAGGTTTAGTTTTGGAGAAAATCAGCCAAGTTTGCAAATTTCAGACAGGGAATGAAGCAGATGGCCGGGGCGAGTGGCCCCAAACTGACCCCATTTTCCATGGGGAAAAGAAGTCATTGGCCCAGGCTCTGGGTATCAGATGAAAGGTGGCATCTGGGGCTCTAAGGACTTGCAGGGTCCTAGTTGCTGCCAGCATTAGGTTTGGAGAAATCCAGCAAAGATTGCATCACTCTAGCTTGGCTCCCCACTTTCTGCCATGGTGAGTGGCTGCAAACACAGGCCATTTCCCATGGGAAAAAGAAGTCCTTTCCCCACGGTCTTCAAATGAAATGCAAGGTGGCCTTTGGAGCTCTAAGGACATGCAGGGTACTTCTTACTGGCAGCTTTAGATTTGGAGCAATCCAGCAAAGATTGCAAATTTCTTGCTGGGCACCACCCTATTGGCCAGGGCGAGAGGCCAGAAATGGAGGCCATTTTCCATGGGGAAAATGAAGTCATTGGCCCAGGCTCTGGGTATCAGATGAAAGGTGGCCTTTGGGGCTCTAAGGACTTGCAGGGTCCTAGTTGCTGGCAGCTTTATGTTTGGAAGAATCCAGCACAGTTTGCAAATTTCTCGTTAGGCAGTGCCCTGCCTGCCAGGCCAAATGGCCAGAAATGTAGGGCATATTCCATGGGAAAAATGTCCTTAACCCAGGGTCTCAGTAATATGTTCAAGGTGGCCTTTCAGGCTCTAAGGACTTTCAGGCTCCTAGTTGCCAGCAACTTTAGGTTTGGAAGAATCCAGCAAAGATTGTATCACTCTAGCTTGGCTCCCCACTTTCTGCCATGGTGAGTGGCTGCAAACACAGGCCATTTCCCATGGGAAAAAGAAGTCCTTTCCCCACGGTCTGCAAATCAAATGCAAGGTGGCCTTTGGGGCTCTAAGGACATGCAGGGTACTTCTTACTGGCAGCTTTCGATTTGGAGAAATCCAGCAAAGATTGCAAATTTCTTGCTGGGCACCACCCTATTGGCCAGGGCGAGAGGCCAGAAATGGAGGCCATTTTCCATGGGGAAAATGAAGTCATTGGCCCAGGGTCTGGGTATCAGATGAAAGGTGGCATCTGGGGCTCTAAGGACTTGCAGGGTCTTAGTTGCTGCCAGCTTTAGGTTTGGAGAAATCCAGCAGAATTTTCAAATTTCCTGCTTGGCACCCTACTTTCTGCCAGGGCAAGTTGCAGCACAGGGATACTATTTCTATGGGAAAAAGAAGTAATTTCCCCATCATGTGGGTATCAGCAGAGAGGTGAAATTTGGGGCTCTAAGGAGCTGCAGGCTCCTCGTTGCCAGCAGGTTTAGTTTTGGAGAAAATCAGCCAAGTTTGCAAATTTCAGACAGGGAATGAAGCAGATGGCCGGGGCGAGTGGCCCGAAACTGACCCCATTTTCCATGGGGAAAAAAGTCATGTCCCCAGGGTCTGGGTAGAAGATGAAAGGTGGCATCTGGGGCTCTAAGGACTTGCAGGGTCCTAGTTGCTGCCAGCATTGGGTTTGGAGAAATCCAGCAAAGATTGCATCACTCTAGCTTGGCTCCCCACTTTCTGCCATGGTGAGTGGCTGCAAACACAGGCCATTTCCCATGGGAAAAAGAAGTCCTTTCCCCACGGTCTGCAAATCAAATGCAAGGTGGCCTTTGGAGCTCTAAGGACTTGCAGGGTCCTAGTTCCTGGCAGCTTTATGTTTGGAAGAATCCAGCACAGTTTGCAAATTTCTCGCTCGGCACAGCCTTCCTGCCAGGCCAAGTGGCCACAAATGAAGGGCATTTTCCATGGGAAAAATGTCCTTAACCAAGGGTCTCAGTAATATGTTCAAGGTGGGCTTTCAGGCTCTAAGGACTTTCAGGCTCCTAGTTGCTGGCAACTTTAGGTTTGGTAGAATCCAGCAAAGATTGTATCACTCTAGCTTGGCTCCCCACTTTCTGCCATGGTGAGTGGCTGCAAACACAGGCCATTTCCTATGGGAAAAAGAAGTCCTTTCCCCACGGTCTGCAAATCAAATGCAAGGTGGCCTTTGGGGCTCTAAGGACATGCAGGGTACTTCTTACTGGCAGCTTTCGATTTGGAGAAATCCAGCAAAGATTGCAAATTTCTTGCTGGGCACCACCCTATTGGCCAGGGCGAGAGGCCAGAAATGGAGGCCATTTTCCATGGGGAAAATGAAGTCATTGGCCCAGGCTCTGGGTATCAGATGAAAGGCGGCATCTGGGGCTCTAAGGACTTGCAGGGTCCTAGTTGCTGGCAACTTTAGGTTTGGTAGAATCCAGGAAAGATTGTATCTCTCTAGCTTGGCTCCCCACTTTCTGCCATGGTGAGTGGCTGCAAACACAGGCCATTTCCCATGGGAAAAAGAAGTCCTTTCCCCACGGTCTGCGAATCAAATGCAAGGTGGCCTTTGGGGCTCTAAGGACTTGCAGGGTACTTCTTACTGGCAGCTTTCGATTTGGAGAAATCCAGCAAAGATTTCAAATTTCTTGCTGGGCACCACCCTATTGGCCAGGGCGAGAGGCCAGAAATGGAGGCCATTTTCCATGGGGTAAATGAAGTCATTGGCCCAGGCTCTGGGTATCAGATGAAAGGTGGCATCTGGGGCTCTAAGGACTTGCAGGGTCTTAGTTGCTGCCAGCTTTAGGTTTGGAGAAATCCAGCAGAATTTTCAAATTTCCTGCTTGGCACCCTACTTTCTGCCAGGGCAAGTTGCAGCACAGGGATACTATTTCTATGGGAAAAAGAAGTAATTTCCCCATCATGTGGGTATCAGCAGAGAGGTGAAATTTGGGGCTCTAAGGAGCTGCAGGCTCCTCGTTGCCAGCAGGTTTAGTTTTGGAGAAAATCAGCCAAGTTTGCAAATTTCAGACAGGGAATGAAGCAGATGGCCGGGGCGAGTGGCCCGAAACTGACCCCATTTTCCATGGGGAAAAAAGTCATGTCCCCAGGGTCTGGGTATAAGATGAAAGGTGGCATCTGGGGCTCTAAGGACTTGCAGGGTCCTAGTTGCTGCCAGCATTGGGTTTGGAGAAATCCAGCAAAGATTGTATCACTCTAGCTTGGCTCCCCAATTTCTGCCATGGTGAGTGGCTGCAAACACAGGCCATTTCCCATGGGAAAAAGAAGTCCTTTCCCCACGGTCTGCAAATGAAATGCAAGGTGGCCTTTGGGGCTCTAAGGACTTGCAGGGTCCTAGTTCCTGGCAGCTTTATGTTTGGAAGAATCCAGCACAGTTTGCAAATTTCTCGCTCGGCACAGCCTTCCTGCCAGGCCAAGTGGCCACAAATGAAGGGCATTTTCCATGGGAAAAATGTCCTTAACCAAGGGTCTCAGTAATATGTTCAAGGTGGGCTTTCAGGCTCTAAGGACTTTCAGGGTCCTAGTTGCTGGCAACTTTAGGTTTGGTAGAATCCAGCAAAGATTGTATCACTCTAGCTTGGCTCCCCACTTTCTGCCATGGTGAGTGGCTGCAAACACAGGCCATTTCCTATGGGAAAAAGAAGTCCTTTCCCCACGGTCTGCAAATCAAATGCAAGGTGGCCTTTGGGGCTCTAAGGACATGCAGGGTACTTCTTACTGGCAGCTTTCGATTTGGAGAAATCCAGCAAAGATTGCAAATTTCTTGCTGGGCACCACCCTATTGGCCAGGGCGAGAGGCCAGAAATGGAGGCCATTTTCCATGGGGAAAATGAAGTCATTGGCCCAGGGTCTGGGTATCAGATGAAAGGCGGCATCTGGGGCTCTAAGGACTTGCAGGGTCCTAGTTGCTGCCAACTTTAGGTTTGGAAGAATCCAGCAAAGATTGTATCTCTCTAGCTTGGCTCCCCACTTTCTGCCATGGTGAGTGGCTGCAAACACAGGCCATTTCCTATGGGAAAAAGAAGTCCTTTCCCCACGGTCTGCAAATCCAATGCAAGGTGGCCTTTGGGGCTCTAAGGACTTGCAGGGTACTTCTTACTGGCAGCTTTCGATTTGGAGAAATCCAGCAAAGATTGCAAATTTCTTGCTGGGCACCACCCTATTGGCCAGGGCGAGAGGCCAGAAATGGAGGCCATTTTCCTTGGGGAAAATGAAGTCATTGGCCCAGGCTCTGGGTATCAGATGAAAGGTGGCCTTTGGGGCTCTAAGGACTTGCAGGGTCCTAGTTGCTGCCAGCTTTAGGTTTGGAGAAATCCAGCAGAATTTTCAAATTTCCTGCTTGGCACCCTACTTTCTGCCAGGGCAAGTTGCAGCACAGGGATACTATTTCTATGGGAAAAAGAAGTAATTTCCCCATCATGTGGGTATCAGCAGAGAGGTGAAATTTGGGGCTCTAAGGAGCTGCAGGCTCCTCGTTGCCAGCAGGTTTAGTTTTGGAGAAAATCAGCCAAGTTTGCAAATTTCAGACAGGGAATGAAGCAGATGGCCGGGGCGAGTGGCCCCAAACTGACCCCATTTTCCATGGGGAAAAGAAGTCATTGGCCCAGGCTCTGGGTATCAGATGAAAGGTGGCATCTGGGGATCTAAGGACTTGCAGGGTCCTAGTTGCTGCCAGCATTAGGTTTGGAGAAATCCAGCAAAGATTGCATCACTCTAGCTTGGCTCCCCACTTTCTGCCATGGTGAGTGGCTGCAAACACAGGCCATTTCCCATGGGAAAAAGAAGTCCTTTCCCCACGGTCTTCAAATGAAATGCAAGGTGGCCTTTGGAGCTCTAAGGACTTGCAGGGTACTTCTTACTGGCAGCTTTAGATTTGGAGCAATCCAGCAAAGATTGCAAATTTCTTGCTGGGCACCACCCTATTGGCCAGGGCGAGAGGCCAGAAATGGAGGCCATTTTCCATGGGGAAAATGAAGTCATTGGCCCAGGCTCTGGGTATCAGATGAAAGGTGGCCTTTGGGGCTCTAAGGACTTGCAGGGTCCTAGTTGCTGGCAGCTTTATGTTTGGAAGAATCCAGCACAGTTTGCAAATTTCTCGTTAGGCAGTGCCCTGCCTGCCAGGCCAAATGGCCAGAAATGTAGGGCATATTCCATGGGAAAAATGTCCTTAACCCAGGGTCTCAGTAATATGTTCAAGGTGGCCTTTCAGGCTCTAAGGACTTTCAGGCTCCTAGTTGCTGGCAACTTTAGGTTTGGAAGAATCCAGCAAAGATTGTATCACTCTAGCTTGGCTCCCCACTTTCTGCCATGGTGAGTGGCTGCAAACACAGGCCATTTCCCATGGGAAAAAGAAGTCCTTTCCCCACGGTCTGCAAATCAAATGCAAGGTGGCCTTTGGGGCTCTAAGGACATGCAGGGTACTTCTTACTGGCAGCTTTCGATTTGGAGAAATCCAGCAAAGATTGCAAATTTCTTGCTGGGCACCACCCTATTGGCCAGGGCGAGAGGCCAGAAATGGAGGCCATTTTCCATGGGGAAAATGAAGTCATTGGCCCAGGCTCTGGGTATCAGATGAAAGGTGGCATCTGGGGCTCTAAGGACTTGCAGGGTCTTAGTTGCTGCCAGCTTTAGGTTTGGAGAAATCCAGCAGAATTTTCAAATTTCCTGCTTGGCACCCTACTTTCTGCCAGGGCAAGTTGCAGCACAGGGATACTATTTCTATGGGAAAAAGAAGTAATTTCCCCATCATGTGGGTATCAGCAGAGAGGTGAAATTTGGGGCTCTAAGGAGCTGCAGGCTCCTCGTTGCCAGCAGGTTTAGTTTTGGAGAAAATCAGCCAAGTTTGCAAATTTCAGACAGGGAATGAAGCAGATGGCCGGGGCGAGTGGCCCGAAACTGACCCCATTTTCCATGGGGAAAAAAGTCATGTCCCCAGGGTCTGGGTAGAAGATGAAAGGTGGCATCTGGGGCTCTAAGGACTTGCAGGGTCCTAGTTGCTGCCAGCATTGGGTTTGGAGAAATCCAGCAAAGATTGCATCACTCTAGCTTGGCTCCCCACTTTCTGCCATGGTGAGTGGCTGCAAACACAGGCCATTTCCCATGGGAAAAAGAAGTCCTTTCCCCACGGTCTTCAAATGAAATGCAAGGTGGCCTTTGGAGCTCTAAGGACTTGCAGGGTACTTCTTACTGGCAGCTTTAGATTTGGAGCAATCCAGCAAAGATTGCAAATTTCTTGCTGGGCACCACCCTATTGGCCAGGGCAAAAGGCCAGAAATGGAGGCCATTTTCCATGGGGAAAATGAAGTCATTGGCCCAGGGTCTGGGTATCAGATGAAAGGCGGCATCTGGGGCTCTAAGGACTTGCAGGGTCCTAGTTGCTGCCAACTTTAGGTTTGGAAGAATCCAGCAAAGATTGCATCACTCTAGCTTGGCTCCCCACTTTCTGCCATGGTGAGTGGCTGCAAACACAGGCCATTTCCCATGGGAAAAAGAAGTCCTTTCCCCACGGTCTTCAAATGAAATGCAAGGTGGCCTTTGGAGCTCTAAGGACTTGCAGGGTACTTCTTACTGGCAGCTTTAGATTTGGAGCAATCCAGCAAAGATTGCAAATTTCTTGCTGGGCACCACCCTATTGGCCAGGGCGAGAGGCCAGAAATGGAGGCCATTTTCCATGGGGAAAATGAAGTCATTGGCCCAGGCTCTGGGTATCAGATGAAAGGTGGCCTTTGGGGCTCTAAGGACTTGCAGGGTCCTAGTTGCTGCCAGCTTTAGGTTTGGAGAAATCCAGCAGAATTTTCAAATTTCCTGCTTGGCACCCTACTTTCTGCCAGGGCAAGTTGCAGCACAGGGATACTATTTCTATGGGAAAAAGAAGTAATTTCCCCATCATGTGGGTATCAGCAGAGAGGTGAAATTTGGGGCTCTAAGGAGCTGCAGGCTCCTCGTTGCCAGCAGGTTTAGTTTTGGAGAAAATCAGCCAAGTTTGCAAATTTCAGACAGGGAATGAAGCAGATGGCCGGGGCGAGTGGCCCGAAACTGACCCCATTTTCCATGGGGAAAAAAGTCATGTCCCCAGGGTCTGGGTATAAGATGAAAGGTGGCATCTGGGGCTCTAAGGACTTGCAGGGTCCTAGTTGCTGCCAGCATTGGGTTTGGAGAAATCCAGCAAAGATTGCATCACTCTAGCTTGGCTCCCCACTTTCTGCCATGGTGAGTGGCTGCAAACACAGGCCATTTCCCATGGGAAAAAGAAGTCCTTTCCCCACGGTCTGCAAATCAAATGCAAGGTGGCCTTTGGGGCTCTAAGGACTTGCAGGGTCCTAGTTCCTGGCAGCTTTATGTTTGGAAGAATCCAGCACAGTTTGCAAATTTCTCGCTCGGCACAGCCTTCCTGCCAGGCCAAGTGGCCACAAATGAAGGGCATTTTCCATGGGAAAAATGTCCTTAACCAAGGGTCTCAGTAATATGTTCAAGGTGGGCTTTCAGGCTCTAAGGACTTTCAGGCTCCTAGTTGCTGGCAACTTTAGGTTTGGTAGAATCCAGCAAAGATTGTATCACTCTAGCTTGGCTCCCCACTTTCTGCCATGGTGAGTGGCTGCAAACACAGGCCATTTCCTATGGGAAAAAGAAGTCCTTTCCCCACGGTCTGCAAATCAAATGCAAGGTGGCCTTTGGGGCTCTAAGGACATGCAGGGTACTTCTTACTGGCAGCTTTCGATTTGGAGAAATCCAGCAAAGATTGCAAATTTCTTGCTGGGCACCACCCTATTGGCCAGGGCAAAAGGCCAGAAATGGAGGCCATTTTCCATGGGGAAAATGAAGTCATTGGCCCAGGGTCTGGGTATCAGATGAAAGGCGGCATCTGGGGCTCTAAGGACTTGCAGGGTCCTAGTTGCTGCAAACTTTAGGTTTGGAAGAATCCAGCAAAGATTGCATCACTCTAGCTTGGCTCCCCACTTTCTGCCATGGTGAGTGGCTGCAAACACAGGCCATTTCCCATGGGAAAAAGAAGTCCTTTCCCCACGGTCTTCAAATGAAATGCAAGGTGGCCTTTGGAGCTCTAAGGACTTGCAGGGTACTTCTTACTGGCAGCTTTAGATTTGGAGCAATCCAGCAAAGATTGCAAATTTCTTGCTGGGCACCACCCTATTGGCCAGGGCGAGAGGCCAGAAATGGAGGCCATTTTCCATGGGGAAAATGAAGTCATTGGCCCAGGCTCTGGGTATCAGATGAAAGGTGGCCTTTGGGGCTCTAAGGACTTGCAGGGTCCTAGTTGCTGGCAGCTTTATGTTTGGAAGAATCCAGCACAGTTTGCAAATTTCTCGTTAGGCAGTGCCCTGCCTGCCAGGCCAAATGGCCAGAAATGTAGGGCATATTCCATGGGAAAAATGTCCTTAACCCAGGGTCTCAGTAATATGTTCAAGGTGGCCTTTCAGGCTCTAAGGACTTTCAGGCTCCTAGTTGCCAGCAACTTTAGGTTTGGAAGAATCCAGCAAAGATTGTATCACTCTAGCTTGGCTCCCCACTTTCTGCCATGGTGAGTGGCTGCAAACACAGGCCATTTCCCATGGGAAAAAGAAGTCCTTTCCCCACGGTCTGCAAATCAAATGCAAGGTGGCCTTTGGGGCTCTAAGGACATGCAGGGTACTTCTTACTGGCAGCTTTCGATTTGGAGAAATCCAGCAAAGATTGCAAATTTCTTGCTGGGCACCACCCTATTGGCCAGGGCGAGAGGCCAGAAATGGAGGCCATTTTCCATGGGGAAAATGAAGTCCTTGGCCCAGGGTCTGGGTATCAGATGAAAGGCGGCATCTGCGGCTCTAAGGACTTGCAGGGTCCTAGTTGCTGCCAACTTTAGGTTTGGAAGAATCCAGCAAAGATTGTATCTCTCTAGCTTGGCTCCCCACTTTCTGCCATGGTGAGTGGCTGCAAACACAGGCCATTTCCCATGGGAAAAAGAAGTCCTTTCCCCACGGTCTGCAAATCAAATGCAAGGTGGCCTTTGGGGCTCTAAGGACTTTCAGGGTACTTCTTACTGGCAGCTTTCGATTTGGAGAAATCCAGCAAAGATTGCAAATTTCTTGCTGGGCACCACCCTATTGGCCAGGGCGAGAGGCCAGAAATGGAGGCCATTTTCCTTGGGGAAAATGAAGTCATTGGCCCAGGCTCTGGGTATCAGATGAAAGGTGGCCTTTGGGGCTCTAAGGACTTGCAGGGTCCTAGTTGCTGCCAGCTTTAGGTTTGGAGAAATCCAGCAGAATTTTCAAATTTCCTGCTTGGCACCCTACTTTCTGCCAGGGCAAGTTGCAGCACAGGGATACTATTTCTATGGGAAAAAGAAGTAATTTCCCCATCATGTGGGTATCAGCAGAGAGGTGAAATTTGGGGCTCTAAGGAGCTGCAGGCTCCTCGTTGCCAGCAGGTTTAGTTTTGGAGAAAATCAGCCAAGTTTGCAAATTTCAGACAGGGAATGAAGCAGATGGCCGGGGCGAGTGGCCCCAAACTGACCCCATTTTCCATGGGGAAAAAAGTCATGTCCCCAGGGTCTGGGTATAAGATGAAAGGTGGCATCTGGGGCTCTAAGGACTTGCAGGGTCCTAGTTGCTGCCAGCATTGGGTTTGGAGAAATCCAGCAAAGATTGCATCACTCTAGCTTGGCTCCCCACTTTCTGCCATGGTGAGTGGCTGCAAACACAGGCCATTTCCCATGGGAAAAAGAAGTCCTTTCCCCACGGTCTGCAAATCAAATGCAAGGTGGCCTTTGGGGCTCTAAGGACTTGCAGGGTCCTAGTTCCTGGCAGCTTTATGTTTGGAAGGATCCAGCACAGTTTGCAAATTTCTCGCTCGGCACAGCCTTCCTGCCAGGCCAAGTGGCCACAAATGAAGGGCATTTTCCATGGGAAAAATGTCCTTAACCAAGGGTCTCAGTAATATGTTCAAGGTGGGCTTTCAGGCTCTAAGGACTTTCAGGGTCCTAGTTGCTGGCAACTTTAGGTTTGGTAGAATCCAGCAAAGATTGTATCACTCTAGCTTGGCTCCCCACTTTCTGCCATGGTGAGTGGCTGCAAACACAGGCCATTTCCTATGGGAAAAAGAAGTCCTTTCCCCACGGTCTGCAAATCAAATGCAAGGTGGCCTTTGGGGCTCTAAGGACATGCAGGGTACTTCTTACTGGCAGCTTTCGATTTGGAGAAATCCAGCAAAGATTGCAAATTTCTTGCTGGGCACCACGCTATTGGCCAGGGCAAAAGGCCAGAAATGGAGGCCATTTTCCATGGGGAAAATGAAGTCATTGGCCCAGGGTCTGGGTATCAGATGAAAGGCGGCATCTGGGGCTCTAAGGACTTGCAGGGTCTTAGTTGCTGCCAGCTTTAGGTTTGGAGAAATCCAGCAGAATTTTCAAATTTCCTGCTTGGCACCCTACTTTCTGCCAGGGCAAGTTGCAGCACAGGGATACTATTTCTATGGGAAAAAGAAGTAATTTCCCCATCATGTGGGTATCAGCAGAGAGGTGAAATTTGGGGCTCTAAGGAGCTGCAGGCTCCTCGTTGCCAGCAGGTTTAGTTTTGGAGAAAATCAGCCAAGTTTGCAAATTTCAGACAGGGAATGAAGCAGATGGCCGGGGCGAGTGGCCCCAAACTGACCCCATTTTCCATGGGGAAAAGAAGTCATTGGCCCAGGCTCTGGGTATCAGATGAAAGGTGGCATCTGGGGCTCTAAGGACTTGCAGGGTCCTAGTTGCTGCCAGCATTAGGTTTGGAGAAATCCAGCAAAGATTGCATCACTCTAGCTTGGCTCCCCACTTTCTGCCATGGTGAGTGGCTGCAAACACAGGCCATTTCCCATGGGAAAAAGAAGTCCTTTCCCCACGGTCTTCAAATGAAATGCAAGGTGGCCTTTGGAGCTCTAAGGACTTGCAGGGTACTTCTTACTGGCAGCTTTAGATTTGGAGCAATCCAGCAAAGATTGCAAATTTCTTGCTGGGCACCACCCTATTGGCCAGGGCGAGAGGCCAGAAATGGAGGCCATTTTCCATGGGGAAAATGAAGTCATTGGCCCAGGCTCTGGGTATCAGATGAAAGGTGGCCTTTGGGGCTCTAAGGACTTGCAGGGTCCTAGTTGCTGGCAGCTTTATGTTTGGAAGAATCCAGCACAGTTTGCAAATTTCTCGTTAGGCAGTGCCCTGCCTGCCAGGCCAAATGGCCAGAAATGTAGGGCATATTCCATGGGAAAAATGTCCTTAACCCAGGGTCTCAGTAATATGTTCAAGGTGGCCTTTCAGGCTCTAAGGACTTTCAGGCTCCTAGTTGCCAGCAACTTTAGGTTTGGAAGAATCCAGCAAAGATTGTATCACTCTAGCTTGGCTCCCCACTTTCTGCCATGGTGAGTGGCTGCAAACACAGGCCATTTCCCATGGGAAAAAGAAGTCCTTTCCCCACGGTCTGCAAATCAAATGCAAGGTGGCCTTTGGGGCTCTAAGGACATGCAGGGTACTTCTTACTGGCAGCTTTCGATTTGGAGAAATCCAGCAAAGATTGCAAATTTCTTGCTGGGCACCACCCTATTGGCCAGGGCGAGAGGCCAGAAATGGAGGCCATTTTCCATGGGGAAAATGAAGTCATTGGCCCAGGGTCTGGGTATCAGATGAAAGGTGGCATCTGGGGCTCTAAGGACTTGCAGGGTCTTAGTTGCTGCCAGCTTTAGGTTTGGAGAAATCCAGCAGAATTTTCAAATTTCCTGCTTGGCACCCTACTTTCTGCCAGGGCAAGTTGCAGCACAGGGATACTATTTCTATGGGAAAAAGAAGTAATTTCCCCATCATGTGGGTATCAGCAGAGAGGTGAAATTTGGGGCTCTAAGGAGCTGCAGGCTCCTCGTTGCCAGCAGGTTTAGTTTTGGAGAAAATCAGCCAAGTTTGCAAATTTCAGACAGGGAATGAAGCAGATGGCCGGGGCGAGTGGCCCGAAACTGACCCCATTTTCCATGGGGAAAAAAGTCATGTCCCCAGGGTCTGGGTAGAAGATGAAAGGTGGCATCTGGGGCTCTAAGGACTTGCAGGGTCCTAGTTGCTGCCAGCATTGGGTTTGGAGAAATCCAGCAAAGATTGCATCACTCTAGCTTGGCTCCCCACTTTCTGCCATGGTGAGTGGCTGCAAACACAGGCCATTTCCCATGGGAAAAAGAAGTCCTTTCCCCACGGTCTGCAAATCAAATGCAAGGTGGCCTTTGGAGCTCTAAGGACTTGCAGGGTCCTAGTTCCTGGCAGCTTTATGTTTGGAAGAATCCAGCACAGTTTGCAAATTTCTCGCTCGGCACAGCCTTCCTGCCAGGCCAAGTGGCCACAAATGAAGGGCATTTTCCATGGGAAAAATGTCCTTAACCAAGGGTCTCAGTAATATGTTCAAGGTGGGCTTTCAGGCTCTAAGGACTTTCAGGCTCCTAGTTGCTGGCAACTTTAGGTTTGGTAGAATCCAGCAAAGATTGTATCACTCTAGCTTGGCTCCCCACTTTCTGCCATGGTGAGTGGCTGCAAACACAGGCCATTTCCTATGGGAAAAAGAAGTCCTTTCCCCACGGTCTGCAAATCAAATGCAAGGTGGCCTTTGGGGCTCTAAGGACATGCAGGGTACTTCTTACTGGCAGCTTTCGATTTGGAGAAATCCAGCAAAGATTGCAAATTTCTTGCTGGGCACCACCCTATTGGCCAGGGCGAGAGGCCAGAAATGGAGGCCATTTTCCATGGGGAAAATGAAGTCATTGGCCCAGGCTCTGGGTATCAGATGAAAGGCGGCATCTGGGGCTCTAAGGACTTGCAGGGTCCTAGTTGCTGGCAACTTTAGGTTTGGTAGAATCCAGGAAAGATTGTATCTCTCTAGCTTGGCTCCCCACTTTCTGCCATGGTGAGTGGCTGCAAACACAGGCCATTTCCCATGGGAAAAAGAAGTCCTTTCCCCACGGTCTGCGAATCAAATGCAAGGTGGCCTTTGGGGCTCTAAGGACTTGCAGGGTACTTCTTACTGGCAGCTTTCGATTTGGAGAAATCCAGCAAAGATTTCAAATTTCTTGCTGGGCACCACCCTATTGGCCAGGGCGAGAGGCCAGAAATGGAGGCCATTTTCCATGGGGTAAATGAAGTCATTGGCCCAGGCTCTGGGTATCAGATGAAAGGTGGCATCTGGGGCTCTAAGGACTTGCAGGGTCTTAGTTGCTGCCAGCTTTAGGTTTGGAGAAATCCAGCAGAATTTTCAAATTTCCTGCTTGGCACCCTACTTTCTGCCAGGGCAAGTTGCAGCACAGGGATACTATTTCTATGGGAAAAAGAAGTAATTTCCCCATCATGTGGGTATCAGCAGAGAGGTGAAATTTGGGGCTCTAAGGAGCTGCAGGCTCCTCGTTGCCAGCAGGTTTAGTTTTGGAGAAAATCAGCCAAGTTTGCAAATTTCAGACAGGGAATGAAGCAGATGGCCGGGGCGAGTGGCCCGAAACTGACCCCATTTTCCATGGGGAAAAAAGTCATGTCCCCAGGGTCTGGGTATAAGATGAAAGGTGGCATCTGGGGCTCTAAGGACTTGCAGGGTCCTAGTTGCTGCCAGCATTGGGTTTGGAGAAATCCAGCAAAGATTGTATCACTCTAGCTTGGCTCCCCAATTTCTGCCATGGTGAGTGGCTGCAAACACAGGCCATTTCCCATGGGAAAAAGAAGTCCTTTCCCCACGGTCTGCAAATGAAATGCAAGGTGGCCTTTGGGGCTCTAAGGACTTGCAGGGTCCTAGTTCCTGGCAGCTTTATGTTTGGAAGAATCCAGCACAGTTTGCAAATTTCTCGCTCGGCACAGCCTTCCTGCCAGGCCAAGTGGCCAGAAATGAAGGGCATTTTCCATGGGAAAAATGTCCTTAACCAAGGGTCTCAGTAATATGTTCAAGGTGGGCTTTCAGGCTCTAAGGACTTTCAGGGTCCTAGTTGCTGGCAACTTTAGGTTTGGTAGAATCCAGCAAAGATTGTATCACTCTAGCTTGGCTCCCCACTTTCTGCCATGGTGAGTGGCTGCAAACACAGGCCATTTCCTATGGGAAAAAGAAGTCCTTTCCCCACGGTCTGCAAATCAAATGCAAGGTGGCCTTTGGGGCTCTAAGGACATGCAGGGTACTTCTTACTGGCAGCTTTCGATTTGGAGAAATCCAGCAAAGATTGCAAATTTCTTGCTGGGCACCACCCTATTGGCCAGGGCGAGAGGCCAGAAATGGAGGCCATTTTCCATGGGGAAAATGAAGTCATTGGCCCAGGGTCTGGGTATCAGATGAAAGGCGGCATCTGGGGCTCTAAGGACTTGCAGGGTCCTAGTTGCTGCCAACTTTAGGTTTGGAAGAATCCAGCAAAGATTGTATCTCTCTAGCTTGGCTCCCCACTTTCTGCCATGGTGAGTGGCTGCAAACACAGGCCATTTCCCATGGGAAAAAGAAGTCCTTTCCCCACGGTCTGCAAATCCAATGCAAGGTGGCCTTTGGGGCTCTAAGGACTTGCAGGGTACTTCTTACTGGCAGCTTTCGATTTGGAGAAATCCAGCAAAGATTGCAAATTTCTTGCTGGGCACCACCCTATTGGCCAGGGCGAGAGGCCAGAAATGGAGGCCATTTTCCTTGGGGAAAATGAAGTCATTGGCCCAGGCTCTGGGTATCAGATGAAAGGTGGCCTTTGGGGCTCTAAGGACTTGCAGGGTCCTAGTTGCTGCCAGCTTTAGGTTTGGAGAAATCCAGCAGAATTTTCAAATTTCCTGCTTGGCACCCTACTTTCTGCCAGGGCAAGTTGCAGCACAGGGATACTATTTCTATGGGAAAAAGAAGTAATTTCCCCATCATGTGGGTATCAGCAGAGAGGTGAAATTTGGGGCTCTAAGGAGCTGCAGGCTCCTCGTTGCCAGCAGGTTTAGTTTTGGAGAAAATCAGCCAAGTTTGCAAATTTCAGACAGGGAATGAAGCAGATGGCCGGGGCGAGTGGCCCCAAACTGACCCCATTTTCCATGGGGAAAAGAAGTCATTGGCCCAGGCTCTGGGTATCAGATGAAAGGTGGCATCTGGGGATCTAAGGACTTGCAGGGTCCTAGTTGCTGCCAGCATTAGGTTTGGAGAAATCCAGCAAAGATTGCATCACTCTAGCTTGGCTCCCCACTTTCTGCCATGGTGAGTGGCTGCAAACACAGGCCATTTCCCATGGGAAAAAGAAGTCCTTTCCCCACGGTCTTCAAATGAAATGCAAGGTGGCCTTTGGAGCTCTAAGGACTTGCAGGGTACTTCTTACTGGCAGCTTTAGATTTGGAGCAATCCAGCAAAGATTGCAAATTTCTTGCTGGGCACCACCCTATTGGCCAGGGCGAGAGGCCAGAAATGGAGGCCATTTTCCATGGGGAAAATGAAGTCATTGGCCCAGGCTCTGGGTATCAGATGAAAGGTGGCCTTTGGGGCTCTAAGGACTTGCAGGGTCCTAGTTGCTGGCAGCTTTATGTTTGGAAGAATCCAGCACAGTTTGCAAATTTCTCGTTAGGCAGTGCCCTGCCTGCCAGGCCAAATGGCCAGAAATGTAGGGCATATTCCATGGGAAAAATGTCCTTAACCCAGGGTCTCAGTAATATGTTCAAGGTGGCCTTTCAGGCTCTAAGGACTTTCAGGCTCCTAGTTGCTGGCAACTTTAGGTTTGGAAGAATCCAGCAAAGATTGTATCACTCTAGCTTGGCTCCCCACTTTCTGCCATGGTGAGTGGCTGCAAACACAGGCCATTTCCCATGGGAAAAAGAAGTCCTTTCCCCACGGTCTGCAAATCAAATGCAAGGTGGCCTTTGGGGCTCTAAGGACATGCAGGGTACTTCTTACTGGCAGCTTTCGATTTGGAGAAATCCAGCAAAGATTGCAAATTTCTTGCTGGGCACCACCCTATTGGCCAGGGCGAGAGGCCAGAAATGGAGGCCATTTTCCATGGGGAAAATGAAGTCATTGGCCCAGGCTCTGGGTATCAGATGAAAGGTGGCATCTGGGGCTCTAAGGACTTGCAGGGTCTTAGTTGCTGCCAGCTTTAGGTTTGGAGAAATCCAGCAGAATTTTCAAATTTCCTGCTTGGCACCCTACTTTCTGCCAGGGCAAGTTGCAGCACAGGGATACTATTTCTATGGGAAAAAGAAGTAATTTCCCCATCATGTGGGTATCAGCAGAGAGGTGAAATTTGGGGCTCTAAGGAGCTGCAGGCTCCTCGTTGCCAGCAGGTTTAGTTTTGGAGAAAATCAGCCAAGTTTGCAAATTTCAGACAGGGAATGAAGCAGATGGCCGGGGCGAGTGGCCCCAAACTGACCCCATTTTCCATGGGGAAAAAAGTCATGTCCCCAGGGTCTGGGTAGAAGATGAAAGGTGGCATCTGGGGCTCTAAGGACTTGCAGGGTCCTAGTTGCTGCCAGCATTGGGTTTGGAGAAATCCAGCAAAGATTGCATCACTCTAGCTTGGCTCCCCACTTTCTGCCATGGTGAGTGGCTGCAAACACAGGCCATTTCCCATGGGAAAAAGAAGTCCTTTCCCCACGGTCTGCAAATCAAATGCAAGGTGGCCTTTGGAGCTCTAAGGACTTGCAGGGTCCTAGTTCCTGGCAGCTTTATGTTTGGAAGAATCCAGCACAGTTTGCAAATTTCTCGCTCGGCACAGCCTTCCTGCCAGGCCAAGTGGCCACAAATGAAGGGCATTTTCCATGGGAAAAATGTCCTTAACCAAGGGTCTCAGTAATATGTTCAAGGTGGGCTTTCAGGCTCTAAGGACTTTCAGGCTCCTAGTTGCTGGCAACTTTAGGTTTGGTAGAATCCAGCAAAGATTGTATCACTCTAGCTTGGCTCCCCACTTTCTGCCATGGTGAGTGGCTGCAAACACAGGCCATTTCCTATGGGAAAAAGAAGTCCTTTCCCCACGGTCTGCAAATCAAATGCAAGGTGGCCTTTGGGGCTCTAAGGACATGCAGGGTACTTCTTACTGGCAGCTTTCGATTTGGAGAAATCCAGCAAAGATTGCAAATTTCTTGCTGGGCACCACCCTATTGGCCAGGGCGAGAGGCCAGAAATGGAGGCCATTTTCCATGGGGAAAATGAAGTCATTGGCCCAGGGTCTGGGTATCAGATGAAAGGCGGCATCTGGGGCTCTAAGGACTTGCAGGGTCCTAGTTGCTGCCAACTTTAGGTTTGGAAGAATCCAGCAAAGATTGTATCTCTCTAGCTTGGCTCCCCACTTTCTGCCATGGTGAGTGGCTGCAAACACAGGCCATTTCCCATGGGAAAAAGAAGTCCTTTCCCCACGGTCTGCAAATCCAATGCAAGGTGGCCTTTGGGGCTCTAAGGACTTGCAGGGTACTTCTTACTGGCAGCTTTCGATTTGGAGAAATCCAGCAAAGATTGCAAATTTCTTGCTGGGCACCACCCTATTGGCCAGGGCGAGAGGCCAGAAATGGAGGCCATTTTCCTTGGGGAAAATGAAGTCATTGGCCCAGGCTCTGGGTATCAGATGAAAGGTGGCCTTTGGGGCTCTAAGGACTTGCAGGGTCCTAGTTGCTGCCAGCTTTAGGTTTGGAGAAATCCAGCAGAATTTTCAAATTTCCTGCTTGGCACCCTACTTTCTGCCAGGGCAAGTTGCAGCACAGGGATACTATTTCTATGGGAAAAAGAAGTAATTTCCCCATCATGTGGGTATCAGCAGAGAGGTGAAATTTGGGGCTCTAAGGAGCTGCAGGCTCCTCGTTGCCAGCAGGTTTAGTTTTGGAGAAAATCAGCCAAGTTTGCAAATTTCAGACAGGGAATGAAGCAGATGGCCGGGGCGAGTGGCCCCAAACTGACCCCATTTTCCATGGGGAAAAGAAGTCATTGGCCCAGGCTCTGGGTATCAGATGAAAGGTGGCATCTGGGGATCTAAGGACTTGCAGGGTCCTAGTTGCTGCCAGCATTAGGTTTGGAGAAATCCAGCAAAGATTGCATCACTCTAGCTTGGCTCCCCACTTTCTGCCATGGTGAGTGGCTGCAAACACAGGCCATTTCCCATGGGAAAAAGAAGTCCTTTCCCCACGGTCTTCAAATGAAATGCAAGGTGGCCTTTGGAGCTCTAAGGACTTGCAGGGTACTTCTTACTGGCAGCTTTAGATTTGGAGCAATCCAGCAAAGATTGCAAATTTCTTGCTGGGCACCACCCTATTGGCCAGGGCGAGAGGCCAGAAATGGAGGCCATTTTCCATGGGGAAAATGAAGTCATTGGCCCAGGCTCTGGGTATCAGATGAAAGGTGGCCTTTGGGGCTCTAAGGACTTGCAGGGTCCTAGTTGCTGGCAGCTTTATGTTTGGAAGAATCCAGCACAGTTTGCAAATTTCTCGTTAGGCAGTGCCCTGCCTGCCAGGCCAAATGGCCAGAAATGTAGGGCATATTCCATGGGAAAAATGTCCTTAACCCAGGGTCTCAGTAATATGTTCAAGGTGGCCTTTCAGGCTCTAAGGACTTTCAGGCTCCTAGTTGCTGGCAACTTTAGGTTTGGAAGAATCCAGCAAAGATTGTATCACTCTAGCTTGGCTCCCCACTTTCTGCCATGGTGAGTGGCTGCAAACACAGGCCATTTCCCATGGGAAAAAGAAGTCCTTTCCCCACGGTCTGCAAATCAAATGCAAGGTGGCCTTTGGGGCTCTAAGGACATGCAGGGTACTTCTTACTGGCAGCTTTCGATTTGGAGAAATCCAGCAAAGATTGCAAATTTCTTGCTGGGCACCACCCTATTGGCCAGGGCGAGAGGCCAGAAATGGAGGCCATTTTCCATGGGGAAAATGAAGTCATTGGCCCAGGCTCTGGGTATCAGATGAAAGGTGGCATCTGGGGCTCTAAGGACTTGCAGGGTCTTAGTTGCTGCCAGCTTTAGGTTTGGAGAAATCCAGCAGAATTTTCAAATTTCCTGCTTGGCACCCTACTTTCTGCCAGGGCAAGTTGCAGCACAGGGATACTATTTCTATGGGAAAAAGAAGTAATTTCCCCATCATGTGGGTATCAGCAGAGAGGTGAAATTTGGGGCTCTAAGGAGCTGCAGGCTCCTCGTTGCCAGCAGGTTTAGTTTTGGAGAAAATCAGCCAAGTTTGCAAATTTCAGACAGGGAATGAAGCAGATGGCCGGGGCGAGTGGCCCGAAACTGACCCCATTTTCCATGGGGAAAAAAGTCATGTCCCCAGGGTCTGGGTAGAAGATGAAAGGTGGCATCTGGGGCTCTAAGGACTTGCAGGGTCCTAGTTGCTGCCAGCATTGGGTTTGGAGAAATCCAGCAAAGATTGCATCACTCTAGCTTGGCTCCCCACTTTCTGCCATGGTGAGTGGCTGCAAACACAGGCCATTTCCCATGGGAAAAAGAAGTCCTTTCCCCACGGTCTGCAAATCAAATGCAAGGTGGCCTTTGGAGCTCTAAGGACTTGCAGGGTCCTAGTTCCTGGCAGCTTTATGTTTGGAAGAATCCAGCACAGTTTGCAAATTTCTCGCTCGGCACAGCCTTCCTGCCAGGCCAAGTGGCCACAAATGAAGGGCATTTTCCATGGGAAAAATGTCCTTAACCAAGGGTCTCAGTAATATGTTCAAGGTGGGCTTTCAGGCTCTAAGGACTTTCAGGCTCCTAGTTGCTGGCAACTTTAGGTTTGGTAGAATCCAGCAAAGATTGTATCACTCTAGCTTGGCTCCCCACTTTCTGCCATGGTGAGTGGCTGCAAACACAGGCCATTTCCTATGGGAAAAAGAAGTCCTTTCCCCACGGTCTGCAAATCAAATGCAAGGTGGCCTTTGGGGCTCTAAGGACATGCAGGGTACTTCTTACTGGCAGCTTTCGATTTGGAGAAATCCAGCAAAGATTGCAAATTTCTTGCTGGGCACCACCCTATTGGCCAGGGCGAGAGGCCAGAAATGGAGGCCATTTTCCATGGGGAAAATGAAGTCATTGGCCCAGGCTCTGGGTATCAGATGAAAGGCGGCATCTGGGGCTCTAAGGACTTGCAGGGTCCTAGTTGCTGGCAACTTTAGGTTTGGTAGAATCCAGGAAAGATTGTATCTCTCTAGCTTGGCTCCCCACTTTCTGCCATGGTGAGTGGCTGCAAACACAGGCCATTTCCCATGGGAAAAAGAAGTCCTTTCCCCACGGTCTGCGAATCAAATGCAAGGTGGCCTTTGGGGCTCTAAGGACTTGCAGGGTACTTCTTACTGGCAGCTTTCGATTTGGAGAAATCCAGCAAAGATTTCAAATTTCTTGCTGGGCACCACCCTATTGGCCAGGGCGAGAGGCCAGAAATGGAGGCCATTTTCCATGGGGTAAATGAAGTCATTGGCCCAGGCTCTGGGTATCAGATGAAAGGTGGCATCTGGGGCTCTAAGGACTTGCAGGGTCTTAGTTGCTGCCAGCTTTAGGTTTGGAGAAATCCAGCAGAATTTTCAAATTTCCTGCTTGGCACCCTACTTTCTGCCAGGGCAAGTTGCAGCACAGGGATACTATTTCTATGGGAAAAAGAAGTAATTTCCCCATCATGTGGGTATCAGCAGAGAGGTGAAATTTGGGGCTCTAAGGAGCTGCAGGCTCCTCGTTGCCAGCAGGTTTAGTTTTGGAGAAAATCAGCCAAGTTTGCAAATTTCAGACAGGGAATGAAGCAGATGGCCGGGGCGAGTGGCCCGAAACTGACCCCATTTTCCATGGGGAAAAAAGTCATGTCCCCAGGGTCTGGGTATAAGATGAAAGGTGGCATCTGGGGCTCTAAGGACTTGCAGGGTCCTAGTTGCTGCCAGCATTGGGTTTGGAGAAATCCAGCAAAGATTGTATCACTCTAGCTTGGCTCCCCAATTTCTGCCATGGTGAGTGGCTGCAAACACAGGCCATTTCCCATGGGAAAAAGAAGTCCTTTCCCCACGGTCTGCAAATGAAATGCAAGGTGGCCTTTGGGGCTCTAAGGACTTGCAGGGTCCTAGTTCCTGGCAGCTTTATGTTTGGAAGAATCCAGCACAGTTTGCAAATTTCTCGCTCGGCACAGCCTTCCTGCCAGGCCAAGTGGCCACAAATGAAGGGCATTTTCCATGGGAAAAATGTCCTTAACCAAGGGTCTCAGTAATATGTTCAAGGTGGGCTTTCAGGCTCTAAGGACTTTCAGGGTCCTAGTTGCTGGCAACTTTAGGTTTGGTAGAATCCAGCAAAGATTGTATCACTCTAGCTTGGCTCCCCACTTTCTGCCATGGTGAGTGGCTGCAAACACAGGCCATTTCCTATGGGAAAAAGAAGTCCTTTCCCCACGGTCTGCAAATCAAATGCAAGGTGGCCTTTGGGGCTCTAAGGACATGCAGGGTACTTCTTACTGGCAGCTTTCGATTTGGAGAAATCCAGCAAAGATTGCAAATTTCTTGCTGGGCACCACCCTATTGGCCAGGGCGAGAGGCCAGAAATGGAGGCCATTTTCCATGGGGAAAATGAAGTCATTGGCCCAGGGTCTGGGTATCAGATGAAAGGCGGCATCTGGGGCTCTAAGGACTTGCAGGGTCCTAGTTGCTGCCAACTTTAGGTTTGGAAGAATCCAGCAAAGATTGTATCTCTCTAGCTTGGCTCCCCACTTTCTGCCATGGTGAGTGGCTGCAAACACAGGCCATTTCCCATGGGAAAAAGAAGTCCTTTCCCCACGGTCTGCAAATCCAATGCAAGGTGGCCTTTGGGGCTCTAAGGACTTGCAGGGTACTTCTTACTGGCAGCTTTCGATTTGGAGAAATCCAGCAAAGATTGCAAATTTCTTGCTGGGCACCACCCTATTGGCCAGGGCGAGAGGCCAGAAATGGAGGCCATTTTCCTTGGGGAAAATGAAGTCATTGGCCCAGGCTCTGGGTATCAGATGAAAGGTGGCCTTTGGGGCTCTAAGGACTTGCAGGGTCCTAGTTGCTGCCAGCTTTAGGTTTGGAGAAATCCAGCAGAATTTTCAAATTTCCTGCTTGGCACCCTACTTTCTGCCAGGGCAAGTTGCAGCACAGGGATACTATTTCTATGGGAAAAAGAAGTAATTTCCCCATCATGTGGGTATCAGCAGAGAGGTGAAATTTGGGGCTCTAAGGAGCTGCAGGCTCCTCGTTGCCAGCAGGTTTAGTTTTGGAGAAAATCAGCCAAGTTTGCAAATTTCAGACAGGGAATGAAGCAGATGGCCGGGGCGAGTGGCCCCAAACTGACCCCATTTTCCATGGGGAAAAGAAGTCATTGGCCCAGGCTCTGGGTATCAGATGAAAGGTGGCATCTGGGGATCTAAGGACTTGCAGGGTCCTAGTTGCTGCCAGCATTAGGTTTGGAGAAATCCAGCAAAGATTGCATCACTCTAGCTTGGCTCCCCACTTTCTGCCATGGTGAGTGGCTGCAAACACAGGCCATTTCCCATGGGAAAAAGAAGTCCTTTCCCCACGGTCTTCAAATGAAATGCAAGGTGGCCTTTGGAGCTCTAAGGACTTGCAGGGTACTTCTTACTGGCAGCTTTAGATTTGGAGCAATCCAGCAAAGATTGCAAATTTCTTGCTGGGCACCACCCTATTGGCCAGGGCGAGAGGCCAGAAATGGAGGCCATTTTCCATGGGGAAAATGAAGTCATTGGCCCAGGCTCTGGGTATCAGATGAAAGGTGGCCTTTGGGGCTCTAAGGACTTGCAGGGTCCTAGTTGCTGGCAGCTTTATGTTTGGAAGAATCCAGCACAGTTTGCAAATTTCTCGTTAGGCAGTGCCCTGCCTGCCAGGCCAAATGGCCAGAAATGTAGGGCATATTCCATGGGAAAAATGTCCTTAACCCAGGGTCTCAGTAATATGTTCAAGGTGGCCTTTCAGGCTCTAAGGACTTTCAGGCTCCTAGTTGCTGGCAACTTTAGGTTTGGAAGAATCCAGCAAAGATTGTATCACTCTAGCTTGGCTCCCCACTTTCTGCCATGGTGAGTGGCTGCAAACACAGGCCATTTCCCATGGGAAAAAGAAGTCCTTTCCCCACGGTCTGCAAATCAAATGCAAGGTGGCCTTTGGGGCTCTAAGGACATGCAGGGTACTTCTTACTGGCAGCTTTCGATTTGGAGAAATCCAGCAAAGATTGCAAATTTCTTGCTGGGCACCACCCTATTGGCCAGGGCGAGAGGCCAGAAATGGAGGCCATTTTCCATGGGGAAAATGAAGTCATTGGCCCAGGCTCTGGGTATCAGATGAAAGGTGGCATCTGGGGCTCTAAGGACTTGCAGGGTCTTAGTTGCTGCCAGCTTTAGGTTTGGAGAAATCCAGCAGAATTTTCAAATTTCCTGCTTGGCACCCTACTTTCTGCCAGGGCAAGTTGCAGCACAGGGATACTATTTCTATGGGAAAAAGAAGTAATTTCCCCATCATGTGGGTATCAGCAGAGAGGTGAAATTTGGGGCTCTAAGGAGCTGCAGGCTCCTCGTTGCCAGCAGGTTTAGTTTTGGAGAAAATCAGCCAAGTTTGCAAATTTCAGACAGGGAATGAAGCAGATGGCCGGGGCGAGTGGCCCGAAACTGACCCCATTTTCCATGGGGAAAAAAGTCATGTCCCCAGGGTCTGGGTATAAGATGAAAGGTGGCATCTGGGGCTCTAAGGACTTGCAGGGTCCTAGTTGCTGCCAGCATTGGGTTTGGAGAAATCCAGCAAAGATTGCATCACTCTAGCTTGGCTCCCCACTTTCTGCCATGGTGAGTGGCTGCAAACACAGGCCATTTCCCATGGGAAAAAGAAGTCCTTTCCCCACGGTCTGCAAATCAAATGCAAGGTGGCCTTTGGGGCTCTAAGGACTTGCAGGGTCCTAGTTCCTGGCAGCTTTATGTTTGGAAGAATCCAGCACAGTTTGCAAATTTCTCGCTCGGCACAGCCTTCCTGCCAGGCCAAATGGCCACAAATGAAGGGCATTTTCCATGGGAAAAATGTCCTTAACCAAGGGTCTCAGTAATATGTTCAAGGTGGGCTTTCAGGCTCTAAGGACTTGCAGGGTCCTAGTTGCTGGCAACTTTAGGTTTGGTAGAATCCAGCAAAGATTGTATCACTCTAGCTTGGCTCCCCACTTTCTGCCATGGTGAGTGGCTGCAAACACAGGCCATTTCCCATGGGAAAAAGAAGTCCTTTCCCCACGGTCTGCAAATCAAATGCAAGGTGGCCTTTGGGGCTCTAAGGACATGCAGGGTACTTCTTACTGGCAGCTTTCGATTTGGAGAAATCCAGCAAAGATTGCAAATTTCTTGCTGGGCACCACCCTATTGGCCAGGGCGAGAGGCCAGAAATGGAGGCCATTTTCCATGGGGAAAATGAAGTCCTTGGCCCAGGGTCTGGGTATCAGATGAAAGGCGGCATCTGGGGCTCTAAGGACTTGCAGGGTCCTAGTTGCTGCCAACTTTAGGTTTGGAAGAATCCAGCAAAGATTGTATCTCTCTAGCTTGGCTCCCCACTTTCTGCCATGGTGAGTGGCTGCAAACACAGGCCATTTCCCATGGGAAAAAGAAGTCCTTTCCCCACGGTCTGCAAATCAAATGCAAGGTGGCCTTTGGGGCTCTAAGGACATGCAGGGTACTTCTTACTGGCAGCTTTCGATTTGGAGAAATCCAGCAAAGATTGCAAATTTCTTGCTGGGCACCACCCTATTGGCCAGGGCGAGAGGCCAGAAATGGAGGCCATTTTCCATGGGGAAAATGAAGTCATTGGCCCAGGCTCTGGGTATCAGATGAAAGGTGGCCTTTGGGGCTCTAAGGACTTGCAGGGTCCTAGTTGCTGGCAGCTTTATGTTTGGAAGAATCCAGCACAGTTTGCAAATTTCTCGTTAGGCAGTGCCCTGCCTGCCAGGCCAAATGGCCAGAAATGTAGGGCATATTCCATGGGAAAAATGTCCTTAACCCAGGGTCTCAGTAATATGTTCAAGGTGGCCTTTCAGGCTCTAAGGACTTTCAGGCTCCTAGTTGCTGGCAACTTTAGGTTTGGAAGAATCCAGCAAAGATTGTATCACTCTAGCTTGGCTCCCCACTTTCTGCCATGGTGAGTGGCTGCAAACACAGGCCATTTCCCATGGGAAAAAGAAGTCCTTTCCCCACGGTCTGCAAATCAAATGCAAGGTGGCCTTTGGGGCTCTAAGGACTTGCAGGGTACTTCTTACTGGCAGCTTTCGATTTGGAGAAATCCAGCAAAGATTGCAAATTTCTTGCTGGGCACCACCCTATTGGCCAGGGCGAGAGGCCAGAAATGGAGGCCATTTTCCTTGGGGAAAATGAAGTCATTGGCCCAGGCTCTGGGTATCAGATGAAAGGTGGCCTTTGGGGCTCTAAGGACTTGCAGGGTCCTAGTTGCTGCCAGCTTTAGGTTTGGAGAAATCCAGCAGAATTTTCAAATTTCCTGCTTGGCACCCTACTTTCTGCCAGGGCAAGTTGCAGCACAGGGATACTATTTCTATGGGAAAAAGAAGTAATTTCCCCATCATGTGGGTATCAGCAGAGAGGTGAAATTTGGGGCTCTAAGGAGCTGCAGGCTCCTCGTTGCCAGCAGGTTTAGTTTTGGAGAAAATCAGCCAAGTTTGCAAATTTCAGACAGGGAATGAAGCAGATGGCCGGGGCGAGTGGCCCCAAACTGACCCCATTTTCCATGGGGAAAAGAAGTCATTGGCCCAGGCTCTGGGTATCAGATGAAAGGTGGCATCTGGGGCTCTAAGGACTTGCAGGGTCCTAGTTGCTGCCAGCATTAGGTTTGGAGAAATCCAGCAAAGATTGCATCACTCTAGCTTGGCTCCCCACTTTCTGCCATGGTGAGTGGCTGCAAACACAGGCCATTTCCCATGGGAAAAAGAAGTCCTTTCCCCACGGTCTTCAAATGAAATGCAAGGTGGCCTTTGGAGCTCTAAGGACTTGCAGGGTACTTCTTACTGGCAGCTTTAGATTTGGAGCAATCCAGCAAAGATTGCAAATTTCTTGCTGGGCACCACCCTATTGGCCAGGGCGAGAGGCCAGAAATGGAGGCCATTTTCCATGGGGAAAATGAAGTCATTGGCCCAGGCTCTGGGTATCAGATGAAAGGTGGCCTTTGGGGCTCTAAGGACTTGCAGGGTCCTAGTTGCTGGCAGCTTTATGTTTGGAAGAATCCAGCACAGTTTGCAAATTTCTCGTTAGGCAGTGCCCTGCCTGCCAGGCCAAATGGCCAGAAATGTAGGGCATATTCCATGGGAAAAATGTCCTTAACCCAGGGTCTCAGTAATATGTTCAAGGTGGCCTTTCAGGCTCTAAGGACTTTCAGGCTCCTAGTTGCTGGCAACTTTAGGTTTGGAAGAATCCAGCAAAGATTGTATCACTCTAGCTTGGCTCCCCACTTTCTGCCATGGTGAGTGGCTGCAAACACAGGCCATTTCCCATGGGAAAAAGAAGTCCTTTCCCCACGGTCTGCAAATCAAATGCAAGGTGGCCTTTGGGGCTCTAAGGACATGCAGGGTACTTCTTACTGGCAGCTTTCGATTTGGAGAAATCCAGCAAAGATTGCAAATTTCTTGCTGGGCACCACCCTATTGGCCAGGGCGAGAGGCCAGAAATGGAGGCCATTTTCCATGGGGAAAATGAAGTCATTGGCCCAGGCTCTGGGTATCAGATGAAAGGTGGCATCTGGGGCTCTAAGGACTTGCAGGGTCTTAGTTGCTGCCAGCTTTAGGTTTGGAGAAATCCAGCAGAATTTTCAAATTTCCTGCTTGGCACCCTACTTTCTGCCAGGGCAAGTTGCAGCACAGGGATACTATTTCTATGGGAAAAAGAAGTAATTTCCCCATCATGTGGGTATCAGCAGAGAGGTGAAATTTGGGGCTCTAAGGAGCTGCAGGCTCCTCGTTGCCAGCAGGTTTAGTTTTGGAGAAAATCAGCCAAGTTTGCAAATTTCAGACAGGGAATGAAGCAGATGGCCGGGGCGAGTGGCCCGAAACTGACCCCATTTTCCATGGGGAAAAAAGTCATGTCCCCAGGGTCTGGGTATAAGATGAAAGGTGGCATCTGGGGCTCTAAGGACTTGCAGGGTCCTAGTTGCTGCCAGCATTGGGTTTGGAGAAATCCAGCAAAGATTGCATCACTCTAGCTTGGCTCCCCACTTTCTGCCATGGTGAGTGGCTGCAAACACAGGCCATTTCCCATGGGAAAAAGAAGTCCTTTCCCCACGGTCTGCAAATCAAATGCAAGGTGGCCTTTGGGGCTCTAAGGACTTGCAGGGTCCTAGTTCCTGGCAGCTTTATGTTTGGAAGAATCCAGCACAGTTTGCAAATTTCTCGCTCGGCACAGCCTTCCTGCCAGGCCAAATGGCCACAAATGAAGGGCATTTTCCATGGGAAAAATGTCCTTAACCAAGGGTCTCAGTAATATGTTCAAGGTGGGCTTTCAGGCTCTAAGGACTTGCAGGGTCCTAGTTGCTGGCAACTTTAGGTTTGGTAGAATCCAGCAAAGATTGTATCACTCTAGCTTGGCTCCCCACTTTCTGCCATGGTGAGTGGCTGCAAACACAGGCCATTTCCCATGGGAAAAAGAAGTCCTTTCCCCACGGTCTGCAAATCAAATGCAAGGTGGCCTTTGGGGCTCTAAGGACATGCAGGGTACTTCTTACTGGCAGCTTTCGATTTGGAGAAATCCAGCAAAGATTGCAAATTTCTTGCTGGGCACCACCCTATTGGCCAGGGCGAGAGGCCAGAAATGGAGGCCATTTTCCATGGGGAAAATGAAGTCCTTGGCCCAGGGTCTGGGTATCAGATGAAAGGCGGCATCTGGGGCTCTAAGGACTTGCAGGGTCCTAGTTGCTGCCAACTTTAGGTTTGGAAGAATCCAGCAAAGATTGTATCTCTCTAGCTTGGCTCCCCACTTTCTGCCATGGTGAGTGGCTGCAAACACAGGCCATTTCCCATGGGAAAAAGAAGTCCTTTCCCCACGGTCTGCAAATCAAATGCAAGGTGGCCTTTGGGGCTCTAAGGACATGCAGGGTACTTCTTACTGGCAGCTTTCGATTTGGAGAAATCCAGCAAAGATTGCAAATTTCTTGCTGGGCACCACCCTATTGGCCAGGGCGAGAGGCCAGAAATGGAGGCCATTTTCCTTGGGGAAAATGAAGTCATTGGCCCAGGCTCTGGGTATCAGATGAAAGGTGGCCTTTGGGGCTCTAAGGACTTGCAGGGTCCTAGTTGCTGCCAGCTTTAGGTTTGGAGAAATCCAGCAGAATTTTCAAATTTCCTGCTTGGCACCCTACTTTCTGCCAGGGCAAGTTGCAGCACAGGGATACTATTTCTATGGGAAAAAGAAGTAATTTCCCCATCATGTGGGTATCAGCAGAGAGGTGAAATTTGGGGCTCTAAGGAGCTGCAGGCTCCTCGTTGCCAGCAGGTTTAGTTTTGGAGAAAATCAGCCAAGTTTGCAAATTTCAGACAGGGAATGAAGCAGATGGCCGGGGCGAGTGGCCCGAAACTGACCCCATTTTCCATGGGGAAAAAAGTCATGTCCCCAGGGTCTGGGTATAAGATGAAAGGTGGCATCTGGGGCTCTAAGGACTTGCAGGGTCCTAGTTGCTGCCAGCATTGGGTTTGGAGAAATCCAGCAAAGATTGCATCACTCTAGCTTGGCTCCCCACTTTCTGCCATGGTGAGTGGCTGCAAACACAGGCCATTTCCCATGGGAAAAAGAAGTCCTTTCCCCACGGTCTGCAAATCAAATGCAAGGTGGCCTTTGGGGCTCTAAGGACTTGCAGGGTCCTAGTTCCTGGCAGCTTTATGTTTGGAAGAATCCAGCACAGTTTGCAAATTTCTCGCTCGGCACAGCCTTCCTGCCAGGCCAAATGGCCACAAATGAAGGGCATTTTCCATGGGAAAAATGTCCTTAACCAAGGGTCTCAGTAATATGTTCAAGGTGGGCTTTCAGGCTCTAAGGACTTTCAGGGTCCTAGTTGCTGGCAACTTTAGGTTTGGTAGAATCCAGCAAAGATTGTATCACTCTAGCTTGGCTCCCCACTTTCTGCCATGGTGAGTGGCTGCAAACACAGGCCATTTCCTATGGGAAAAAGAAGTCCTTTCCCCACGGTCTGCAAATCAAATGCAAGGTGGCCTTTGGGGCTCTAAGGACATGCAGGGTACTTCTTACTGGCAGCTTTCGATTTGGAGAAATCCAGCAAAGATTGCAAATTTCTTGCTGGGCACCACCCTATTGGCCAGGGCAAAAGGCCAGAAATGGAGGCCATTTTCCATGGGGAAAATGAAGTCATTGGCCCAGGGTCTGGGTATCAGATGAAAGGCGGCATCTGGGGCTCTAAGGACTTGCAGGGTCCTAGTTGCTGCCAACTTTAGGTTTGGAAGAATCCAGCAAAGATTGTATCTCTCTAGCTTGGCTCCCCACTTTCTGCCATGGTGAGTGGCTGCAAACACAGGCCATTTCCCATGGGAAAAAGAAGTCCTTTCCCCACGGTCTTCAAATGAAATGCAAGGTGGCCTTTGGGGCTCTAAGGACTTGCAGGGTACTTCTTACTGGCAGCTTTAGATTTGGAGCAATCCAGCAAAGATTGCAAATTTCTTGCTGGGCACCACCCTATTGGCCAGGGCGAGAGGCCAGAAATGGAGGCCATTTTCCATGGGGAAAATGAAGTCATTGGCCCAGGCTCTGGGTATCAGATGAAAGGTGGCCTTTGGGGCTCTAAGGACTTGCAGGGTCCTAGTTGCTGGCAGCTTTATGTTTGGAAGAATCCAGCACAGTTTGCAAATTTCTCGTTAGGCAGTGCCCTGCCTGCCAGGCCAAATGGCCAGAAATGTAGGGCATATTCCATGGGAAAAATGTCCTTAACCCAGGGTCTCAGTAATATGTTCAAGGTGGCCTTTCAGGCTCTAAGGACTTTCAGGCTCCTAGTTGCTGGCAACTTTAGGTTTGGAAGAATCCAGCAAAGATTGTATCACTCTAGCTTGGCTCCCCACTTTCTGCCATGGTGAGTGGCTGCAAACACAGGCCATTTCCCATGGGAAAAAGAAGTCCTTTCCCCACGGTCTGCAAATCAAATGCAAGGTGGCCTTTGGGGCTCTAAGGACTTGCAGGGTACTTCTTACTGGCAGCTTTCGATTTGGAGAAATCCAGCAAAGATTGCAAATTTCTTGCTGGGCACCACCCTATTGGCCAGGGCGAGAGGCCAGAAATGGAGGCCATTTTCCATGGGGAAAATGAAGTCATTGGCCCAGGGTCTGGGTATCAGATGAAAGGCGGCATCTGGGGCTCTAAGGACTTGCAGGGTCCTAGTTGCTGCCAACTTTAGGTTTGGAAGAATCCAGCAAAGATTGTATCTCTCTAGCTTGGCTCCCCACTTTCTGCCATGGTGAGTGGCTGCAAACACAGGCCATTTCCCATGGGAAAAAGAAGTCCTTTCCCCACGGTCTGCAAATCCAATGCAAGGTGGCCTTTGGGGCTCTAAGGACTTGCAGGGTACTTCTTACTGGCAGCTTTCGATTTGGAGAAATCCAGCAAAGATTGCAAATTTCTTGCTGGGCACCACCCTATTGGCCAGGGCGAGAGGCCAGAAATGGAGGCCATTTTCCTTGGGGAAAATGAAGTCATTGGCCCAGGCTCTGGGTATCAGATGAAAGGTGGCCTTTGGGGCTCTAAGGACTTGCAGGGTCCTAGTTGCTGCCAGCTTTAGGTTTGGAGAAATCCAGCAGAATTTTCAAATTTCCTGCTTGGCACCCTACTTTCTGCCAGGGCAAGTTGCAGCACAGGGATACTATTTCTATGGGAAAAAGAAGTAATTTCCCCATCATGTGGGTATCAGCAGAGAGGTGAAATTTGGGGCTCTAAGGAGCTGCAGGCTCCTCGTTGCCAGCAGGTTTAGTTTTGGAGAAAATCAGCCAAGTTTGCAAATTTCAGACAGGGAATGAAGCAGATGGCCGGGGCGAGTGGCCCCAAACTGACCCCATTTTCCATGGGGAAAAGAAGTCATTGGCCCAGGCTCTGGGTATCAGATGAAAGGTGGCATCTGGGGATCTAAGGACTTGCAGGGTCCTAGTTGCTGCCAGCATTAGGTTTGGAGAAATCCAGCAAAGATTGCATCACTCTAGCTTGGCTCCCCACTTTCTGCCATGGTGAGTGGCTGCAAACACAGGCCATTTCCCATGGGAAAAAGAAGTCCTTTCCCCACGGTCTTCAAATGAAATGCAAGGTGGCCTTTGGAGCTCTAAGGACTTGCAGGGTACTTCTTACTGGCAGCTTTAGATTTGGAGCAATCCAGCAAAGATTGCAAATTTCTTGCTGGGCACCACCCTATTGGCCAGGGCGAGAGGCCAGAAATGGAGGCCATTTTCCATGGGGAAAATGAAGTCATTGGCCCAGGCTCTGGGTATCAGATGAAAGGTGGCCTTTGGGGCTCTAAGGACTTGCAGGGTCCTAGTTGCTGGCAGCTTTATGTTTGGAAGAATCCAGCACAGTTTGCAAATTTCTCGTTAGGCAGTGCCCTGCCTGCCAGGCCAAATGGCCAGAAATGTAGGGCATATTCCATGGGAAAAATGTCCTTAACCCAGGGTCTCAGTAATATGTTCAAGGTGGCCTTTCAGGCTCTAAGGACTTTCAGGCTCCTAGTTGCTGGCAACTTTAGGTTTGGAAGAATCCAGCAAAGATTGTATCACTCTAGCTTGGCTCCCCACTTTCTGCCATGGTGAGTGGCTGCAAACACAGGCCATTTCCCATGGGAAAAAGAAGTCCTTTCCCCACGGTCTGCAAATCAAATGCAAGGTGGCCTTTGGGGCTCTAAGGACATGCAGGGTACTTCTTACTGGCAGCTTTCGATTTGGAGAAATCCAGCAAAGATTGCAAATTTCTTGCTGGGCACCACCCTATTGGCCAGGGCGAGAGGCCAGAAATGGAGGCCATTTTCCATGGGGAAAATGAAGTCATTGGCCCAGGCTCTGGGTATCAGATGAAAGGTGGCATCTGGGGCTCTAAGGACTTGCAGGGTCTTAGTTGCTGCCAGCTTTAGGTTTGGAGAAATCCAGCAGAATTTTCAAATTTCCTGCTTGGCACCCTACTTTCTGCCAGGGCAAGTTGCAGCACAGGGATACTATTTCTATGGGAAAAAGAAGTAATTTCCCCATCATGTGGGTATCAGCAGAGAGGTGAAATTTGGGGCTCTAAGGAGCTGCAGGCTCCTCGTTGCCAGCAGGTTTAGTTTTGGAGAAAATCAGCCAAGTTTGCAAATTTCAGACAGGGAATGAAGCAGATGGCCGGGGCGAGTGGCCCGAAACTGACCCCATTTTCCATGGGGAAAAAAGTCATGTCCCCAGGGTCTGGGTATAAGATGAAAGGTGGCATCTGGGGCTCTAAGGACTTGCAGGGTCCTAGTTGCTGCCAGCATTGGGTTTGGAGAAATCCAGCAAAGATTGCATCACTCTAGCTTGGCTCCCCACTTTCTGCCATGGTGAGTGGCTGCAAACACAGGCCATTTCCCATGGGAAAAAGAAGTCCTTTCCCCACGGTCTGCAAATCAAATGCAAGGTGGCCTTTGGGGCTCTAAGGACTTGCAGGGTCCTAGTTCCTGGCAGCTTTATGTTTGGAAGAATCCAGCACAGTTTGCAAATTTCTCGCTCGGCACAGCCTTCCTGCCAGGCCAAATGGCCACAAATGAAGGGCATTTTCCATGGGAAAAATGTCCTTAACCAAGGGTCTCAGTAATATGTTCAAGGTGGGCTTTCAGGCTCTAAGGACTTGCAGGGTCCTAGTTGCTGGCAACTTTAGGTTTGGTAGAATCCAGCAAAGATTGTATCACTCTAGCTTGGCTCCCCACTTTCTGCCATGGTGAGTGGCTGCAAACACAGGCCATTTCCCATGGGAAAAAGAAGTCCTTTCCCCACGGTCTGCAAATCAAATGCAAGGTGGCCTTTGGGGCTCTAAGGACATGCAGGGTACTTCTTACTGGCAGCTTTCGATTTGGAGAAATCCAGCAAAGATTGCAAATTTCTTGCTGGGCACCACCCTATTGGCCAGGGCGAGAGGCCAGAAATGGAGGCCATTTTCCATGGGGAAAATGAAGTCCTTGGCCCAGGGTCTGGGTATCAGATGAAAGGCGGCATCTGGGGCTCTAAGGACTTGCAGGGTCCTAGTTGCTGCCAACTTTAGGTTTGGAAGAATCCAGCAAAGATTGTATCTCTCTAGCTTGGCTCCCCACTTTCTGCCATGGTGAGTGGCTGCAAACACAGGCCATTTCCCATGGGAAAAAGAAGTCCTTTCCCCACGGTCTGCAAATCAAATGCAAGGTGGCCTTTGGGGCTCTAAGGACATGCAGGGTACTTCTTACTGGCAGCTTTCGATTTGGAGAAATCCAGCAAAGATTGCAAATTTCTTGCTGGGCACCACCCTATTGGCCAGGGCGAGAGGCCAGAAATGGAGGCCATTTTCCTTGGGGAAAATGAAGTCATTGGCCCAGGCTCTGGGTATCAGATGAAAGGTGGCCTTTGGGGCTCTAAGGACTTGCAGGGTCCTAGTTGCTGCCAGCTTTAGGTTTGGAGAAATCCAGCAGAATTTTCAAATTTCCTGCTTGGCACCCTACTTTCTGCCAGGGCAAGTTGCAGCACAGGGATACTATTTCTATGGGAAAAAGAAGTAATTTCCCCATCATGTGGGTATCAGCAGAGAGGTG
Source organism: Agelaius phoeniceus (assembly GCF_051311805.1). Taxonomy (NCBI): domain Eukaryota; kingdom Metazoa; phylum Chordata; class Aves; order Passeriformes; family Icteridae; genus Agelaius; species Agelaius phoeniceus. The sequence continues at coordinate 6,405,505 of NC_135293.1, forward strand.
AAATTTGGGGCTCTAAGGAGCTGCAGGCTCCTCGTTGCCAGCAGGTTTAGTTTTGGAGAAAATCAGCCAAGTTTGCAAATTTCAGACAGGGAATGAAGCAGATGGCCGGGGCGAGTGGCCCGAAACTGACCCCATTTTCCATGGGGAAAAAAGTCATGTCCCCAGGGTCTGGGTATAAGATGAAAGGTGGCATCTGGGGCTCTAAGGACTTGCAGGGTCCTAGTTGCTGCCAGCATTGGGTTTGGAGAAATCCAGCAAAGATTGCATCACTCTAGCTTGGCTCCCCACTTTCTGCCATGGTGAGTGGCTGCAAACACAGGCCATTTCCCATGGGAAAAAGAAGTCCTTTCCCCACGGTCTGCAAATCAAATGCAAGGTGGCCTTTGGGGCTCTAAGGACTTGCAGGGTCCTAGTTCCTGGCAGCTTTATGTTTGGAAGAATCCAGCACAGTTTGCAAATTTCTCGCTCGGCACAGCCTTCCTGCCAGGCCAAATGGCCACAAATGAAGGGCATTTTCCATGGGAAAAATGTCCTTAACCAAGGGTCTCAGTAATATGTTCAAGGTGGGCTTTCAGGCTCTAAGGACTTGCAGGGTCCTAGTTGCTGGCAACTTTAGGTTTGGTAGAATCCAGCAAAGATTGTATCACTCTAGCTTGGCTCCCCACTTTCTGCCATGGTGAGTGGCTGCAAACACAGGCCATTTCCCATGGGAAAAAGAAGTCCTTTCCCCACGGTCTGCAAATCAAATGCAAGGTGGCCTTTGGGGCTCTAAGGACATGCAGGGTACTTCTTACTGGCAGCTTTCGATTTGGAGAAATCCAGCAAAGATTGCAAATTTCTTGCTGGGCACCACCCTATTGGCCAGGGCGAGAGGCCAGAAATGGAGGCCATTTTCCATGGGGAAAATGAAGTCCTTGGCCCAGGGTCTGGGTATCAGATGAAAGGCGGCATCTGGGGCTCTAAGGACTTGCAGGGTCCTAGTTGCTGCCAACTTTAGGTTTGGAAGAATCCAGCAAAGATTGTATCTCTCTAGCTTGGCTCCCCACTTTCTGCCATGGTGAGTGGCTGCAAACACAGGCCATTTCCCATGGGAAAAAGAAGTCCTTTCCCCACGGTCTGCAAATCAAATGCAAGGTGGCCTTTGGGGCTCTAAGGACATGCAGGGTACTTCTTACTGGCAGCTTTCGATTTGGAGAAATCCAGCAAAGATTGCAAATTTCTTGCTGGGCACCACCCTATTGGCCAGGGCGAGAGGCCAGAAATGGAGGCCATTTTCCTTGGGGAAAATGAAGTCATTGGCCCAGGCTCTGGGTATCAGATGAAAGGTGGCCTTTGGGGCTCTAAGGACTTGCAGGGTCCTAGTTGCTGCCAGCTTTAGGTTTGGAGAAATCCAGCAGAATTTTCAAATTTCCTGCTTGGCACCCTACTTTCTGCCAGGGCAAGTTGCAGCACAGGGATACTATTTCTATGGGAAAAAGAAGTAATTTCCCCATCATGTGGGTATCAGCAGAGAGGTGAAATTTGGGGCTCTAAGGAGCTGCAGGCTCCTCGTTGCCAGCAGGTTTAGTTTTGGAGAAAATCAGCCAAGTTTGCAAATTTCAGACAGGGAATGAAGCAGATGGCCGGGGCGAGTGGCCCGAAACTGACCCCATTTTCCATGGGGAAAAAAGTCATGTCCCCAGGGTCTGGGTATAAGATGAAAGGTGGCATCTGGGGCTCTAAGGACTTGCAGGGTCCTAGTTGCTGCCAGCATTGGGTTTGGAGAAATCCAGCAAAGATTGCATCACTCTAGCTTGGCTCCCCACTTTCTGCCATGGTGAGTGGCTGCAAACACAGGCCATTTCCCATGGGAAAAAGAAGTCCTTTCCCCACGGTCTGCAAATCAAATGCAAGGTGGCCTTTGGGGCTCTAAGGACTTGCAGGGTCCTAGTTCCTGGCAGCTTTATGTTTGGAAGAATCCAGCACAGTTTGCAAATTTCTCGCTCGGCACAGCCTTCCTGCCAGGCCAAATGGCCACAAATGAAGGGCATTTTCCATGGGAAAAATGTCCTTAACCAAGGGTCTCAGTAATATGTTCAAGGTGGGCTTTCAGGCTCTAAGGACTTTCAGGGTCCTAGTTGCTGGCAACTTTAGGTTTGGTAGAATCCAGCAAAGATTGTATCACTCTAGCTTGGCTCCCCACTTTCTGCCATGGTGAGTGGCTGCAAACACAGGCCATTTCCTATGGGAAAAAGAAGTCCTTTCCCCACGGTCTGCAAATCAAATGCAAGGTGGCCTTTGGGGCTCTAAGGACATGCAGGGTACTTCTTACTGGCAGCTTTCGATTTGGAGAAATCCAGCAAAGATTGCAAATTTCTTGCTGGGCACCACCCTATTGGCCAGGGCAAAAGGCCAGAAATGGAGGCCATTTTCCATGGGGAAAATGAAGTCATTGGCCCAGGGTCTGGGTATCAGATGAAAGGCGGCATCTGGGGCTCTAAGGACTTGCAGGGTCCTAGTTGCTGCCAACTTTAGGTTTGGAAGAATCCAGCAAAGATTGTATCTCTCTAGCTTGGCTCCCCACTTTCTGCCATGGTGAGTGGCTGCAAACACAGGCCATTTCCCATGGGAAAAAGAAGTCCTTTCCCCACGGTCTTCAAATGAAATGCAAGGTGGCCTTTGGGGCTCTAAGGACTTGCAGGGTACTTCTTACTGGCAGCTTTAGATTTGGAGCAATCCAGCAAAGATTGCAAATTTCTTGCTGGGCACCACCCTATTGGCCAGGGCGAGAGGCCAGAAATGGAGGCCATTTTCCATGGGGAAAATGAAGTCATTGGCCCAGGCTCTGGGTATCAGATGAAAGGTGGCCTTTGGGGCTCTAAGGACTTGCAGGGTCCTAGTTGCTGGCAGCTTTATGTTTGGAAGAATCCAGCACAGTTTGCAAATTTCTCGTTAGGCAGTGCCCTGCCTGCCAGGCCAAATGGCCAGAAATGTAGGGCATATTCCATGGGAAAAATGTCCTTAACCCAGGGTCTCAGTAATATGTTCAAGGTGGCCTTTCAGGCTCTAAGGACTTTCAGGCTCCTAGTTGCTGGCAACTTTAGGTTTGGAAGAATCCAGCAAAGATTGTATCACTCTAGCTTGGCTCCCCACTTTCTGCCATGGTGAGTGGCTGCAAACACAGGCCATTTCCCATGGGAAAAAGAAGTCCTTTCCCCACGGTCTGCAAATCAAATGCAAGGTGGCCTTTGGGGCTCTAAGGACATGCAGGGTACTTCTTACTGGCAGCTTTCGATTTGGAGAAATCCAGCAAAGATTGCAAATTTCTTGCTGGGCACCACCCTATTGGCCAGGGCGAGAGGCCAGAAATGGAGGCCATTTTCCTTGGGGAAAATGAAGTCATTGGCCCAGGCTCTGGGTATCAGATGAAAGGTGGCCTTTGGGGCTCTAAGGACTTGCAGGGTCCTAGTTGCTGCCAGCTTTAGGTTTGGAGAAATCCAGCAGAATTTTCAAATTTCCTGCTTGGCACCCTACTTTCTGCCAGGGCAAGTTGCAGCACAGGGATACTATTTCTATGGGAAAAAGAAGTAATTTCCCCATCATGTGGGTATCAGCAGAGAGGTGAAATTTGGGGCTCTAAGGAGCTGCAGGCTCCTCGTTGCCAGCAGGTTTAGTTTTGGAGAAAATCAGCCAAGTTTGCAAATTTCAGACAGGGAATGAAGCAGATGGCCGGGGCGAGTGGCCCCAAACTGACCCCATTTTCCATGGGGAAAAGAAGTCATTGGCCCAGGCTCTGGGTATCAGATGAAAGGTGGCATCTGGGGCTCTAAGGACTTGCAGGGTCCTAGTTGCTGCCAGCATTAGGTTTGGAGAAATCCAGCAAAGATTGCATCACTCTAGCTTGGCTCCCCACTTTCTGCCATGGTGAGTGGCTGCAAACACAGGCCATTTCCCATGGGAAAAAGAAGTCCTTTCCCCACGGTCTTCAAATGAAATGCAAGGTGGCCTTTGGAGCTCTAAGGACTTGCAGGGTACTTCTTACTGGCAGCTTTAGATTTGGAGCAATCCAGCAAAGATTGCAAATTTCTTGCTGGGCACCACCCTATTGGCCAGGGCGAGAGGCCAGAAATGGAGGCCATTTTCCATGGGGAAAATGAAGTCATTGGCCCAGGCTCTGGGTATCAGATGAAAGGTGGCCTTTGGGGCTCTAAGGACTTGCAGGGTCCTAGTTGCTGGCAGCTTTATGTTTGGAAGAATCCAGCACAGTTTGCAAATTTCTCGTTAGGCAGTGCCCTGCCTGCCAGGCCAAATGGCCAGAAATGTAGGGCATATTCCATGGGAAAAATGTCCTTAACCCAGGGTCTCAGTAATATGTTCAAGGTGGCCTTTCAGGCTCTAAGGACTTTCAGGCTCCTAGTTGCTGGCAACTTTAGGTTTGGAAGAATCCAGCAAAGATTGTATCACTCTAGCTTGGCTCCCCACTTTCTGCCATGGTGAGTGGCTGCAAACACAGGCCATTTCCCATGGGAAAAAGAAGTCCTTTCCCCACGGTCTGCAAATCAAATGCAAGGTGGCCTTTGGGGCTCTAAGGACATGCAGGGTACTTCTTACTGGCAGCTTTCGATTTGGAGAAATCCAGCAAAGATTGCAAATTTCTTGCTGGGCACCACCCTATTGGCCAGGGCGAGAGGCCAGAAATGGAGGCCATTTTCCATGGGGAAAATGAAGTCATTGGCCCAGGCTCTGGGTATCAGATGAAAGGTGGCATCTGGGGCTCTAAGGACTTGCAGGGTCTTAGTTGCTGCCAGCTTTAGGTTTGGAGAAATCCAGCAGAATTTTCAAATTTCCTGCTTGGCACCCTACTTTCTGCCAGGGCAAGTTGCAGCACAGGGATACTATTTCTATGGGAAAAAGAAGTAATTTCCCCATCATGTGGGTATCAGCAGAGAGGTGAAATTTGGGGCTCTAAGGAGCTGCAGGCTCCTCGTTGCCAGCAGGTTTAGTTTTGGAGAAAATCAGCCAAGTTTGCAAATTTCAGACAGGGAATGAAGCAGATGGCCGGGGCGAGTGGCCCGAAACTGACCCCATTTTCCATGGGGAAAAAAGTCATGTCCCCAGGGTCTGGGTATAAGATGAAAGGTGGCATCTGGGGCTCTAAGGACTTGCAGGGTCCTAGTTGCTGCCAGCATTGGGTTTGGAGAAATCCAGCAAAGATTGCATCACTCTAGCTTGGCTCCCCACTTTCTGCCATGGTGAGTGGCTGCAAACACAGGCCATTTCCCATGGGAAAAAGAAGTCCTTTCCCCACGGTCTGCAAATCAAATGCAAGGTGGCCTTTGGGGCTCTAAGGACTTGCAGGGTCCTAGTTCCTGGCAGCTTTATGTTTGGAAGAATCCAGCACAGTTTGCAAATTTCTCGCTCGGCACAGCCTTCCTGCCAGGCCAAATGGCCACAAATGAAGGGCATTTTCCATGGGAAAAATGTCCTTAACCAAGGGTCTCAGTAATATGTTCAAGGTGGGCTTTCAGGCTCTAAGGACTTGCAGGGTCCTAGTTGCTGGCAACTTTAGGTTTGGTAGAATCCAGCAAAGATTGTATCACTCTAGCTTGGCTCCCCACTTTCTGCCATGGTGAGTGGCTGCAAACACAGGCCATTTCCCATGGGAAAAAGAAGTCCTTTCCCCACGGTCTGCAAATCAAATGCAAGGTGGCCTTTGGGGCTCTAAGGACATGCAGGGTACTTCTTACTGGCAGCTTTCGATTTGGAGAAATCCAGCAAAGATTGCAAATTTCTTGCTGGGCACCACCCTATTGGCCAGGGCGAGAGGCCAGAAATGGAGGCCATTTTCCATGGGGAAAATGAAGTCCTTGGCCCAGGGTCTGGGTATCAGATGAAAGGCGGCATCTGGGGCTCTAAGGACTTGCAGGGTCCTAGTTGCTGCCAACTTTAGGTTTGGAAGAATCCAGCAAAGATTGTATCTCTCTAGCTTGGCTCCCCACTTTCTGCCATGGTGAGTGGCTGCAAACACAGGCCATTTCCCATGGGAAAAAGAAGTCCTTTCCCCACGGTCTGCAAATCAAATGCAAGGTGGCCTTTGGGGCTCTAAGGACATGCAGGGTACTTCTTACTGGCAGCTTTCGATTTGGAGAAATCCAGCAAAGATTGCAAATTTCTTGCTGGGCACCACCCTATTGGCCAGGGCGAGAGGCCAGAAATGGAGGCCATTTTCCTTGGGGAAAATGAAGTCATTGGCCCAGGCTCTGGGTATCAGATGAAAGGTGGCCTTTGGGGCTCTAAGGACTTGCAGGGTCCTAGTTGCTGCCAGCTTTAGGTTTGGAGAAATCCAGCAGAATTTTCAAATTTCCTGCTTGGCACCCTACTTTCTGCCAGGGCAAGTTGCAGCACAGGGATACTATTTCTATGGGAAAAAGAAGTAATTTCCCCATCATGTGGGTATCAGCAGAGAGGTGAAATTTGGGGCTCTAAGGAGCTGCAGGCTCCTCGTTGCCAGCAGGTTTAGTTTTGGAGAAAATCAGCCAAGTTTGCAAATTTCAGACAGGGAATGAAGCAGATGGCCGGGGCGAGTGGCCCGAAACTGACCCCATTTTCCATGGGGAAAAAAGTCATGTCCCCAGGGTCTGGGTATAAGATGAAAGGTGGCATCTGGGGCTCTAAGGACTTGCAGGGTCCTAGTTGCTGCCAGCATTGGGTTTGGAGAAATCCAGCAAAGATTGCATCACTCTAGCTTGGCTCCCCACTTTCTGCCATGGTGAGTGGCTGCAAACACAGGCCATTTCCCATGGGAAAAAGAAGTCCTTTCCCCACGGTCTGCAAATCAAATGCAAGGTGGCCTTTGGGGCTCTAAGGACTTGCAGGGTCCTAGTTCCTGGCAGCTTTATGTTTGGAAGAATCCAGCACAGTTTGCAAATTTCTCGCTCGGCACAGCCTTCCTGCCAGGCCAAATGGCCACAAATGAAGGGCATTTTCCATGGGAAAAATGTCCTTAACCAAGGGTCTCAGTAATATGTTCAAGGTGGGCTTTCAGGCTCTAAGGACTTTCAGGGTCCTAGTTGCTGGCAACTTTAGGTTTGGTAGAATCCAGCAAAGATTGTATCACTCTAGCTTGGCTCCCCACTTTCTGCCATGGTGAGTGGCTGCAAACACAGGCCATTTCCTATGGGAAAAAGAAGTCCTTTCCCCACGGTCTGCAAATCAAATGCAAGGTGGCCTTTGGGGCTCTAAGGACATGCAGGGTACTTCTTACTGGCAGCTTTCGATTTGGAGAAATCCAGCAAAGATTGCAAATTTCTTGCTGGGCACCACCCTATTGGCCAGGGCAAAAGGCCAGAAATGGAGGCCATTTTCCATGGGGAAAATGAAGTCATTGGCCCAGGGTCTGGGTATCAGATGAAAGGCGGCATCTGGGGCTCTAAGGACTTGCAGGGTCCTAGTTGCTGCCAACTTTAGGTTTGGAAGAATCCAGCAAAGATTGTATCTCTCTAGCTTGGCTCCCCACTTTCTGCCATGGTGAGTGGCTGCAAACACAGGCCATTTCCCATGGGAAAAAGAAGTCCTTTCCCCACGGTCTTCAAATGAAATGCAAGGTGGCCTTTGGGGCTCTAAGGACTTGCAGGGTACTTCTTACTGGCAGCTTTAGATTTGGAGCAATCCAGCAAAGATTGCAAATTTCTTGCTGGGCACCACCCTATTGGCCAGGGCGAGAGGCCAGAAATGGAGGCCATTTTCCATGGGGAAAATGAAGTCATTGGCCCAGGCTCTGGGTATCAGATGAAAGGTGGCCTTTGGGGCTCTAAGGACTTGCAGGGTCCTAGTTGCTGGCAGCTTTATGTTTGGAAGAATCCAGCACAGTTTGCAAATTTCTCGTTAGGCAGTGCCCTGCCTGCCAGGCCAAATGGCCAGAAATGTAGGGCATATTCCATGGGAAAAATGTCCTTAACCCAGGGTCTCAGTAATATGTTCAAGGTGGCCTTTCAGGCTCTAAGGACTTTCAGGCTCCTAGTTGCTGGCAACTTTAGGTTTGGAAGAATCCAGCAAAGATTGTATCACTCTAGCTTGGCTCCCCACTTTCTGCCATGGTGAGTGGCTGCAAACACAGGCCATTTCCCATGGGAAAAAGAAGTCCTTTCCCCACGGTCTGCAAATCAAATGCAAGGTGGCCTTTGGGGCTCTAAGGACTTGCAGGGTACTTCTTACTGGCAGCTTTCGATTTGGAGAAATCCAGCAAAGATTGCAAATTTCTTGCTGGGCACCACCCTATTGGCCAGGGCGAGAGGCCAGAAATGGAGGCCATTTTCCTTGGGGAAAATGAAGTCATTGGCCCAGGCTCTGGGTATCAGATGAAAGGTGGCCTTTGGGGCTCTAAGGACTTGCAGGGTCCTAGTTGCTGCCAGCTTTAGGTTTGGAGAAATCCAGCAGAATTTTCAAATTTCCTGCTTGGCACCCTACTTTCTGCCAGGGCAAGTTGCAGCACAGGGATACTATTTCTATGGGAAAAAGAAGTAATTTCCCCATCATGTGGGTATCAGCAGAGAGGTGAAATTTGGGGCTCTAAGGAGCTGCAGGCTCCTCGTTGCCAGCAGGTTTAGTTTTGGAGAAAATCAGCCAAGTTTGCAAATTTCAGACAGGGAATGAAGCAGATGGCCGGGGCGAGTGGCCCCAAACTGACCCCATTTTCCATGGGGAAAAGAAGTCATTGGCCCAGGCTCTGGGTATCAGATGAAAGGTGGCATCTGGGGCTCTAAGGACTTGCAGGGTCCTAGTTGCTGCCAGCATTAGGTTTGGAGAAATCCAGCAAAGATTGCATCACTCTAGCTTGGCTCCCCACTTTCTGCCATGGTGAGTGGCTGCAAACACAGGCCATTTCCCATGGGAAAAAGAAGTCCTTTCCCCACGGTCTTCAAATGAAATGCAAGGTGGCCTTTGGAGCTCTAAGGACTTGCAGGGTACTTCTTACTGGCAGCTTTAGATTTGGAGCAATCCAGCAAAGATTGCAAATTTCTTGCTGGGCACCACCCTATTGGCCAGGGCGAGAGGCCAGAAATGGAGGCCATTTTCCATGGGGAAAATGAAGTCATTGGCCCAGGCTCTGGGTATCAGATGAAAGGTGGCCTTTGGGGCTCTAAGGACTTGCAGGGTCCTAGTTGCTGGCAGCTTTATGTTTGGAAGAATCCAGCACAGTTTGCAAATTTCTCGTTAGGCAGTGCCCTGCCTGCCAGGCCAAATGGCCAGAAATGTAGGGCATATTCCATGGGAAAAATGTCCTTAACCCAGGGTCTCAGTAATATGTTCAAGGTGGCCTTTCAGGCTCTAAGGACTTTCAGGCTCCTAGTTGCTGGCAACTTTAGGTTTGGAAGAATCCAGCAAAGATTGTATCACTCTAGCTTGGCTCCCCACTTTCTGCCATGGTGAGTGGCTGCAAACACAGGCCATTTCCCATGGGAAAAAGAAGTCCTTTCCCCACGGTCTGCAAATCAAATGCAAGGTGGCCTTTGGGGCTCTAAGGACATGCAGGGTACTTCTTACTGGCAGCTTTCGATTTGGAGAAATCCAGCAAAGATTGCAAATTTCTTGCTGGGCACCACCCTATTGGCCAGGGCGAGAGGCCAGAAATGGAGGCCATTTTCCATGGGGAAAATGAAGTCATTGGCCCAGGGTCTGGGTATCAGATGAAAGGTGGCATCTGGGGCTCTAAGGACTTGCAGGGTCTTAGTTGCTGCCAGCTTTAGGTTTGGAGAAATCCAGCAGAATTTTCAAATTTCCTGCTTGGCACCCTACTTTCTGCCAGGGCAAGTTGCAGCACAGGGATACTATTTCTATGGGAAAAAGAAGTAATTTCCCCATCATGTGGGTATCAGCAGAGAGGTGAAATTTGGGGCTCTAAGGAGCTGCAGGCTCCTCGTTGCCAGCAGGTTTAGTTTTGGAGAAAATCAGCCAAGTTTGCAAATTTCAGACAGGGAATGAAGCAGATGGCCGGGGCGAGTGGCCCGAAACTGACCCCATTTTCCATGGGGAAAAAAGTCATGTCCCCAGGGTCTGGGTATAAGATGAAAGGTGGCATCTGGGGCTCTAAGGACTTGCAGGGTCCTAGTTGCTGCCAGCATTGGGTTTGGAGAAATCCAGCAAAGATTGCATCACTCTAGCTTGGCTCCCCACTTTCTGCCATGGTGAGTGGCTGCAAACACAGGCCATTTCCCATGGGAAAAAGAAGTCCTTTCCCCACGGTCTGCAAATCAAATGCAAGGTGGCCTTTGGGGCTCTAAGGACTTGCAGGGTCCTAGTTCCTGGCAGCTTTATGTTTGGAAGAATCCAGCACAGTTTGCAAATTTCTCGCTCGGCACAGCCTTCCTGCCAGGCCAAATGGCCACAAATGAAGGGCATTTTCCATGGGAAAAATGTCCTTAACCAAGGGTCTCAGTAATATGTTCAAGGTGGGCTTTCAGGCTCTAAGGACTTGCAGGGTCCTAGTTGCTGGCAACTTTAGGTTTGGTAGAATCCAGCAAAGATTGTATCACTCTAGCTTGGCTCCCCACTTTCTGCCATGGTGAGTGGCTGCAAACACAGGCCATTTCCCATGGGAAAAAGAAGTCCTTTCCCCACGGTCTGCAAATCAAATGCAAGGTGGCCTTTGGGGCTCTAAGGACATGCAGGGTACTTCTTACTGGCAGCTTTCGATTTGGAGAAATCCAGCAAAGATTGCAAATTTCTTGCTGGGCACCACCCTATTGGCCAGGGCGAGAGGCCAGAAATGGAGGCCATTTTCCATGGGGAAAATGAAGTCCTTGGCCCAGGGTCTGGGTATCAGATGAAAGGCGGCATCTGGGGCTCTAAGGACTTGCAGGGTCCTAGTTGCTGCCAACTTTAGGTTTGGAAGAATCCAGCAAAGATTGTATCTCTCTAGCTTGGCTCCCCACTTTCTGCCATGGTGAGTGGCTGCAAACACAGGCCATTTCCCATGGGAAAAAGAAGTCCTTTCCCCAAGGTCTTCAAATCAAATGCAAGGTGGCCTTTGGGGCTCTAAGGACTTGCAGGGTACTTCTTACTGGCAGCTTTCGATTTGGAGAAATCCAGCAAAGATTGCAAATTTCTTGCTGGGCACCACCCTATTGGCCAGGGCGAGAGGCCAGAAATGGAGGCCATTTTCCATGGGGAAAATGAAGTCATTGGCCCAGGCTCTGGGTATCAGATGAAAGGTGGCCTTTGGGGCTCTAAGGACTTGCAGGGTCCTAGTTGCTGCCAGCTTTAGGTTTGGAGAAATCCAGCAGAATTTTCAAATTTCCTGCTTGGCACCCTACTTTCTGCCAGGGCAAGTTGCAGCACAGGGATACTATTTCTATGGGAAAAAGAAGTAATTTCCCCATCATGTGGGTATCAGCAGAGAGGTGAAATTTGGGGCTCTAAGGAGCTGCAGGCTCCTCGTTGCCAGCAGGTTTAGTTTTGGAGAAAATCAGCCAAGTTTGCAAATTTCAGACAGGGAATGAAGCAGATGGCCGGGGCGAGTGGCCCGAAACTGACCCCATTTTCCATGGGGAAAAAAGTCATGTCCCCAGGGTCTGGGTATAAGATGAAAGGTGGCATCTGGGGCTCTAAGGACTTGCAGGGTCCTAGTTGCTGCCAGCATTGGGTTTGGAGAAATCCAGCAAAGATTGCATCACTCTAGCTTGGCTCCCCACTTTCTGCCATGGTGAGTGGCTGCAAACACAGGCCATTTCCCATGGGAAAAAGAAGTCCTTTCCCCACGGTCTGCAAATCAAATGCAAGGTGGCCTTTGGGGCTCTAAGGACTTGCAGGGTCCTAGTTCCTGGCAGCTTTATGTTTGGAAGAATCCAGCACAGTTTGCAAATTTCTCGCTCGGCACAGCCTTCCTGCCAGGCCAAGTGGCCACAAATGAAGGGCATTTTCCATGGGAAAAATGTCCTTAACCAAGGGTCTCAGTAATATGTTCAAGGTGGGCTTTCAGGCTCTAAGGACTTTCAGGGTCCTAGTTGCTGGCAACTTTAGGTTTGGTAGAATCCAGCAAAGATTGTATCACTCTAGCTTGGCTCCCCACTTTCTGCCATGGTGAGTGGCTGCAAACACAGGCCATTTCCTATGGGAAAAAGAAGTCCTTTCCCCACGGTCTGCAAATCAAATGCAAGGTGGCCTTTGGGGCTCTAAGGACATGCAGGGTACTTCTTACTGGCAGCTTTCGATTTGGAGAAATCCAGCAAAGATTGCAAATTTCTTGCTGGGCACCACCCTATTGGCCAGGGCGAGAGGCCAGAAATGGAGGCCATTTTCCATGGGGAAAATGAAGTCCTTGGCCCAGGGTCTGGGTATCAGATGAAAGGCGGCATCTGGGGCTCTAAGGACTTGCAGGGTCCTAGTTGCTGCCAACTTTAGGTTTGGAAGAATCCAGCAAAGATTGTATCTCTCTAGCTTGGCTCCCCACTTTCTGCCATGGTGAGTGGCTGCAAACACAGGCCATTTCCCATGGGAAAAAGAAGTCCTTTCCCCACGGTCTGCAAATCCAATGCAAGGTGGCCTTTGGGGCTCTAAGGACTTGCAGGGTACTTCTTACTGGCAGCTTTCGATTTGGAGAAATCCAGCAAAGATTGCAAATTTCTTGCTGGGCACCACCCTATTGGCCAGGGCGAGAGGCCAGAAATGGAGGCCATTTTCCTTGGGGAAAATGAAGTCATTGGCCCAGGCTCTGGGTATCAGATGAAAGGTGGCCTTTGGGGCTCTAAGGACTTGCAGGGTCCTAGTTGCTGCCAGCTTTAGGTTTGGAGAAATCCAGCAGAATTTTCAAATTTCCTGCTTGGCACCCTACTTTCTGCCAGGGCAAGTTGCAGCACAGGGATACTATTTCTATGGGAAAAAGAAGTAATTTCCCCATCATGTGGGTATCAGCAGAGAGGTGAAATTTGGGGCTCTAAGGAGCTGCAGGCTCCTCGTTGCCAGCAGGTTTAGTTTTGGAGAAAATCAGCCAAGTTTGCAAATTTCAGACAGGGAATGAAGCAGATGGCCGGGGCGAGTGGCCCCAAACTGACCCCATTTTCCATGGGGAAAAGAAGTCATTGGCCCAGGCTCTGGGTATCAGATGAAAGGTGGCATCTGGGGCTCTAAGGACTTGCAGGGTCCTAGTTGCTGCCAGCATTAGGTTTGGAGAAATCCAGCAAAGATTGCATCACTCTAGCTTGGCTCCCCACTTTCTGCCATGGTGAGTGGCTGCAAACACAGGCCATTTCCCATGGGAAAAAGAAGTCCTTTCCCCACGGTCTTCAAATGAAATGCAAGGTGGCCTTTGGAGCTCTATGGACTTGCAGGGTACTTCTTACTGGCAGCTTTCGATTTGGAGCAATCCAGCAAAGATTGCAAATTTCTTGCTGGGCACCACCCTATTGGCCAGGGCGAGAGGCCAGAAATGGAGGCCATTTTCCATGGGGAAAATGAAGTCATTGGCCCAGGCTCTGGGTATCAGATGAAAGGTGGCCTTTGGGGCTCTAAGGACTTGCAGGGTCCTAGTTGCTGGCAGCTTTATGTTTGGAAGAATCCAGCACAGTTTGCAAATTTCTCGTTAGGCAGTGCCCTGCCTGCCAGGCCAAATGGCCAGAAATGTAGGGCATATTCCATGGGAAAAATGTCCTTAACCCAGGGTCTCAGTAATATGTTCAAGGTGGCCTTTCAGGCTCTAAGGACTTTCAGGCTCCTAGTTGCTGGCAACTTTAGGTTTGGAAGAATCCAGCAAAGATTGTATCACTCTAGCTTGGCTCCCCACTTTCTGCCATGGTGAGTGGCTGCAAACACAGGCCATTTCCCATGGGAAAAAGAAGTCCTTTCCCCACGGTCTGCAAATCAAATGCAAGGTGGCCTTTGGGGCTCTAAGGACATGCAGGGTACTTCTTACTGGCAGCTTTCGATTTGGAGAAATCCAGCAAAGATTGCAAATTTCTTGCTGGGCACCACCCTATTGGCCAGGGCGAGAGGCCAGAAATGGAGGCCATTTTCCATGGGGAAAATGAAGTCATTGGCCCAGGGTCTGGGTATCAGATGAAAGGTGGCATCTGGGGCTCTAAGGACTTGCAGGGTCTTAGTTGCTGCCAGCTTTAGGTTTGGAGAAATCCAGCAGAATTTTCAAATTTGCTGCTTGGCACCCTACTTTCTGCCAGGGCAAGTTGCAGCACAGGGATACTATTTCTATGGGAAAAAGAAGTAATTTCCCCATCATGTGGGTATCAGCAGAGAGGTGAAATTTGGGGCTCTAAGGAGCTGCAGGCTCCTCGTTGCCAGCAGGTTTAGTTTTGGAGAAAATCAGCCAAGTTTGCAAATTTCAGACAGGGAATGAAGCAGATGGCCGGGGCGAGTGGCCCGAAACTGACCCCATTTTCCATGGGGAAAAAAGTCATGTCCCCAGGGTCTGGGTATAAGATGAAAGGTGGCATCTGGGGCTCTAAGGACTTGCAGGGTCCTAGTTGCTGCCAGCATTGGGTTTGGAGAAATCCAGCAAAGATTGCATCACTCTAGCTTGGCTCCCCACTTTCTGCCATGGTGAGTGGCTGCAAACACAGGCCATTTCCCATGGGAAAAAGAAGTCCTTTCCCCTCGGTCTGCAAATCAAATGCAAGGTGGCCTTTGGGGCTCTAAGGACTTGCAGGGTCCTAGTTCCTGGCAGCTTTATGTTTGGAAGAATCCAGCACAGTTTGCAAATTTCTCGCTCGGCACAGCCTTCCTGCCAGGCCAAATGGCCACAAATGAAGGGCATTTTCCATGGGAAAAATGTCCTTAACCAAGGGTCTCAGTAATATGTTCAAGGTGGGCTTTCAGGCTCTAAGGACTTTCAGGGTCCTAGTTGCTGGCAACTTTAGGTTTGGTAGAATCCAGCAAAGATTGTATCACTCTAGCTTGGCTCCCCACTTTCTGCCATGGTGAGTGGCTGCAAACACAGGCCATTTCCCATGGGAAAAAGAAGTCCTTTCCCCACGGTCTGCAAATCAAATGCAAGGTGGCCTTTGGGGCTCTAAGGACATGCAGGGTACTTCTTACTGGCAGCTTTCGATTTGGAGAAATCCAGCAAAGATTGCAAATTTCTTGCTGGGCACCACCCTATTGGCCAGGGCGAGAGGCCAGAAATGGAGGCCATTTTCCATGGGGAAAATGAAGTCCTTGGCCCAGGGTCTGGGTATCAGATGAAAGGCGGCATCTGGGGCTCTAAGGACTTGCAGGGTCCTAGTTGCTGCCAACTTTAGGTTTGGAAGAATCCAGCAAAGATTGTATCTCTCTAGCTTGGCTCCCCACTTTCTGCCATGGTTAGTGGCTGCAAACACAGGCCATTTCCCATGGGAAAAAGAAGTCCTTTCCCCACGGTCTGCAAATCAAATGCAAGGTGGCCTTTGGGGCTCTAAGGACTTGCAGGGTACTTCTTACTGGCAGCTTTCGATTTGGAGAAATCCAGCAAAGATTGCAAATTTCTTGCTGGGCACCACCCTATTGGCCAGGGCGAGAGGCCAGAAATGGAGGCCATTTTCCTTGGGGAAAATGAAGTCATTGGCCCAGGCTCTGGGTATCAGATGAAAGGTGGCCTTTGGGGCTCTAAGGACTTGCAGGGTCCTAGTTGCTGCCAGCTTTAGGTTTGGAGAAATCCAGCAGAATTTTCAAATTTCCTGCTTGGCACCCTACTTTCTGCCAGGGCAAGTTGCAGCACAGGGATACTATTTCTATGGGAAAAAGAAGTAATTTCCCCATCATGTGGGTATCAGCAGAGAGGTGAAATTTGGGGCTCTAAGGAGCTGCAGGCTCCTCGTTGCCAGCAGGTTTAGTTTTGGAGAAAATCAGCCAAGTTTGCAAATTTCAGACAGGGAATGAAGCAGATGGCCGGGGCGAGTGGCCCCAAACTGACCCCATTTTCCATGGGGAAAAGAAGTCATTGGCCCAGGCTCTGGGTATCAGATGAAAGGTGGCATCTGGGGCTCTAAGGACTTGCAGGGTCCTAGTTGCTGCCAGCATTAGGTTTGGAGAAATCCAGCAAAGATTGCATCACTCTAGCTTGGCTCCCCACTTTCTGCCATGGTGAGTGGCTGCAAACACAGGCCATTTCCCATGGGAAAAAGAAGTCCTTTCCCCACGGTCTTCAAATGAAATGCAAGGTGGCCTTTGGAGCTCTAAGGACTTGCAGGGTACTTCTTACTGGCAGCTTTAGATTTGGAGCAATCCAGCAAAGATTGCAAATTTCTTGCTGGGCACCACCCTATTGGCCAGGGCGAGAGGCCAGAAATGGAGGCCATTTTCCATGGGGAAAATGAAGTCATTGGCCCAGGCTCTGGGTATCAGATGAAAGGTGGCCTTTGGGGCTCTAAGGACTTGCAGGGTCCTAGTTGCTGGCAGCTTTATGTTTGGAAGAATCCAGCACAGTTTGCAAATTTCTCGTTAGGCAGTGCCCTGCCTGCCAGGCCAAATGGCCAGAAATGTAGGGCATATTCCATGGGAAAAATGTCCTTAACCCAGGGTCTCAGTAATATGTTCAAGGTGGCCTTTCAGGCTCTAAGGACTTTCAGGCTCCTAGTTGCCAGCAACTTTAGGTTTGGAAGAATCCAGCAAAGATTGTATCACTCTAGCTTGGCTCCCCACTTTCTGCCATGGCGAGTGGCTGCAAACACAGGCCATTTCCCATGGGAAAAAGAAGTCCTTTCCCCACGGTCTGCAAATCAAATGCAAGGTGGCCTTTGGGGCTCTAAGGACATGCAGGGTACTTCTTACTGGCAGCTTTCGATTTGGAGAAATCCAGCAAAGATTGCAAATTTCTTGCTGGGCACCACCCTATTGGCCAGGGCGAGAGGCCAGAAATGGAGGCCATTTTCCATGGGGAAAATGAAGTCATTGGCCCAGGGTCTGGGTATCAGATGAAAGGTGGCATCTGGGGCTCTAAGGACTTGCAGGGTCTTAGTTGCTGCCAGCTTTAGGTTTGGAGAAATCCAGCAGAATTTTCAAATTTCCTGCTTGGCACCCTACTTTCTGCCAGGGCAAGTTGCAGCACAGGGATACTATTTCTATGGGAAAAAGAAGTAATTTCCCCATCATGTGGGTATCAGCAGAGAGGTGAAATTTGGGGCTCTAAGGAGCTGCAGGCTCCTCGTTGCCAGCAGGTTTAGTTTTGGAGAAAATCAGCCAAGTTTGCAAATTTCAGACAGGGAATGAAGCAGATGGCCGGGGCGAGTGGCCCGAAACTGACCCCATTTTCCATGGGGAAAAAAGTCATGTCCCCAGGGTCTGGGTATAAGATGAAAGGTGGCATCTGGGGCTCTAAGGACTTGCAGGGTCCTAGTTGCTGCCAGCATTGGGTTTGGAGAAATCCAGCAAAGATTGCATCACTCTAGCTTGGCTCCCCACTTTCTGCCATGGTGAGTGGCTGCAAACACAGGCCATTTCCCATGGGAAAAAGAAGTCCTTTCCCCACGGTCTGCAAATCAAATGCAAGGTGGCCTTTGGGGCTCTAAGGACTTGCAGGGTCCTAGTTCCTGGCAGCTTTATGTTTGGAAGAATCCAGCACAGTTTGCAAATTTCTCGCTCGGCACAGCCTTCCTGCCAGGCCAAGTGGCCACAAATGAAGGGCATTTTCCATGGGAAAAATGTCCTTAACCAAGGGTCTCAGTAATATGTTCAAGGTGGGCTTTCAGGCTCTAAGGACTTTCAGGCTCCTAGTTGCTGGCAACTTTAGGTTTGGTAGAATCCAGCAAAGATTGTATCACTCTAGCTTGGCTCCCCACTTTCTGCCATGGTGAGTGGCTGCAAACACAGGCCATTTCCTATGGGAAA
The DNA here is from genome assembly GCF_051311805.1 of Agelaius phoeniceus. Taxonomy (NCBI): domain Eukaryota; kingdom Metazoa; phylum Chordata; class Aves; order Passeriformes; family Icteridae; genus Agelaius; species Agelaius phoeniceus. The sequence goes on from NC_135293.1 coordinate 6,423,292, forward strand.
AAGAAGTCCTTTCCCCACGGTCTGCAAATCAAATGCAAGGTGGCCTTTGGGGCTCTAAGGACATGCAGGGTACTTCTTACTGGCAGCTTTAGATTTGGAGCAATCCAGCAAAGATTGCAAATTTCTTGCTGGGCACCACCCTATTGGCCAGGGCGAGAGGCCAGAAATGGAGGCCATTTTCCATGGGGAAAATGAAGTCCTTGGCCCAGGGTCTGGGTATCAGATGAAAGGCGGCATCTGGGGCTCTAAGGACTTGCAGGGTCCTAGTTGCTGCCAACTTTAGGTTTGGAAGAATCCAGCAAAGATTGTATCTCTCTAGCTTGGCTCCCCACTTTCTGCCATGGTGAGTGGCTGCAAACACAGGCCATTTCCCATGGGAAAAAGAAGTCCTTTCCCCACGGTCTGCGAATCAAATGCAAGGTGGCCTTTGGGGCTCTAAGGACTTGCAGGGTACTTCTTACTGGCAGCTTTCGTTTTGGAGAAATCCAGCAAAGATTGCAAATTTCTTGCTGGGCACCACCCTATTGGCCAGGGCGAGAGGCCAGAAATGGAGGCCATTTTCCATGGGGAAAATGAAGTCATTGGCCCAGGGTCTGGGTATCAGATGAAAGGTGGCATCTGGGGCTCTAAGGACTTGCAGGGTCTTAGTTGCTGCCAGCTTTAGGTTTGGAGAAATCCAGCAGAATTTTCAAATTTCCTGCTTGGCACCCTACTTTCTGCCAGGGCAAGTTGCAGCACAGGGATACTATTTCTATGGGAAAAAGAAGTAATTTCCCCATCATGTGGGTATCAGCAGAGAGGTGAAATTTGGGGCTCTAAGGAGCTGCAGGCTCCTCGTTGCCAGCAGGTTTAGTTTTGGAGAAAATCAGCCAAGTTTGCAAATTTCAGACAGGGAATGAAGCAGATGGCCGGGGCGAGTGGCCCGAAACTGACCCCATTTTCCATGGGGAAAAAAGTCATGTCCCCAGGGTCTGGGTATAAGATGAAAGGTGGCATCTGGGGCTCTAAGGACTTGCAGGGTCCTAGTTGCTGCCAGCATTGGGTTTGGAGAAATCCAGCAAAGATTGTATCACTCTAGCTTGGCTCCCCAATTTCTGCCATGGTGAGTGGCTGCAAACACAGGCCATTTCCCATGGGAAAAAGAAGTCCTTTCCCCACGGTCTTCAAATGAAATGCAAGGTGGCCTTTGGAGCTCTAAGGACTTGCAGGGTACTTCTTACTGGCAGCTTTAGATTTGGAGCAATCCAGCAAAGATTGCAAATTTCTTGCTGGGCACCACCCTATTGGCCAGGGCGAGAGGCCAGAAATGGAGGCCATTTTCCATGGGGAAAATGAAGTCATTGGCCCAGGCTCTGGGTATCAGATGAAAGGTGGCCTTTGGGGCTCTAAGGACTTGCAGGGTCCTAGTTGCTGGCAGCTTTATGTTTGGAAGAATCCAGCACAGTTTGCAAATTTCTCGTTAGGCAGTGCCCTGCCTGCCAGGCCAAATGGCCAGAAATGTAGGGCATATTCCATGGGAAAAATGTCCTTAACCCAGGGTCTCAGTAATATGTTCAAGGTGGCCTTTCAGGCTCTAAGGACTTTCAGGCTCCTAGTTGCCAGCAACTTTAGGTTTGGAAGAATCCAGCAAAGATTGTATCACTCTAGCTTGGCTCCCCACTTTCTGCCATGGTGAGTGGCTGCAAACACAGGCCATTTCCCATGGGAAAAAGAAGTCCTTTCCCCACGGTCTGCAAATCAAATGCAAGGTGGCCTTTGGGGCTCTAAGGACATGCAGGGTACTTCTTACTGGCAGCTTTCGATTTGGAGAAATCCAGCAAAGATTGCAAATTTCTTGCTGGGCACCACCCTATTGGCCAGGGCGAGAGGCCAGAAATGGAGGCCATTTTCCATGGGGAAAATGAAGTCATTGGCCCAGGGTCTGGGTATCAGATGAAAGGTGGCATCTGGGGCTCTAAGGACTTGCAGGGTCTTAGTTGCTGCCAGCTTTAGGTTTGGAGAAATCCAGCAGAATTTTCAAATTTCCTGCTTGGCACCCTACTTTCTGCCAGGGCAAGTTGCAGCACAGGGATACTATTTCTATGGGAAAAAGAAGTAATTTCCCCATCATGTGGGTATCAGCAGAGAGGTGAAATTTGGGGCTCTAAGGAGCTGCAGGCTCCTCGTTGCCAGCAGGTTTAGTTTTGGAGAAAATCAGCCAAGTTTGCAAATTTCAGACAGGGAATGAAGCAGATGGCCGGGGCGAGTGGCCCGAAACTGACCCCATTTTCCATGGGGAAAAAAGTCATGTCCCCAGGGTCTGGGTATAAGATGAAAGGTGGCATCTGGGGCTCTAAGGACTTGCAGGGTCCTAGTTGCTGCCAGCATTGGGTTTGGAGAAATCCAGCAAAGATTGCATCACTCTAGCTTGGCTCCCCACTTTCTGCCATGGTGAGTGGCTGCAAACACAGGCCATTTCCCATGGGAAAAAGAAGTCCTTTCCCCACGGTCTGCAAATCAAATGCAAGGTGGCCTTTGGGGCTCTAAGGACTTGCAGGGTCCTAGTTCCTGGCAGCTTTATGTTTGGAAGAATCCAGCACAGTTTGCAAATTTCTCGCTCGGCACAGCCTTCCTGCCAGGCCAAGTGGCCACAAATGAAGGGCATTTTCCATGGGAAAAATGTCCTTAACCAAGGGTCTCAGTAATATGTTCAAGGTGGGCTTTCAGGCTCTAAGGACTTTCAGGGTCCTAGTTGCTGGCAACTTTAGGTTTGGTAGAATCCAGCAAAGATTGTATCACTCTAGCTTGGCTCCCCACTTTCTGCCATGGTGAGTGGCTGCAAACACAGGCCATTTCCTATGGGAAAAAGAAGTCCTTTCCCCACGGTCTGCAAATCAAATGCAAGGTGGCCTTTGGGGCTCTAAGGACATGCAGGGTACTTCTTACTGGCAGCTTTCGATTTGGAGAAATCCAGCAAAGATTGCAAATTTCTTGCTGGGCACCACCCTATTGGCCAGGGCGAGAGGCCAGAAATGGAGGCCATTTTCCATGGGGAAAATGAAGTCCTTGGCCCAGGGTCTGGGTATCAGATGAAAGGCGGCATCTGGGGCTCTAAGGACTTGCAGGGTCCTAGTTGCTGCCAACTTTAGGTTTGGAAGAATCCAGCAAAGATTGTATCTCTCTAGCTTGGCTCCCCACTTTCTGCCATGGTGAGTGGCTGCAAACACAGGCCATTTCCCATGGGAAAAAGAAGTCCTTTCCCCACGGTCTGCGAATCAAATGCAAGGTGGCCTTTGGGGCTCTAAGGACTTGCAGGGTACTTCTTACTGGCAGCTTTCGTTTTGGAGAAATCCAGCAAAGATTGCAAATTTCTTGCTGGGCACCACCCTATTGGCCAGGGCGAGAGGCCAGAAATGGAGGCCATTTTCCATGGGGAAAATGAAGTCATTGGCCCAGGCTCTGGGTATCAGATGAAAGGTGGCATCTGGGGCTCTAAGGACTTGCAGGGTCTTAGTTGCTGCCAGCTTTAGGTTTGGAGAAATCCAGCAGAATTTTCAAATTTCCTGCTTGGCACCCTACTTTCTGCCAGGGCAAGTTGCAGCACAGGGATACTATTTCTATGGGAAAAAGAAGTAATTTCCCCATCATGTGGGTATCAGCAGAGAGGTGAAATTTGGGGCTCTAAGGAGCTGCAGGCTCCTCGTTGCCAGCAGGTTTAGTTTTGGAGAAAATCAGCCAAGTTTGCAAATTTCAGACAGGGAATGAAGCAGATGGCCGGGGCGAGTGGCCCGAAACTGACCCCATTTTCCATGGGGAAAAAAGTCATGTCCCCAGGGTCTGGGTATAAGATGAAAGGTGGCATCTGGGGCTCTAAGGACTTGCAGGGTCCTAGTTGCTGCCAGCATTGGGTTTGGAGAAATCCAGCAAAGATTGTATCACTCTAGCTTGGCTCCCCAATTTCTGCCATGGTGAGTGGCTGCAAACACAGGCCATTTCCCATGGGAAAAAGAAGTCCTTTCCCCACGGTCTGCAAATGAAATGCAAGGTGGCCTTTGGGGCTCTAAGGACTTGCAGGGTCCTAGTTCCTGGCAGCTTTATGTTTGGAAGAATCCAGCACAGTTTGCAAATTTCTCGCTCGGCACAGCCTTCCTGCCAGGCCAAGTGGCCACAAATGAAGGGCATTTTCCATGGGAAAAATGTCCTTAACCAAGGGTCTCAGTAATATGTTCAAGGTGGGCTTTCAGGCTCTAAGGACTTTCAGGGTCCTAGTTGCTGGCAACTTTAGGTTTGGTAGAATCCAGCAAAGATTGTATCACTCTAGCTTGGCTCCCCACTTTCTGCCATGGTGAGTGGCTGCAAACACAGGCCATTTCCTATGGGAAAAAGAAGTCCTTTCCCCACGGTCTGCAAATCAAATGCAAGGTGGCCTTTGGGGCTCTAAGGACATGCAGGGTACTTCTTACTGGCAGCTTTCGATTTGGAGAAATCCAGCAAAGATTGCAAATTTCTTGCTGGGCACCACCCTATTGGCCAGGGCGAGAGGCCAGAAATGGAGGCCATTTTCCATGGGGAAAATGAAGTCATTGGCCCAGGGTCTGGGTATCAGATGAAAGGCGGCATCTGGGGCTCTAAGGACTTGCAGGGTCCTAGTTGCTGCCAACTTTAGGTTTGGAAGAATCCAGCAAAGATTGTATCTCTCTAGCTTGGCTCCCCACTTTCTGCCATGGTGAGTGGCTGCAAACACAGGCCATTTCCCATGGGAAAAAGAAGTCCTTTCCCCACGGTCTGCAAATCCAATGCAAGGTGGCCTTTGGGGCTCTAAGGACTTGCAGGGTACTTCTTACTGGCAGCTTTCGATTTGGAGAAATCCAGCAAAGATTGCAAATTTCTTGCTGGGCACCACCCTATTGGCCAGGGCGAGAGGCCAGAAATGGAGGCCATTTTCCTTGGGGAAAATGAAGTCATTGGCCCAGGCTCTGGGTATCAGATGAAAGGTGGCCTTTGGGGCTCTAAGGACTTGCAGGGTCCTAGTTGCTGCCAGCTTTAGGTTTGGAGAAATCCAGCAGAATTTTCAAATTTCCTGCTTGGCACCCTACTTTCTGCCAGGGCAAGTTGCAGCACAGGGATACTATTTCTATGGGAAAAAGAAGTAATTTCCCCATCATGTGGGTATCAGCAGAGAGGTGAAATTTGGGGCTCTAAGGAGCTGCAGGCTCCTCGTTGCCAGCAGGTTTAGTTTTGGAGAAAATCAGCCAAGTTTGCAAATTTCAGACAGGGAATGAAGCAGATGGCCGGGGCGAGTGGCCCCAAACTGACCCCATTTTCCATGGGGAAAAGAAGTCATTGGCCCAGGCTCTGGGTATCAGATGAAAGGTGGCATCTGGGGATCTAAGGACTTGCAGGGTCCTAGTTGCTGCCAGCATTAGGTTTGGAGAAATCCAGCAAAGATTGCATCACTCTAGCTTGGCTCCCCACTTTCTGCCATGGTGAGTGGCTGCAAACACAGGCCATTTCCCATGGGAAAAAGAAGTCCTTTCCCCACGGTCTTCAAATGAAATGCAAGGTGGCCTTTGGAGCTCTAAGGACTTGCAGGGTACTTCTTACTGGCAGCTTTAGATTTGGAGCAATCCAGCAAAGATTGCAAATTTCTTGCTGGGCACCACCCTATTGGCCAGGGCGAGAGGCCAGAAATGGAGGCCATTTTCCATGGGGAAAATGAAGTCATTGGCCCAGGCTCTGGGTATCAGATGAAAGGTGGCCTTTGGGGCTCTAAGGACTTGCAGGGTCCTAGTTGCTGGCAGCTTTATGTTTGGAAGAATCCAGCACAGTTTGCAAATTTCTCGTTAGGCAGTGCCCTGCCTGCCAGGCCAAATGGCCAGAAATGTAGGGCATATTCCATGGGAAAAATGTCCTTAACCCAGGGTCTCAGTAATATGTTCAAGGTGGCCTTTCAGGCTCTAAGGACTTTCAGGCTCCTAGTTGCCAGCAACTTTAGGTTTGGAAGAATCCAGCAAAGATTGTATCACTCTAGCTTGGCTCCCCACTTTCTGCCATGGTGAGTGGCTGCAAACACAGGCCATTTCCCATGGGAAAAAGAAGTCCTTTCCCCACGGTCTGCAAATCAAATGCAAGGTGGCCTTTGGGGCTCTAAGGACTTGCAGGGTACTTCTTACTGGCAGCTTTCGATTTGGAGAAATCCAGCAAAGATTGCAAATTTCTTGCTGGGCACCACCCTATTGGCCAGGGCGAGAGGCCAGAAATGGAGGCCATTTTCCTTGGGGAAAATGAAGTCATTGGCCCAGGCTCTGGGTATCAGATGAAAGGTGGCCTTTGGGGCTCTAAGGACTTGCAGGGTCCTAGTTGCTGCCAGCTTTAGGTTTGGAGAAATCCAGCAGAATTTTCAAATTTCCTGCTTGGCACCCTACTTTCTGCCAGGGCAAGTTGCAGCACAGGGATACTATTTCTATGGGAAAAAGAAGTAATTTCCCCATCATGTGGGTATCAGCAGAGAGGTGAAATTTGGGGCTCTAAGGAGCTGCAGGCTCCTCGTTGCCAGCAGGTTTAGTTTTGGAGAAAATCAGCCAAGTTTGCAAATTTCAGACAGGGAATGAAGCAGATGGCCGGGGCGAGTGGCCCCAAACTGACCCCATTTTCCATGGGGAAAAGAAGTCATTGGCCCAGGCTCTGGGTATCAGATGAAAGGTGGCATCTGGGGCTCTAAGGACTTGCAGGGTCCTAGTTGCTGCCAGCATTAGGTTTGGAGAAATCCAGCAAAGATTGCATCACTCTAGCTTGGCTCCCCACTTTCTGCCATGGTGAGTGGCTGCAAACACAGGCCATTTCCCATGGGAAAAAGAAGTCCTTTCCCCACGGTCTTCAAATGAAATGCAAGGTGGCCTTTGGAGCTCTAAGGACTTGCAGGGTACTTCTTACTGGCAGCTTTCGATTTGGAGCAATCCAGCAAAGATTGCAAATTTCTTGCTGGGCACCACCCTATTGGCCAGGGCGAGAGGCCAGAAATGGAGGCCATTTTCCATGGGGAAAATGAAGTCATTGGCCCAGGCTCTGGGTATCAGATGAAAGGTGGCCTTTGGGGCTCTAAGGACTTGCAGGGTCCTAGTTGCTGGCAGCTTTATGTTTGGAAGAATCCAGCACAGTTTGCAAATTTCTCGTTAGGCAGTGCCCTGCCTGCCAGGCCAAATGGCCAGAAATGTAGGGCATATTCCATGGGAAAAATGTCCTTAACCCAGGGTCTCAGTAATATGTTCAAGGTGGCCTTTCAGGCTCTAAGGACTTTCAGGCTCCTAGTTGCTGGCAACTTTAGGTTTGGAAGAATCCAGCAAAGATTGTATCACTCTAGCTTGGCTCCCCACTTTCTGCCATGGTGAGTGGCTGCAAACACAGGCCATTTCCCATGGGAAAAAGAAGTCCTTTCCCCACGGTCTGCAAATCAAATGCAAGGTGGCCTTTGGGGCTCTAAGGACATGCAGGGTACTTCTTACTGGCAGCTTTCGATTTGGAGAAATCCAGCAAAGATTGCAAATTTCTTGCTGGGCACCACCCTATTGGCCAGGGCGAGAGGCCAGAAATGGAGGCCATTTTCCATGGGGAAAATGAAGTCATTGGCCCAGGGTCTGGGTATCAGATGAAAGGTGGCATCTGGGGCTCTAAGGACTTGCAGGGTCTTAGTTGCTGCCAGCTTTAGGTTTGGAGAAATCCAGCAGAATTTTCAAATTTCCTGCTTGGCACCCTACTTTCTGCCAGGGCAAGTTGCAGCACAGGGATACTATTTCTATGGGAAAAAGAAGTAATTTCCCCATCATGTGGGTATCAGCAGAGAGGTGAAATTTGGGGCTCTAAGGAGCTGCAGGCTCCTCGTTGCCAGCAGGTTTAGTTTTGGAGAAAATCAGCCAAGTTTGCAAATTTCAGACAGGGAATGAAGCAGATGGCCGGGGCGAGTGGCCCGAAACTGACCCCATTTTCCATGGGGAAAAAAGTCATGTCCCCAGGGTCTGGGTATAAGATGAAAGGTGGCATCTGGGGCTCTAAGGACTTGCAGGGTCCTAGTTGCTGCCAGCATTGGGTTTGGAGAAATCCAGCAAAGATTGCATCACTCTAGCTTGGCTCCCCACTTTCTGCCATGGTGAGTGGCTGCAAACACAGGCCATTTCCCATGGGAAAAAGAAGTCCTTTCCCCTCGGTCTGCAAATCAAATGCAAGGTGGCCTTTGGGGCTCTAAGGACTTGCAGGGTCCTAGTTCCTGGCAGCTTTATGTTTGGAAGAATCCAGCACAGTTTGCAAATTTCTCGCTCGGCACAGCCTTCCTGCCAGGCCAAATGGCCACAAATGAAGGGCATTTTCCATGGGAAAAATGTCCTTAACCAAGGGTCTCAGTAATATGTTCAAGGTGGGCTTTCAGGCTCTAAGGACTTTCAGGGTCCTAGTTGCTGGCAACTTTAGGTTTGGTAGAATCCAGCAAAGATTGTATCACTCTAGCTTGGCTCCCCACTTTCTGCCATGGTGAGTGGCTGCAAACACAGGCCATTTCCCATGGGAAAAAGAAGTCCTTTCCCCACGGTCTGCAAATCAAATGCAAGGTGGCCTTTGGGGCTCTAAGGACATGCAGGGTACTTCTTACTGGCAGCTTTAGATTTGGAGAAATCCAGCAAAGATTGCAAATTTCTTGCTGGGCACCACCCTATTGGCCAGGGCGAGAGGCCAGAAATGGAGGCCATTTTCCATGGGGAAAATGAAGTCCTTGGCCCAGGGTCTGGGTATCAGATGAAAGGCGGCATCTGGGGCTCTAAGGACTTGCAGGGTCCTAGTTGCTGCCAACTTTAGGTTTGGAAGAATCCAGCAAAGATTGTATCTCTCTAGCTTGGCTCCCCACTTTCTGCCATGGTGAGTGGCTGCAAACACAGGCCATTTCCCATGGGAAAAAGAAGTCCTTTCCCCACGGTCTGCAAATCAAATGCAAGGTGGCCTTTGGGGCTCTAAGGACTTGCAGGGTACTTCTTACTGGCAGCTTTCGATTTGGAGAAATCCAGCAAAGATTGCAAATTTCTTGCTGGGCACCACCCTATTGGCCAGGGCGAGAGGCCAGAAATGGAGGCCATTTTCCTTGGGGAAAATGAAGTCATTGGCCCAGGCTCTGGGTATCAGATGAAAGGTGGCCTTTGGGGCTCTAAGGACTTGCAGGGTCCTAGTTGCTGCCAGCTTTAGGTTTGGAGAAATCCAGCAGAATTTTCAAATTTCCTGCTTGGCACCCTACTTTCTGCCAGGGCAAGTTGCAGCACAGGGATACTATTTCTATGGGAAAAAGAAGTAATTTCCCCATCATGTGGGTATCAGCAGAGAGGTGAAATTTGGGGCTCTAAGGAGCTGCAGGCTCCTCGTTGCCAGCAGGTTTAGTTTTGGAGAAAATCAGCCAAGTTTGCAAATTTCAGACAGGGAATGAAGCAGATGGCCGGGGCGAGTGGCCCCAAACTGACCCCATTTTCCATGGGGAAAAGAAGTCATTGGCCCAGGCTCTGGGTATCAGATGAAAGGTGGCATCTGGGGCTCTAAGGACTTGCAGGGTCCTAGTTGCTGCCAGCATTAGGTTTGGAGAAATCCAGCAAAGATTGCATCACTCTAGCTTGGCTCCCCACTTTCTGCCATGGTGAGTGGCTGCAAACACAGGCCATTTCCCATGGGAAAAAGAAGTCCTTTCCCCACGGTCTTCAAATGAAATGCAAGGTGGCCTTTGGAGCTCTAAGGACTTGCAGGGTACTTCTTACTGGCAGCTTTAGATTTGGAGCAATCCAGCAAAGATTGCAAATTTCTTGCTGGGCACCACCCTATTGGCCAGGGCGAGAGGCCAGAAATGGAGGCCATTTTCCATGGGGAAAATGAAGTCATTGGCCCAGGCTCTGGGTATCAGATGAAAGGTGGCCTTTGGGGCTCTAAGGACTTGCAGGGTCCTAGTTGCTGGCAGCTTTATGTTTGGAAGAATCCAGCACAGTTTGCAAATTTCTCGTTAGGCAGTGCCCTGCCTGCCAGGCCAAATGGCCAGAAATGTAGGGCATATTCCATGGGAAAAATGTCCTTAACCCAGGGTCTCAGTAATATGTTCAAGGTGGCCTTTCAGGCTCTAAGGACTTTCAGGCTCCTAGTTGCCAGCAACTTTAGGTTTGGAAGAATCCAGCAAAGATTGTATCACTCTAGCTTGGCTCCCCACTTTCTGCCATGGTGAGTGGCTGCAAACACAGGCCATTTCCCATGGGAAAAAGAAGTCCTTTCCCCACGGTCTGCAAATCAAATGCAAGGTGGCCTTTGGGGCTCTAAGGACATGCAGGGTACTTCTTACTGGCAGCTTTCGATTTGGAGAAATCCAGCAAAGATTGCAAATTTCTTGCTGGGCACCACCCTATTGGCCAGGGCGAGAGGCCAGAAATGGAGGCCATTTTCCATGGGGAAAATGAAGTCATTGGCCCAGGGTCTGGGTATCAGATGAAAGGTGGCATCTGGGGCTCTAAGGACTTGCAGGGTCTTAGTTGCTGCCAGCTTTAGGTTTGGAGAAATCCAGCAGAATTTTCAAATTTCCTGCTTGGCACCCTACTTTCTGCCAGGGCAAGTTGCAGCACAGGGATACTATTTCTATGGGAAAAAGAAGTAATTTCCCCATCATGTGGGTATCAGCAGAGAGGTGAAATTTGGGGCTCTAAGGAGCTGCAGGCTCCTCGTTGCCAGCAGGTTTAGTTTTGGAGAAAATCAGCCAAGTTTGCAAATTTCAGACAGGGAATGAAGCAGATGGCCGGGGCGAGTGGCCCGAAACTGACCCCATTTTCCATGGGGAAAAAAGTCATGTCCCCAGGGTCTGGGTATAAGATGAAAGGTGGCATCTGGGGCTCTAAGGACTTGCAGGGTCCTAGTTGCTGCCAGCATTGGGTTTGGAGAAATCCAGCAAAGATTGTATCACTCTAGCTTGGCTCCCCAATTTCTGCCATGGTGAGTGGCTGCAAACACAGGCCATTTCCCATGGGAAAAAGAAGTCCTTTCCCCACGGTCTGCAAATGAAATGCAAGGTGGCCTTTGGGGCTCTAAGGACTTGCAGGGTCCTAGTTCCTGGCAGCTTTATGTTTGGAAGAATCCAGCACAGTTTGCAAATTTCTCGCTCGGCACAGCCTTCCTGCCAGGCCAAGTGGCCACAAATGAAGGGCATTTTCCATGGGAAAAATGTCCTTAACCAAGGGTCTCAGTAATATGTTCAAGGTGGGCTTTCAGGCTCTAAGGACTTTCAGGCTCCTAGTTGCTGGCAACTTTAGGTTTGGTAGAATCCAGCAAAGATTGTATCACTCTAGCTTGGCTCCCCACTTTCTGCCATGGTGAGTGGCTGCAAACACAGGCCATTTCCTATGGGAAAAAGAAGTCCTTTCCCCACGGTCTGCAAATCAAATGCAAGGTGGCCTTTGGGGCTCTAAGGACATGCAGGGTACTTCTTACTGGCAGCTTTCGATTTGGAGAAATCCAGCAAAGATTGCAAATTTCTTGCTGGGCACCACCCTATTGGCCAGGGCGAGAGGCCAGAAATGGAGGCCATTTTCCATGGGGAAAATGAAGTCATTGGCCCAGGGTCTGGGTATCAGATGAAAGGCGGCATCTGGGGCTCTAAGGACTTGCAGGGTCCTAGTTGCTGCCAACTTTAGGTTTGGAAGAATCCAGCAAAGATTGTATCTCTCTAGCTTGGCTCCCCACTTTCTGCCATGGTGAGTGGCTGCAAACACAGGCCATTTCCCATGGGAAAAAGAAGTCCTTTCCCCACGGTCTGCAAATCCAATGCAAGGTGGCCTTTGGGGCTCTAAGGACTTGCAGGGTACTTCTTACTGGCAGCTTTCGATTTGGAGAAATCCAGCAAAGATTGCAAATTTCTTGCTGGGCACCACCCTATTGGCCAGGGCGAGAGGCCAGAAATGGAGGCCATTTTCCTTGGGGAAAATGAAGTCATTGGCCCAGGCTCTGGGTATCAGATGAAAGGTGGCCTTTGGGGCTCTAAGGACTTGCAGGGTCCTAGTTGCTGCCAGCTTTAGGTTTGGAGAAATCCAGCAGAATTTTCAAATTTCCTGCTTGGCACCCTACTTTCTGCCAGGGCAAGTTGCAGCACAGGGATACTATTTCTATGGGAAAAAGAAGTAATTTCCCCATCATGTGGGTATCAGCAGAGAGGTGAAATTTGGGGCTCTAAGGAGCTGCAGGCTCCTCGTTGCCAGCAGGTTTAGTTTTGGAGAAAATCAGCCAAGTTTGCAAATTTCAGACAGGGAATGAAGCAGATGGCCGGGGCGAGTGGCCCCAAACTGACCCCATTTTCCATGGGGAAAAGAAGTCATTGGCCCAGGCTCTGGGTATCAGATGAAAGGTGGCATCTGGGGATCTAAGGACTTGCAGGGTCCTAGTTGCTGCCAGCATTAGGTTTGGAGAAATCCAGCAAAGATTGCATCACTCTAGCTTGGCTCCCCACTTTCTGCCATGGTGAGTGGCTGCAAACACAGGCCATTTCCCATGGGAAAAAGAAGTCCTTTCCCCACGGTCTTCAAATGAAATGCAAGGTGGCCTTTGGAGCTCTAAGGACTTGCAGGGTACTTCTTACTGGCAGCTTTAGATTTGGAGCAATCCAGCAAAGATTGCAAATTTCTTGCTGGGCACCACCCTATTGGCCAGGGCGAGAGGCCAGAAATGGAGGCCATTTTCCATGGGGAAAATGAAGTCATTGGCCCAGGCTCTGGGTATCAGATGAAAGGTGGCCTTTGGGGCTCTAAGGACTTGCAGGGTCCTAGTTGCTGGCAGCTTTATGTTTGGAAGAATCCAGCACAGTTTGCAAATTTCTCGTTAGGCAGTGCCCTGCCTGCCAGGCCAAATGGCCAGAAATGTAGGGCATATTCCATGGGAAAAATGTCCTTAACCCAGGGTCTCAGTAATATGTTCAAGGTGGCCTTTCAGGCTCTAAGGACTTTCAGGCTCCTAGTTGCTGGCAACTTTAGGTTTGGAAGAATCCAGCAAAGATTGTATCACTCTAGCTTGGCTCCCCACTTTCTGCCATGGTGAGTGGCTGCAAACACAGGCCATTTCCCATGGGAAAAAGAAGTCCTTTCCCCACGGTCTGCAAATCAAATGCAAGGTGGCCTTTGGGGCTCTAAGGACTTGCAGGGTACTTCTTACTGGCAGCTTTCGATTTGGAGAAATCCAGCAAAGATTGCAAATTTCTTGCTGGGCACCACCCTATTGGCCAGGGCGAGAGGCCAGAAATGGAGGCCATTTTCCTTGGGGAAAATGAAGTCATTGGCCCAGGCTCTGGGTATCAGATGAAAGGTGGCCTTTGGGGCTCTAAGGACTTGCAGGGTCCTAGTTGCTGCCAGCTTTAGGTTTGGAGAAATCCAGCAGAATTTTCAAATTTCCTGCTTGGCACCCTACTTTCTGCCAGGGCAAGTTGCAGCACAGGGATACTATTTCTATGGGAAAAAGAAGTAATTTCCCCATCATGTGGGTATCAGCAGAGAGGTGAAATTTGGGGCTCTAAGGAGCTGCAGGCTCCTCGTTGCCAGCAGGTTTAGTTTTGGAGAAAATCAGCCAAGTTTGCAAATTTCAGACAGGGAATGAAGCAGATGGCCGGGGCGAGTGGCCCCAAACTGACCCCATTTTCCATGGGGAAAAGAAGTCATTGGCCCAGGCTCTGGGTATCAGATGAAAGGTGGCATCTGGGGCTCTAAGGACTTGCAGGGTCCTAGTTGCTGCCAGCATTAGGTTTGGAGAAATCCAGCAAAGATTGCATCACTCTAGCTTGGCTCCCCACTTTCTGCCATGGTGAGTGGCTGCAAACACAGGCCATTTCCCATGGGAAAAAGAAGTCCTTTCCCCACGGTCTTCAAATGAAATGCAAGGTGGCCTTTGGAGCTCTAAGGACTTGCAGGGTACTTCTTACTGGCAGCTTTAGATTTGGAGCAATCCAGCAAAGATTGCAAATTTCTTGCTGGGCACCACCCTATTGGCCAGGGCGAGAGGCCAGAAATGGAGGCCATTTTCCATGGGGAAAATGAAGTCATTGGCCCAGGCTCTGGGTATCAGATGAAAGGTGGCCTTTGGGGCTCTAAGGACTTGCAGGGTCCTAGTTGCTGGCAGCTTTATGTTTGGAAGAATCCAGCACAGTTTGCAAATTTCTCGTTAGGCAGTGCCCTGCCTGCCAGGCCAAATGGCCAGAAATGTAGGGCATATTCCATGGGAAAAATGTCCTTAACCCAGGGTCTCAGTAATATGTTCAAGGTGGCCTTTCAGGCTCTAAGGACTTTCAGGCTCCTAGTTGCTGGCAACTTTAGGTTTGGAAGAATCCAGCAAAGATTGTATCACTCTAGCTTGGCTCCCCACTTTCTGCCATGGTGAGTGGCTGCAAACACAGGCCATTTCCCATGGGAAAAAGAAGTCCTTTCCCCACGGTCTGCAAATCAAATGCAAGGTGGCCTTTGGGGCTCTAAGGACATGCAGGGTACTTCTTACTGGCAGCTTTCGATTTGGAGAAATCCAGCAAAGATTGCAAATTTCTTGCTGGGCACCACCCTATTGGCCAGGGCGAGAGGCCAGAAATGGAGGCCATTTTCCATGGGGAAAATGAAGTCATTGGCCCAGGGTCTGGGTATCAGATGAAAGGTGGCATCTGGGGCTCTAAGGACTTGCAGGGTCTTAGTTGCTGCCAGCTTTAGGTTTGGAGAAATCCAGCAGAATTTTCAAATTTCCTGCTTGGCACCCTACTTTCTGCCAGGGCAAGTTGCAGCACAGGGATACTATTTCTATGGGAAAAAGAAGTAATTTCCCCATCATGTGGGTATCAGCAGAGAGGTGAAATTTGGGGCTCTAAGGAGCTGCAGGCTCCTCGTTGCCAGCAGGTTTAGTTTTGGAGAAAATCAGCCAAGTTTGCAAATTTCAGACAGGGAATGAAGCAGATGGCCGGGGCGAGTGGCCCGAAACTGACCCCATTTTCCATGGGGAAAAAAGTCATGTCCCCAGGGTCTGGGTATAAGATGAAAGGTGGCATCTGGGGCTCTAAGGACTTGCAGGGTCCTAGTTGCTGCCAGCATTGGGTTTGGAGAAATCCAGCAAAGATTGCATCACTCTAGCTTGGCTCCCCACTTTCTGCCATGGTGAGTGGCTGCAAACACAGGCCATTTCCCATGGGAAAAAGAAGTCCTTTCCCCACGGTCTGCAAATCAAATGCAAGGTGGCCTTTGGGGCTCTAAGGACTTGCAGGGTCCTAGTTCCTGGCAGCTTTATGTTTGGAAGAATCCAGCACAGTTTGCAAATTTCTCGCTCGGCACAGCCTTCCTGCCAGGCCAAATGGCCACAAATGAAGGGCATTTTCCATGGGAAAAATGTCCTTAACCAAGGGTCTCAGTAATATGTTCAAGGTGGGCTTTCAGGCTCTAAGGACTTTCAGGGTCCTAGTTGCTGGCAACTTTAGGTTTGGTAGAATCCAGCAAAGATTGTATCACTCTAGCTTGGCTCCCCACTTTCTGCCATGGTGAGTGGCTGCAAACACAGGCCATTTCCCATGGGAAAAAGAAGTCCTTTCCCCACGGTCTGCAAATCAAATGCAAGGTGGCCTTTGGGGCTCTAAGGACATGCAGGGTACTTCTTACTGGCAGCTTTCGATTTGGAGAAATCCAGCAAAGATTGCAAATTTCTTGCTGGGCAGCACCCTATTGGCCAGGGCGAGAGGCCAGAAATGGAGGCCATTTTCCATGGGGAAAATGAAGTCCTTGGCCCAGGGTCTGGGTATCAGATGAAAGGCGGCATCTGGGGCTCTAAGGACTTGCAGGGTCCTAGTTGCTGCCAACTTTAGGTTTGGAAGAATCCAGCAAAGATTGTATCTCTCTAGCTTGGCTCCCCACTTTCTGCCATGGTGAGTGGCTGCAAACACAGGCCATTTCCCATGGGAAAAAGAAGTCCTTTCCCCAAGGTCTTCAAATCAAATGCAAGGTGGCCTTTGGGGCTCTAAGGACTTGCAGGGTACTTCTTACTGGCAGCTTTCGATTTGGAGAAATCCAGCAAAGATTGCAAATTTCTTGCTGGGCACCACCCTATTGGCCAGGGCGAGAGGCCAGAAATGGAGGCCATTTTCCATGGGGAAAATGAAGTCATTGGCCCAGGCTCTGGGTATCAGATGAAAGGTGGCCTTTGGGGCTCTAAGGACTTGCAGGGTCCTAGTTGCTGCCAGCTTTAGGTTTGGAGAAATCCAGCAGAATTTTCAAATTTCCTGCTTGGCACCCTACTTTCTGCCAGGGCAAGTTGCAGCACAGGGATACTATTTCTATGGGAAAAAGAAGTAATTTCCCCATCATGTGGGTATCAGCAGAGAGGTGAAATTTGGGGCTCTAAGGAGCTGCAGGCTCCTCGTTGCCAGCAGGTTTAGTTTTGGAGAAAATCAGCCAAGTTTGCAAATTTCAGACAGGGAATGAAGCAGATGGCCGGGGCGAGTGGCCCGAAACTGACCCCATTTTCCATGGGGAAAAAAGTCATGTCCCCAGGGTCTGGGTATAAGATGAAAGGTGGCATCTGGGGCTCTAAGGACTTGCAGGGTCCTAGTTGCTGCCAGCATTGGGTTTGGAGAAATCCAGCAAAGATTGCATCACTCTAGCTTGGCTCCCCACTTTCTGCCATGGTGAGTGGCTGCAAACACAGGCCATTTCCCATGGGAAAAAGAAGTCCTTTCCCCACGGTCTGCAAATCAAATGCAAGGTGGCCTTTGGGGCTCTAAGGACTTGCAGGGTCCTAGTTCCTGGCAGCTTTATGTTTGGAAGAATCCAGCACAGTTTGCAAATTTCTCGCTCGGCACAGCCTTCCTGCCAGGCCAAGTGGCCACAAATGAAGGGCATTTTCCATGGGAAAAATGTCCTTAACCAAGGGTCTCAGTAATATGTTCAAGGTGGGCTTTCAGGCTCTAAGGACTTTCAGGGTCCTAGTTGCTGGCAACTTTAGGTTTGGTAGAATCCAGCAAAGATTGTATCACTCTAGCTTGGCTCCCCACTTTCTGCCATGGTGAGTGGCTGCAAACACAGGCCATTTCCTATGGGAAAAAGAAGTCCTTTCCCCACGGTCTGCAAATCAAATGCAAGGTGGCCTTTGGGGCTCTAAGGACATGCAGGGTACTTCTTACTGGCAGCTTTCGATTTGGAGAAATCCAGCAAAGATTGCAAATTTCTTGCTGGGCACCACCCTATTGGCCAGGGCGAGAGGCCAGAAATGGAGGCCATTTTCCATGGGGAAAATGAAGTCCTTGGCCCAGGGTCTGGGTATCAGATGAAAGGCGGCATCTGGGGCTCTAAGGACTTGCAGGGTCCTAGTTGCTGCCAACTTTAGGTTTGGAAGAATCCAGCAAAGATTGTATCTCTCTAGCTTGGCTCCCCACTTTCTGCCATGGTGAGTGGCTGCAAACACAGGCCATTTCCCATGGGAAAAAGAAGTCCTTTCCCCACGGTCTGCAAATCCAATGCAAGGTGGCCTTTGGGGCTCTAAGGACTTGCAGGGTACTTCTTACTGGCAGCTTTCGATTTGGAGAAATCCAGCAAAGATTGCAAATTTCTTGCTGGGCACCACCCTATTGGCCAGGGCGAGAGGCCAGAAATGGAGGCCATTTTCCTTGGGGAAAATGAAGTCATTGGCCCAGGCTCTGGGTATCAGATGAAAGGTGGCCTTTGGGGCTCTAAGGACTTGCAGGGTCCTAGTTGCTGCCAGCTTTAGGTTTGGAGAAATCCAGCAGAATTTTCAAATTTCCTGCTTGGCACCCTACTTTCTGCCAGGGCAAGTTGCAGCACAGGGATACTATTTCTATGGGAAAAAGAAGTAATTTCCCCATCATGTGGGTATCAGCAGAGAGGTGAAATTTGGGGCTCTAAGGAGCTGCAGGCTCCTCGTTGCCAGCAGGTTTAGTTTTGGAGAAAATCAGCCAAGTTTGCAAATTTCAGACAGGGAATGAAGCAGATGGCCGGGGCGAGTGGCCCCAAACTGACCCCATTTTCCATGGGGAAAAGAAGTCATTGGCCCAGGCTCTGGGTATCAGATGAAAGGTGGCATCTGGGGCTCTAAGGACTTGCAGGGTCCTAGTTGCTGCCAGCATTAGGTTTGGAGAAATCCAGCAAAGATTGCATCACTCTAGCTTGGCTCCCCACTTTCTGCCATGGTGAGTGGCTGCAAACACAGGCCATTTCCCATGGGAAAAAGAAGTCCTTTCCCCACGGTCTTCAAATGAAATGCAAGGTGGCCTTTGGAGCTCTAAGGACTTGCAGGGTACTTCTTACTGGCAGCTTTCGATTTGGAGCAATCCAGCAAAGATTGCAAATTTCTTGCTGGGCACCACCCTATTGGCCAGGGCGAGAGGCCAGAAATGGAGGCCATTTTCCATGGGGAAAATGAAGTCATTGGCCCAGGCTCTGGGTATCAGATGAAAGGTGGCCTTTGGGGCTCTAAGGACTTGCAGGGTCCTAGTTGCTGGCAGCTTTATGTTTGGAAGAATCCAGCACAGTTTGCAAATTTCTCGTTAGGCAGTGCCCTGCCTGCCAGGCCAAATGGCCAGAAATGTAGGGCATATTCCATGGGAAAAATGTCCTTAACCCAGGGTCTCAGTAATATGTTCAAGGTGGCCTTTCAGGCTCTAAGGACTTTCAGGCTCCTAGTTGCTGGCAACTTTAGGTTTGGAA
Source organism: Agelaius phoeniceus (assembly GCF_051311805.1). Taxonomy (NCBI): domain Eukaryota; kingdom Metazoa; phylum Chordata; class Aves; order Passeriformes; family Icteridae; genus Agelaius; species Agelaius phoeniceus. The sequence goes on from NC_135293.1 coordinate 6,441,987, forward strand.
GAATCCAGCAAAGATTGTATCACTCTAGCTTGGCTCCCCACTTTCTGCCATGGTGAGTGGCTGCAAACACAGGCCATTTCCCATGGGAAAAAGAAGTCCTTTCCCCACGGTCTGCAAATCAAATGCAAGGTGGCCTTTGGGGCTCTAAGGACATGCAGGGTACTTCTTACTGGCAGCTTTCGATTTGGAGAAATCCAGCAAAGATTGCAAATTTCTTGCTGGGCACCACCCTATTGGCCAGGGCGAGAGGCCAGAAATGGAGGCCATTTTCCATGGGGAAAATGAAGTCATTGGCCCAGGGTCTGGGTATCAGATGAAAGGTGGCATCTGGGGCTCTAAGGACTTGCAGGGTCTTAGTTGCTGCCAGCTTTAGGTTTGGAGAAATCCAGCAGAATTTTCAAATTTCCTGCTTGGCACCCTACTTTCTGCCAGGGCAAGTTGCAGCACAGGGATACTATTTCTATGGGAAAAAGAAGTAATTTCCCCATCATGTGGGTATCAGCAGAGAGGTGAAATTTGGGGCTCTAAGGAGCTGCAGGCTCCTCGTTGCCAGCAGGTTTAGTTTTGGAGAAAATCAGCCAAGTTTGCAAATTTCAGACAGGGAATGAAGCAGATGGCCGGGGCGAGTGGCCCGAAACTGACCCCATTTTCCATGGGGAAAAAAGTCATGTCCCCAGGGTCTGGGTATAAGATGAAAGGTGGCATCTGGGGCTCTAAGGACTTGCAGGGTCCTAGTTGCTGCCAGCATTGGGTTTGGAGAAATCCAGCAAAGATTGCATCACTCTAGCTTGGCTCCCCACTTTCTGCCATGGTGAGTGGCTGCAAACACAGGCCATTTCCCATGGGAAAAAGAAGTCCTTTCCCCTCGGTCTGCAAATCAAATGCAAGGTGGCCTTTGGGGCTCTAAGGACTTGCAGGGTCCTAGTTCCTGGCAGCTTTATGTTTGGAAGAATCCAGCACAGTTTGCAAATTTCTCGCTCGGCACAGCCTTCCTGCCAGGCCAAATGGCCACAAATGAAGGGCATTTTCCATGGGAAAAATGTCCTTAACCAAGGGTCTCAGTAATATGTTCAAGGTGGGCTTTCAGGCTCTAAGGACTTTCAGGGTCCTAGTTGCTGGCAACTTTAGGTTTGGTAGAATCCAGCAAAGATTGTATCACTCTAGCTTGGCTCCCCACTTTCTGCCATGGTGAGTGGCTGCAAACACAGGCCATTTCCCATGGGAAAAAGAAGTCCTTTCCCCACGGTCTGCAAATCAAATGCAAGGTGGCCTTTGGGGCTCTAAGGACATGCAGGGTACTTCTTACTGGCAGCTTTCGATTTGGAGAAATCCAGCAAAGATTGCAAATTTCTTGCTGGGCACCACCCTATTGGCCAGGGCGAGAGGCCAGAAATGGAGGCCATTTTCCATGGGGAAAATGAAGTCCTTGGCCCAGGGTCTGGGTATCAGATGAAAGGCGGCATCTGGGGCTCTAAGGACTTGCAGGGTCCTAGTTGCTGCCAACTTTAGGTTTGGAAGAATCCAGCAAAGATTGTATCTCTCTAGCTTGGCTCCCCACTTTCTGCCATGGTGAGTGGCTGCAAACACAGGCCATTTCCCATGGGAAAAAGAAGTCCTTTCCCCACGGTCTGCAAATCCAATGCAAGGTGGCCTTTGGGGCTCTAAGGACTTGCAGGGTACTTCTTACTGGCAGCTTTCGATTTGGAGAAATCCAGCAAAGATTGCAAATTTCTTGCTGGGCACCACCCTATTGGCCAGGGCGAGAGGCCAGAAATGGAGGCCATTTTCCTTGGGGAAAATGAAGTCATTGGCCCAGGCTCTGGGTATCAGATGAAAGGTGGCCTTTGGGGCTCTAAGGACTTGCAGGGTCCTAGTTGCTGCCAGCTTTAGGTTTGGAGAAATCCAGCAGAATTTTCAAATTTCCTGCTTGGCACCCTACTTTCTGCCAGGGCAAGTTGCAGCACAGGGATACTATTTCTATGGGAAAAAGAAGTAATTTCCCCATCATGTGGGTATCAGCAGAGAGGTGAAATTTGGGGCTCTAAGGAGCTGCAGGCTCCTCGTTGCCAGCAGGTTTAGTTTTGGAGAAAATCAGCCAAGTTTGCAAATTTCAGACAGGGAATGAAGCAGATGGCCGGGGCGAGTGGCCCCAAACTGACCCCATTTTCCATGGGGAAAAGAAGTCATTGGCCCAGGCTCTGGGTATCAGATGAAAGGTGGCATCTGGGGCTCTAAGGACTTGCAGGGTCCTAGTTGCTGCCAGCATTAGGTTTGGAGAAATCCAGCAAAGATTGCATCACTCTAGCTTGGCTCCCCACTTTCTGCCATGGTGAGTGGCTGCAAACACAGGCCATTTCCCATGGGAAAAAGAAGTCCTTTCCCCACGGTCTTCAAATGAAATGCAAGGTGGCCTTTGGAGCTCTAAGGACTTGCAGGGTACTTCTTACTGGCAGCTTTAGATTTGGAGCAATCCAGCAAAGATTGCAAATTTCTTGCTGGGCACCACCCTATTGGCCAGGGCGAGAGGCCAGAAATGGAGGCCATTTTCCATGGGGAAAATGAAGTCATTGGCCCAGGCTCTGGGTATCAGATGAAAGGTGGCCTTTGGGGCTCTAAGGACTTGCAGGGTCCTAGTTGCTGGCAGCTTTATGTTTGGAAGAATCCAGCACAGTTTGCAAATTTCTCGTTAGGCAGTGCCCTGCCTGCCAGGCCAAATGGCCAGAAATGTAGGGCATATTCCATGGGAAAAATGTCCTTAACCCAGGGTCTCAGTAATATGTTCAAGGTGGCCTTTCAGGCTCTAAGGACTTTCAGGCTCCTAGTTGCCAGCAACTTTAGGTTTGGAAGAATCCAGCAAAGATTGTATCACTCTAGCTTGGCTCCCCACTTTCTGCCATGGTGAGTGGCTGCAAACACAGGCCATTTCCCATGGGAAAAAGAAGTCCTTTCCCCACGGTCTGCAAATCAAATGCAAGGTGGCCTTTGGGGCTCTAAGGACATGCAGGGTACTTCTTACTGGCAGCTTTCGATTTGGAGAAATCCAGCAAAGATTGCAAATTTCTTGCTGGGCACCACCCTATTGGCCAGGGCGAGAGGCCAGAAATGGAGGCCATTTTCCATGGGGAAAATGAAGTCATTGGCCCAGGGTCTGGGTATCAGATGAAAGGTGGCATCTGGGGCTCTAAGGACTTGCAGGGTCTTAGTTGCTGCCAGCTTTAGGTTTGGAGAAATCCAGCAGAATTTTCAAATTTCCTGCTTGGCACCCTACTTTCTGCCAGGGCAAGTTGCAGCACAGGGATACTATTTCTATGGGAAAAAGAAGTAATTTCCCCATCATGTGGGTATCAGCAGAGAGGTGAAATTTGGGGCTCTAAGGAGCTGCAGGCTCCTCGTTGCCAGCAGGTTTAGTTTTGGAGAAAATCAGCCAAGTTTGCAAATTTCAGACAGGGAATGAAGCAGATGGCCGGGGCGAGTGGCCCGAAACTGACCCCATTTTCCATGGGGAAAAAAGTCATGTCCCCAGGGTCTGGGTATAAGATGAAAGGTGGCATCTGGGGCTCTAAGGACTTGCAGGGTCCTAGTTGCTGCCAGCATTGGGTTTGGAGAAATCCAGCAAAGATTGCATCACTCTAGCTTGGCTCCCCACTTTCTGCCATGGTGAGTGGCTGCAAACACAGGCCATTTCCCATGGGAAAAAGAAGTCCTTTCCCCACGGTCTGCAAATCAAATGCAAGGTGGCCTTTGGGGCTCTAAGGACTTGCAGGGTCCTAGTTCCTGGCAGCTTTATGTTTGGAAGAATCCAGCACAGTTTGCAAATTTCTCGCTCGGCACAGCCTTCCTGCCAGGCCAAGTGGCCACAAATGAAGGGCATTTTCCATGGGAAAAATGTCCTTAACCAAGGGTCTCAGTAATATGTTCAAGGTGGGCTTTCAGGCTCTAAGGACTTTCAGGCTCCTAGTTGCTGGCAACTTTAGGTTTGGTAGAATCCAGCAAAGATTGTATCACTCTAGCTTGGCTCCCCACTTTCTGCCATGGTGAGTGGCTGCAAACACAGGCCATTTCCTATGGGAAAAAGAAGTCCTTTCCCCACGGTCTGCAAATCAAATGCAAGGTGGCCTTTGGGGCTCTAAGGACATGCAGGGTACTTCTTACTGGCAGCTTTCGATTTGGAGAAATCCAGCAAAGATTGCAAATTTCTTGCTGGGCACCACCCTATTGGCCAGGGCGAGAGGCCAGAAATGGAGGCCATTTTCCATGGGGAAAATGAAGTCCTTGGCCCAGGGTCTGGGTATCAGATGAAAGGCGGCATCTGGGGCTCTAAGGACTTGCAGGGTCCTAGTTGCTGCCAACTTTAGGTTTGGAAGAATCCAGCAAAGATTGTATCTCTCTAGCTTGGCTCCCCACTTTCTGCCATGGTGAGTGGCTGCAAACACAGGCCATTTCCCATGGGAAAAAGAAGTCCTTTCCCCACGGTCTGCGAATCAAATGCAAGGTGGCCTTTGGGGCTCTAAGGACTTGCAGGGTACTTCTTACTGGCAGCTTTCGATTTGGAGAAATCCAGCAAAGATTGCAAATTTCTTGCTGGGCACCACCCTATTGGCCAGGGCGAGAGGCCAGAAATGGAGGCCATTTTCCATGGGGTAAATGAAGTCATTGGCCCAGGCTCTGGGTATCAGATGAAAGGTGGCATCTGGGGCTCTAAGGACTTGCAGGGTCTTAGTTGCTGCCAGCTTTAGGTTTGGAGAAATCCAGCAGAATTTTCAAATTTCCTGCTTGGCACCCTACTTTCTGCCAGGGCAAGTTGCAGCACAGGGATACTATTTCTATGGGAAAAAGAAGTAATTTCCCCATCATGTGGGTATCAGCAGAGAGGTGAAATTTGGGGCTCTAAGGAGCTGCAGGCTCCTCGTTGCCAGCAGGTTTAGTTTTGGAGAAAATCAGCCAAGTTTGCAAATTTCAGACAGGGAATGAAGCAGATGGCCGGGGCGAGTGGCCCCAAACTGACCCCATTTTCCATGGGGAAAAAAGTCATGTCCCCAGGGTCTGGGTATAAGATGAAAGGTGGCATCTGGGGCTCTAAGGACTTGCAGGGTCCTAGTTGCTGCCAGCATTGGGTTTGGAGAAATCCAGCAAAGATTGTATCACTCTAGCTTGGCTCCCCAATTTCTGCCATGGTGAGTGGCTGCAAACACAGGCCATTTCCCATGGGAAAAAGAAGTCCTTTCCCCACGGTCTGCAAATGAAATGCAAGGTGGCCTTTGGGGCTCTAAGGACTTGCAGGGTCCTAGTTCCTGGCAGCTTTATGTTTGGAAGAATCCAGCACAGTTTGCAAATTTCTCGCTCGGCACAGCCTTCCTGCCAGGCCAAGTGGCCACAAATGAAGGGCATTTTCCATGGGAAAAATGTCCTTAACCAAGGGTCTCAGTAATATGTTCAAGGTGGGCTTTCAGGCTCTAAGGACTTTCAGGGTCCTAGTTGCTGGCAACTTTAGGTTTGGTAGAATCCAGCAAAGATTGTATCACTCTAGCTTGGCTCCCCACTTTCTGCCATGGTGAGTGGCTGCAAACACAGGCCATTTCCTATGGGAAAAAGAAGTCCTTTCCCCACGGTCTGCAAATCAAATGCAAGGTGGCCTTTGGGGCTCTAAGGACATGCAGGGTACTTCTTACTGGCAGCTTTCGATTTGGAGAAATCCAGCAAAGATTGCAAATTTCTTGCTGGGCACCACCCTATTGGCCAGGGCGAGAGGCCAGAAATGGAGGCCATTTTCCATGGGGAAAATGAAGTCATTGGCCCAGGGTCTGGGTATCAGATGAAAGGCGGCATCTGGGGCTCTAAGGACTTGCAGGGTCCTAGTTGCTGCCAACTTTAGGTTTGGAAGAATCCAGCAAAGATTGTATCTCTCTAGCTTGGCTCCCCACTTTCTGCCATGGTGAGTGGCTGCAAACACAGGCCATTTCCCATGGGAAAAAGAAGTCCTTTCCCCACGGTCTGCAAATCCAATGCAAGGTGGCCTTTGGGGCTCTAAGGACTTGCAGGGTACTTCTTACTGGCAGCTTTCGATTTGGAGAAATCCAGCAAAGATTGCAAATTTCTTGCTGGGCACCACCCTATTGGCCAGGGCGAGAGGCCAGAAATGGAGGCCATTTTCCTTGGGGAAAATGAAGTCATTGGCCCAGGCTCTGGGTATCAGATGAAAGGTGGCCTTTGGGGCTCTAAGGACTTGCAGGGTCCTAGTTGCTGCCAGCTTTAGGTTTGGAGAAATCCAGCAGAATTTTCAAATTTCCTGCTTGGCACCCTACTTTCTGCCAGGGCAAGTTGCAGCACAGGGATACTATTTCTATGGGAAAAAGAAGTAATTTCCCCATCATGTGGGTATCAGCAGAGAGGTGAAATTTGGGGCTCTAAGGAGCTGCAGGCTCCTCGTTGCCAGCAGGTTTAGTTTTGGAGAAAATCAGCCAAGTTTGCAAATTTCAGACAGGGAATGAAGCAGATGGCCGGGGCGAGTGGCCCCAAACTGACCCCATTTTCCATGGGGAAAAGAAGTCATTGGCCCAGGCTCTGGGTATCAGATGAAAGGTGGCATCTGGGGATCTAAGGACTTGCAGGGTCCTAGTTGCTGCCAGCATTAGGTTTGGAGAAATCCAGCAAAGATTGCATCACTCTAGCTTGGCTCCCCACTTTCTGCCATGGTGAGTGGCTGCAAACACAGGCCATTTCCCATGGGAAAAAGAAGTCCTTTCCCCACGGTCTTCAAATGAAATGCAAGGTGGCCTTTGGAGCTCTAAGGACTTGCAGGGTACTTCTTACTGGCAGCTTTAGATTTGGAGCAATCCAGCAAAGATTGCAAATTTCTTGCTGGGCACCACCCTATTGGCCAGGGCGAGAGGCCAGAAATGGAGGCCATTTTCCATGGGGAAAATGAAGTCATTGGCCCAGGCTCTGGGTATCAGATGAAAGGTGGCCTTTGGGGCTCTAAGGACTTGCAGGGTCCTAGTTGCTGGCAGCTTTATGTTTGGAAGAATCCAGCACAGTTTGCAAATTTCTCGTTAGGCAGTGCCCTGCCTGCCAGGCCAAATGGCCAGAAATGTAGGGCATATTCCATGGGAAAAATGTCCTTAACCCAGGGTCTCAGTAATATGTTCAAGGTGGCCTTTCAGGCTCTAAGGACTTTCAGGGTCCTAGTTGCTGGCAACTTTAGGTTTGGAAGAATCCAGCAAAGATTGTATCACTCTAGCTTGGCTCCCCACTTTCTGCCATGGTGAGTGGCTGCAAACCGAGGCCATTTCCCATGGGAAAAAGAAGTCCTTTCCCCACGGTCTGCAAATCAAATGCAAGGTGGCCTTTGGGGCTCTAAGGACATGCAGGGTACTTCTTACTGGCAGCTTTCGATTTGGAGAAATCCAGCAAAGATTGCAAATTTCTTGCTGGGCACCACCCTATTGGCCAGGGCGAGAGGCCAGAAATGGAGGCCATTTTCCATGGGGAAAATGAAGTCATTGGCCCAGGGTCTGGGTATCAGATGAAAGGTGGCATCTGGGGCTCTAAGGACTTGCAGGGTCTTAGTTGCTGCCAGCTTTAGGTTTGGAGAAATCCAGCAGAATTTTCAAATTTCCTGCTTGGCACCCTACTTTCTGCCAGGGCAAGTTGCAGCACAGGGATACTATTTCTATGGGAAAAAGAAGTAATTTCCCCATCATGTGGGTATCAGCAGAGAGGTGAAATTTGGGGCTCTAAGGAGCTGCAGGCTCCTCGTTGCCAGCAGGTTTAGTTTTGGAGAAAATCAGCCAAGTTTGCAAATTTCAGACAGGGAATGAAGCAGATGGCCGGGGCGAGTGGCCCGAAACTGACCCCATTTTCCATGGGGAAAAAAGTCATGTCCCCAGGGTCTGGGTATAAGATGAAAGGTGGCATCTGGGGCTCTAAGGACTTGCAGGGTCCTAGTTGCTGCCAGCATTGGGTTTGGAGAAATCCAGCAAAGATTGCATCACTCTAGCTTGGCTCCCCACTTTCTGCCATGGTGAGTGGCTGCAAACACAGGCCATTTCCCATGGGAAAAAGAAGTCCTTTCCCCACGGTCTGCAAATCAAATGCAAGGTGGCCTTTGGGGCTCTAAGGACTTGCAGGGTCCTAGTTCCTGGCAGCTTTATGTTTGGAAGAATCCAGCACAGTTTGCAAATTTCTCGCTCGGCACAGCCTTCCTGCCAGGCCAAATGGCCACAAATGAAGGGCATTTTCCATGGGAAAAATGTCCTTAACCAAGGGTCTCAGTAATATGTTCAAGGTGGGCTTTCAGGCTCTAAGGACTTTCAGGGTCCTAGTTGCTGGCAACTTTAGGTTTGGTAGAATCCAGCAAAGATTGTATCACTCTAGCTTGGCTCCCCACTTTCTGCCATGGTGAGTGGCTGCAAACACAGGCCATTTCCCATGGGAAAAAGAAGTCCTTTCCCCACGGTCTGCAAATCAAATGCAAGGTGGCCTTTGGGGCTCTAAGGACATGCAGGGTACTTCTTACTGGCAGCTTTCGATTTGGAGAAATCCAGCAAAGATTGCAAATTTCTTGCTGGGCACCACCCTATTGGCCAGGGCGAGAGGCCAGAAATGGAGGCCATTTTCCATGGGGAAAATGAAGTCCTTGGCCCAGGGTCTGGGTATCAGATGAAAGGCGGCATCTGGGGCTCTAAGGACTTGCAGGGTCCTAGTTGCTGCCAACTTTAGGTTTGGAAGAATCCAGCAAAGATTGTATCACTCTAGCTTGGCTCCCCACTTTCTGCCATGGTGAGTGGCTGCAAACACAGGCCATTTCCCATGGGAAAAAGAAGTCCTTTCCCCACGGTCTGCAAATCAAATGCAAGGTGGCCTTTGGGGCTCTAAGGACTTTCAGGGTACTTCTTACTGGCAGCTTTCGATTTGGAGCAATCCAGCAAAGATTGCAAATTTCTTGCTGGGCACCACCCTATTGGCCAGGGCGAGAGGCCAGAAATGGAGGCCATTTTCCTTGGGGAAAATGAAGTCATTGGCCCAGGCTCTGGGTATCAGATGAAAGGTGGCCTTTGGGGCTCTAAGGACTTGCAGGGTCCTAGTTGCTGCCAGCTTTAGGTTTGGAGAAATCCAGCAGAATTTTCAAATTTCCTGCTTGGCACCCTACTTTCTGCCAGGGCAAGTTGCAGCACAGGGATACTATTTCTATGGGAAAAAGAAGTAATTTCCCCATCATGTGGGTATCAGCAGAGAGGTGAAATTTGGGGCTCTAAGGAGCTGCAGGCTCCTCGTTGCCAGCAGGTTTAGTTTTGGAGAAAATCAGCCAAGTTTGCAAATTTCAGACAGGGAATGAAGCAGATGGCCGGGGCGAGTGGCCCGAAACTGACCCCATTTTCCATGGGGAAAAAAGTCATGTCCCCAGGGTCTGGGTATAAGATGAAAGGTGGCATCTGGGGCTCTAAGGACTTGCAGGGTCCTAGTTGCTGCCAGCATTGGGTTTGGAGAAATCCAGCAAAGATTGCATCACTCTAGCTTGGCTCCCCACTTTCTGCCATGGTGAGTTGCTGCAAACACAGGCCATTTCCCATGGGAAAAAGAAGTCCTTTCCCCACGGTCTGCAAATCAAATGCAAGGTGGCCTTTGGGGCTCTAAGGACTTGCAGGGTCCTAGTTCCTGGCAGCTTTATGTTTGGAAGAATCCAGCACAGTTTGCAAATTTCTCGCTCGGCACAGCCTTCCTGCCAGGCCAAGTGGCCACAAATGAAGGGCATTTTCCATGGGAAAAATGTCCTTAACCAAGGGTCTCAGTAATATGTTCAAGGTGGGCTTTCAGGCTCTAAGGACTTTCAGGGTCCTAGTTGCTGGCAACTTTAGGTTTGGTAGAATCCAGCAAAGATTGTATCACTCTAGCTTGGCTCCCCACTTTCTGCCATGGTGAGTGGCTGCAAACACAGGCCATTTCCTATGGGAAAAAGAAGTCCTTTCCCCACGGTCTGCAAATCAAATGCAAGGTGGCCTTTGGGGCTCTAAGGACATGCAGGGTACTTCTTACTGGCAGCTTTCGATTTGGAGAAATCCAGCAAAGATTGCAAATTTCTTGCTGGGCACCACCCTATTGGCCAGGGCGAGAGGCCAGAAATGGAGGCCATTTTCCATGGGGAAAATGAAGTCCTTGGCCCAGGGTCTGGGTATCAGATGAAAGGCGGCATCTGGGGCTCTAAGGACTTGCAGGGTCCTAGTTGCTGCCAACTTTAGGTTTGGAAGAATCCAGCAAAGATTGTATCTCTCTAGCTTGGCTCCCCACTTTCTGCCATGGTGAGTGGCTGCAAACACAGGCCATTTCCCATGGGAAAAAGAAGTCCTTTCCCCACGGTCTGCAAATCCAATGCAAGGTGGCCTTTGGGGCTCTAAGGACTTGCAGGGTACTTCTTACTGGCAGCTTTCGATTTGGAGAAATCCAGCAAAGATTGCAAATTTCTTGCTGGGCACCACCCTATTGGCCAGGGCGAGAGGCCAGAAATGGAGGCCATTTTCCTTGGGGAAAATGAAGTCATTGGCCCAGGCTCTGGGTATCAGATGAAAGGTGGCCTTTGGGGCTCTAAGGACTTGCAGGGTCCTAGTTGCTGCCAGCTTTAGGTTTGGAGAAATCCAGCAGAATTTTCAAATTTCCTGCTTGGCACCCTACTTTCTGCCAGGGCAAGTTGCAGCACAGGGATACTATTTCTATGGGAAAAAGAAGTAATTTCCCCATCATGTGGGTATCAGCAGAGAGGTGAAATTTGGGGCTCTAAGGAGCTGCAGGCTCCTCGTTGCCAGCAGGTTTAGTTTTGGAGAAAATCAGCCAAGTTTGCAAATTTCAGACAGGGAATGAAGCAGATGGCCGGGGCGAGTGGCCCCAAACTGACCCCATTTTCCATGGGGAAAAGAAGTCATTGGCCCAGGCTCTGGGTATCAGATGAAAGGTGGCATCTGGGGCTCTAAGGACTTGCAGGGTCCTAGTTGCTGCCAGCATTAGGTTTGGAGAAATCCAGCAAAGATTGCATCACTCTAGCTTGGCTCCCCACTTTCTGCCATGGTGAGTGGCTGCAAACACAGGCCATTTCCCATGGGAAAAAGAAGTCCTTTCCCCACGGTCTTCAAATGAAATGCAAGGTGGCCTTTGGAGCTCTAAGGACTTGCAGGGTACTTCTTACTGGCAGCTTTAGATTTGGAGCAATCCAGCAAAGATTGCAAATTTCTTGCTGGGCACCACCCTATTGGCCAGGGCGAGAGGCCAGAAATGGAGGCCATTTTCCATGGGGAAAATGAAGTCATTGGCCCAGGCTCTGGGTATCAGATGAAAGGTGGCCTTTGGGGCTCTAAGGACTTGCAGGGTCCTAGTTGCTGGCAGCTTTATGTTTGGAAGAATCCAGCACAGTTTGCAAATTTCTCGCTCGGCAGTGCCCTGCCTGCCAGGCCAAATGGCCAGAAATGTAGGGCATATTCCATGGGAAAAATGTCCTTAACCCAGGGTCTCAGTAATATGTTCAAGGTGGCCTTTCAGGCTCTAAGGACTTTCAGGCTCCTAGTTGCTGGCAACTTTAGGTTTGGAAGAATCCAGCAAAGATTGTATCACTCTAGCTTGGCTCCCCACTTTCTGCCATGGTGAGTGGCTGCAAACACAGGCCATTTCCCATGGGAAAAAGAAGTCCTTTCCCCACGGTCTGCAAATCAAATGCAAGGTGGCCTTTGGGGCTCTAAGGACATGCAGGGTACTTCTTACTGGCAGCTTTCGATTTGGAGAAATCCAGCAAAGATTGCAAATTTCTTGCTGGGCACCACCCTATTGGCCAGGGCGAGAGGCCAGAAATGGAGGCCATTTTCCATGGGGAAAATGAAGTCATTGGCCCAGGGTCTGGGTATCAGATGAAAGGTGGCATCTGGGGCTCTAAGGACTTGCAGGGTCTTAGTTGCTGCCAGCTTTAGGTTTGGAGAAATCCAGCAGAATTTTCAAATTTCCTGCTTGGCACCCTACTTTCTGCCAGGGCAAGTTGCAGCACAGGGATACTATTTCTATGGGAAAAAGAAGTAATTTCCCCATCATGTGGGTATCAGCAGAGAGGTGAAATTTGGGGCTCTAAGGAGCTGCAGGCTCCTCGTTGCCAGCAGGTTTAGTTTTGGAGAAAATCAGCCAAGTTTGCAAATTTCAGACAGGGAATGAAGCAGATGGCCGGGGCGAGTGGCCCGAAACTGACCCCATTTTCCATGGGGAAAAAAGTCATGTCCCCAGGGTCTGGGTATAAGATGAAAGGTGGCATCTGGGGCTCTAAGGACTTGCAGGGTCCTAGTTGCTGCCAGCATTGGGTTTGGAGAAATCCAGCAAAGATTGCATCACTCTAGCTTGGCTCCCCACTTTCTGCCATGGTGAGTGGCTGCAAACACAGGCCATTTCCCATGGGAAAAAGAAGTCCTTTCCCCACGGTCTGCAAATCAAATGCAAGGTGGCCTTTGGGGCTCTAAGGACTTGCAGGGTCCTAGTTCCTGGCAGCTTTATGTTTGGAAGAATCCAGCACAGTTTGCAAATTTCTCGCTCGGCACAGCCTTCCTGCCAGGCCAAGTGGCCACAAATGAAGGGCATTTTCCATGGGAAAAATGTCCTTAACCAAGGGTCTCAGTAATATGTTCAAGGTGGGCTTTCAGGCTCTAAGGACTTTCAGGGTCCTAGTTGCTGGCAACTTTAGGTTTGGTAGAATCCAGCAAAGATTGTATCACTCTAGCTTGGCTCCCCACTTTCTGCCATGGTGAGTGGCTGCAAACACAGGCCATTTCCCATGGGAAAAAGAAGTCCTTTCCCCACGGTCTGCAAATCAAATGCAAGGTGGCCTTTGGGGCTCTAAGGACATGCAGGGTACTTCTTACTGGCAGCTTTCGATTTGGAGAAATCCAGCAAAGATTGCAAATTTCTTGCTGGGCACCACCCTATTGGCCAGGGCGAGAGGCCAGAAATGGAGGCCATTTTCCATGGGGAAAATGAAGTCCTTGGCCCAGGGTCTGGGTATCAGATGAAAGGCGGCATCTGGGGCTCTAAGGACTTGCAGGGTCCTAGTTGCTGCCAACTTTAGGTTTGGAAGAATCCAGCAAAGATTGTATCTCTCTAGCTTGGCTCCCCACTTTCTGCCATAGTGAGTGGCTGCAAACACAGGCCATTTCCCATGGGAAAAAGAAGTCCTTTCCCCACGGTCTGCGAATCAAATGCAAGGTGGCCTTTGGGGCTCTAAGGACATGCAGGGTACTTCTTACTGGCAGCTTTCGATTTGGAGAAATCCAGCAAAGATTGCAAATTTCTTGCTGGGCACCACCCTATTGGCCAGGGCGAGAGGCCAGAAATGGAGGCCATTTTCCTTGGGGAAAATGAAGTCATTGGCCCAGGCTCTGGGTATCAGATGAAAGGTGGCCTTTGGGGCTCTAAGGACTTGCAGGGTCCTAGTTGCTGCCAGCTTTAGGTTTGGAGAAATCCAGCAGAATTTTCAAATTTCCTGCTTGGCACCCTACTTTCTGCCAGGGCAAGTTGCAGCACAGGGATACTATTTCTATGGGAAAAAGAAGTAATTTCCCCATCATGTGGGTATCAGCAGAGAGGTGAAATTTGGGGCTCTAAGGAGCTGCAGGCTCCTCGTTGCCAGCAGGTTTAGTTTTGGAGAAAATCAGCCAAGTTTGCAAATTTCAGACAGGGAATGAAGCAGATGGCCGGGGCGAGTGGCCCCAAACTGACCCCATTTTCCATGGGGAAAAGAAGTCATTGGCCCAGGCTCTGGGTATCAGATGAAAGGTGGCATCTGGGGCTCTAAGGACTTGCAGGGTCCTAGTTGCTGCCAGCATTAGGTTTGGAGAAATCCAGCAAAGATTGCATCACTCTAGCTTGGCTCCCCACTTTCTGCCATGGTGAGTGGCTGCAAACACAGGCCATTTCCCATGGGAAAAAGAAGTCCTTTCCCCACGGTCTTCAAATGAAATGCAAGGTGGCCTTTGGAGCTCTAAGGACTTGCAGGGTACTTCTTACTGGCAGCTTTCGATTTGGAGCAATCCAGCAAAGATTGCAAATTTCTTGCTGGGCACCACCCTATTGGCCAGGGCGAGAGGCCAGAAATGGAGGCCATTTTCCATGGGGAAAATGAAGTCATTGGCCCAGGCTCTGGGTATCAGATGAAAGGTGGCCTTTGGGGCTCTAAGGACTTGCAGGGTCCTAGTTGCTGGCAGCTTTATGTTTGGAAGAATCCAGCACAGTTTGCAAATTTCTCGCTAGGCACAGCCTGCCTGCCAGGGCAAGTGGCCAGAAATGAAGGGCATTTTCCATGGCAAAAATGTCCTTAACCCAGGGTCTCAGTAATATGTTCAAGGTGGCCTTTCAGGCTATAAGGACTTTCAGGCTTCTGGTTGCTGCCAACTTTAGGTTTGGAAGAATCCAGCAAAGATTGTATCACTCTAGCTTGGCTCCCCACTTTCTGCCATGGTGAGTGGCTGCAAACACAGGCCATTTCCCATGGGAAAAAGAAGTCCTTTCCCCACGGTCTGCAAATCAAATGCAAGGTGGCCTTTGGGGCTCTAAGGACTTGCAGGGTACTTCTTACTGGCAGCTTTCGATTTGGAGCAATCCAGCAAAGATTGCAAATTTCTTGCTGGGCACCACCCTATTGGCCAGGGCGAGAGGCCAGAAATGGAGGCCATTTTCCATGGGGAAAATGAAGTCATTGGCCCAGGGTCTGGGTATCAGATGAAAGGCGGCATCTGGGGCTCTAAGGACTTGCAGGGTCCAAGTTGCTGCCAGCATTAGGTTTGGAGAAATCCAGCAAAGATTGCATCACTCTAGCTTGGCTCCCCACTTTCTGCCATGGTGAGTGGCTGCAAACACAGGCCATTTCCCATGGGAAAAAGAAGTCCTTTCCCCAAGGTCTTCAAATCAAATGCAAGGTGGCCTTTGGGGCTCTAAGGACATGCAGGGTACTTCTTACTGGCAGCTTTCGATTTGGAGAAATCCAGCAAAGATTGCAAATTTCTTGCTGGGCACCACCCTATTGGCCAGGGCGAGAGGCAAGAAATGGAGGCCATTTTCCATGGGGAAAATGAAGTCATTGGCCCAGGCTCTGGGTATCAGATGAAAGGTGGCATCTGGGGCTCTAAGGACTTGCAGGGTCTTAGTTGCTGCCAGCTTTAGGTTTGGAGAAATCCAGCAGAATTTTCAAATGTCCTGCTTGGCACCCTACTTTCTGCCAGGGCAAGTTGCAGCACAGGGATACTATTTCTATGGGAAAAAGAAGTAATTTCCCCATCATGTGGGTATCAGCAGAGAGGTGAAATTTGGGGCTCTAAGGAGCTGCAGGCTCCTCGTTGCCAGCAGGTTTAGTTTTGGAGAAAATCAGCCAAGTTTGCAAATTTCAGACAGGGAATGAAGCAGATGGCCGGGGCGAGTGGCCCGAAACTGACCCCATTTTCCATGGGGAAAAAAGTCATGTCCCCAGGGTCTGGGTATAAGATGAAAGGTGGCATCTGGGGCTCTAAGGACTTGCAGGGTCCTAGTTGCTGCCAGCATTGGGTTTGGAGAAATCCAGCAAAGATTGCATCACTCTAGCTTGGCTCCCCACTTTCTGCCATGTTGAGTGGCTGCAAACACAGGCCATTTCCCATGGGAAAAAGAAGTCCTTTCCCCACGGTCTGCAAATCAAATGCAAGGTGGCCTTTGGGGCTCTAAGGACTTGCCGGGTACTTCTTACTGGCAGCTTTCGATTTGGAGAAATCCAGCAAAGATTGCAAATTTCTTGCTGGGCACCACCCTATTGGCCAGGGCGAGAGGCCAGAAATGGAGGCCATTTTCCTTGGGGAAAATGAAGTCATTGGCCCAGGCTCTGGGTATCAGATGAAAGGTGGCATCTGGGGCTCTAAGGACTTGCAGGGTCCTAGTTGCTGGCAGCTTTATGTTTGGAAGAATCCAGCACAGTTTGCAAATTTCTCGTTAGGCACTGCCCTGCCTGCCAGGCCAAATGGCCACAAATGAAGGGCATTTTCCATGGGAAAAATGTCCTTAACCAAGGGTCTCAGTAATATGTTCAAGGTGGGCTTTCAGGCTCTAAGGACTTTCAGGGTCCTAGTTGCTGGCAACTTTAGGTTTGGTAGAATCCAGCAAAGATTGTATCACTCTAGCTTGGCTCCCCACTTTCTGCCATGGTGAGTGGCTGCAAACACAGGCCATTTCCTATGGGAAAAAGAAGTCCTTTCCCCACGGTCTGCAAATCAAATGCAAGGTGGCCTTTGGGGCTCTAAGGACATGCAGGGTACTTCTTACTGGCAGCTTTCGATTTGGAGAAATCCAGAAAAGATTGCAAATTTCTTGCTGGGCACCACCCTATTGGCCAGGGCGAGAGGCCAGAAATGGAGGCCATTTTCCATGGGGAAAATGAAGTCATTGGCCCAGGGTCTGGGTATCAGATGAAAGGCGGCATCTGGGGCTCTAAGGACTTGCAGGGTCCTAGTTGCTGCCAACTTTAGGTTTGGAAGAATCCAGCAAAGATTGTATCTCTCTAGCTTGGCTCCCCACTTTCTGCCATGGTGAGTGGCTGCAAACACAGGCCATTTCCCATGGGAAAAAGAAGTCCTTTCCCCACGGTCTGCAAATCCAATGCAAGGTGGCCTTTGGGGCTCTAAGGACTTGCAGGGTACTTCTTACTGGCAGCTTTCGATTTGGAGAAATCCAGCAAAGATTGCAAATTTCTTGCTGGGCACCACCCTATTGGCCAGGGCGAGAGGCCAGAAATGGAGGCCATTTTCCTTGGGGAAAATGAAGTCATTGGCCCAGGCTCTGGGTATCAGATGAAAGGTGGCCTTTGGGGCTCTAAGGACTTGCAGGGTCCTAGTTGCTGCCAGCTTTAGGTTTGGAGAAATCCAGCAGAATTTTCAAATTTCCTGCTTGGCACCCTACTTTCTGCCAGGGCAAGTTGCAGCACAGGGATACTATTTCTATGGGAAAAAGAAGTAATTTCCCCATCATGTGGGTATCAGCAGAGAGGTGAAATTTGGGGCTCTAAGGAGCTGCAGGCTCCTCGTTGCCAGCAGGTTTAGTTTTGGAGAAAATCAGCCAAGTTTGCAAATTTCAGACAGGGAATGAAGCAGATGGCCGGGGCGAGTGGCCCCAAACTGACCCCATTTTCCATGGGGAAAAGAAGTCATTGGCCCAGGCTCTGGGTATCAGATGAAAGGTGGCATCTGGGGATCTAAGGACTTGCAGGGTCCTAGTTGCTGCCAGCATTAGGTTTGGAGAAATCCAGCAAAGATTGCATCACTCTAGCTTGGCTCCCCACTTTCTGCCATGGTGAGTGGCTGCAAACACAGGCCATTTCCCATGGGAAAAAGAAGTCCTTTCCCCACGGTCTTCAAATGAAATGCAAGGTGGCCTTTGGAGCTCTAAGGACTTGCAGGGTACTTCTTACTGGCAGCTTTAGATTTGGAGCAATCCAGCAAAGATTGCAAATTTCTTGCTGGGCACCACCCTATTGGCCAGGGCGAGAGGCCAGAAATGGAGGCCATTTTCCATGGGGAAAATGAAGTCATTGGCCCAGGCTCTGGGTATCAGATGAAAGGTGGCCTTTGGGGCTCTAAGGACTTGCAGGGTCCTAGTTGCTGGCAGCTTTATGTTTGGAAGAATCCAGCACAGTTTGCAAATTTCTCGTTAGGCAGTGCCCTGCCTGCCAGGCCAAATGGCCAGAAATGTAGGGCATATTCCATGGGAAAAATGTCCTTAACCCAGGGTCTCAGTAATATGTTCAAGGTGGCCTTTCAGGCTCTAAGGACTTTCAGGCTCCTAGTTGCTGGCAACTTTAGGTTTGGAAGAATCCAGCAAAGATTGTATCACTCTAGCTTGGCTCCCCACTTTCTGCCATGGTGAGTGGCTGCAAACACAGGCCATTTCCCATGGGAAAAAGAAGTCCTTTCCCCACGGTCTGCAAATCAAATGCAAGGTGGCCTTTGGGGCTCTAAGGACATGCAGGGTACTTCTTACTGGCAGCTTTCGATTTGGAGAAATCCAGCAAAGATTGCAAATTTCTTGCTGGGCACCACCCTATTGGCCAGGGCGAGAGGCCAGAAATGGAGGCCATTTTCCATGGGGAAAATGAAGTCATTGGCCCAGGGTCTGGGTATCAGATGAAAGGTGGCATCTGGGGCTCTAAGGACTTGCAGGGTCTTAGTTGCTGCCAGCTTTAGGTTTGGAGAAATCCAGCAGAATTTTCAAATTTCCTGCTTGGCACCCTACTTTCTGCCAGGGCAAGTTGCAGCACAGGGATACTATTTCTATGGGAAAAAGAAGTAATTTCCCCATCATGTGGGTATCAGCAGAGAGGTGAAATTTGGGGCTCTAAGGAGCTGCAGGCTCCTCGTTGCCAGCAGGTTTAGTTTTGGAGAAAATCAGCCAAGTTTGCAAATTTCAGACAGGGAATGAAGCAGATGGCCGGGGCGAGTGGCCCGAAACTGACCCCATTTTCCATGGGGAAAAAAGTCATGTCCCCAGGGTCTGGGTATAAGATGAAAGGTGGCATCTGGGGCTCTAAGGACTTGCAGGGTCCTAGTTGCTGCCAGCATTGGGTTTGGAGAAATCCAGCAAAGATTGCATCACTCTAGCTTGGCTCCCCACTTTCTGCCATGGTGAGTGGCTGCAAACACAGGCCATTTCCCATGGGAAAAAGAAGTCCTTTCCCCACGGTCTGCAAATCAAATGCAAGGTGGCCTTTGGGGCTCTAAGGACTTGCAGGGTCCTAGTTCCTGGCAGCTTTATGTTTGGAAGAATCCAGCACAGTTTGCAAATTTCTCGCTCGGCACAGCCTTCCTGCCAGGCCAAATGGCCACAAATGAAGGGCATTTTCCATGGGAAAAATGTCCTTAACCAAGGGTCTCAGTAATATGTTCAAGGTGGGCTTTCAGGCTCTAAGGACTTTCAGGGTCCTAGTTGCTGGCAACTTTAGGTTTGGTAGAATCCAGCAAAGATTGTATCACTCTAGCTTGGCTCCCCACTTTCTGCCATGGTGAGTGGCTGCAAACACAGGCCATTTCCCATGGGAAAAAGAAGTCCTTTCCCCACGGTCTGCAAATCAAATGCAAGGTGGCCTTTGGGGCTCTAAGGACATGCAGGGTACTTCTTACTGGCAGCTTTCGATTTGGAGAAATCCAGCAAAGATTGCAAATTTCTTGCTGGGCACCACCCTATTGGCCAGGGCGAGAGGCCAGAAATGGAGGCCATTTTCCATGGGGAAAATGAAGTCCTTGGCCCAGGGTCTGGGTATCAGATGAAAGGCGGCATCTGGGGCTCTAAGGACTTGCAGGGTCCTAGTTGCTGCCAACTTTAGGTTTGGAAGAATCCAGCAAAGATTGTATCTCTCTAGCTTGGCTCCCCACTTTCTGCCATGGTGAGTGGCTGCAAACACAGGCCATTTCCCATGGGAAAAAGAAGTCCTTTCCCCACGGTCTGCAAATCAAATGCAAGGTGGCCTTTGGGGCTCTAAGGACTTTCAGGGTACTTCTTACTGGCAGCTTTCGATTTGGAGAAATCCAGCAAAGATTGCAAATTTCTTGCTGGGCACCACCCTATTGGCCAGGGCGAGAGGCCAGAAATGGAGGCCATTTTCCTTGGGGAAAATGAAGTCATTGGCCCAGGCTCTGGGTATCAGATGAAAGGTGGCCTTTGGGGCTCTAAGGACTTGCAGGGTCCTAGTTGCTGCCAGCTTTAGGTTTGGAGAAATCCAGCAGAATTTTCAAATTTCCTGCTTGGCACCCTACTTTCTGCCAGGGCAAGTTGCAGCACAGGGATACTATTTCTATGGGAAAAAGAAGTAATTTCCCCATCATGTGGGTATCAGCAGAGAGGTGAAATTTGGGGCTCTAAGGAGCTGCAGGCTCCTCGTTGCCAGCAGGTTTAGTTTTGGAGAAAATCAGCCAAGTTTGCAAATTTCAGACAGGGAATGAAGCAGATGGCCGGGGCGAGTGGCCCGAAACTGACCCCATTTTCCATGGGGAAAAAAGTCATGTCCCCAGGGTCTGGGTATAAGATGAAAGGTGGCATCTGGGGCTCTAAGGACTTGCAGGGTCCTAGTTGCTGCCAGCATTGGGTTTGGAGAAATCCAGCAAAGATTGCATCACTCTAGCTTGGCTCCCCACTTTCTGCCATGGTGAGTGGCTGCAAACACAGGCCATTTCCCATGGGAAAAAGAAGTCCTTTCCCCACGGTCTGCAAATCAAATGCAAGGTGGCCTTTGGGGCTCTAAGGACTTGCAGGGTCCTAGTTGCTGCCAGCTTTATGTTTTGAAGAATCCAGCACAGTTTGCAAATTTCTCGCTCGGCACAGCCTTCCTGCCAGGCCAAGTGGCCACAAATGAAGGGCATTTTCCATGGGAAAAATGTCCTTAACCAAGGGTCTCAGTAATATGTTCAAGGTGGGCTTTCAGGCTCTAAGGACTTTCAGGCTCCTAGTTGCTGGCAACTTTAGGTTTGGTAGAATCCAGCAAAGATTGTATCACTCTAGCTTGGCTCCCCACTTTCTGCCATGGTGAGTGGCTGCAAACACAGGCCATTTCCTATGGGAAAAAGAAGTCCTTTCCCCACGGTCTGCAAATCAAATGCAAGGTGGCCTTTGGGGCTCTAAGGACATGCAGGGTACTTCTTACTGGCAGCTTTCGATTTGGAGAAATCCAGCAAAGATTGCAAATTTCTTGCTGGGCACCACCCTATTGGCCAGGGCGAGAGGCCAGAAATGGAGGCCATTTTCCATGGGGAAAATGAAGTCATTGGCCCAGGGTCTGGGTATCAGATGAAAGGCGGCATCTGGGGCTCTAAGGACTTGCAGGGTCCTAGTTGCTGCCAACTTTAGGTTTGGAAGAATCCAGCAAAGATTGTATCTCTCTAGCTTGGCTCCCCACTTTCTGCCATGGTGAGTGGCTGCAAACACAGGCCATTTCCCATGGGAAAAAGAAGTCCTTTCCCCACGGTCTGCAAATCCAATGCAAGGTGGCCTTTGGGGCTCTAAGGACTTGCAGGGTACTTCTTACTGGCAGCTTTCGATTTGGAGAAATCCAGCAAAGATTGCAAATTTCTTGCTGGGCACCCCCCTATTGGCCAGGGCGAGAGGCCAGAAATGGAGGCCATTTTCCTTGGGGAAAATGAAGTCATTGGCCCAGGCTCTGGGTATCAGATGAAAGGTGGCCTTTGGGGCTCTAAGGACTTGCAGGGTCCTAGTTGCTGCCAGCTTTAGGTTTGGAGAAATCCAGCAGAATTTTCAAATTTCCTGCTTGGCACCCTACTTTCTGCCAGGGCAAGTTGCAGCACAGGGATACTATTTCTATGGGAAAAAGAAGTAATTTCCCCATCATGTGGGTATCAGCAGAGAGGTGAAATTTGGGGCTCTAAGGAGCTGCAGGCTCCTCGTTGCCAGCAGGTTTAGTTTTGGAGAAAATCAGCCAAGTTTGCAAATTTCAGACAGGGAATGAAGCAGATGGCCGGGGCGAGTGGCCCCAAACTGACCCCATTTTCCATGGGGAAAAGAAGTCATTGGCCCAGGCTCTGGGTATCAGATGAAAGGTGGCATCTGGGGCTCTAAGGACTTGCAGGGTCCTAGTTGCTGCCAGCATTAGGTTTGGAGAAATCCAGCAAAGATTGCATCACTCTAGCTTGGCTCCCCACTTTCTGCCATGGTGAGTGGCTGCAAACACAGGCCATTTCCCATGGGAAAAAGAAGTCCTTTCCCCACGGTCTTCAAATGAAATGCAAGGTGGCCTTTGGAGCTCTAAGGACTTGCAGGGTACTTCTTACTGGCAGCTTTCGATTTGGAGCAATCCAGCAAAGATTGCAAATTTCTTGCTGGGCACCACCCTATTGGCCAGGGCGAGAGGCCAGAAATGGAGGCCATTTTCCATGGGGAAAATGAAGTCATTGGCCCAGGCTCTGGGTATCAGATGAAAGGTGGCCTTTGGGGCTCTAAGGACTTGCAGGGTCCTAGTTGCTGGCAGCTTTATGTTTGGAAGAATCCAGCACAGTTTGCAAATTTCTCGCTCGGCAGTGCCCTGCCTGCCAGGCCAAATGGCCAGAAATGTAGGGCATATTCCATGGGAAAAATGTCCTTAACCCAGGGTCTCAGTAATATGTTCAAGGTGGCCTTTCAGGCTCTAAGGACTTTCAGGCTCCTAGTTGCTGGCAACTTTAGGTTTGGAAGAATCCAGCAAAGATTGTATCACTCTAGCTTGGCTCCCCACTTTCTGCCATGGTGAGTGGCTGCAAACACAGGCCATTTCCCATGGGAAAAAGAAGTCCTTTCCCCACGGTCTGCAAATCAAATGCAAGGTGGCCTTTGGGGCTCTAAGGACATGCAGGGTACTTCTTACTGGCAGCTTTCGATTTGGAGAAATCCAGCAAAGATTGCAAATTTCTTGCTGGGCACCACCCTATTGGCCAGGGCGAGAGGCCAGAAATGGAGGCCATTTTCCATGGGGAAAATGAAGTCATTGGCCCAGGGTCTGGGTATCAGATGAAAGGTGGCATCTGGGGCTCTAAGGACTTGCAGGGTCTTAGTTGCTGCCAGCTTTAGGTTTGGAGAAATCCAGCAGAATTTTCAAATTTCCTGCTTGGCACCCTACTTTCTGCCAGGGCAAGTTGCAGCACAGGGATACTATTTCTATGGGAAAAAGAAGTAATTTCCCCATCATGTGGGTATCAGCAGAGAGGTGAAATTTGGGGCTCTAAGGAGCTGCAGGCTCCTCGTTGCCAGCAGGTTTAGTTTTGGAGAAAATCAGCCAAGTTTGCAAATTTCAGACAGGGAATGAAGCAGATGGCCGGGGCGAGTGGCCCGAAACTGACCCCATTTTCCATGGGGAAAAAAGTCATGTCCCCAGGGTCTGGGTATAAGATGAAAGGTGGCATCTGGGGCTCTAAGGACTTGCAGGGTCCTAGTTGCTGCCAGCATTGGGTTTGGAGAAATCCAGCAAAGATTGCATCACTCTAGCTTGGCTCCCCACTTTCTGCCATGGTGAGTGGCTGCAAACACAGGCCATTTCCCATGGGAAAAAGAAGTCCTTTCCCCACGGTCTGCAAATCAAATGCAAGGTGGCCTTTGGGGCTCTAAGGACTTGCAGGGTCCTAGTTCCTGGCAGCTTTATGTTTGGAAGAATCCAGCACAGTTTGCAAATTTCTCGCTCGGCACAGCCTTCCTGCCAGGCCAAGTGGCCACAAATGAAGGGCATTTTCCATGGGAAAAATGTCCTTAACCAAGGGTCTCAGTAATATGTTCAAGGTGGGCTTTCAGGCTCTAAGGACTTTCAGGGTCCTAGTTGCTGGCAACTTTAGGTTTGGTAGAATCCAGCAAAGATTGTATCACTCTAGCTTGGCTCCCCACTTTCTGCCATGGTGAGTGGCTGCAAACACAGGCCATTTCCCATGGGAAAAAGAAGTCCTTTCCCCACGGTCTGCAAATCAAATGCAAGGTGGCCTTTGGGGCTCTAAGGACATGCAGGGTACTTCTTACTGGCAGCTTTCGATTTGGAGAAATCCAGCAAAGATTGCAAATTTCTTGCTGGGCACCACCCTATTGGCCAGGGCGAGAGGCCAGAAATGGAGGCCATTTTCCATGGGGAAAATGAAGTCCTTGGCCCAGGCTCTGGGTATCAGATGAAAGGCGGCATCTGGGGCTCTAAGGACTTGCAGGGTCCTAGTTGCTGCCAACTTTAGGTTTGGAAGAATCCAGCAAAGATTGTATCTCTCTAGCTTGGCTCCCCACTTTCTGCCATGGTGAGTGGCTGCAAACACAGGCCATTTCCCATGGGAAAAAGAAGTCCTTTCCCCACGGTCTGCGAATCAAATGCAAGGTGGCCTTTGGGGCTCTAAGGACATGCAGGGTACTTCTTACTGGCAGCTTTCGATTTGGAGAAATCCAGCAAAGATTGCAAATTTCTTGCTGGGCACCACCCTATTGGCCAGGGCGAGAGGCCAGAAATGGAGGCCATTTTCCTTGGGGAAAATGAAGTCATTGGCCCAGGCTCTGGGTATCAGATGAAAGGTGGCCTTTGGGGCTCTAAGGACTTGCAGGGTCCTAGTTGCTGCCAGCTTTAGGTTTGGAGAAATCCAGCAGAATTTTCAAATTTCCTGCTTGGCACCCTACTTTCTGCCAGGGCAAGTTGCAGCACAGGGATACTATTTCTATGGGAAAAAGAAGTAATTTCCCCATCATGTGGGTATCAGCAGAGAGGTGAAATTTGGGGCTCTAAGGAGCTGCAGGCTCCTCGTTGCCAGCAGGTTTAGTTTTGGAGAAAATCAGCCAAGTTTGCAAATTTCAGACAGGGAATGAAGCAGATGGCCGGGGCGAGTGGCCCCAAACTGACCCCATTTTCCATGGGGAAAAGAAGTCATTGGCCCAGGCTCTGGGTATCAGATGAAAGGTGGCATCTGGGGCTCTAAGGACTTGCAGGGTCCTAGTTGCTGCCAGCATTAGGTTTGGAGAAATCCAGCAAAGATTGCATCACTCTAGCTTGGCTCCCCACTTTCTGCCATGGTGAGTGGCTGCAAACACAGGCCATTTCCCATGGGAAAAAGAAGTCCTTTCCCCACGGTCTTCAAATGAAATGCAAGGTGGCCTTTGGAGCTCTAAGGACTTGCAGGGTACTTCTTACTGGCAGCTTTCGATTTGGAGCAATCCAGCAAAGATTGCAAATTTCTTGCTGGGCACCACCCTATTGGCCAGGGCGAGAGGCCAGAAATGGAGGCCATTTTCCATGGGGAAAATGAAGTCATTGGCCCAGGCTCTGGGTATCAGATGAAAGGTGGCCTTTGGGGCTCTAAGGACTTGCAGGGTCCTAGTTGCTGGCAGCTTTATGTTTGGAAGAATCCAGCACAGTTTGCAAATTTCTCGCTAGGCACAGCCTGCCTGCCAGGGCAAGTGGCCAGAAATGAAGGGCATATTCCATGGGAAAAATGTCCTTAACCCAGGGTCTCAGTAATATGTTCAAGGTGGCCTTTCAGGCTCTAAGGACTTTCAGGCTCCTAGTTGCTGGCAACTTTAGGTTTGGAAGAATCCAGCAAAGATTGTATCACTCTAGCTTGGCTCCCCACTTTCTGCCATGGTGAGTGGCTGCAAACACAGGCCATTTCCCATGGGAAAAAGAAGTCCTTTCCCCACGGTCTGCAAATCAAATGCAAGGTGGCCTTTGGGGCTCTAAGGACATGCAGGGTACTTCTTACTGGCAGCTTTCGATTTGGAGAAATCCAGCAAAGATTGCAAATTTCTTGCTGGGCACCACCCTATTGGCCAGGGCGAGAGGCAAGAAATGGAGGCCATTTTCCATGGGGAAAATGAAGTCATTGGCCCAGGCTCTGGGTATCAGATGAAAGGTGGCATCTGGGGCTCTAAGGACTTGCAGGGTCTTAGTTGCTGCCAGCTTTAGGTTTGGAGAAATCCAGCAGAATTTTCAA
The DNA here is from genome assembly GCF_051311805.1 of Agelaius phoeniceus. Taxonomy (NCBI): domain Eukaryota; kingdom Metazoa; phylum Chordata; class Aves; order Passeriformes; family Icteridae; genus Agelaius; species Agelaius phoeniceus. Next base: position 6,467,432 of record NC_135293.1, read on the forward strand.
ATGTCCTGCTTGGCACCCTACTTTCTGCCAGGGCAAGTTGCAGCACAGGGATACTATTTCTATGGGAAAAAGAAGTAATTTCCCCATCATGTGGGTATCAGCAGAGAGGTGAAATTTGGGGCTCTAAGGAGCTGCAGGCTCCTCGTTGCCAGCAGGTTTAGTTTTGGAGAAAATCAGCCAAGTTTGCAAATTTCAGACAGGGAATGAAGCAGATGGCCGGGGCGAGTGGCCCGAAACTGACCCCATTTTCCATGGGGAAAAAAGTCATGTCCCCAGGGTCTGGGTATAAGATGAAAGGTGGCATCTGGGGCTCTAAGGACTTGCAGGGTCCTAGTTGCTGCCAGCATTGGGTTTGGAGAAATCCAGCAAAGATTGCATCACTCTAGCTTGGCTCCCCACTTTCTGCCATGTTGAGTGGCTGCAAACACAGGCCATTTCCCATGGGAAAAAGAAGTCCTTTCCCCACGGTCTGCAAATCAAATGCAAGGTGGCCTTTGGGGCTCTAAGGACTTGCCGGGTACTTCTTACTGGCAGCTTTCGATTTGGAGAAATCCAGCAAAGATTGCAAATTTCTTGCTGGGCACCACCCTATTGGCCAGGGCAAAAGGCCAGAAATGGAGGCCATTTTCCTTGGGGAAAATGAAGTCATTGGCCCAGGCTCTGGGTATCAGATGAAAGGTGGCATCTGGGGCTCTAAGGACTTGCAGGGTCCTAGTTGCTGCCAGCTTTATGTTTGGAAGAATCCAGCACAGTTTGCAAATTTCTCGTTAGGCACTGCCCTGCCTGCCAGGCCAAATGGCCAGAAATGTAGGGCATATTCCATGGGAAAAATGTCCTTAACCCAGGGTCTCAGTAATATGTTCAAGGTGGCCTTTCAGGCTCTAAGGACTTTCAGGCTCCTAGTTGCTGGAAACTTTAGGTTTGGAAGAATCCAGCAAAGATTGTATCACTCTAGCTTGGCTCCCCACTTTCTGCCATGGTGAGTGGCTGCAAACACAGGCCATTTCCCATGGGAAAAAGAAGTCCTTTCCCCACGGTCTGCAAATCAAATGCAAGGTGGCCTTTGGGGCTCTAAGGACATGCAGGGTACTTCTTACTGGCAGCTTTCGATTTGGAGAAATCCAGCAAAGATTGCAAATTTCTTGCTGGGCACCACCCTATTGGCCAGGGCGAGAGGCCAGAAATGGAGGCCATTTTCCATGGGGAAAATGAAGTCATTGGCCCAGGGTCTGGGTATCAGATGAAAGGCGGCATCTGGGGCTCTAAGGACTTGCAGGGTCCAAGTTGCTGCCAGCATTAGGTTTGGAGAAATCCAGCAAAGATTGCATCACTCTAGCTTGGCTCCCCACTTTCTGCCATGGTGAGTGGCTGCAAACACAGGCCATTTCCCATGGGAAAAAGAAGTCCTTTCCCCAAGGTCTTCAAATCAAATGCAAGGTGGCCTTTGGGGCTCTAAGGACATGCAGGGTACTTCTTACTGGCAGCTTTCGATTTGGAGAAATCCAGCAAAGATTGCAAATTTCTTGCTGGGCACCACCCTATTGGCCAGGGCGAGAGGCAAGAAATGGAGGCCATTTTCCATGGGGAAAATGAAGTCATTGGCCCAGGCTCTGGGTATCAGATGAAAGGTGGCATCTGGGGCTCTAAGGACTTGCAGGGTCTTAGTTGCTGCCAGCTTTAGGTTTGGAGAAATCCAGCAGAATTTTCAAATGTCCTGCTTGGCACCCTACTTTCTGCCAGGGCAAGTTGCAGCACAGGGATACTATTTCTATGGGAAAAAGAAGTAATTTCCCCATCATGTGGGTATCAGCAGAGAGGTGAAATTTGGGGCTCTAAGGAGCTGCAGGCTCCTCGTTGCCAGCAGGTTTAGTTTTGGAGAAAATCAGCCAAGTTTGCAAATTTCAGACAGGGAATGAAGCAGATGGCCGGGGCGAGTGGCCCGAAACTGACCCCATTTTCCATGGGGAAAAAAGTCATGTCCCCAGGGTCTGGGTATAAGATGAAAGGTGGCATCTGGGGCTCTAAGGACTTGCAGGGTCCTAGTTGCTGCCAGCATTGGGTTTGGAGAAATCCAGCAAAGATTGCATCACTCTAGCTTGGCTCCCCACTTTCTGCCATGTTGAGTGGCTGCAAACACAGGCCATTTCCCATGGGAAAAAGAAGTCCTTTCCCCACGGTCTGCAAATCAAATGCAAGGTGGCCTTTGGGGCTCTAAGGACTTGCCGGGTACTTCTTACTGGCAGCTTTCGATTTGGAGAAATCCAGCAAAGATTGCAAATTTCTTGCTGGGCACCACCCTATTGGCCAGGGCAAAAGGCCAGAAATGGAGGCCATTTTCCTTGGGGAAAATGAAGTCATTGGCCCAGGCTCTGGGTATCAGATGAAAGGTGGCATCTGGGGCTCTAAGGACTTGCAGGGTCCTAGTTGCTGGCAGCTTTATGTTTGGAAGAATCCAGCACAGTTTGCAAATTTCTCGTTAGGCACTGCCCTGCCTGCCAGGCCAAATGGCCAGAAATGTAGGGCATATTCCATGGGAAAAATGTCCTTAACCCAGGGTCTCAGTAATATGTTCAAGGTGGCCTTTCAGGCTCTAAGGACTTTCAGGCTCCTAGTTCCTGGCAACTTTAGGTTTGGAAGAATCCAGCAAAGATTGTATCACTCTAGCTTGGCTCCCCACTTTCTGCCATGGTGAGTGGCTGCAAACACAGGCCATTTCCCATGGGAAAAAGAAGTCCTTTCCCCACGGTCTGCAAATCAAATGCAAGGTGGCCTTTGGGGCTCTAAGGACATGCAGGGTACTTCTTACTGGCAGCTTTCGATTTGGAGAAATCCAGCAAAGATTGCAAATTTCTTGCTGGGCACCACCCTATTGGCCAGGGCGAGAGGCCAGAAATGGAGGCCATTTTCCATGGGGAAAATGAAGTCATTGGCCCAGGGTCTGGGTATCAGATGAAAGGCGGCATCTGGGGCTCTAAGGACTTGCAGGGTCCTAGTTGCTGCCAACTTTAGGTTTGGAAGAATCCAGCAAAGATTGTATCTCTCTAGCTTGGCTCCCCACTTTCTGCCATGGTGAGTGGCTGCAAACACAGGCCATTTCCCATGGGAAAAAGAAGTCCTTTCCCCACGGTCTGCAAATCAAATGCAAGGTGGCCTTTGGGGCTCTAAGGACTTGCAGGGTACTTCTTACTGGCAGCTTTCGATTTGGAGAAATCCAGCAAAGATTGCAAATTTCTTGCTGGGCACCACCCTATTGGCCAGGGCGAGAGGCCAGAAATGGAGGCCATTTTCCTTGGGGAAAATGAAGTCATTGGCCCAGGCTCTGGGTATCAGATGAAAGGTGGCCTTTGGGGCTCTAAGGACTTGCAGGGTCCTAGTTGCTGCCAGCTTTAGGTTTGGAGAAATCCAGCAGAATTTTCAAATTTCCTGCTTGGCACCCTACTTTCTGCCAGGGCAAGTTGCAGCACAGGGATACTATTTCTATGGGAAAAAGAAGTAATTTCCCCATCATGTGGGTATCAGCAGAGAGGTGAAATTTGGGGCTCTAAGGAGCTGCAGGCTCCTCGTTGCCAGCAGGTTTAGTTTTGGAGAAAATCAGCCAAGTTTGCAAATTTCAGACAGGGAATGAAGCAGATGGCCGGGGCGAGTGGCCCCAAACTGACCCCATTTTCCATGGGGAAAAGAAGTCATTGGCCCAGGCTCTGGGTATCAGATGAAAGGTGGCATCTGGGGCTCTAAGGACTTGCAGGGTCCTAGTTGCTGCCAGCATTAGGTTTGGAGAAATCCAGCAAAGATTGCATCACTCTAGCTTGGCTCCCCACTTTCTGCCATGGTGAGTGGCTGCAAACACAGGCCATTTCCCATGGGAAAAAGAAGTCCTTTCCCCACGGTCTTCAAATGAAATGCAAGGTGGCCTTTGGAGCTCTAAGGACTTGCAGGGTACTTCTTACTGGCAGCTTTAGATTTGGAGCAATCCAGCAAAGATTGCAAATTTCTTGCTGGGCACCACCCTATTGGCCAGGGCGAGAGGCCAGAAATGGAGGCCATTTTCCATGGGGAAAATGAAGTCATTGGCCCAGGCTCTGGGTATCAGATGAAAGGTGGCATCTGGGGCTCTAAGGACTTGCAGGGTCCTAGTTGCTGGCAGCTTTATGTTTGGAAGAATCCAGCACAGTTTGCAAATTTCTCGTTAGGCAGTGCCCTGCCTGCCAGGCCAAATGGCCAGAAATGTAGGGCATATTCCATGGGAAAAATGTCCTTAACCCAGGGTCTCAGTAATATGTTCAAGGTGGCCTTTCAGGCTCTAAGGACTTTCAGGCTCCTAGTTGCTGGCAACTTTAGGTTTGGAAGAATCCAGCAAAGATTGTATCACTCTAGCTTGGCTCCCCACTTTCTGCCATGGTGAGTGGCTGCAAACACAGGCCATTTCCCATGGGAAAAAGAAGTCCTTTCCCCACGGTCTGCAAATCAAATGCAAGGTGGCCTTTGGGGCTCTAAGGACATGCAGGGTACTTCTTACTGGCAGCTTTCGATTTGGAGAAATCCAGCAAAGATTGCAAATTTCTTGCTGGGCACCACCCTATTGGCCAGGGCGAGAGGCCAGAAATGGAGGCCATTTTCCATGGGGAAAATGAAGTCATTGGCCCAGGGTCTGGGTATCAGATGAAAGGTGGCATCTGGGGCTCTAAGGACTTGCAGGGTCTTAGTTGCTGCCAGCTTTAGGTTTGGAGAAATCCAGCAGAATTTTCAAATTTCCTGCTTGGCACCCTACTTTCTGCCAGGGCAAGTTGCAGCACAGGGATACTATTTCTATGGGAAAAAGAAGTAATTTCCCCATCATGTGGGTATCAGCAGAGAGGTGAAATTTGGGGCTCTAAGGAGCTGCAGGCTCCTCGTTGCCAGCAGGTTTAGTTTTGGAGAAAATCAGCCAAGTTTGCAAATTTCAGACAGGGAATGAAGCAGATGGCCGGGGCGAGTGGCCCGAAACTGACCCCATTTTCCATGGGGAAAAAAGTCATGTCCCCAGGGTCTGGGTATAAGATGAAAGGTGGCATCTGGGGCTCTAAGGACTTGCAGGGTCCTAGTTGCTGCCAGCATTGGGTTTGGAGAAATCCAGCAAAGATTGCATCACTCTAGCTTGGCTCCCCACTTTCTGCCATGGTGAGTGGCTGCAAACACAGGCCATTTCCCATGGGAAAAAGAAGTCCTTTCCCCACGGTCTGCAAATGAAATGCAAGGTGGCCTTTGGGGCTCTAAGGACTTGCAGGGTACTTCTTACTGGCAGCTTTCGATTTGGAGAAATCCAGCAAAGATTGCAAATTTCTTGCTGGGCACCACCCTATTGGCCAGGGCGAGAGGCCAGAAATGGAGGCCATTTTCCATGGGGAAAATGAAGTCATTGGCCCAGGCTCTGGGTATCAGATGAAAGGTGGCCTTTGGGGCTCTAAGGACTTGCAGGGTCCTAGTTCCTGGCAGCTTTATGTTTGGAAGAATCCAGCACAGTTTGCAAATTTCTCGCTAGGCACAGCCTGCCTGCCAGGGCAAGTGGCCAGAAATGAAGGGCATTTTCCATGGGAAAAATGTCCTTAACCCAGGGTCTCAGTAATATGTTCAAGGTGGCCTTTCAGGCTCTAAGGACTTTCAGGCTCCTGGTTGCTGCCAACTTTAGGTTTGGAAGAATCCAGCAAAGATTGTATCACTCTAGCTTGGCTCCCCACTTTCTGCCATGGTGAGTGGCTGCAAACACAGGCCATTTCCCATGGGAAAAAGAAGTCCTTTCCCCACGGTCTGCAAATCAAATGCAAGGTGGCCTTTGGGGCTCTAAGGACTTGCAGGGTACTTCTTACTGGCAGCTTTAGATTTGGAGCAATCCAGCAAAGATTGCAAATTTCTTGCTGGGCACCACCCTATTGGCCAGGGCGAGAGGCCAGAAATGGAGGCCATTTTCCATGGGGAAAATGAAGTCATTGGCCCAGGGTCTGGGTATCAGATGAAAGGTGGCCTTTGGGGCTCTAAGGACTTGCAGGGTCCAAGTTGCTGCCAGCATTGGGTTTGGAGAAATCCAGCAAAGATTGCATCACTCTAGCTTGGCTCCCCACTTTCTGCCATGGTGAGTGGCTGCAAACACAGGCCATTTCCCAATGGAAAAAGAAGTCCTTTCCCCAAGGTCTTCAAATCAAATGCAAGGTGGCCTTTGGGGCTCTAAGGACATGCAGGGTACTTCTTACTGGCAGCTTTCGATTTGGAGAAATCCAGCAAAGATTGCAAATTTCTTGCTGGGCACCACCCTATTGGCCAGGGCGAGAGGCAAGAAATGGAGGCCATTTTCCATGGGGAAAATGAAGTCATTGGCCCAGGCTCTGGGTATCAGATGAAAGGTGGCATCTGGGGCTCTAAGGACTTGCAGGGTCTTAGTTGCTGCCAGCTTTAGGTTTGGAGAAATCCAGCAGAATTTTCAAATTTCCTGCTTGGCACCCTACTTTCTGCCAGGGCAAGTTGCAGCACAGGGATACTATTTCTATGGGAAAAAGAAGTAATTTCCCCATCATGTGGGTATCAGCAGAGAGGTGAAATTTGGGGCTCTAAGGAGCTGCAGGCTCCTCGTTGCCAGCAGGTTTAGTTTTGGAGAAAATCAGCCAAGTTTGCAAATTTCAGACAGGGAATGAAGCAGATGGCCGGGGCGAGTGGGCCCAAACTGACCCCATTTTCCATGGGGAAAAAAGTCATGTCCCCAGGGTCTGGGTATAAGATGAAAGGTGGCATCTGGGGCTCTAAGCACTTGCAGGGTCCTAGTTGCTGCCAGCATTGGGTTTGGAGAAATCCAGCAAAGATTGCATCACTCTAGCTTGGCTCCCCACTTTCTGCCATGTTGAGTGGCTGCAAACACAGGCCATTTCCCATGGGAAAAAGAAGTCCTTTCCCCACGGTCTGCAAATCAAATGCAAGGTGGCCTTTGGGGCTCTAAGGACTTGCCGGGTACTTCTTACTGGCAGCTTTCGATTTGGAGAAATCCAGCAAAGATTGCAAATTTCTTGCTGGGCACCACCCTATTGGCCAGGGCAAAAGGCCAGAAATGGAGGCCATTTTCCTTGGGGAAAATGAAGTCATTGGCCCAGGCTCTGGGTATCAGATGAAAGGTGGCATCTGGGGCTCTAAGGACTTGCAGGGTCCTAGTTGCTGGCAGCTTTATGTTTGGAAGAATCCAGCACAGTTTGCAAATTTCTCGCTCGGCACAGCCTTCCTGCCAGGCCAAGTGGCCACAAATGAAGGGCATTTTCCATGGGAAAAATGTCCTTAACCAAGGGTCTCAGTAATATGTTCAAGGTGGGCTTTCAGGCTCTAAGGACTTTCAGGGTCATAGTTGCTGGCAACTTTAGGTTTGGTAGAATCCAGCAAAGATTGTATCACTCTAGCTTGGCTCCCCACTTTCTGCCATGGTGAGTGGCTGCAAACACAGGCCATTTCCTATGGGAAAAAGAAGTCCTTTCCCCACGGTCTGCAAATCAAATGCAAGGTGGCCTTTGGGGCTCTAAGGACATGCAGGGTACTTCTTACTGGCAGCTTTCGATTTGGAGAAATCCAGCAAAGATTGCAAATTACTTGCTGGGCACCACCCTATTGGCCAGGGCGAGAGGCCAGAAATGGAGGCCATTTTCCATGGGGAAAATGAAGTCATTGGCCCAGGGTCTGGGTATCAGATGAAAGGCGGCATCTGGGGCTCTAAGGACTTGCAGGGTCCTAGTTGCTGCCAACTTTAGGTTTGGAAGAATCCAGCAAAGATTGTATCTCTCTAGCTTGGCTCCCCACTTTCTGCCATGGTGAGTGGCTGCAAACACAGGCCATTTCCCATGGGAAAAGAAGTCCTTTCCCCACGGTCTGCAAATCAAATGCAAGGTGGCCTTTGGGGCTCTAAGGAGTTGCAGGGTACTTCTTACTGGCAGCTTTCGATTTGGAGAAATCCAGCAAAGATTGCAAATTTCTTGCTGGGCACCACCCTATTGGCCAGGGCGAGAGGCCAGAAATGGAGGCCATTTTCCTTGGGGAAAATGAAGTCATTGGCCCAGGCTCTGGGTATCAGATGAAAGGTGGCCTTTGGGGCTCTAAGGACTTGCAGGGTCCTAGTTGCTGCCAGCTTTAGGTTTGGAGAAATCCAGCAGAATTTTCAAATTTCCTGCTTGGCACCCTACTTTCTGCCAGGGCAAGTTGCAGCACAGGGATACTATTTCTATGGGAAAAAGAAGTAATTTCCCCATCATGTGGGTATCAGCAGAGAGGTGAAATTTGGGGCTCTAAGGAGCTGCAGGCTCCTCGTTGCCAGCAGGTTTAGTTTTGGAGAAAATCAGCCAAGTTTGCAAATTTCAGACAGGGAATGAAGCAGATGGCCGGGGCGAGTGGCCCCAAACTGACCCCATTTTCCATGGGGAAAAGAAGTCATTGGCCCAGGCTCTGGGTATCAGATGAAAGGTGGCATCTGGGGCTCTAAGGACTTGCAGGGTCCTAGTTGCTGCCAGCATTAGGTTTGGAGAAATCCAGCAAAGATTGCATCACTCTAGCTTGGCTCCCCACTTTCTGCCATGGTGAGTGGCTGCAAACACAGGCCATTTCCCATGGGAAAAAGAAGTCCTTTCCCCATGGTCTGCAAATCAAATGCAAGGTGGCCTTTGGGGCTCTAAGGACATGCAGGGTACTTCTTACTGGCAGCTTTAGATTTGGAGCAATCCAGCAAAGATTGCAAATTTCTTGCTGGGCACCACCCTATTGGCCAGGGCGAGAGGCCAGAAATGGAGGCCATTTTCCATGGGGAAAATGAAGTCATTGGCCCAGGCTCTGGGTATCAGATGAAAGGTGGCCTTTGGGGCTCTAAGGACTTGCAGGGTCCTAGTTGCTGGCAGCTTTATGTTTGGAAGAATCCAGCACAGTTTGCAAATTTCTCGCTAGGCACAGCCTGCCTGCCAGGGCAAGTGGCCAGAAATGAAGGGCATTTTCCATGGGAAAAATGTCCTTAACCCAGGGTCTCAGTAATATGTTCAAGGTGGCCTTTCAGGCTCTAAGGACTTTCAGGCTCCTGGTTGCTGCCAACTTTAGGTTTGGAAGAATCCAGCAAAGATTGTATCACTCTAGCTTGGCTCCCCACTTTCTGCCATGGTGAGTGGCTGCAAACACAGGCCATTTCCCATGGGAAAAAGAAGTCCTTTCCCCATGGTCTGCAAATCAAATGCAAGGTGGCCTTTGGGGCTCTAAGGACTTGCAGGGTACTTCTTACTGGCAGCTTTAGATTTGGAGCAATCCAGCAAAGATTGCAAATTTCTTGCTGGGCACCACCCTATTGGCCAGGGCGAGAGGCCAGAAATGGAGGCCATTTTCCATGGGGAAAATGAAGTCATTGGCCCAGGGTCTGGGTATCAGATGAAAGGCGGCATCTGGGGCTCTAAGGACTTGCAGGGTCCAAGTTGCTGCCAGCATTAGGTTTGGAGAAATCCAGCAAAGATTGCATCACTCTAGCTTGGCTCCCCACTTTCTGCCATGGTGAGTGGCTGCAAACACAGGCCATTTCCCATGGGAAAAAGAAGTCCTTTCCCCAAGGTCTTCAAATCAAATGCAAGGTGGCCTTTGGGGCTCTAAGGACATGCAGGGTACTTCTTACTGGCAGCTTTCGATTTGGAGAAATCCAGCAAAGATTGCAAATTTCTTGCTGGGCACCACCCTATTGGCCAGGGCGAGAGGCAAGAAATGGAGGCCATTTTCCATGGGGAAAATGAAGTCATTGGCCCAGGCTCTGGGTATCAGATGAAAGGTGGCATCTGGGGCTCTAAGGACTTGCAGGGTCTTAGTTGCTGCCAGCTTTAGGTTTGGAGAAATCCAGCAGAATTTTCAAATTTCCTGCTTGGCACCCTACTTTCTGCCAGGGCAAGTTGCAGCACAGGGATACTATTTCTATGGGAAAAAGAAGTAATTTCCCCATCATGTGGGTATCAGCAGAGAGGTGAAATTTGGGGCTCTAAGGAGCTGCAGGCTCCTCGTTGCCAGCAGGTTTAGTTTTGGAGAAAATCAGCCAAGTTTGCAAATTTCAGACAGGGAATGAAGCAGATGGCCGGGGCGAGTGGCCCCAAACTGACCCCATTTTCCATGGGGAAAAAAGTCATGTCCCCAGGGTCTGGGTATAAGATGAAAGGTGGCATCTGGGGCTCTAAGGACTTGCAGGGTCCTAGTTGCTGCCAGCATTGGGTTTGGAGAAATCCAGCAAAGATTGCATCACTCTAGCTTGGCTCCCCACTTTCTGCCATGGTGAGTGGCTGCAAACACAGGCCATTTCCCATGGGAAAAAGAAGTCCTTTCCCCACGGTCTGCAAATCAAATGCAAGGTGGCCTTTGGGGCTCTAAGGACTAGCCGGGTACTTCTTACTGGCAGCTTTCGATTTGGAGAAATCCAGCAAAGATTGCAAATTTCTTGCTGGGCACCACCCTATTGGCCAGGGCAAAAGGCCAGAAATGGAGGCCATTTTCCTTGGGGAAAATGAAGTCATTGGCCCAGGCTCTGGGTATCAGATGAAAGGTGGCCTTTGGGGCTCTAAGGACTTGCAGGGTCCTAGTTGCTGGCAGCTTTATGTTTGGAAGAATCCAGCACAGTTTGCAAATTTCTCGCTAGGCACAGCCTGCCTGCCAGGGCAAGTGGCCAGAAATGAAGGGCATTTTCCATGGGAAAAATGTCCTTAACCCAGGGTCTCAGTAATATGTTCAAGGTGGCCTTTCAGGCTCTAAGGACTTTCAGGCTCCTGGTTGCTGCCAACTTTAGGTTTGGAAGAATCCAGCAAAGATTGTATCACTCTAGCTTGGCTCCCCACTTTCTGCCATGGTGAGTGGCTGCAAACACAGGCCATTTCCCATGGGAAAAAGAAGTCCTTTCCCCACGGTCTGCAAATCAAATGCAAGGTGGCCTTTGGGGCTCTAAGGACTTGCAGGGTACTTCTTACTGGCAGCTTTAGATTTGGAGCAATCCAGCAAAGATTGCAAATTTCTTGCTGGGCACCACCCTATTGGCCAGGGCGAGAGGCCAGAAATGGAGGCCATTTTCCATGGGGAAAATGAAGTCATTGGCCCAGGGTCTGGGTATCAGATGAAAGGTGGCCTTTGGGGCTCTAAGGACTTGCAGGGTCCAAGTTGCTGCCAGCATTGGGTTTGGAGAAATCCAGCAAAGATTGCATCACTCTAGCTTGGCTCCCCACTTTCTGCCATGGTGAGTGGCTGCAAACACAGGCCATTTCCCAATGGAAAAAGAAGTCCTTTCCCCAAGGTCTTCAAATCAAATGCAAGGTGGCCTTTGGGGCTCTAAGGACATGCAGGGTACTTCTTACTGGCAGCTTTCGATTTGGAGAAATCCAGCAAAGATTGCAAATTTCTTGCTGGGCACCACCCTATTGGCCAGGGCGAGAGGCAAGAAATGGAGGCCATTTTCCATGGGGAAAATGAAGTCATTGGCCCAGGCTCTGGGTATCAGATGAAAGGTGGCATCTGGGGCTCTAAGGACTTGCAGGGTCTTAGTTGCTGCCAGCTTTAGGTTTGGAGAAATCCAGCAGAATTTTCAAATTTCCTGCTTGGCACCCTACTTTCTGCCAGGGCAAGTTGCAGCACAGGGATACTATTTCTATGGGAAAAAGAAGTAATTTCCCCATCATGTGGGTATCAGCAGAGAGGTGAAATTTGGGGCTCTAAGGAGCTGCAGGCTCCTCGTTGCCAGCAGGTTTAGTTTTGGAGAAAATCAGCCAAGTTTGCAAATTTCAGACAGGGAATGAAGCAGATGGCCGGGGCGAGTGGCCCGAAACTGACCCCATTTTCCATGGGGAAAAAAGTCATGTCCCCAGGGTCTGGGTATCAGATGAAAGGTGGCATCTGGGGCTCTAAGCACTTGCAGGGTCCTAGTTGCTGCCAGCATTGGGTTTGGAGAAATCCAGCAAAGATTGCATCACTCTAGCTTGGCTCCCCACTTTCTGCCATGTTGAGTGGCTGCAAACACAGGCCATTTCCCATGGGAAAAAGAAGTCCTTTCCCCACGGTCTGCAAATCAAATGCAAGGTGGCCTTTGGGGCTCTAAGGACTTGCCGGGTACTTCTTACTGGCAGCTTTCGATTTGGAGAAATCCAGCAAAGATTGCAAATTTCTTGCTGGGCACCACCCTATTGGCCAGGGCAAAAGGCCAGAAATGGAGGCCATTTTCCTTGGGGAAAATGAAGTCATTGGCCCAGGCTCTGGGTATCAGATGAAAGGTGGCATCTGGGGCTCTAAGGACTTGCAGGGTCCTAGTTGCTGGCAGCTTTATGTTTGGAAGAATCCAGCACAGTTTGCAAATTTCTCGCTCGGCACAGCCTTCCTGCCAGGCCAAGTGGCCACAAATGAAGGGCATTTTCCATGGGAAAAATGTCCTTAACCAAGGGTCTCAGTAATATGTTCAAGGTGGGCTTTCAGGCTCTAAGGACTTTCAGGGTCATAGTTGCTGGCAACTTTAGGTTTGGTAGAATCCAGCAAAGATTGTATCACTCTAGCTTGGCTCCCCACTTTCTGCCATGGTGAGTGGCTGCAAACACAGGCCATTTCCTATGGGAAAAAGAAGTCCTTTCCCCACGGTCCGCAAAGCAAATGCAAGGTGGCCTTTGGGGCTCTAAGGACATGCAGGGTACTTCTTACTGGCAGCTTTCGATTTGGAGAAATCCAGCAAAGATTGCAAATTACTTGCTGGGCACCACCCTATTGGCCAGGGCGAGAGGCAAGAAATGGAGGCCATTTTCCATGGGGAAAATGAAGTCATTGGCCCAGGCTCTGGGTATCAGATGAAAGGTGGCCTTTGGGGCTCTAAGGACTTGCAGGGTCCAAGTTGCTGCCAGCATTGGGTTTGGAGAAATCCAGCAAAGATTGCATCACTCTAGCTTGGCTCCCCACTTTCTGCCATGGTGAGTGGCTGCAAACACAGGCCATTTCCCAATGGAAAAAGAAGTCCTTTCCCCAAGGTCTTCAAATCAAATGCAAGGTGGCCTTTGGGGCTCTAAGGACATGCAGGGTACTTCTTACTGGCAGCTTTCGATTTGGAGAAATCCAGCAAAGATTGCAAATTTCTTGCTGGGCACCACCCTATTGGCCAGGGCGAGAGGCAAGAAATGGAGGCCATTTTCCATGGGGAAAATGAAGTCATTGGCCCAGGCTCTGGGTATCAGATGAAAGGTGGCATCTGGGGCTCTAAGGACTTGCAGGGTCTTAGTTGCTGCCAGCTTTAGGTTTGGAGAAATCCAGCAGAATTTTCAAATTTCCTGCTTGGCACCCTACTTTCTGCCAGGGCAAGTTGCAGCACAGGGATACTATTTCTATGGGAAAAAGAAGTAATTTCCCCATCATGTGGGTATCAGCAGAGAGGTGAAATTTGGGGCTCTAAGGAGCTGCAGGCTCCTCGTTGCCAGCAGGTTTAGTTTTGGAGAAAATCAGCCAAGTTTGCAAATTTCAGACAGGGAATGAAGCAGATGGCCGGGGCGAGTGGCCCGAAACTGACCCCATTTTCCATGGGGAAAAAAGTCATGTCCCCAGGGTCTGGGTATCAGATGAAAGGTGGCATCTGGGGCTCTAAGCACTTGCAGGGTCCTAGTTGCTGCCAGCATTGGGTTTGGAGAAATCCAGCAAAGATTGCATCACTCTAGCTTGGCTCCCCACTTTCTGCCATGTTGAGTGGCTGCAAACACAGGCCATTTCCCATGGGAAAAAGAAGTCCTTTCCCCACGGTCTGCAAATCAAATGCAAGGTGGCCTTTGGGGCTCTAAGGACTTGCCGGGTACTTCTTACTGGCAGCTTTCGATTTGGAGAAATCCAGCAAAGATTGCAAATTTCTTGCTGGGCACCACCCTATTGGCCAGGGCAAAAGGCCAGAAATGGAGGCCATTTTCCTTGGGGAAAATGAAGTCATTGGCCCAGGCTCTGGGTATCAGATGAAAGGTGGCATCTGGGGCTCTAAGGACTTGCAGGGTCCTAGTTGCTGGCAGCTTTATGTTTGGAAGAATCCAGCACAGTTTGCAAATTTCTCGCTCGGCACAGCCTTCCTGCCAGGCCAAGTGGCCACAAATGAAGGGCATTTTCCATGGGAAAAATGTCCTTAACCAAGGGTCTCAGTAATATGTTCAAGGTGGGCTTTCAGGCTCTAAGGACTTTCAGGGTCATAGTTGCTGGCAACTTTAGGTTTGGTAGAATCCAGCAAAGATTGTATCACTCTAGCTTGGCTCCCCACTTTCTGCCATGGTGAGTGGCTGCAAACACAGGCCATTTCCTATGGGAAAAAGAAGTCCTTTCCCCACGGTCCGCAAAGCAAATGCAAGGTGGCCTTTGGGGCTCTAAGGACATGCAGGGTACTTCTTACTGGCAGCTTTCGATTTGGAGAAATCCAGCAAAGATTGCAAATTACTTGCTGGGCACCACCCTATTGGCCAGGGCGAGAGGCAAGAAATGGAGGCCATTTTCCATGGGGAAAATGAAGTCATTGGCCCAGGGTCTGGGTATCAGATGAAAGGCGGCATCTGGGGCTCTAAGGACTTGCAGGGTCCTAGTTGCTGCCAACTTTAGGTTTGGAAGAATCCAGCAAAGATTGTATCTCTCTAGCTTGGCTCCCCACTTTCTGCCATGGTGAGTGGCTGCAAACACAGGCCATTTCCCATGGGAAAAAGAAGTCCTTTCCCCACGGTCTGCAAATCAAATGCAAGGTGGCCTTTGGGGCTCTAAGGACTTGCAGGGTACTTCTTACTGGCAGCTTTCGATTTGGAGAAATCCAGCAAAGATTGCAAATTTCTTGCTGGGCACCACCCTATTGGCCAGGGCGAGAGGCCAGAAATGGAGGCCATTTTCCTTGGGGAAAATGAAGTCATTGGCCCAGGCTCTGGGTATCAGATGAAAGGTGGCCTTTGGGGCTCTAAGGACTTGCAGGGTCCTAGTTGCTGCCAGCTTTAGGTTTGGAGAAATCCAGCAGAATTTTCAAATTTCCTGCTTGGCACCCTACTTTCTGCCAGGGCAAGTTGCAGCACAGGGATACTATTTCTATGGGAAAAAGAAGTAATTTCCCCATCATGTGGGTATCAGCAGAGAGGTGAAATTTGGGGCTCTAAGGAGCTGCAGGCTCCTCGTTGCCAGCAGGTTTAGTTTTGGAGAAAATCAGCCAAGTTTGCAAATTTCAGACAGGGAATGAAGCAGATGGCCGGGGCGAGTGGCCCCAAACTGACCCCATTTTCCATGGGGAAAAGAAGTCATTGGCCCAGGCTCTGGGTATCAGATGAAAGGTGGCATCTGGGGCTCTAAGGACTTGCAGGGTCCTAGTTGCTGCCAGCATTAGGTTTGGAGAAATCCAGCAAAGATTGCATCACTCTAGCTTGGCTCCCCACTTTCTGCCATGGTGAGTGGCTGCAAACACAGGCCATTTCCCATGGGAAAAAGAAGTCCTTTCCCCATGGTCTGCAAATCAAATGCAAGGTGGCCTTTGGGGCTCTAAGGACATGCAGGGTACTTCTTACTGGCAGCTTTAGATTTGGAGCAATCCAGCAAAGATTGCAAATTTCTTGCTGGGCACCACCCTATTGGCCAGGGCGAGAGGCCAGAAATGGAGGCCATTTTCCATGGGGAAAATGAAGTCATTGGCCCAGGCTCTGGGTATCAGATGAAAGGTGGCCTTTGGGGCTCTAAGGACTTGCAGGGTCCTAGTTGCTGGCAGCTTTATGTTTGGAAGAATCCAGCACAGTTTGCAAATTTCTCGCTAGGCACAGCCTGCCTGCCAGGGCAAGTGGCCAGAAATGAAGGGCATTTTCCATGGGAAAAATGTCCTTAACCCAGGGTCTCAGTAATATGTTCAAGGTGGCCTTTCAGGCTCTAAGGACTTTCAGGCTCCTGGTTGCTGCCAACTTTAGGTTTGGAAGAATCCAGCAAAGATTGTATCACTCTAGCTTGGCTCCCCACTTTCTGCCATGGTGAGTGGCTGCAAACACAGGCCATTTCCCATGGGAAAAAGAAGTCCTTTCCCCACGGTCTGCAAATCAAATGCAAGGTGGCCTTTGGGGCTCTAAGGACTTGCAGGGTACTTCTTACTGGCAGCTTTAGATTTGGAGCAATCCAGCAAAGATTGCAAATTTCTTGCTGGGCACCACCCTATTGGCCAGGGCGAGAGGCCAGAAATGGAGGCCATTTTCCATGGGGAAAATGAAGTCATTGGCCCAGGGTCTGGGTATCAGATGAAAGGCGGCATCTGGGGCTCTAAGGACTTGCAGGGTCCAAGTTGCTGCCAGCATTAGGTTTGGAGAAATCCAGCAAAGATTGCATCACTCTAGCTTGGCTCCCCACTTTCTGCCATGGTGAGTGGCTGCAAACACAGGCCATTTCCCATGGGAAAAAGAAGTCCTTTCCCCAAGGTCTTCAAATCAAATGCAAGGTGGCCTTTGGGGCTCTAAGGACATGCAGGGTACTTCTTACTGGCAGCTTTCGATTTGGAGAAATCCAGCAAAGATTGCAAATTTCTTGCTGGGCACCACCCTATTGGCCAGGGCGAGAGGCAAGAAATGGAGGCCATTTTCCATGGGGAAAATGAAGTCATTGGCCCAGGCTCTGGGTATCAGATGAAAGGTGGCATCTGGGGCTCTAAGGACTTGCAGGGTCTTAGTTGCTGCCAGCTTTAGGTTTGGAGAAATCCAGCAGAATTTTCAAATTTCCTGCTTGGCACCCTACTTTCTGCCAGGGCAAGTTGCAGCACAGGGATACTATTTCTATGGGAAAAAGAAGTAATTTCCCCATCATGTGGGTATCAGCAGAGAGGTGAAATTTGGGGCTCTAAGGAGCTGCAGGCTCCTCGTTGCCAGCAGGTTTAGTTTTGGAGAAAATCAGCCAAGTTTGCAAATTTCAGACAGGGAATGAAACAGATGGCCGGGGCGAGTGGCCCCAAACTGACCCCATTTTCCATGGGGAAAAAAGTCATGTCCCCAGGGTCTGGGTATAAGATGAAAGGTGGCATCTGGGGCTCTAAGGACTTGCAGGGTCCTAGTTGCTGCCAGCATTGGGTTTGGAGAAATCCAGCAAAGATTGCATCACTCTAGCTTGGCTCCCCACTTTCTGCCATGGTGAGTGGCTGCAAACACAGGCCATTTCCCATGGGAAAAAGAAGTCCTTTCCCCACGGTCTGCAAATCAAATGCAAGGTGGCCTTTGGGGCTCTAAGGACTTGCAGGGTACTTCTAACTGGCAGCTTTCGATTTGGAGAAATCCAGCAAAGATTGCAAATTTCTTGCTGGGCACCACCCTATTGGCCAGGGCAAAAGGCCAGAAATGGAGGCCATTTTCCTTGGGGAAAATGAAGTCATTGGCCCAGGGTCTGGGTATCAGATGAAAGGTGGCCTTTGGGGCTCTAAGGACTTGCAGGGTCCTAGTTCCTGGCAGCTTTATGTTTGGAAGAATCCAGCACAGTTTGCAAATTTCTCGCTAGGCACAGCCTGCCTGCCAGGGCAAGTGGCCAGAAATGAAGGGCATTTTCCATGGGAAAAATGTCCTTAACCCAGGGTCTCAGTAATATGTTCAAGGTGGCCTTTCAGGCTCTAAGGACTTTCAGGCTCCTGGTTGCTGGCAACTTTAGGTTTGGAAGAATCCAGCAAAGATTGTATCACTCTAGCTTGGCTCCCCACTTTCTGCCATGGTGAGTGGCTGCAAACACAGGCCATTTCCCATGGGAAAAAGAAGTCCTTTCCCCACGGTCTGCAAATCAAATGCAAGGTGGCCTTTGGGGCTCTAAGGACTTGCAGGGTACTTCTTACTGGCAGCTTTAGATTTGGAGCAATCCAGCAAAGATTGCAAATTTCTTGCTGGGCACCACCCTATTGGCCAGGGCGAGAGGCCAGAAATGGAGGCCATTTTCCATGGGGAAAATGAAGTCATTGGCCCAGGGTCTGGGTATCAGATGAAAGGCGGCATCTGGGGCTCTAAGGACTTGCAGGGTCCAAGTTGCTGCCAGCATTAGGTTTGGAGAAATCCAGCAAAGATTGCATCACTCTAGCTTGGCTCCCCACTTTCTGCCATGGTGAGTGGCTGCAAACACAGGCCATTTCCCATGGGAAAAAGAAGTCCTTTCCCCAAGGTCTTCAAATCAAATGCAAGGTGGCCTTTGGGGCTCTAAGGACATGCAGGGTACTTCTTACTGGCAGCTTTCGATTTGGAGAAATCCAGCAAAGATTGCAAATTTCTTGCTGGGCACCACCCTATTGGCCAGGGCGAGAGGCAAGAAATGGAGGCCATTTTCCTTGGGGAAAATGAAGTCATTGGCCCAGGCTCTGGGTATCAGATGAAAGGTGGCATCTGGGGCTCTAAGGACTTGCAGGGTCTTAGTTGCTGCCAGCTTTAGGTTTGGAGAAATCCAGCAGAATTTTCAAATTTCCTGCTTGGCACCCTACTTTCTGCCAGGGCAAGTTGCAGCACAGGGATACTATTTCTATGGGAAAAAGAAGTAATTTCCCCATCATGTGGGTATCAGCAGAGAGGTGAAATTTGGGGCTCTAAGGAGCTGCAGGCTCCTCGTTGCCAGCAGGTTTAGTTTTGGAGAAAATCAGCCAAGTTTGCAAATTTCAGACAGGGAATGAAGCAGATGGCCGGGGCGAGTGGCCCGAAACTGACCCCATTTTCCATGGGGAAAAAAGTCATGTCCCCAGGGTCTGGGTATAAGATGAAAGGTGGCATCTGGGGCTCTAAGGACTTGCAGGGTCCTAGTTGCTGCCAGCATTGGGTTTGGAGAAATCCAGCAAAGATTGCATCACTCTAGCTTGGCTCCCCACTTTCTGCCATGTTGAGTGGCTGCAAACACAGGCCATTTCCCATGGGAAAAAGAAGTCCTTTCCCCACGGTCTGCAAATCAAATGCAAGGTGGCCTTTGGGGCTCTAAGGACTTGCCGGGTACTTCTTACTGGCAGCTTTCGATTTGGAGAAATCCAGCAAAGATTGCAAATTTCTTGCTGGGCACCACCCTATTGGCCAGGGCGAGAGGCAAGAAATGGAGGCCATTTTCCATGGGGAAAATGAAGTCATTGGCCCAGGCTCTGGGTATCAGATGAAAGGTGGCATCTGGGGCTCTAAGGACTTGCAGGGTCTTAGTTGCTGCCAGCTTTAGGTTTGGAGAAATCCAGCAGAATTTTCAAATTTCCTGCTTGGCACCCTACTTTCTGCCAGGGCAAGTTGCAGCACAGGGATACTATTTCTATGGGAAAAAGAAGTAATTTCCCCATCATGTGGGTATCAGCAGAGAGGTGAAATTTGGGGCTCTAAGGAGCTGCAGGCTCCTCGTTGCCAGCAGGTTTAGTTTTGGAGAAAATCAGCCAAGTTTGCAAATTTCAGACAGGGAATGAAACAGATGGCCGGGGCGAGTGGCCCCAAACTGACCCCATTTTCCATGGGGAAAAAAGTCATGTCCCCAGGGTCTGGGTATAAGATGAAAGGTGGCATCTGGGGCTCTAAGGACTTGCAGGGTCCTAGTTGCTGCCAGCATTGGGTTTGGAGAAATCCAGCAAAGATTGCATCACTCTAGCTTGGCTCCCCACTTTCTGCCATGGTGAGTGGCTGCAAACACAGGCCATTTCCCATGGGAAAAAGAAGTCCTTTCCCCACGGTCTGCAAATCAAATGCAAGGTGGCCTTTGGGGCTCTAAGGACTTGCCGGGTACTTCTTACTGGCAGCTTTCGATTTGGAGAAATCCAGCAAAGATTGCAAATTTCTTGCTGGGCACCACCCTATTGGCCAGGGCAAAAGGCCAGAAATGGAGGCCATTTTCCTTGGGGAAAATGAAGTCATTGGCCCAGGCTCTGGGTATCAGATGAAAGGTGGCATCTGGGGCTCTAAGGACTTGCAGGGTCCTAGTTGCTGGCAGCTTTATGTTTGGAAGAATCCAGCACAGTTTGCAAATTTCTCGCTCGGCACAGCCTTCCTGCCAGGCCAAGTGGCCACAAATGAAGGGCATTTTCCATGGGAAAAATGTCCTTAACCAAGGGTCTCAGTAATATGTTCAAGGTGGGCTTTCAGGCTCTAAGGACTTTCAGGGTCATAGTTGCTGGCAACTTTAGGTTTGGTAGAATCCAGCAAAGATTGTATCACTCTAGCTTGGCTCCCCACTTTCTGCCATGGTGAGTGGCTGCAAACACAGGCCATTTCCTATGGGAAAAAGAAGTCCTTTCCCCACGGTCTGCAAATCAAATGCAAGGTGGCCTTTGGGGCTCTAAGGACATGCAGGGTACTTCTTACTGGCAGCTTTCGATTTGGAGAAATCCAGCAAAGATTGCAAATTACTTGCTGGGCACCACCCTATTGGCCAGGGCGAGAGGCCAGAAATGGAGGCCATTTTCCATGGGGAAAATGAAGTCATTGGCCCAGGGTCTGGGTATCAGATGAAAGGCGGCATCTGGGGCTCTAAGGACTTGCAGGGTCCAAGTTGCTGCCAGCATTAGGTTTGGAGAAATCCAGCAAAGATTGCATCACTCTAGCTTGGCTCCCCACTTTCTGCCATGGTGAGTGGCTGCAAACACAGGCCATTTCCCATGGGAAAAAGAAGTCCTTTCCCCAAGGTCTTCAAATCAAATGCAAGGTGGCCTTTGGGGCTCTAAGGACATGCAGGGTACTTCTTACTGGCAGCTTTTGATTTGGAGAAATCCAGCAAAGATTGCAAATTTCTTGCTGGGCACCACCCTATTGGCCAGGGCGAGAGGCAAGAAATGGAGGCCATTTTCCTTGGGGAAAATGAAGTCATTGGCCCAGGCTCTGGGTATCAGATGAAAGGTGGCATCTGGGGCTCTAAGGACTTGCAGGGTCTTAGTTGCTGCCAGCTTTAGGTTTGGAGAAATCCAGCAGAATTTTCAAATTTCCTGCTTGGCACCCTACTTTCTGCCAGGGCAAGTTGCAGCACAGGGATACTATTTCTATGGGAAAAAGAAGTAATTTCCCCATCATGTGGGTATCAGCAGAGAGGTGAAATTTGGGGCTCTAAGGAGCTGCAGGCTCCTCGTTGCCAGCAGGTTTAGTTTTGGAGAAAATCAGCCAAGTTTGCAAATTTCAGACAGGGAATGAAGCAGATGGCCGGGGCGAGTGGCCCCAAACTGACCCCATTTTCCATGGGGAAAAAAGTCATGTCCCCAGGGTCTGGGTATAAGATGAAAGGTGGCATCTGGGGCTCTAAGGACTTGCAGGGTCCTAGTTGCTGCCAGCATTGGGTTTGGAGAAATCCAGCAAAGATTGCATCACTCTAGCTTGGCTCCCCACTTTCTGCCATGGTGAGTGGCTGCAAACACAGGCCATTTCCCATGGGAAAAAGAAGTCCTTTCCCCACGGTCTGCAAATCAAATGCAAGGTGGCCTTTGGGGCTCTAAGGACTTGCAGGGTACTTCTAACTGGCAGCTTTCGATTTGGAGAAATCCAGCAAAGATTGCAAATTTCTTGCTGGGCACCACCCTATTGGCCAGGGCAAAAGGCCAGAAATGGAGGCCATTTTCCTTGGGGAAAATGAAGTCATTGGCCCAGGCTCTGGGTATCAGATGAAAGGTGGCCTTTGGGGCTCTAAGGACTTGCAGGGTCCTAGTTGCTGGCAGCTTTATGTTTGGAAGAATCCAGCACAGTTTGCAAATTTCTCGCTAGGCACAGCCTGCCTGCCAGGGCAAGTGGCCAGAAATGAAGGGCATTTTCCATGGGAAAAATGTCCTTAACCCAGGGTCTCAGTAATATGTTCAAGGTGGCCTTTCAGGCTCTAAGGACTTTCAGGCTCCTGGTTGCTGGCAACTTTAGGTTTGGAAGAATCCAGCAAAGATTGTATCACTCTAGCTTGGCTCCCCACTTTCTGCCATGGTGAGTGGCTGCAAACACAGGCCATTTCCCATGGGAAAAAGAAGTCCTTTCCCCACGGTCTGCAAATCAAATGCAAGGTGGCCTTTGGGGCTCTAAGGACTTGCAGGGTACTTCTTACTGGCAGCTTTAGATTTGGAGCAATCCAGCAAAGATTGCAAATTTCTTGCTGGGCACCACCCTATTGGCCAGGGCGAGAGGCCAGAAATGGAGGCCATTTTCCATGGGGAAAATGAAGTCATTGGCCCAGGGTCTGGGTATCAGATGAAAGGCGGCATCTGGGGCTCTAAGGACTTGCAGGGTCCAAGTTGCTGCCAGCATTAGGTTTGGAGAAATCCAGCAAAGATTGCATCACTCTAGCTTGGCTCCCCACTTTCTGCCATGGTGAGTGGCTGCAAACACAGGCCATTTCCCATGGGAAAAAGAAGTCCTTTCCCCAAGGTCTTCAAATCAAATGCAAGGTGGCCTTTGGGGCTCTAAGGACATGCAGGGTACTTCTTACTGGCAGCTTTCGATTTGGAGAAATCCAGCAAAGATTGCAAATTTCTTGCTGGGCACCACCCTATTGGCCAGGGCGAGAGGCAAGAAATGGAGGCCATTTTCCTTGGGGAAAATGAAGTCATTGGCCCAGGCTCTGGGTATCAGATGAAAGGTGGCATCTGGGGCTCTAAGGACTTGCAGGGTCTTAGTTGCTGCCAGCATTAGGTTTGGAGAAATCCAGCAGAATTTTCAAATTTCCTGCTTGGCACCCTACTTTCTGCCAGGGCAAGTTGCAGCACAGGGATACTATTTCTATGGGAAAAAGAAGTAATTTCCCCATCATGTGGGTATCAGCAGAGAGGTGAAATTTGGGGCTCTAAGGAGCTGCAGGCTCCTCGTTGCCAGCAGGTTTAGTTTTGGAGAAAATCAGCCAAGTTTGCAAATTTCAGACAGGGAATGAAGCAGATGGCCGGGGCGAGTGGCCCCAAACTGACCCCATTTTCCATGGGGAAAAAAGTCATGTCCCCAGGGTCTGGGTATAAGATGAAAGGTGGCATCTGGGGCTCTAAGGACTTGCAGGGTCCTAGTTGCTGCCAGCATTGGGTTTGGAGAAATCCAGCAAAGATTGCATCACTCTAGCTTGGCTCCCCACTTTCTGCCATGGTGAGTGGCTGCAAACACAGGCCATTTCCCATGGGAAAAAGAAGTCCTTTCCCCACGGTCTGCAAATCAAATGCAAGGTGGCCTTTGGGGCTCTAAGGACTTGCAGGGTACTTCTAACTGGCAGCTTTCGATTTGGAGAAATCCAGCAAAGATTGCAAATTTCTTGCTGGGCACCACCCTATTGGCCAGGGCAAAAGGCCAGAAATGGAGGCCATTTTCCTTGGGGAAAATGAAGTCATTGGCCCAGGCTCTGGGTATCAGATGAAAGGTGGCCTTTGGGGCTCTAAGGACTTGCAGGGTCCTAGTTGCTGGCAGCTTTATGTTTGGAAGAATCCAGCACAGTTTGCAAATTTCTCGCTAGGCACAGCCTGCCTGCCAGGGCAAGTGGCCAGAAATGAAGGGCATTTTCCATGGGAAAAATGTCCTTAACCCAGGGTCTCAGTAATATGTTCAAGGTGGCCTTTCAGGCTCTAAGGACTTTCAGGCTCCTGGTTGCTGGCAACTTTAGGTTTGGAAGAATCCAGCAAAGATTGTATCACTCTAGCTTGGCTCCCCACTTTCTGCCATGGTGAGTGGCTGCAAACACAGGCCATTTCCCATGGGAAAAAGAAGTCCTTTCCCCACGGTCTGCAAATCAAATGCAAGGTGGCCTTTGGGGCTCTAAGGACTTGCAGGGTACTTCTTACTGGCAGCTTTCGATTTGGAGAAATCCAGCAAAGATTGCAAATTTCTTGCTGGGCACCACCCTATTGGCCAGGGCGAGAGGCCAGAAATGGAGGCCATTTTCCATGGGGAAAATGAAGTCATTGGCCCAGGGTCTGGGTATCAGATGAAAGGCGGCATCTGGGGCTCTAAGGACTTGCAGGGTCCAAGTTGCTGCCAGCATTAGGTTTGGAGAAATCCAGCAAAGATTGCATCACTCTAGCTTGGCTCCCCACTTTCTGCCATGGTGAGTGGCTGCAAACACAGGCCATTTCCCATGGGAAAAAGAAGTCCTTTCCCCAAGGTCTTCAAATCAAATGCAAGGTGGCCTTTGGGGCTCTAAGGACATGCAGGGTACTTCTTACTGGCAGCTTTCGATTTGGAGAAATCCAGCAAAGATTGCAAATTTCTTGCTGGGCACCACCCTATTGGCCAGGGCGAGAGGCAAGAAATGGAGGCCATTTTCCTTGGGGAAAATGAAGTCATTGGCCCAGGCTCTGGGTATCAGATGAAAGGTGGCATCTGGGGCTCTAAGGACTTGCAGGGTCTTAGTTGCTGCCAGCATTAGGTTTGGAGAAATCCAGCAGAATTTTCAAATTTCCTGCTTGGCACCCTACTTTCTGCCAGGGCAAGTTGCAGCACAGGGATACTATTTCTATGGGAAAAAGAAGTAATTTCCCCATCATGTGGGTATCAGCAGAGAGGTGAAATTTGGGGCTCTAAGGAGCTGCAGGCTCCTCGTTGCCAGCAGGTTTAGTTTTGGAGAAAATCAGCCAAGTTTGCAAATTTCAGACAGGGAATGAAGCAGATGGCCGGGGCGAGTGGCCCGAAACTGACCCCATTTTCCATGGGGAAAAAAGTCATGTCCCCAGGGTCTGGGTATAAGATGAAAGGTGGCATCTGGGGCTCTAAGGACTTGCAGGGTCCTAGTTGCTGCCAGCATTGGGTTTGGAGAAATCCAGCAAAGATTGCATCACTCTAGCTTGGCTCCCCACTTTCTGCCATGGTGAGTGGCTGCAAACACAGGCCATTTCCCATGGGAAAAAGAAGTCCTTTCCCCACGGTCTGCAAATCAAATGCAAGGTGGCCTTTGGGGCTCTAAGGACTAGCCGGGTACTTCTTACTGGCAGCTTTCGATTTGGAGAAATCCAGCAAAGATTGCAAATTTCTTGCTGGGCACCACCCTATTGGCCAGGGCGAGAGGCAAGAAATGGAGGCCATTTTCCATGGGGAAAATGAAGTCATTGGCCCAGGCTCTGGGTATCAGATGAAAGGTGGCATCTGGGGCTCTAAGGACTTGCAGGGTCCTAGTTGCTGGCAGCTTTATGTTTGGAAGAATCCAGCACAGTTTGCAAATTTCTCGTTAGGCAGTGCCCTGCCTGCCAGGCCAAATGGCCAGAAATGTAGGGCATATTCCATGGGAAAAATGTCCTTAACCAAGGGTCTCAGTAATATGTTCAAGGTGGCCTTTCAGGCTCTAAGGACTTTCAGGGTCATAGTTGCTGGCAACTTTAGGTTTGGTAGAATCCAGCAAAGATTGTATCACTCTAGCTTGGCTCCCCACTTTCTGCCATGGTGAGTGGCTGCAAACACAGGCCATTTCCTATGGGAAAAAGAAGTCCTTTCCCCACGGTCTGCAAATCAAATGCAAGGTGGCCTTTGGGGCTCTAAGGACATGCTGGGTACTTCTTACTGGCAGCTTTCGATTTGGAGAAATCCAGCAAAGATTGCAAATTTCTTGCTGGGCACCACCCTATTGGCCAGGGCGAGAGGCCAGAAATGGAGGCCATTTTCCATGGGGAAAATGAAGTCATTGGCCCAGGGTCTGGGTATCAGATGAAAGGTGGCATCTGGGGCTCTAAGGACTTTCAGGGTCCTAGTTGCTGCCAACTTTAGGTTTGGAAGAATCCAGCAAAGATTGTATCTCTCTAGCTTGGCTCCCCACTTTCTGCCATGGTGAGTGGCTGCAAACACAGGCCATTTCCCATGGGAAAAAGAAGTCCTTTCCCCACGGTCTGCAAATCAAATGCAAGGTGGCCTTTGGGGCTCTAAGGACTTGCAGGGTACTTCTTACTGGCAGCTTTCGATTTGGAGAAATCCAGCAAAGATTGCAAATTTCTTGCTGGGCACCACCCTATTGGCCAGGGCGAGAGGCAAGAAATGGAGGCCATTTTCCATGGGGAAAATGAAGTCATTGGCCCAGGGTCTGGGTATCAGATGAAAGGTGGCATCTGGGGCTCTAAGGACTTGCAGGGTCCTAGTTGCTGCCAGCTTTAGGTTTGGAGAAATCCAGCAGAATTTTCAAATTTCCTGCTTGGCACCCTACTTTCTGCCAGGGCAAGTTGCAGCACAGGGATACTATTTCTATGGGAAAAAGAAGTAATTTCCCCATCATGTGGGTATCAGCAGAGAGGTGAAATTTGGGGCTCTAAGGAGCTGCAGGCTCCTCGTTGCCAGCAGGTTTAGTTTTGGAGAAAATCAGCCAAGTTTGCAAATTTCAGACAGGGAATGAAGCAGATGGCCGGGGCGAGTGGCCCCAAACTGACCCCATTTTCCATGGGGAAAAGAAGTCATTGGCCCAGGCTCTGGGTATCAGATGAAAGGTGGCATCTGGGGCTCTAAGGACTTGCAGGGTCCAAGTTGCTGCCAGCATTAGGTTTGGAGAAATCCAGCAAAGATTGCATCACTCTAGCTTGGCTCCCCACTTTCTGCCATGGTGAGTGGCTGCAAACACAGGCCATTTCCCATGGGAAAAAGAAGTCCTTTCCCCACGGTCTTCAAATGAAATGCAAGGTGGCCTTTGGGGCTCTAAGGACTTGCAGGGTACTTCTTACTGGCAGCTTTAGATTTGGAGCAATCCAGCAAAGATTGCAAATTTCTTGCTGGGCACCACCCTATTGGCCAGGGCGAGAGGCCAGAAATGGAGGCCATTTTCCATGGGGAAAATGAAGTCATTGGCCCAGGCTCTGGGTATCAGATGAAAGGTGGCATCTGGGGCTCTAAGGACTTGCAGGGTCCTAGTTGCTGCCAGCTTTATGTTTGGAAGAATCCAGCACAGTTTGCAAATTTCTCGCTAGGCACTGCCCTTCCTGCCAGGCCAAATGGCCAGAAATGTAGGGCATTTTCCATGGGAAAAATGTCCTTAACCCAGGGTCTCAGTAATATGTTCAAGGTGGCCTTTCAGGCTCTAAGGACTTTCAGGGTCCTAGTTGCTGGCAACTTTAGGTTTGGAAGAATCCAGCAAAGATTGTATCACTCTAGCTTGGCTCCCCACTTTCTGCCATGGTGAGTGGCTGCAAACACAGGCCATTTCCCATGGGAAAAAGAAGTCCTTTCCCCATGGTCTGCAAATCAAATGCAAGGTGGCCTTTGGGGCTCTAAGGACATGCAGGGTACTTCTTACTGGCAGCTTTCGATTTGGAGAAATCCAGCAAAGATTGCAAATTTCTTGCTGGGCACCCCCCTATTAGCCAGGGCGAGAGGCCAGAAATGGAGGCCATTTTCCATGGGGAAAATGAAGTCATTGGCCCAGGCTCTGGGTATCAGATGAAAGGTGGCATCTGGGGCTCTAAGGACTTGCAGGGTCTTAGTTGCTGCCAGCTTTAGGTTTGGAGAAATCCAGCAGAATTTTCAAATTTCCTGCTTGGCACCCTACTTTCTGCCAGGGCAAGTTGCAGCACAGGGATACTATTTCTATGGGAAAAAGAAGTAATTTCCCCATCATGTGGGTATCAGCAGAGAGGTGAAATTTGGGGCTCTAAGGAGCTGCAGGCTCCTCGTTGCCAGCAGGTTTAGTTTTGGAGAAAATCAGCCAAGTTTGTAAATTTCAGACAGGGAATGAAGCAGATGGCCGGGGCGAGTGGCCCGAAACTGACCCCATTTTCCATGGGGAAAAAAGTCATGTCCCCAGGGTCTGGGTATAAGATGAAAGGTGGCATCTGGGGCTCTAAGGACTTGCAGGGTCCTAGTTGCTGCCAGCATTGGGTTTGGAGAAATCCAGCAAAGATTGCATCACTCTAGCTTGGCTCCCCACTTTCTGCCATGTTGAGTGGCTGCAAACACAGGCCATTTCCCATGGGAAAAAGAAGTCCTTTCCCCACGGTCTGCAAATCAAATGCAAGGTGGCCTTTGGGGCTCTAAGGACTTGCAGGGTACTTCTTACTGGCAGCTTTCGATTTGGAGAAATCCAGCAAAGATTGCAAATTTCTTGCTGGGCACCACCCTATTGGCCAGGGCGAGAGGCAAGAAATGGAGGCCATTTTCCATGGGGAAAATGAAGTCATTGGCCCAGGCTCTGGGTATCAGATGAAAGGTGGCATCTGGGGCTCTAAGGACTTGCAGGGTCTTAGTTGCTGCCAGCTTTAGGTTTGGAGAAATCCAGCAGAATTTTCAAATTTCCTGCTTGGCACCCTACTTTCTGCCAGGGCAAGTTGCAGCACAGGGATACTATTTCTATGGGAAAAAGAAGTAATTTCCCCATCATGTGGGTATCAGCAGAGAGGTGAAATTTGGGGCTCTAAGGAGCTGCAGGCTCCTCGTTGCCAGCAGGTTTAGTTTTGGAGAAAATCAGCCAAGTTTGCAAATTTCAGACAGGGAATGAAGCAGATGGCCGGGGCGAGTGGCCCCAAACTGACCCCATTTTCCATGGGGAAAAAAGTCATGTCCCCAGGGTCTGGGTATAAGATGAAAGGTGGCATCTGGGGCTCTAAGGACTTGCAGGGTCCTAGTTGCTGCCAGCATTGGGTTTGGAGAAATCCAGCAAAGATTGCATCACTCTAGCTTGGCTCCCCACTTTCTGCCATGGTGAGTGGCTGCAAACACAGGCCATTTCCCATGGGAAAAAGAAGTCCTTTCCCCACGGTCTGCAAATCAAATGCAAGGTGGCCTTTGGGGCTCTAAGGACTAGCCGGGTACTTCTTACTGGCAGCTTTCGATTTGGAGAAATCCAGCAAAGATTGCAAATTTCTTGCTGGGCACCACCCTATTGGCCAGGGCGAGAGGCCAGAAATGGAGGCCATTTTCCATGGGGAAAATGAAGTCATTGGCCCAGGCTCTGGGTATCAGATGAAAGGTGGCATCTGGGGCTCTAAGGACTTGCAGGGTCCTAGTTGCTGCCAGCTTTATGTTTGGAAGAATCCAGCACAGTTTGCAAATTTCTCGTTAGGCAGTGCCCTGCCTGCCAGGCCAAATGGCCAGAAATGTAGGGCATATTCCATGGGAAAAATGTCCTTAACCCAGGGTCTCAGTAATATGTTCAAGGTGGCCTTTCAGGCTCTAAGGACTTTCAGGCTCCTAGTTGCTGGCAACTTTAGGTTTGGAAGAATCCAGCAAAGATTGTATCACTCTAGCTTGGCTCCCCACTTTCTGCCATGGTGAGTGGCTGCAAACACAGGCCATTTCCCATGGGAAAAAGAAGTCCTTTCCCCATGGTCTGCAAATCAAATGCAAGGTGGCCTTTGGGGCTCTAAGGACATGCAGGGTACTTCTTACTGGCAGCTTTCGATTTGGAGAAATCCAGCAAAGATTGCAAATTTCTTGCTGGGCACCACCCTATTGGCCAGGGCGAGAGGCCAGAAATGGAGGCCATTTTCCTTGGGGAAAATGAAGTCATTGGCCCAGGCTCTGGGTATCAGATGAAAGGTGGCATCTGGGGCTCTAAGGACTTGCAGGGTCTTAGTTGCTGCCAGCTTTAGGTTTGGAGAAATCCAGCAGAATTTTCAAATTTCCTGCTTGGCACCCTACTTTCTGCCAGGGCAAGTTGCAGCACAGGGATACTATTTCTATGGGAAAAAGAAGTAATTTCCCCATCATGTGGGTATCAGCAGAGAGGTGAAATTTGGGGCTCTAAGGAGCTGCAGGCTCCTCGTTGCCAGCAGGTTTAGTTTTGGAGAAAATCAGCCAAGTTTGCAAATTTCAGACAGGGAATGAAGCAGATGGCCGGGGCGAGTGGCCCGAAACTGACCCCATTTTCCATGGGGAAAAAAGTCATGTCCCCAGGGTCTGGGTATAAGATGAAAGGTGGCATCTGGGGCTCTAAGGACTTGCAGGGTCCTAGTTGCTGCCAGCATTGGGTTTGGAGAAATCCAGCAAAGATTGCATCACTCTAGCTTGGCTCCCCACTTTCTGCCATGGTGAGTGGCTGCAAACACAGGCCATTTCCCATGGGAAAAAGAAGTCCTTTCCCCACGGTCTGCAAATCAAATGCAAGGTGGCCTTTGGGGCTCTAAGGACTTGCAGGGTACTTCTAACTGGCAGCTTTCGATTTGGAGAAATCCAGCAAAGATTGCAAATTTCTTGCTGGGCACCACCCTATTGGCCAGGGCAAAAGGCCAGAAATGGAGGCCATTTTCCTTGGGGAAAATGAAGTCATTGGCCCAGGCTCTGGGTATCAGATGAAAGGTGGCCTTTGGGGCTCTAAGGACTTGCAGGGTCCTAGTTCCTGGCAGCTTTATGTTTGGAAGAATCCAGCACAGTTTGCAAATTTCTCGCTAGGCACAGCCTGCCTGCCAGGGCAAGTGGCCAGAAATGAAGGGCATTTTCCATGGGAAAAATGTCCTTAACCCAGGGTCTCAGTAATATGTTCAAGGTGGCCTTTCAGGCTCTAAGGACTTTCAGGCTCCTGGTTGCTGGCAACTTTAGGTTTGGAAGAATCCAGCAAAGATTGTATCACTCTAGCTTGGCTCCCCACTTTCTGCCATGGTGAGTGGCTGAAAACACAGGCCATTTCCCATGGGAAAAAGAAGTCCTTTCCCCACGGTCTGCAAATCAAATGCAAGGTGGCCTTTGGGGCTCTAAGGACTTGCAGGGTACTTCTTACTGGCAGCTTTCGATTTGGAGCAATCCAGCAAAGATTGCAAATTTCTTGCTGGGCACCACCCTATTGGCCAGGGCGAGAGGCCAGAAATGGAGGCCATTTTCCATGGGGAAAATGAAGTCATTGGCCCAGGGTCTGGGTATCAGATGAAAGGCGGCATCTGGGGCTCTAAGGACTTGCAGGGTCCAAGTTGCTGCCAGCATTAGGTTTGGAGAAATCCAGCAAAGATTGCATCACTCTAGCTTGGCTCCCCACTTTCTGCCATGGTGAGTGGCTGCAAACACAGGCCATTTCCCATGGGAAAAAGAAGTCCTTTCCCCAAGGTCTGCAAATCAAATGCAAGGTGGCCTTTGGGGCTCTAAGGACATGCAGGGTACTTCTTACTGGCAGCTTTCGATTTGGAGAAATCCAGCAAAGATTGCAAATTTCTTGCTGGGCACCACCCTATTGGCCAGGGCGAGAGGCAAGAAATGGAGGCCATTTTCCTTGGGGAAAATGAAGTCATTGGCCCAGGCTCTGGGTATCAGATGAAAGGTGGCATCTGGGGCTCTAAGGACTTGCAGGGTCTTAGTTGCTGCCAGCTTTAGGTTTGGAGAAATCCAGCAGAATTTTCAAATTTCCTGCTTGGCACCCTACTTTCTGCCAGGGCAAGTTGCAGCACAGGGATACTATTTCTATGGGAAAAAGAAGTAATTTCCCCATCATGTGGGTATCAGCAGAGAGGTGAAATTTGGGGCTCTAAGGAGCTGCAGGCTCCTCGTTGCCAGCAGGTTTAGTTTTGGAGAAAATCAGCCAAGTTTGCAAATTTCAGACAGGGAATGAAGCAGATGGCCGGGGCGAGTGGCCCCAAACTGACCCCATTTTCCATGGGGAAAAAAGTCATGTCCCCAGGGTCTGGGTATAAGATGAAAGGTGGCATCTGGGGCTCTAAGGACTTGCAGGGTCCTAGTTGCTGCCAGCATTGGGTTTGGAGAAATCCAGCAAAGATTGCATCACTCTAGCTTGGCTCCCCACTTTCTGCCATGGTGAGTGGCTGCAAACACAGGCCATTTCCCATGGGAAAAAGAAGTCCTTTCCCCACGGTCTGCAAATCAAATGCAAGGTGGCCTTTGGGGCTCTAAGGACTTGCAGGGTACTTCTTACTGGCAGCTTTCGATTTGGAGAAATCCAGCAAAGATTGCAAATTTCTTGCTGGGCACCACCCTATTGGCCAGGGCGAGAGGCAAGAAATGGAGGCCATTTTCCATGGGGAAAATGAAGTCATTGGCCCAGGCTCTGGGTATCAGATGAAAGGTGGCATCTGGGGCTCTAAGGACTTGCAGGGTCCTAGTTGCTGGCAGCTTTATGTTTGGAAGAATCCAGCACAGTTTGCAAATTTCTCGTTAGGCAGTGCCCTGCCTGCCAGGCCAAATGGCCAGAAATGTAGGGCATATTCCATGGGAAAAATGTCCTTAACCCAGGGTCTCAGTAATATGTTCAAGGTGGCCTTTCAGGCTCTAAGGACTTTCAGGGTCATAGTTGCTGGCAACTTTAGGTTTGGTAGAATCCAGCAAAGATTGTATCACTCTAGCTTGGCTCCCCACTTTCTGCCATGGTGAGTGGCTGCAAACACAGGCCATTTCCTATGGGAAAAAGAAGTCCTTTCCCCACGGTCTGCAAATGAAATTCAAGGTGGCCTTTGGGGCTCTAAGGACATGCTGGGTACTTCTTACTGGCAGCTTTCGATTTGGAGAAATCCAGCAAAGATTGCAAATTTCTTGCTGGGCACCACCCTATTGGCCAGGGCGAGAGGCCAGAAATGGAGGCCATTTTCCATGGGGAAAATGAAGTCATTGGCCCAGGGTCTGGGTATCAGATGAAAGGTGGCATCTGGGGCTCTAAGGACTTTCAGGGTCCTAGTTGCTGCCAACTTTAGGTTTGGAAGAATCCAGCAAAGATTGTATCTCTCTAGCTTGGCTCCCCACTTTCTGCCATGGTGAGTGGCTGCAAACACAGGCCATTTCCCATGGGAAAAAGAAGTCCTTTCCCCACGGTCTGCAAATCAAATGCAAGGTGGCCTTTGGGGCTCTAAGGACTTGCAGGGTACTTCTTACTGGCAGCTTTCGATTTGGAGAAATCCAGCAAAGATTGCAAATTTCTTGCTGGGCACCACCCTATTGGCCAGGGCGAGAGGCAAGAAATGGAGGCCATTTTCCATGGGGAAAATGAAGTCATTGGCCCAGGGTCTGGGTATCAGATGAAAGGTGGCATCTGGGGCTCTAAGGACTTGCAGGGTCCTAGTTGCTGCCAGCTTTAGGTTTGGAGAAATCCAGCAGAATTTTCAAATTTCCTGCTTGGCACCCTACTTTCTGCCAGGGCAAGTTGCAGCACAGGGATACTATTTCTATGGGAAAAAGAAGTAATTTCCCCATCATGTGGGTATCAGCAGAGAGGTGAAATTTGGGGCTCTAAGGAGCTGCAGGCTCCTCGTTGCCAGCAGCTTTAGTTTTGGAGAAAATCAGCCAAGTTTGCAAATTTCAGACAGGGAATGAAGCAGATGGCCGGGGCGAGTGGCCCCAAACTGACCCCATTTTCCATGGGGAAAAGAAGTCATTGGCCCAGGCTCTGGGTATCAGATGAAAGGTGGCATCTGGGGCTCTAAGGACTTGCAGGGTCCAAGTTGCTGCCAGCATTAGGTTTGGAGAAATCCAGCAAAGATTGCATCACTCTAGCTTGGCTCCCCACTTTCTGCCATGGTGAGTGGCTGCAAACACAGGCCATTTCCCATGGGAAAAAGAAGTCCTTTCCCCACGGTCTTCAAATGAAATGCAAGGTGGCCTTTGGGGCTCTAAGGACTTGCAGGGTACTTCTTACTGGCAGCTTTAGATTTGGAGCAATCCAGCAAAGATTGCAAATTTCTTGCTGGGCACCACCCTATTGGCCAGGGCGAGAGGCCAGAAATGGAGGCCATTTTCCATGGGGAAAATGAAGTCATTGGCCCAGGCTCTGGGTATCAGATGAAAGGTGGCATCTGGGGCTCTAAGGACTTGCAGGGTCCTAGTTGCTGCCAGCTTTATGTTTGGAAGAATCCAGCACAGTTTGCAAATTTCTCGCTAGGCACTGCCCTTCCTGCCAGGCCAAATGGCCAGAAATGTAGGGCATTTTCCATGGGAAAAATGTCCTTAACCCAGGGTCTCAGTAATATGTTCAAGGTGGCCTTTCAGGCTCTAAGGACTTTCAGGGTCCTAGTTGCTGGCAACTTTAGGTTTGGAAGAATCCAGCAAAGATTGTATCACTCTAGCTTGGCTCCCCACTTTCTGCCATGGTGAGTGGCTGCAAACACAGGCCATTTCCCATGGGAAAAAGAAGTCCTTTCCCCATGGTCTGCAAATCAAATGCAAGGTGGCCTTTGGGGCTCTAAGGACATGCAGGGTACTTCTTACTGGCAGCTTTCGATTTGGAGAAATCCAGCAAAGATTGCAAATTTCTTGCTGGGCACCCCCCTATTAGCCAGGGCGAGAGGCCAGAAATGGAGGCCATTTTCCATGGGGAAAATGAAGTCATTGGCCCAGGCTCTGGGTATCAGATGAAAGGTGGCATCTGGGGCTCTAAGGACTTGCAGGGTCTTAGTTGCTGCCAGCTTTAGGTTTGGAGAAATCCAGCAGAATTTTCAAATTTCCTGCTTGGCACCCTACTTTCTGCCAGGGCAAGTTGCAGCACAGGGATACTATTTCTATGGGAAAAAGAAGTAATTTCCCCATCATGTGGGTATCAGCAGAGAGGTGAAATTTGGGGCTCTAAGGAGCTGCAGGCTCCTCGTTGCCAGCAGGTTTAGTTTTGGAGAAAATCAGCCAAGTTTGTAAATTTCAGACAGGGAATGAAGCAGATGGCCGGGGCGAGTGGCCCCAAACTGACCCCATTTTCCATGGGGAAAAAAGTCATGTCCCCAGGGTCTGGGTATCAGATGAAAGGTGGCATCTGGGGCTCTAAGGACTTGCAGGGTCCTAGTTGCTGCCAGCATTGGGTTTGGAGAAATCCAGCAAAGATTGCATCACTCTAGCTTGGCTCCCCACTTTCTGCCATGTTGAGTGGCTGCAAACACAGGCCATTTCCCATGGGAAAAAGAAGTCCTTTCCCCACGGTCTGCAAATCAAATGCAAGGTGGCCTTTGGGGCTCTAAGGACTTGCAGGGTACTTCTTACTGGCAGCTTTCGATTTGGAGAAATCCAGCAAAGATTGCAAATTTCTTGCTGGGCACCACCCTATTGGCCAGGGCGAGAGGCAAGAAATGGAGGCCATTTTCCATGGGGAAAATGAAGTCATTGGCCCAGGCTCTGGGTATCAGATGAAAGGTGGCATCTGGGGCTCTAAGGACTTGCAGGGTCTTAGTTGCTGCCAGCTTTAGGTTTGGAGAAATCCAGCAGAATTTTCAAATTTCCTGCTTGGCACCCTACTTTCTGCCAGGGCAAGTTGCAGCACAGGGATACTATTTCTATGGGAAAAAGAAGTAATTTCCCCATCATGTGGGTATCAGCAGAGAGGTGAAATTTGGGGCTCTAAGGAGCTGCAGGCTCCTCGTTGCCAGCAGCTTTAGTTTTGGAGAAAATCAGCCAAGTTTGCAAATTTCAGACAGGGAATGAAGCAGATGGCCGGGGCGAGTGGCCCCAAACTGACCCCATTTTCCATGGGGAAAAAAGTCATGTCCCCAGGGTCTGGGTATAAGATGAAAGGTGGCATCTGGGGCTCTAAGGACTTGCAGGGTCCTAGTTGCTGCCAGCATTGGGTTTGGAGAAATCCAGCAAAGATTGCATCACTCTAGCTTGGCTCCCCACTTTCTGCCATGGTGAGTGGCTGCAAACACAGGCCATTTCCCATGGGAAAAAGAAGTCCTTTCCCCACGGTCTGCAAATCAAATGCAAGGTGGCCTTTGGGGCTCTAAGGACTAGCCGGGTACTTCTTACTGGCAGCTTTCGATTTGGAGAAATCCAGCAAAGATTGCAAATTTCTTGCTGGGCACCACCCTATTGGCCAGGGCGAGAGGCAAGAAATGGAGGCCATTTTCCATGGGGAAAATGAAGTCATTGGCCCAGGCTCTGGGTATCAGATGAAAGGTGGCATCTGGGGCTCTAAGGACTTGCAGGGTCCTAGTTGCTGCCAGCTTTATGTTTGGAAGAATCCAGCACAGTTTGCAAATTTCTCGTTAGGCAGTGCCCTGCCTGCCAGGCCAAATGGCCAGAAATGTAGGGCATATTCCATGGGAAAAATGTCCTTAACCCAGGGTCTCAGTAATATGTTCAAGGTGGCCTTTCAGGCTCTAAGGACTTTCAGGCTCCTAGTTGCTGGCAACTTTAGGTTTGGAAGAATCCAGCAAAGATTGTATCACTCTAGCTTGGCTCCCCACTTTCTGCCATGGTGAGTGGCTGCAAACACAGGCCATTTCCCATGGGAAAAAGAAGTCCTTTCCCCATGGTCTGCAAATCAAATGCAAGGTGGCCTTTGGGGCTCTAAGGACATGCAGGGTACTTCTTACTGGCAGCTTTCGATTTGGAGAAATCCAGCAAAGATTGCAAATTTCTTGCTGGGCACCACCCTATTGGCCAGGGCGAGAGGCCAGAAATGGAGGCCATTTTCCTTGGGGAAAATGAAGTCATTGGCCCAGGCTCTGGGTATCAGATGAAAGGTGGCATCTGGGGCTCTAAGGACTTGCAGGGTCTTAGTTGCTGCCAGCTTTAGGTTTGGAGAAATCCAGCAGAATTTTCAAATTTCCTGCTTGGCACCCTACTTTCTGCCAGGGCAAGTTGCAGCACAGGGATACTATTTCTATGGGAAAAAGAAGTAATTTCCCCATCATGTGGGTATCAGCAGAGAGGTGAAATTTGGGGCTCTAAGGAGCTGCAGGCTCCTCGTTGCCAGCAGGTTTAGTTTTGGAGAAAATCAGCCAAGTTTGCAAATTTCAGACAGGGAATGAAGCAGATGGCCGGGGCGAGTGGCCCGAAACTGACCCCATTTTCCATGGGGAAAAAAGTCATGTCCCCAGGGTCTGGGTATAAGATGAAAGGTGGCATCTGGGGCTCTAAGGACTTGCAGGGTCCTAGTTGCTGCCAGCATTGGGTTTGGAGAAATCCAGCAAAGATTGCATCACTCTAGCTTGGCTCCCCACTTTCTGCCATGGTGAGTGGCTGCAAACACAGGCCATTTCCCATGGGAAAAAGAAGTCCTTTCCCCACGGTCTGCAAATCAAATGCAAGGTGGCCTTTGGGGCTCTAAGGACTTGCAGGGTACTTCTAACTGGCAGCTTTCGATTTGGAGAAATCCAGCAAAGATTGCAAATTTCTTGCTGGGCACCACCCTATTGGCCAGGGCAAAAGGCCAGAAATGGAGGCCATTTTCCTTGGGGAAAATGAAGTCATTGGCCCAGGGTCTGGGTATCAGATGAAAGGTGGCCTTTGGGGCTCTAAGGACTTGCAGGGTCCTAGTTCCTGGCAGCTTTATGTTTGGAAGAATCCAGCACAGTTTGCAAATTTCTCGCTAGGCACAGCCTGCCTGCCAGGGCAAGTGGCCAGAAATGAAGGGCATTTTCCATGGGAAAAATGTCCTTAACCCAGGGTCTCAGTAATATGTTCAAGGTGGCCTTTCAGGCTCTAAGGACTTTCAGGCTCCTGGTTGCTGGCAACTTTAGGTTTGGAAGAATCCAGCAAAGATTGTATCACTCTAGCTTGGCTCCCCACTTTCTGCCATGGTGAGTGGCTGCAAACACAGGCCATTTCCCATGGGAAAAAGAAGTCCTTTCCCCACGGTCTGCAAATCAAATGCAAGGTGGCCTTTGGGGCTCTAAGGACTTGCAGGGTACTTCTTACTGGCAGCTTTAGATTTGGAGCAATCCAGCAAAGATTGCAAATTTCTTGCTGGGCACCACCCTATTGGCCAGGGCGAGAGGCCAGAAATGGAGGCCATTTTCCATGGGGAAAATGAAGTCATTGGCCCAGGGTCTGGGTATCAGATGAAAGGCGGCATCTGGGGCTCTAAGGACTTGCAGGGTCCAAGTTGCTGCCAGCATTAGGTTTGGAGAAATCCAGCAAAGATTGCATCACTCTAGCTTGGCTCCCCACTTTCTGCCATGGTGAGTGGCTGCAAACACAGGCCATTTCCCATGGGAAAAAGAAGTCCTTTCCCCAAGGTCTGCAAATCAAATGCAAGGTGGCCTTTGGGGCTCTAAGGACATGCAGGGTACTTCTTACTGGCAGCTTTCGATTTGGAGAAATCCAGCAAAGATTGCAAATTTCTTGCTGGGCACCACCCTATTGGCCAGGGCGAGAGGCAAGAAATGGAGGCCATTTTCCTTGGGGAAAATGAAGTCATTGGCCCAGGCTCTGGGTATCAGATGAAAGGTGGCATCTGGGGCTCTAAGGACTTGCAGGGTCTTAGTTGCTGCCAGCTTTAGGTTTGGAGAAATCCAGCAGAATTTTCAAATTTCCTGCTTGGCACCCTACTTTCTGCCAGGGCAAGTTGCAGCACAGGGATACTATTTCTATGGGAAAAAGAAGTAATTTCCCCATCATGTGGGTATCAGCAGAGAGGTGAAATTTGGGGCTCTAAGGAGCTGCAGGCTCCTCGTTGCCAGCAGGTTTAGTTTTGGAGAAAATCAGCCAAGTTTGCAAATTTCAGACAGGGAATGAAGCAGATGGCCGGGGCGAGTGGCCCCAAACTGACCCCATTTTCCATGGGGAAAAAAGTCATGTCCCCAGGGTCTGGGTATAAGATGAAAGGTGGCATCTGGGGCTCTAAGGACTTGCAGGGTCCTAGTTGCTGCCAGCATTGGGTTTGGAGAAATCCAGCAAAGATTGCATCACTCTAGCTTGGCTCCCCACTTTCTGCCATGTTGAGTGGCTGCAAACACAGGCCATTTCCCATGGGAAAAAGAAGTCCTTTCCCCACGGTCTGCAAATCAAATGCAAGGTGGCCTTTGGGGCTCTAAGGACTTGCCGGGTACTTCTTACTGGCAGCTTTCGATTTGGAGAAATCCAGCAAAGATTGCAAATTTCTTGCTGGGCACCACCCTATTGGCCAGGGCAAAAGGCCAGAAATGGAGGCCATTTTCCTTGGGGAAAATGAAGTCATTGGCCCAGGCTCTGGGTATCAGATGAAAGGTGGCATCTGGGGCTCTAAGGACTTGCAGGGTCCTAGTTGCTGCCAGCTTTATGTTTGGAAGAATCCAGAACAGTTTGCAAATTTCTCGCTAGGCACTGCCCTTCCTGCCAGGCCAAATGGCCAGAAATGTAGGGCATTTTCCATGGGAAAAATGTCCTTAACCCAGGGTCTCAGTAATATGTTCAAGGTGGCCTTTCAGGCTCTAAGGACTTTCAGGGTCCTAGTTGCTGGCAACTTTAGGTTTGGAAGAATCCAGCAAAGATTGTATCACTCTAGCTTGGCTCCCCACTTTCTGCCATGGTGAGTGGCTGCAAACACAGGCCATTTCCCATGGGAAAAAGAAGTCCTTTCCCCACGGTCTGCAAATCAAATGCAAGGTGGCCTTTGGGGCTCTAAGGACATGCAGGGTACTTCTTACTGGCAGCTTTCGATTTGGAGAAATCCAGCAAAGATTGCAAATTTCTTGCTGGGCACCACCCTATTGGCCAGGGCGAGAGGCCAGAAATGGAGGCCATTTTCCATGGGGAAAATGAAGTCATTGGCCCAGGCTCTGGGTATCAGATGAAAGGTGGCATCTGGGGCTCTAAGGACTTGCAGGGTCTTAGTTGCTGCCAGCTTTAGGTTTGGAGAAATCCAGCAGAATTTTCAAATTTCCTGCTTGGCACCCTACTTTCTGCCAGGGCAAGTTGCAGCACAGGGATACTATTTCTATGGGAAAAAGAAGTAATTTCCCCATCATGTGGGTATCAGCAGAGAGGTGAAATTTGGGGCTCTAAGGAGCTGCAGGCTCCTCGTTGCCAGCAGGTTTAGTTTTGGAGAAAATCAGCCAAGTTTGCAAATTTCAGACAGGGAATGAAGCAGATGGCCGGGGCGAGTGGCCCGAAACTGACCCCATTTTCCATGGGGAAAAAAGTCATGTCCCCAGGGTCTGGGTATAAGATGAAAGGTGGCATCTGGGGCTCTAAGGACTTGCAGGGTCCTAGTTGCTGCCAGCATTGGGTTTGGAGAAATCCAGCAAAGATTGCATCACTCTAGCTTGGCTCCCCACTTTCTGCCATGGTGAGTGGCTGCAAACACAGGCCATTTCCCATGGGAAAAAGAAGTCCTTTCCCCACGGTCTGCAAATCAAATGCAAGGTTGCCTTTGGGGCTCTAAGGTCTTGCAGGGTACTTCTAACTGGCAGCTTTCGATTTGGAGAAATCCAGCAAAGATTGCAAATTTCTTGCTGGGCACCACCCTATTGGCCAGGGCAAAAGGCCAGAAATGGAGGCCATTTTCCTTGGGGAAAATGAAGTCATTGGCCCAGGCTCTGGGTATCAGATGAAAGGTGGCCTTTGGGGCTCTAAGGACTTGCAGGGTCCTAGTTCCTGGCAGCTTTATGTTTGGAAGAATCCAGCACAGTTTGCAAATTTCTCGCTAGGCACAGCCTGCCTGCCAGGGCAAGTGGCCAGAAATGAAGGGCATTTTCCATGGGAAAAATGTCCTTAACCCAGGGTCTCAGTAATATGTTCAAGGTGGCCTTTCAGGCTCTAAGGACTTTCAGGCTCCTGGTTGCTGCCAACTTTAGGTTTGGAAGAATCCAGCAAAGATTGTATCACTCTAGCTTGGCTCCCCACTTTCTGCCATGGTGAGTGGCTGCAAACACAGGCCATTTCCCATGGGAAAAAGAAGTCCTTTCCCCACGGTCTGCAAATCAAATGCAAGGTGGCCTTTGGGGCTCTAAGGACTTGCAGGGTACTTCTTACTGGCAGCTTTAGATTTGGAGCAATCCAGCAAAGATTGCAAATTTCTTGCTGGGCACCACCCTATTGGCCAGGGCGAGAGGCCAGAAATGGAGGCCATTTTCCATGGGGAAAATGAAGTCATTGGCCCAGGGTCTGGGTATCAGATGAAAGGCGGCATCTGGGGCTCTAAGGACTTGCAGGGTACTTCTTACTTGCAGCTTTCGATTTGGAGAAATCCAGCAAAGATTGCAAATTTCTTGCTGGGCACCACCCTATTGGCCAGGGCGAGAGGCCAGAAATGGAGGCCATTTTCCATGGGGAAAATGAAGTCATTGGCCCAGGGTCTGGGTATCAGATGAAAGGTGGCATCTGGGGCTCTAAGGACTTCCAGGGTCCTAGTTGCTGCCAACTTTAGGTTTGGAAGAATCCAGCAAAGATTGTATCTCTCTAGCTTGGCTCCCCACTTTCTGCCATGGTGAGTGGCTGCAAACACAGGCCATTTCCCATGGGAAAAAGAAGTCCTTTCCCCACGGTCTGCAAATCAAATGCAAGGTGGCCTTTGGGGCTCTAAGGACTTGCAGGGTACTTCTTACTGGCAGCTTTCGATTTGGAGAAATCCAGCAAAGATTGCAAATTTCTTGCTGGGCACCACCCTATTGGCCAGGGCGAGAGGCCAGAAATGGAGGCCATTTTTTTTGGGGAAAATGAAGTCATTGGCCCAGGCTCTGGGTATCAGATGAAAGGTGGCCTTTGGGGCTCTAAGGACTTGCAGGGTCCTAGTTGCTGCCAGCTTTAGGTTTGGAGAAATCCAGCAGAATTTTCAAATTTCCTGCTTGGCACCCTACTTTCTACCAGGGCAAGTTGCAGCACAGGGATACTATTTCTATGGGAAAAAGAAGTAATTTCCCCATCATGTGGGTATCAGCAGAGAGGTGAAATTTGGGGCTCTAAGGAGCTGCAGGCTCCTCGTTGCCAGCAGGTTTAGTTTTGGAGAAAATCAGCCAAGTTTGCAAATTTCAGACAGGGAATGAAGCAGATGGCCGGGGCGAGTGGCCCCAAACTGACCCCATTTTCCATGGGGAAAAGAAGTCATTGGCCCAGGCTCTGGGTATCAGATGAAAGGTGGCATCTGGGGCTCTAAGGACTTGCAGGGTCCAAGTTGCTGCCAGCATTAGGTTTGGAGAAATCCAGCAAAGATTGCATCACTCTAGCTTGGCTCCCCACTTTCTGCCATGGTGAGTGGCTGCAAACACAGGCCATTTCCCATGGGAAAAAGAAGTCCTTTCCCCACGGTCTTCAAATGAAATGCAAGGTGGCCTTTGGAGCTCTAAGGACTTGCAGGGTACTTCTTACTGGCAGCTTTAGATTTGGAGCAATCCAGCAAAGATTGCAAATTTCTTGCTGGGCACCACCCTATTGGCCAGGGCAAGAGGCCAGAAATGGAGGCCATTTTCCATGGGGAAAATGAAGTCATTGGCCCAGGCTCTGGGTATCAGATGAAAGGTGGCATCTGGGGCTCTAAGGACTTGCAGGGTCCTAGTTGCTGCCAGCTTTATGTTTGGAAGAATCCAGCACAGTTTGCCAATTTCTCGCTAGGCACTGCCCTTCCTGCCAGGCCAAATGGCCAGAAATGTAGGGCATTTTCCATGGGAAAAATGTCCTTAACCCAGGGTCTCAGTAATATGTTCAAGGTGGCCTTTCAGGCTCTAAGGACTTTCAGGCTCCTAGTTGCTGGCAACTTTAGGTTTGGAAGAATCCAGCAAAGATTGTATCACTCTAGCTTGGCTCCCCACTTTCTGCCATGGTGAGTGGCTGCAAACACAGGCCATTTCCCAATGGAAAAAGAAGTCCTTTCCCCATGGTCTGCAAATCAAATGCAAGGTGGCCTTTGGGGCTCTAAGGACATGCAGGGTACTTCTTACTGGCAGCTTTCGATTTGGAGAAATCCAGCAAAGATTGCAAATTTCTTGCTGGGCACCCCCCTATTAGCCAGGGCGAGAGGCCAGAAATGGAGGCCATTTTCCATGGGGAAAATGAAGTCATTGGCCCAGGGTCTGGGTATCAGATGAAAGGTGGCATCTGGGGCTCTAAGGACTTGCAGGGTCTTAGTTGCTGCCAGCTTTAGGTTTGGAGAAATCCAGCAGAATTTTCAAATTTCCTGCTTGGCACCCTACTTTCTGCCAGGGCAAGTTGCAGCACAGGGATACTATTTCTATGGGAAAAAGAAGTAATTTCCCCATCATGTGGGTATCAGCAGAGAGGTGAAATTTGGGGCTCTAAGGAGCTGCAGGCTCCTCGTTGCCAGCAGGTTTAGTTTTGGAGAAAATCAGCCAAGTTTGCAAATTTCAGACAGGGAATGAAGCAGATGGCCGGGGCGAGTGGCCCCAAACTGACCCCATTTTCCATGGGGAAAAAAGTCATGTCCCCAGGGTCTGGGTATAAGATGAAAGGTGGCATCTGGGGCTCTAAGGACTTGCAGGGTCCTAGTTGCTGCCAGCATTGGGTTTGGAGAAATCCAGCAAAGATTGCATCACTCTAGCTTGGCTCCCCACTTTCTGCCATGGTGAGTGGCTGCAAACACAGGCCATTTCCCATGGGAAAAAGAAGTCCTTTCCCCACGGTCTGCAAATCAAATGCAAGGTGGCCTTTGGGGCTCTAAGGACTTGCAGGGTACTTCTTACTGGCAGCTTTCGATTTGGAGAAATCCAGCAAAGATTGCAAATTTCTTGCTGGGCACCACCCTATTGGCCAGGGCAAAAGGCCAGAAATGGAGGCCATTTTCCTTGGGGAAAATGAAGTCATTGGCCCAGGCTCTGGGTATCAGATGAAAGGTGGCCTTTGGGGCTCTAAGGACTTGCAGGGTCCTAGTTGCTGGCAGCTTTATGTTTGGAAGAATCCAGCACAGTTTGCAAATTTCTCGCTAGGCACAGCCTGCCTGCCAGGGCAAGTGGCCAGAAATGAAGGGCATTTTCCATGGGAAAAATGTCCTTAACCCAGGGTCTCAGTAATATGTTCAAGGTGGCCTTTCAGGCTCTAAGGACTTTCAGGCTCCTGGTTGCTGCCAACTTTAGGTTTGGAAGAATCCAGCAAAGATTGTATCACTCTAGCTTGGCTCCCCACTTTCTGCCATGGTGAGTGGCTGCAAACACAGGCCATTTCCCATGGGAAAAAGAAGTCCTTTCCCCACGGTCTGCAAATCAAATGCAAGGTGGCCTTTGGGGCTCTAAGGACTTGCCGGGTACTTCTTACTGGCAGCTTTAGATTTGGAGCAATCCAGCAAAGATTGCAAATTTCTTGCTGGGCACCACCCTATTGGCCAGGGCGAGAGGCCAGAAATGGAGGCCATTTTCCATGGGGAAAATGAAGTCATTGGCCCAGGGTCTGGGTATCAGATGAAAGGCGGCATCTGGGGCTCTAAGGACTTGCAGGGTCCAAGTTGCTGCCAGCATTAGGTTTGGAGAAATCCAGCAAAGATTGCATCACTCTAGCTTGGCTCCCCACTTTCTGCCATGGTGAGTGGCTGCAAACACAGGCCATTTCCCAATGGAAAAAGAAGTCCTTTCCCCAAGGTCTTCAAATCAAATGCAAGGTGGCCTTTGGGGCTCTAAGGACATGCAGGGTACTTCTTACTGGCAGCTTTCGA
This sequence comes from Agelaius phoeniceus, assembly GCF_051311805.1. Classification (NCBI taxonomy): domain Eukaryota; kingdom Metazoa; phylum Chordata; class Aves; order Passeriformes; family Icteridae; genus Agelaius; species Agelaius phoeniceus. Next base: position 6,511,439 of record NC_135293.1, read on the forward strand.
TTTGGAGAAATCCAGCAAAGATTGCAAATTTCTTGCTGGGCACCACCCTATTGGCCAGGGCGAGAGGCAAGAAATGGAGGCCATTTTCCATGGGGAAAATGAAGTCATTGGCCCAGGCTCTGGGTATCAGATGAAAGGTGGCATCTGGGGCTCTAAGGACTTGCAGGGTCTTAGTTGCTGCCAGCTTTAGGTTTGGAGAAATCCAGCAGAATTTTCAAATTTCCTGCTTGGCACCCTACTTTCTGCCAGGGCAAGTTGCAGCACAGGGATACTATTTCTATGGGAAAAAGAAGTAATTTCCCCATCATGTGGGTATCAGCAGAGAGGTGAAATTTGGGGCTCTAAGGAGCTGCAGGCTCCTCGTTGCCAGCAGCTTTAGTTTTGGAGAAAATCAGCCAAGTTTGCAAATTTCAGACAGGGAATGAAGCAGATGGCCGGGGCGAGTGGCCCCAAACTGACCCCATTTTCCATGGGGAAAAAAGTCATGTCCCCAGGGTCTGGGTATAAGATGAAAGGTGGCATCTGGGGCTCTAAGGACTTGCAGGGTCCTAGTTGCTGCCAGCATTGGGTTTGGAGAAATCCAGCAAAGATTGCATCACTCTAGCTTGGCTCCCCACTTTCTGCCATGTTGAGTGGCTGCAAACACAGGCCATTTCCCATGGGAAAAAGAAGTCCTTTCCCCACGGTCTGCAAATCAAATGCAAGGTGGCCTTTGGGGCTCTAAGGACTTGCCGGGTACTTCTTACTGGCAGCTTTCGATTTGGAGAAATCCAGCAAAGATTGCAAATTTCTTGCTGGGCACCACCCTATTGGCCAGGGCGAGAGGCCAGAAATGGAGGCCATTTTCCTTGGGGAAAATGAAGTCATTGGCCCAGGCTCTGGGTATCAGATGAAAGGTGGCATCTGGGGCTCTAAGGACTTGCAGGGTCCTAGTTGCTGCCAGCTTTATGTTTGGAAGAATCCAGCACAGTTTGCAAATTTCTCGCTCGGCACAGCCTTCCTGCCAGGCCAAGTGGCCACAAATGAAGGGCATTTTCCATGGGAGAAATGTCCTTAACCAAGGGTCTCAGTAATATGTTCAAGGTGGCCTTTCAGGCTCTAAGGACTTTCAGGCTCCTAGTTGCTGGCAACTTTAGGTTTGGAAGAATCCAGCAAAGATTGCATCACTCTAGCTTGGCTCCCCACTTTCTGCCATGGTGAGTGGCTGCAAACACAGGCCATTTCCCATGGGAAAAAGAAGTCCTTTCCCCATGGTCTGCAAATCAAATGCAAGGTGGCCTTTGGGGCTCTAAGGACATGCAGGGTACTTCTTACTGGCAGCTTTCGATTTGGAGAAATCCAGCAAAGATTGCAAATTTCTTGCTGGGCACCCCCCTATTAGCCAGGGCGAGAGGCCAGAAATGGAGGCCATTTTCCATGGGGAAAATGAAGTCATTGGCCCAGGGTCTGGGTATCAGATGAAAGGTGGCATCTGGGGCTCTAAGGACTTGCAGGGTCTTAGTTGCTGCCAGCTTTAGGTTTGGAGAAATCCAGCAGAATTTTCAAATTTCCTGCTTGGCACCCTACTTTCTGCCAGGGCAAGTTGCAGCACAGGGATACTATTTCTATGGGAAAAAGAAGTAATTTCCCCATCATGTGGGTATCAGCAGAGAGGTGAAATTTGGGGCTCTAAGGAGCTGCAGGCTCCTCGTTGCCAGCAGGTTTAGTTTTGGAGAAAATCAGCCAAGTTTGTAAATTTCAGACAGGGAATGAAGCAGATGGCCGGGGCGAGTGGCCCGAAACTGACCCCATTTTCCATGGGGAAAAAAGTCATGTCCCCAGGGTCTGGGTATAAGATGAAAGGTGGCATCTGGGGCTCTAAGGACTTGCAGGGTCCTAGTTGCTGCCAGCATTGGGTTTGGAGAAATCCAGCAAAGATTGCATCACTCTAGCTTGGCTCCCCACTTTCTGCCATGGTGAGTGGCTGCAAACACAGGCCATTTCCCATGGGAAAAAGAAGTCCTTTCCCCACGGTCTGCAAATCAAATGCAAGGTGGCCTTTGGGGCTCTAAGGACTTGCCGGGTACTTCTTACTGGCAGCTTTAGATTTGGAGCAATCCAGCAAAGATTGCAAATTTCTTGCTGGGCACCACCCTATTGGCCAGGGCGAGAGGCCAGAAATGGAGGCCATTTTCCATGGGGAAAATGAAGTCATTGGCCCAGGCTCTGGGTATCAGATGAAAGGCGGCATCTGGGGCTCTAAGGACTTTCAGGCTCCTAGTTGCTGGCAACTTTAGGTTTGGAAGAATCCAGCAAAGATTGTATCACTCTAGCTTGGCTCCCCACTTTCTGCCATGGTGAGTGGCTGCAAACACAGGCCATTTCCCATGGGAAAAAGAAGTCCTTTCCCCACGGTCTGCAAATCAAATGCAAGGTGGCCTTTGGGGCTCTAAGGACTTGCAGGGTACTTCTTACTGGCAGCTTTCGATTTGGAGAAATCCAGCAAAGATTGCAAATTTCTTGCTGGGCACCACCCTATTGGCCAGGGCGAGAGGCCAGAAATGGAGGCCATTTTCCATGGGGAAAATGAAGTCATTGGCCCAGGCTCTGGGTATCAGATGAAAGGTGGCATCTGGGGCTCTAAGGACTTGCAGGGTCTTAGTTGCTGCCAGCTTTAGGTTTGGAGAAATCCAGCAGAATTTTCAAATTTCCTGCTTGGCACCCTACTTTCTGCCAGGGCAAGTTGCAGCACAGGGATACTATTTCTATGGGAAAAAGAAGTAATTTCCCCATCATGTGGGTATCAGCAGAGAGGTGAAATTTGGGGCTCTAAGGAGCTGCAGGCTCCTCGTTGCCAGCAGGTTTAGTTTTGGAGAAAATCAGCCAAGTTTGCAAATTTCAGACAGGGAATGAAGCAGATGGCCGGGGCGAGTGGCCCGAAACTGACCCCATTTTCCATGGGGAAAAAAGTCATGTCCCCAGGGTCTGGGTATAAGATGAAAGGTGGCATCTGGGGCTCTAAGGACTTGCAGGGTCCTAGTTGCTGCCAGCATTGGGTTTGGAGAAATCCAGCAAAGATTGCATCACTCTAGCTTGGCTCCCCACTTTCTGCCATGGTGAGTGGCTGCAAACACAGGCCATTTCCCATGGGAAAAAGAAGTCCTTTCCCCACGGTCTGCAAATCAAATGCAAGGTGGCCTTTGGGGCTCTAAGGACTTGCAGGGTACTTCTAACTGGCAGCTTTTGATTTGGAGAAATCCAGCAAAGATTGCAAATTTCTTGCTGGGCACCACCCTATTGGCCAGGGCAAAAGGCCAGAAATGGAGGCCATTTTCCTTGGGGAAAATGAAGTCATTGGCCCAGGCTCTGGGTATCAGATGAAAGGTGGCCTTTGGGGCTCTAAGGACTTGCAGGGTCCTAGTTGCTGCCAGCTTTAGGTTTGGAGAAATCCAGCAGAATTTTCAAATTTCCTGCTTGGCACCCTACTTTCTACCAGGGCAAGTTGCAGCACAGGGATACTATTTCTATGGGAAAAAGAAGTAATTTCCCCATCATGTGGGTATCAGCAGAGAGGTGAAATTTGGGGCTCTAAGGAGCTGCAGGCTCCTCGTTGCCAGCAGGTTTAGTTTTGGAGAAAATCAGCCAAGTTTGCAAATTTCAGACAGGGAATGAAGCAGATGGCCGGGGCGAGTGGCCCCAAACTGACCCCATTTTCCATGGGGAAAAGAAGTCATTGGCCCAGGCTCTGGGTATCAGATGAAAGGTGGCATCTGGGGCTCTAAGGACTTGCAGGGTCCAAGTTGCTGCCAGCATTAGGTTTGGAGAAATCCAGCAAAGATTGCATCACTCTAGCTTGGCTCCCCACTTTCTGCCATGGTGAGTGGCTGCAAACACAGGCCATTTCCCATGGGAAAAAGAAGTCCTTTCCCCACGGTCTTCAAATGAAATGCAAGGTGGCCTTTGGAGCTCTAAGGACTTGCAGGGTACTTCTTACTGGCAGCTTTAGATTTGGAGCAATCCAGCAAAGATTGCAAATTTCTTGCTGGGCACCACCCTATTGGCCAGGGCGAGAGGCCAGAAATGGAGGCCATTTTCCATGGGGAAAATGAAGTCATTGGCCCAGGCTCTGGGTATCAGATGAAAGGTGGCATCTGGGGCTCTAAGGACTTGCAGGGTCCTAGTTGCTGCCAGCTTTATGTTTGGAAGAATCCAGCACAGTTTGCCAATTTCTCGCTAGGCACTGCCCTTCCTGCCAGGCCAAATGGCCAGAAATGTAGGGCATTTTCCATGGGAAAAATGTCCTTAACCCAGGGTCTCAGTAATATGTTCATGGTGGCCTTTCAGGCTCTAAGGACTTTCAGGGTCCTAGTTGCTGGCAACTTTAGGTTTGGAAGAATCCAGCAAAGATTGTATCACTCTAGCTTGGCTCCCCACTTTCTGCCATGGTGAGTGGCTGCAAACACAGGCCATTTCCCATGGGAAAAAGAAGTCCTTTCCCCATGGTCTGCAAATCAAATGCAAGGTGGCCTTTGGGGCTCTAAGGACATGCAGGGTACTTCTTACTGGCAGCTTTCGATTTGGAGAAATCCAGCAAAGATTGCAAATTTCTTGCTGGGCACCCCCCTATTGGCCAGGGCGAGAGGCCAGAAATGGAGGCCATTTTCCATGGGGAAAATGAAGTCATTGGCCCAGGCTCTGGGTATCAGATGAAAGGTGGCATCTGGGGCTCTAAGGACTTGCAGGGTCTTAGTTGCTGCCAGCTTTAGGTTTGGAGAAATCCAGCAGAATTTTCAAATTTCCTGCTTGGCACCCTACTTTCTGCCAGGGCAAGTTGCAGCACAGGGATACTATTTCTATGGGAAAAAGAAGTAATTTCCCCATCATGTGGGTATCAGCAGAGAGGTGAAATTTGGGGCTCTAAGGAGCTGCAGGCTCCTCGTTGCCAGCAGCTTTAGTTTTGGAGAAAATCAGCCAAGTTTGCAAATTTCAGACAGGGAATGAAGCAGATGGCCGGGGCGAGTGGCCCCAAACTGACCCCATTTTCCATGGGGAAAAAAGTCATGTCCCCAGGGTCTGGGTATAAGATGAAAGGTGGCATCTGGGGCTCTAAGGACTTGCAGGGTCCTAGTTGCTGCCAGCATTGGGTTTGGAGAAATCCAGCAAAGATTGCATCACTCTAGCTTGGCTCCCCACTTTCTGCCATGGTGAGTGGCTGCAAACACAGGCCATTTCCCATGGGAAAAAGAAGTCCTTTCCCCACGGTCTGCAAATCAAATGCAACGTGGCCTTTGGGGCTCTAAGGACTTGCAGGGTACTTCTAACTGGCAGCTTTCGATTTGGAGAAATCCAGCAAAGATTGCAAATTTCTTGCTGGGCACCACCCTATTGGCCAGGGCAAAAGGCCAGAAATGGAGGCCATTTTCCTTGGGGAAAATGAAGTCATTGGCCCAGGCTCTGGGTATCAGATGAAAGGTGGCCTTTGGGGCTCTAAGGACTTGCAGGGTCCTAGTTCCTGGCAGCTTTATGTTTTGAAGAATCCAGCACAGTTTGCAAATTTCTCGCTAGGCACAGCCTGCCTGCCAGGGCAAGTGGCCAGAAATGAAGGGCATTTTCCATGGGAAAAATGTCCTTAACCCAGGGTCTCAGTAATATGTTCAAGGTGGCCTTTCAGGCTCTAAGGACTTTCAGGGTCCTAGTTGCTGCCAACTTTAGGTTTGGAAGAATCCAGCAAAGATTGTATCACTCTAGCTTGGCTCCCCACTTTCTGCCATGGTGAGTGGCTGCAAACACAGGCCATTTCCCATGGGAAAAAGAAGTCCTTTCCCCACGGTCTGCAAATCAAATGCAAGGTGGCCTTTGGGGCTCTAAGGACTTGCAGGGTACTTCTTACTGGCAGCTTTAGATTTGGAGCAATCCAGCAAAGATTGCAAATTTCTTGCTGGGCACCACCCTATTGGCCAGGGCGAGAGGCCAGAAATGGAGGCCATTTTCCATGGGGAAAATGAAGTCATTGGCCCAGGGTCTGGGTATCAGATGAAAGGCGGCATCTGGGGCTCTAAGGACTTGCAGGGTCCAAGTTGCTGCCAGCATTAGGTTTGGAGAAATCCAGCAAAGATTGCATCACTCTAGCTTGGCTCCCCACTTTCTGCCATGGTGAGTGGCTGCAAACACAGGCCATTTCCCATGGGAAAAAGAAGTCCTTTCCCCAAGGTCTTCAAATCAAATGCAAGGTGGCCTTTGGGGCTCTAAGGACATGCAGGGTACTTCTTACTGGCAGCTTTCGATTTGGAGAAATCCAGCAAAGATTGCAAATTTCTTGCTGGGCACCACCCTATTGGCCAGGGCGAGAGGCAAGAAATGGAGGCCATTTTCCATGGGGAAAATGAAGTCATTGGCCCAGGGTCTGGGTATCAGATGAAAGGTGGCATCTGGGGCTCTAAGGACTTGCAGGGTCTTAGTTGCTGCCAGCTTTAGGTTTGGAGAAATCCAGCAGAATTTTCAAATTTCCTGCTTGGCACCCTACTTTCTGCCAGGGCAAGTTGCAGCACAGGGATACTATTTCTATGGGAAAAAGAAGTAATTTCCCCATCATGTGGGTATCAGCAGAGAGGTGAAATTTGGGGCTCTAAGGAGCTGCAGGCTCCTCGTTGCCAGCAGCTTTAGTTTTGGAGAAAATCAGCCAAGTTTGCAAATTTCAGACAGGGAATGAAGCAGATGGCCGGGGCGAGTGGCCCCAAACTGACCCCATTTTCCATGGGGAAAAAAGTCATGTCCCCAGGGTCTGGGTATAAGATGAAAGGTGGCATCTGGGGCTCTAAGGACTTGCAGGGTCCTAGTTGCTGCCAGCATTGGGTTTGGAGAAATCCAGCAAAGATTGCATCACTCTAGCTTGGCTCCCCACTTTCTGCCATGTTGAGTGGCTGCAAACACAGGCCATTTCCCATGGGAAAAAGAAGTCCTTTCCCCACGGTCTGCAAATCAAATGCAAGGTGGCCTTTGGGGCTCTAAGGACTTGCCGGGTACTTCTTACTGGCAGCTTTCGATTTGGAGAAATCCAGCAAAGATTGCAAATTTCTTGCTGGGCACCACCCTATTGGCCAGGGCAAAAGGCCAGAAATGGAGGCCATTTTCCTTGGGGAAAATGAAGTCATTGGCCCAGGCTCTGGGTATCAGATGAAAGGTGGCATCTGGGGCTCTAAGGACTTGCAGGGTCCTAGTTGCTGCCAGCTTTATGTTTGGAAGAATCCAGCACAGTTTGCAAATTTCTCGCTCGGCACAGCCTTCCTGCCAGGCCAAGTGGCCACAAATGAAGGGCATTTTCCATGGGAAAAATGTCCTTAACCAAGGGTCTCAGTAATATGTTCAAGGTGGCCTTTCAGTCTCTAAGGACTTTCAGGGTCATAGTTGCTGGCAACTTTAGGTTTGGTAGAATCCAGCAAAGATTGTATCACTCTAGCTTGGCTCCCCACTTTCTGCCATGGTGAGTGGCTGCAAACACAGGCCATTTCCTATGGGAAAAAGAAGTCCTTTCCCCACGGTCTGCAAATCAAATGCAAGGTGGCCTTTGGGGCTCTAAGGACATGCTGGGTACTTCTTACTGGCAGCTTTCGATTTGGAGAAATCCAGCAAAGATTGCAAATTTCTTGCTGGGCACCACCCTATTGGCCAGGGCGAGAGGCCAGAAATGGAGGCCATTTTCCATGGGGAAAATGAAGTCATTGGCCCAGGGTCTGGGTATCAGATGAAAGGTGGCATCTGGGGCTCTAAGGACTTGCAGGGTCCTAGTTGCTGCCAACTTTAGGTTTGGAAGAATCCAGCAAAGATTGTATCTCTCTAGCTTGGCTCCCCACTTTCTGCCATGGTGAGTGGCTGCAAACACAGGCCATTTCCCATGGGAAAAAGAAGTCCTTTCCCCACGGTCTGCAAATCAAATGCAAGGTGGCCTTTGGGGCTCTAAGGACTTGCAGGGTACTTCTTACTGGCAGCTTTCGATTTGGAGAAATCCAGCAAAGATTGCAAATTTCTTGCTGGGCACCCCCCTATTAGCCAGGGCGAGAGGCCAGAAATGGAGGCCATTTTCCATGGGGAAAATGAAGTCATTGGCCCAGGCTCTGGGTATCAGATGAAAGGTGGCATCTGGGGCTCTAAGGACTTGCAGGGTCTTAGTTGCTGCCAGCTTTAGGTTTGGAGAAATCCAGCAGAATTTTCAAATTTCCTGCTTGGCACCCTACTTTCTGCCAGGGCAAGTTGCAGCACAGGGATACTATTTCTATGGGAAAAAGAAGTAATTTCCCCATCATGTGGGTATCAGCAGAGAGGTGAAATTTGGGGCTCTAAGGAGCTGCAGGCTCCTCGTTGCCAGCAGCTTTAGTTTTGGAGAAAATCAGCCAAGTTTGTAAATTTCAGACAGGGAATGAAGCAGATGGCCGGGGCGAGTGGCCCGAAACTGACCCCATTTTCCATGGGGAAAAAAGTCATGTCCCCAGGGTCTGGGTATAAGATGAAAGGTGGCATCTGGGGCTCTAAGGACTTGCAGGGTCCTAGTTGCTGCCAGCATTGGGTTTGGAGAAATCCAGCAAAGATTGCATCACTCTAGCTTGGCTCCCCACTTTCTGCCATGGTGAGTGGCTGCAAACACAGGCCATTTCCCATGGGAAAAAGAAGTCCTTTCCCCACGGTCTGCAAATCAAATGCAAGGTGGCCTTTGGGGCTCTAAGGACTTGCAGGGTACTTCTTACTGGCAGCTTTCGATTTGGAGAAATCCAGCAAAGATTGCAAATTTCTTGCTGGGCACCACCCTATTGGCCAGGGCGAGAGGCCAGAAATGGAGGCCATTTTCCTTGGGGAAAATGAAGTCATTGGCCCAGGCTCTGGGTATCAGATGAAAGGTGGCCTTTGGGGCTCTAAGGACTTGCAGGGTCCTAGTTGCTGCCAGCTTTAGGTTTGGAGAAATCCAGCAGAATTTTCAAATTTCCTGCTTGGCACCCTACTTTCTGCCAGGGCAAGTTGCAGCACAGGGATACTATTTCTATGGGAAAAAGAAGTAATTTCCCCATCATGTGGGTATCAGCAGAGAGGTGAAATTTGGGGCTCTAAGGAGCTGCAGGCTCCTCGTTGCCAGCAGGTTTAGTATTTGAGAAAATCAGCCAAGTTTGCAAATTTCAGACAGGGAATGAAGCAGATGGCCGGGGCGAGTGGCCCCAGACTGACCCCATTTTCCATGGGGAAAAGAAGTCATGTCCCCAGGGTCTGGGTATCAGATGAAAGGCGGCATCTGGGGCTCTAAGGACTTGCAGGGTCCTAGTTGCTGCCAACTTTAGGTTTGGAAGAATCCAGCAAAGATTGTATCTCTCTAGCTTGGCTCCCCACTTTCTGCCATGGTGAGTGGCTGCAAACACAGGCCATTTCCCATGGGAAAAAGAAGTCCTTTCCCCACGGTCTGCAAATCAAATGCAAGGTGGCCTTTGGGGCTCTAAGGACTTGCAGGGTACTTCTTACTGGCAGCTTTCGATTTGGAGAAATCCAGCAAAGATTGCAAATTTCTTGCTGGGCACCACCCTATTGGCCAGGGCGAGAGGCCAGAAATGGAGGCCATTTTCCTTGGGGAAAATGAAGTCATTGGCCCAGGCTCTGGGTATCAGATGAAAGGTGGCCTTTGGGGCTCTAAGGACTTGCAGGGTCCTAGTTGCTGCCAGCTTTAGGTTTGGAGAAATCCAGCAGAATTTTCAAATTTCCTGCTTGGCACCCTATTTCTGCCAGGGCAAGTTGCAGCACAGGGATACTATTTCTATGGGAAAAAGAAGTAATTTCCCCATCATGTGGGTATCAGCAGAGAGGTGAAATTTGGGGCTCTAAGGAGCTGCAGGCTCCTCGTTGCCAGCAGGTTTAGTTTTGGAGAAAATCAGCCAAGTTTGCAAATTTCAGACAGGGAATGAAGCAGATGGCCGGGGCGAGTGGCCCCAAACTGACCCCATTTTCCATGGGGAAAAGAAGTCATTGGCCCAGGCTCTGGGTATCAGATGAAAGGTGGCATCTGGGGCTCTAAGGACTTGCAGGGTCCTAGTTGCTGCCAGCATTGGGTTTGGAGAAATACAGCAAAGATTGCATCACTCTAGCTTGGCTCCCCACTTTCTGCCATGGTGAGTGGCTGCAAACACAGGCCATTTCCCATGGGAAAAAGAAGTCCTTTCCCCACGGTCTGCGAATCAAATGCAAGGTGGCCTTTGGGGCTCTAAGGACTTGCAGTGTACTTCTTACTGGCAGCTTTCGATTTGGAGAAATCCAGCAAAGATTGCAAATTTCTTGCTGGGCACCACCCTATTGGCCAGGGCGAGAGGCCAGAAATGGAGGCCATTTTCCTTGGGGAAAATGAAGTCATTGGCCCAGGCTCTGGGTATCAGATGAAAGGTGGCCTTTGGGGCTCTAAGGACTTGCAGGGTCCTAGTTTCTGCCAGCTTTAGGTTTGGAGAAATCCAGCAGAATTTTCAAATTTCCTGCTTGGCACCCTACTTTCTGCCAGGGCAAGTTGCAGCACAGGGATACTATTTCTATGGGAAAAAGAAGTAATTTCCCCATCATGTGGGTATCAGCAGAGAGGTGAAATTTGGGGCTCTAAGGAGCTGCAGGCTCCTCGTTGCCAGCAGGTTTAGTTTTGGAGAAAATCAGCCAAGTTTGCAAATTTCAGACAGGGAATGAAGCAGATGGCCGGGGCGAGTGGCCCCAAACTGACCCCATTTTCCATGGGGAAAAGAAGTCATGTCCCCAGGGTCTGGGTATCAGATGAAAGGTGGCATCTGGGGCTCTAAAGACTTGCAGGGTCCTAGTTGCTGCCAGCATTAGGTTTGGAGAAATCCAGCAAAGATTGCATCACTCTAGCTTGGCTCCCCACTTTCTGCCATGGTGAGTGGCTGCAAACACAGGCCATTTCCCATGGGAAAAAGAAGTCCTTTCCCCACGGTCTTCAAATGAAATGCAAGGAGGCCTTTGGGGCTCTAAGGACTTGCAGGGTACTTCTTACTGGCAGCTTTAGATTTGGAGCAGTGCAGCAAAGATTGCAAATTTCTTGCTGGGCACCACCCTATTGGCCAGGGTGAGAGGCCAGAAATGGAGGCCATTTTCCTTGGGGAAAATGAAGTCATTGGCCCAGGGTCTGGGTATCAGATGAAAGGTGGCATCTGGGGCTCTAAGGACTTGCAGGGTCCTAGTTGCTGGCAGCTTTATGTTTGGAAGAATCCAGCACAGTTTGCAAATTTCTCATTAGGCACTGCCCTGCCTGCCAGGCCAAATGGCCAGAAATGAAGGGCATTTTCCATGGGAAAAATGTCCTTAACCCAGGGTCTCAGTAATATGTTCAAGGTGGCCTTTCAGGCTCTAAGGACTTTCAGGGTCCTAGTTGCTGGCAACTTTAGGTTTGGAAGAATCCAGCAAAGATTGTATCACTCTAGCTTGGCTCCCCACTTTCTGCCATGGTGAGTGGCTGCAAACACAGGCCATTTCCCATGGGAAAAAGAAGTCCTTTCCCCACGGTCTGCAAATCAAATGCAAGGTGGCCTTTGGGGCTCTAAGGACATGCAGGGTACTTCTTACTGGCAGCTTTAGATTTGGAGAAATCCAGCAAAATTGCAAATTTCTTGCTGGGCACCACCCTATTGGCCAGGGCGAGAGGCCAGAAATGGAGGCCATTTTCCATGGGGAAAATGAAGTCATTGGCCCAGGCTCTGGGTATCAGATGAAAGGTGGCCTTTGGGGCTCTAAGGACTTGCAGGGTCTTAGTTGCTGCCAGCTTTAGGTTTGGAGAAATCCAGCAGAATTTTCAAATTTCCTGCTTGGCACCCTACTTTCTGCCAGGGCAAGTTGCAGCACAGGGATACTATTTCTATGGGAAAAAGAAGTAATTTCCCCATCATGTGGGTATCAGCAGAGAGGTGAAATTTGGGGCTCTAAGGAGCTGCAGGCTCCTCGTTGCCAGCAGGTTTAGTTTTGGAGAAAATCAGCCAAGTTTGCAAATTTCAGACAGGGAATGAAGCAGATGGCCGGGGCGAGTGGCCCCAAACTGACCCCATTTTCCATGGGGAAAAGAAGTCATGTCTCCAGGCTCTGGGTATCAGATGAAAGGTGGCATCTGGGGCTCTAAAGACTTGCAGGGTCCTAGTTGCTGCCAGCATTAGGTTTGGAGAAATCCAGCAAAGATTGCATCACTCTAGCTTGGCTCCCCACTTTCTGCCATGGTGAGTGGCTGTAAACGGAGGCCATTTCCCATGGGAAAAAGAAGTCCTTTCCCCACGGTCTGCAAATCAAATGCAAGGTGGCCTTTGGGGCTCTAAGGACTTGCAGGGTACTTCTTACTGGCAGCTTTAGATTTGGAGCAATCCAGCAAAGATTGCAAATTTCTTGCTGGGCACCACCCTATTGGCCAGGGTGAGAGGCCAGAAAAGGAGGCCATTTTCCATGGGGAAAATGAAGTCATTGGCCCAGGCTCTGGGTATCAGATGAAAGGTGGCCTTTGGGGCTCTAAGGACTTGCAGGGTCCTAGTTGCTGCCAGCTTTAGGTTTGGAGAAATCCAGAAGAATTTTCAAATTTCCTGCTTGGCACCCTACTTTCTACCAGGGCAAGTTGCAGCACAGGGATACTATTTCTATGGGAAAAAGAAGTAATTTCCCCATCATGTGGGTATCAGCAGAGAGGTGAAATTTGGGGCTCTAAGGAGCTGCAGGCTCCTCGTTGCCAGCAGCTTTAGTTTTGGAGAAAATCAGCCAAGTTTGCAAATTTCAGACAGGGAATGAAGCAGATGGCCGGGGCGAGTGGCCCCAAACTGACCCCATTTTCCATGGGGAAAAGAAGTCATTGGCCCAGGCTCTGGGTATCAGATGAAAGGTGGCATCTGGGGCTCTAAGGACTTGCAGGGTCCTAGTTGCTGGCAACTTTAGGTTTGGAGAAATCCAGCAAAGATTGCATCACTCTAGCTTGGCTCCCCACTTTCTGCCATGGTGAGTGGCTGCAAACACAGGCCATTTCCCATGGGAAAAAGAAGTCCTTTCCCCACGGTCTTCAAATGAAATGCAAGGAGGCCTTTGGGGCTCTAAGGACTTGCAGGGTACTTCTTACTGGCAGCTTTAGATTTGGAGCAGTGCAGCAAAGATTGCAAATTTCTTGCTGGGCACAACCCTGTTGGCCAGGGCGAGAGGCCAGAAATGGAGGCCATTTTCCATGGGGAAAATGAAGTCATTGGCCCAGGGTCTGGGTATCAGATGAAAGGTGGCATCTGGGGCTCTAAGGACTTGCAGGGTCCTAGTTGCTGGCAGCTTTATGTTTGGAAGAATCCAGCACAGTTTGCAAATTTCTCATTAGGCACTGCCCTGCCTGCCAGGCCAAATGGCCAGAAATGAAGGGCATTTTCCATGGGAAAAATGTCCTTAACCCAGGGTCTCAGTAATATGTTCAAGGTGGCCTTTCAGGCTCTAAGGACTTTCAGGGTCCTAGTTGCTGGCAACTTTAGGTTTGGAAGAATCCAGCAAAGATTGTATCACTCTAGCTTGGCTCCCCACTTTCTGCCATGGTGAGTGGCTGCAAACACAGGCCATTTCCCAATGGAAAAAGAAGTCCTTTCCCCACGGTCTGCAAATCAAATGCAAGGTGGCCTTTGGGGCTCTAAGGACATGCAGGGTACTTCTTACTGGCAGCTTTAGATTTGGAGCAATCCAGCAAAGATTGCAAATTTCTTGCTGGGCACCACCCTATTGGCCAGGGCGAGAGGCCAGAAATGGAGGCCATTTTCCATGGGGAAAATGAAGTCATTGGCCCAGGCTCTGGGTATCAGATGAAAGGTGGCCTTTGGGGCTCTAAGGACTTGCAGGGTCTTAGTTGCTGCCAGCTTTAGGTTTGGAGAAATCCAGCAGAATTTTCAAATTTCCTGCTTGGCACCCTACTTTCTGCCAGGGCAAGTTGCAGCACAGGGATACTATTTCTATGGGAAAAAGAAGTAATTTCCCCATCATGTGGGTATCAGCAGAGAGGTGAAATTTGGGACTCTAAGGAGCTGCAGGCTCCTCGTTGCCAGCAGCTTTAGTTTTGGAGAAAATCAGCCAAGATTGCAAATTTCAGACAGGGAATGAAGCAGATGGCCGGGGCGAGTGGCCCCAAACTGACCCCATTTTCCATGGGGAAAAGAAGTCATGTCCCCAGGGTCTGGGTAGAAGATGAAAGGTGGCATCTGGGGCTCTAAGGACTTGCAGGGTCCTAGTTGCTGCCAGCATTAGGTTTGGAGAAATCCAGCAAAGATTGCATCACTCTAGCTTGGCTCCCCACTTTCTGCCATGGTGAGTGGCTGCAAACACAGGCCATTTCCCATGGGAAAAAGAAGTCCTTTCCCCACGGTCTTCAAATGAAATGCAAGGTGGCCTTTGGAGCTCTAAGGACTTGCAGGGTACTTCTTACTGGCAGCTTTAGATTTGGAGCAATCCAGCAAAGATTGCAAATTTCTTGCTGGGCACCACCCTATTGGCCAGGGCGAGAGGCCAGAAATGGAGGCCATTTTCCTTGGGGAAAATGAAGTCATTGGCCCAGGCTCTGGGTATCAGATGAAAGGTGGCATCTGGGGCTCTAAGGACTTGCAGGGTCCTAGTTGCTGGCAGCTTTATGTTTGGAAGAATCCAGCACAGTTTGCAAATTTCTCGCTAGGCACTGCCCTTCCTGCCAGGCCAAATGGCCAGAAATGTAGGGCATTTTCCATGGGAAAAATGTCCTTAACCCAGGGTCTCAGTAATATGTTCAAGGTGGCCTTTCAGGCTCTAAGGACTTTCAGGGTCCTAGTTGCTGGCAACTTTAGGTTTGGAAGAATCCAGCAAAGATTGTATCACTCTAGCTTGGCTCCCCACTTTCTGCCATGGTGAGTGGCTGCAAACACAGGCCATTTCCCATGGGAAAAAGAAGTCCTTTCCCCATGGTCTGCAAATCAAATGCAAGGTGGCCTTTGGGGCTCTAAGGAAATGCAGGGTACTTCTTACTGGCAGCTTTCGATTTGGAGAAATCCAGCAAAGATTGCAAATTTCTTGCTGGGCACCACCCTATTGGCCAGGGCGAGAGGCCAGAAATGGAGGCCATTTTCCATGGGGAAAATGAAGTCATTGGCCCAGGCTCTGGGTATCAGATGAAAGGTGGCCTTTGGGGCTCTAAGGACTTGCAGGGTCTTAGTTGCTGCCAGCTTTAGGTTTGGAGAAATCCAGCAGAATTTTCAAATTTCCTGCTTGGCACCCTACTTTCTGCCAGGGCAAGTTGCAGCACAGGGATACTATTTCTATGGGAAAAAGAAGTAATTTCCCCATCATGTGGGTATCAGCAGAGAGGTGAAATTTGGGGCTCTAAGGAGCTGCAGGCTCCTCGTTGCCAGCAGCTTTAGTTTTGGAGAAAATCAGCCAAGTTTGCAAATTTCAGACAGGGAATGAAGCAGATGGCCGGGGCGAGTGGCCCCAAACTGACCCCATTTTCCATGGGGAAAAGAAGTCATGTCCCCAGGGTCTGGGTATCAGATGAAAGGTGGCATCTGGGGCTCTAAAGACTTGCAGGGTCCTAGTTGCTGCCAGCATTAGGTTTGGAGAAATCCAGCAAAGATTGCATCACTCTAGCTTGGCTCCCCACTTTCTGCCATGGTGAGTGGCTGTAAACCGAGGCCATTTCCCATGGGAAAAAGAAGTCCTTTCCCCACGGTCTGCAAATCAAATGCAAGGTGGCCTTTGGGGCTCTAAGGACTTGCAGGGTACTTCTTACTGGCAGCTTTAGATTTGGAGCAATCCAGCAAAGATTGCAAATTTCTTGCTGGGCACCACCCTATTGGCCAGGGCGAGAGGCCAGAAAAGGAGGCCATTTTCCATGGGGAAAATGAAGTCATTGGCCCAGGCTCTGGGTATCAGATGAAAGGTGGCCTTTGGGGCTCTAAGGACTTGCAGGGTCCTAGTTGCTGCCAGCTTTAGGTTTGGAGAAATCCAGAAGAATTTTCAAATTTCCTGCTTGGCACCCTACTTTCTACCAGGGCAAGTTGCAGCACAGGGATACTATTTCTATGGGAAAAAGAAGTAATTTCCCCATCATGTGGGTATCAGCAGAGAGGTGAAATTTGGGGCTCTAAGGAGCTGCAGGCTCCTCGTTGCCAGCAGGTTTAGTTTTGGAGAAAATCAGCCAAGTTTGCAAATTTCAGACAGGGAATGAAGCAGATGGCCGGGGCGAGTGGCCCCAAACTGACCCCATTTTCCATGGGGAAAAGAAGTCATTGGCCCAGGCTCTGGGTATCAGATGAAAGGTGGCATCTGGGGCTCTAAGGACTTGCAGGGTCCTAGTTGCTGGCAGCTTTATGTTTGGAAGAATCCAGCACAGTTTGCAAATTTCTCGCTAGGCACAGCCTGCCTGCCAGGGCAAGTGGCCAGAAATGAAGGGCATTTTTTATGGGAAAAATGTCCTTAACCCAGGGTCTCAGTAATATCTTCAAGGTGGCCTTTCAGGCTCTAAGGACTTTCAGGCTCCTGGTTGCTGCCAACTTTAGGTTTGGAAGAATCCAGCAAAGATTGTATCACTCTAGCTTGGCTCCCCACTTTCTGCCATGGTGAGTGGCTGCAAACACAGGCCATTTCCCATGGGAAAAAGAAGTCCTTTCCCCACGGTCTGCAAATCAAATGCAAGGTGGCCTTTGGGGCTCTAAGGACTTGCAGGGTACTTCTTACTGGCAGCTTTAGATTTGGAGCAATCCAGCAAAGATTGCAAATTTCTTGCTGGGCACCACCCTATTGGCCAGGGCGAGAGGCCAGAAATGGAGGCCATTTTCCATGGGGAAAATGAAGTCATTGGCCCAGGGTCTGGGTATCAGATGAAAGGCGGCATCTGGGGCTCTAAGGACTTGCAGGGTCCAAGTTGCTGCCAGCATTAGGTTTGGAGAAATCCAGCAAAGATTGCATCACTCTAGCTTGGCTCCCCACTTTCTGCCATGGTGAGTGGCTGCAAACACAGGCCATTTCCCATGGGAAAAAGAAGTCCTTTCCCCAAGGTCTTCAAATCAAATGCAAGGTGGCCTTTGGGGCTCTAAGGACATGCAGGGTACTTCTTACTGGCAGCTTTAGATTTCGAGAAATCCAGCAAAGATTGCAAATTTCTTGCTGGGCACCACCCTATTGGCCAGGGCGAGAGGCAAGAAATGGAGGCCATTTTCCATGGGGAAAATGAAGTCATTGGCCCAGGGTCTGGGTATCAGATGAAAGGTGGCATCTGGGGCTCTAAGGACTTGCAGGGTCTTAGTTGCTGCCAGCTTTAGGTTTGGAGAAATCCAGCAGAATTTTCAAATTTCCTGCTTGGCACCCTACTTTCTGCCAGGGCAAGTTGCAGCACAGGGATACTATTTCTATGGGAAAAAGAAGTAATTTCCCCATCATGTGGGTATCAGCAGAGAGGTGAAATTTGGGGCTCTAAGGAGCTGCAGGCTCCTCGTTGCCAGCAGGTTTAGTTTTGGAGAAAATCAGCCAAGTTTGCAAATTTCAGACAGGGAATGAAGCAGATGGCCGGGGCGAGTGGCCCCAAACTGACCCCATTTTCCATGGGGAAAAAAGTCATGTCCCCAGGGTCTGGGTATAAGATGAAAGGTGGCATCTGGGGCTCTAAGGACTTGCAGGGTCCTAGTTGCTGCCAGCATTGGGTTTGGAGAAATCCAGTAAAGATTGCATCACTCTAGCTTGGCTCCCCACTTTCTGCCATGGTGAGTGGCTGCAAACACAGGCCATTTCCCAATGGAAAAAGAAGTCCTTTCCCCACGGTCTGCAAATCAAATGCAAGGTGGCCTTTGGGGCTCTAAGGACTTGCCGGGTACTTCTTACTGGCAGCTTTCGATTTGGAGAAATCCAGCAAAGATTGCAAATTTCTTGCTGGGCACCACCCTATTGGCCAGGGCAAAAGGCCAGAAATGGAGGCCATTTTCCTTGGGGAAAATGAAGTCATTGGCCCAGGCTCTGGGTATCAGATGAAAGGTGGCATCTGGGGCTCTAAGGACTTGCAGGGTCCTAGTTGCTGCCAGCTTTATGTTTGGAAGAATCCAGCACAGTTTGCAAATTTCTCGCTCGGCACAGCCTTCCTGCCAGGCCAAGTGGCCACAAATGAAGGGCATTTTCCATGGGAAAAATGTCCTTAACCAAGGGTCTCAGTAATATATTCAAGGTGGCCTTTCAGTCTCTAAGGACTTTCAGGGTCATAGTTGCTGGCAACTTTAGGTTTGGTAGAATCCAGCAAAGATTGTATCACTCTAGCTTGGCTCCCCACTTTCTGCCATGGTGAGTGGCTGCAAACACAGGCCATTTCCTATGGGAAAAAGAAGTCCTTTCCCCACGGTCTGCAAATCAAATGCAAGGTGGCCTTTGGGGCTCTAAGGACATGCTGGGTACTTCTTACTGGCAGCTTTCGATTTGGAGAAATCCAGCAAAGATTGCAAATTTCTTGCTGGGCACCACCCTATTGGCCAGGGCGAGAGGCCAGAAATGGAGGCCATTTTCCATGGGGAAAATGAAGTCATTGGCCCAGGGTCTGGGTATCAGATGAAAGGTGGCATCTGGGGCTCTAAGGACTTGCAGGGTCCTAGTTGCTGCCAACTTTAGGTTTGGAAGAATCCAGCAAAGATTGTATCTCTCTAGCTTGGCTCCCCACTTTCTGCCATGGTGAGTGGCTGCAAACACAGGCCATTTCCCATGGGAAAAAGAAGTCCTTTCCCCACGGTCTGCAAATCAAATGCAAGGTGGCCTTTGGGGCTCTAAGGACTTGCAGGGTACTTCTTACTGGCAGCTTTCGATTTGGAGAAATCCAGCAAAGATTGCAAATTTCTTGCTGGGCACCACCCTATTGGCCAGGGCGAGAGGCCAGAAATGGAGGCCATTTTTTTTGGGGAAAATGAAGTCATTGGCCCAGGCTCTGGGTATCAGATGAAAGGTGGCCTTTGGGGCTCTAAGGACTTGCAGGGTCCTAGTTGCTGCCAGCTTTAGGTTTGGAGAAATCCAGCAGAATTTTCAAATTTCCTGCTTGGCACCCTACTTTCTACCAGGGCAAGTTGCAGCACAGGGATACTATTTCTATGGGAAAAAGAAGTAATTTCCCCATCATGTGGGTATCAGCAGAGAGGTGAAATTTGGGGCTCTAAGGAGCTGCAGGCTCCTCGTTGCCAGCAGGTTTAGTTTTGGAGAAAATCAGCCAAGTTTGCAAATTTCAGACAGGGAATGAAGCAGATGGCCGGGGCGAGTGGCCCCAAACTGACCCCATTTTCCATGGGGAAAAGAAGTCATTGGCCCAGGCTCTGGGTATCAGATGAAAGGTGGCATCTGGGGCTCTAAGGACTTGCAGGGTCCAAGTTGCTGCCAGCATTAGGTTTGGAGAAATCCAGCAAAGATTGCATCACTCTAGCTTGGCTCCCCACTTTCTGCCATGGTGAGTGGCTGCAAACACAGGCCATTTCCCATGGGAAAAAGAAGTCCTTTCCCCACGGTCTTCAAATGAAATGCAAGGTGGCCTTTGGAGCTCTAAGGACTTGCAGGGTACTTCTTACTGGCAGCTTTAGATTTGGAGCAATCCAGCAAAGATTGCAAATTTCTTGCTGGGCACCACCCTATTGGCCAGGGCGAGAGGCCAGAAATGGAGGCCATTTTCCATGGGGAAAATGAAGTCATTGGCCCAGGCTCTGGGTATCAGATGAAAGGTGGCATCTGGGGCTCTAAGGACTTGCAGGGTCCTAGTTGCTGCCAGCTTTATGTTTGGAAGAATCCAGCACAGTTTGCAAATTTCTCGCTAGGCACTGCCCTTCCTGCCAGGCCAAATGGACAGAAATGTAGGGCATTTTCCATGGGAAAAATGTCCTTAACCCAGGGTCTCAGTAATATGTTCAAGGTGGCCTTTCAGGCTCTAAGGACTTTCAGGGTCCTAGTTGCTGGCAACTTTAGGTTTGGAAGAATCCAGCAAAGATTGTATCACTCTAGCTTGGCTCCCCACTTTCTGCCATGGTGAGTGGCTGCAAACACAGGCCATTTCCCATGGGAAAAAGAAGTCCTTTCCCCATGGTCTGCAAATCAAATGCAAGGTGGCCTTTGGGGCTCTAAGGACATGCAGGGTACTTCTTACTGGCAGCTTTCGATTTGGAGAAATCCAGCAAAGATTGCAAATTTCTTGCTGGGCACCCCCCTATTAGCCAGGGCGAGAGGCCAGAAATGGAGGCCATTTTCCATGGGGAAAATGAAGTCATTGGCCCAGGCTCTGGGTATCAGATGAAAGGTGGCATCTGGGGCTCTAAGGACTTGCAGGGTCTTAGTTGCTGCCAGCTTTAGGTTTGGAGAAATCCAGCAGAATTTTCAAATTTCCTGCTTGGCACCCTACTTTCTGCCAGGGCAAGTTGCAGCACAGGGATACTATTTCTATGGGAAAAAGAAGTAATTTCCCCATCATGTGGGTATCAGCAGAGAGGTGAAATTTGGGGCTCTAAGGAGCTGCAGGCTCCTCGTTGCCAGCAGGTTTAGTTTTGGAGAAAATCAGCCAAGTTTGTAAATTTCAGACAGGGAATGAAGCAGATGGCCGGGGCGAGTGGCCCGAAACTGACCCCATTTTCCATGGGGAAAAAAGTCATGTCCCCAGGGTCTGGGTATAAGATGAAAGGTGGCATCTGGGGCTCTAAGGACTTTCAGTGTCCTAGTTGCTGCCAGCATTGGGTTTGGAGAAATCCAGCAAAGATTGCATCACTCTAGCTTGGCTCCCCACTTTCTGCCATGGTGAGTGGCTGCAAACACAGGCCATTTCCCATGGGAAAAAGAAGTCCTTTCCCCACGGTCTGCAAATCAAATGCAAGGTGGCCTTTGGGGCTCTAAGGACTTGCAGGGTACTTCTTACTGGCAGCTTTCGATTTGGAGAAATCCAGCAAAGATTGCAAATTTCTTGCTGGGCACCACCCTATTGGCCAGGGCGAGAGGCCAGAAATGGAGGCCATTTTCCTTGGGGAAAATGAAGTCATTGGCCCAGGCTCTGGGTATCAGATGAAAGGTGGCCTTTGGGGCTCTAAGGACTTGCAGGGTCCTAGTTGCTGCCAGCTTTAGGTTTGGAGAAATCCAGCAGAATTTTCAAATTTCCTGCTTGGCACCCTACTTTCTGCCAGGGCAAGTTGCAGCACAGGGATACTATTTCTATGGGAAAAAGAAGTAATTTCCCCATCATGTGGGTATCAGCAGAGAGGTGAAATTTGGGGCTCTAAGGAGCTGCAGGCTCCTCGTTGCCAGCAGGTTTAGTTTTGGAGAAAATCAGCCAAGTTTGCAAATTTCAGACAGGGAATGAAGCAGATGGCCGGGGCGAGTGGCCCCAAACTGACCCCATTTTCCATGGGGAAAAGAAGTCATGTCCCCAGGGTCTGGGTATCAGATGAAAGGTGGCATCTGGGGCTCTAAAGACTTGCAGGGTCCTAGTTGCTGCCAGCATTAGGTTTGGAGAAATCCAGCAAAGATTGCATCACTCTAGCTTGGCTCCCCACTTTCTGCCATGGTGAGTGGCTGCAAACACAGGCCATTTCCCATGGGAAAAAGAAGTCCTTTCCCCACGGTCTTCAAATGAAATGCAAGGAGGCCTTTGGGGCTCTAAGGACTTGCAGGGTACTTCTTACTGGCAGCTTTCGATTTGGAGAAATCCAGCAAAGATTGCAAATTTCTTGCTGGGCACCACCCTATTGGCCAGGGTGAGAGGCCAGAAATGGAGGCCATTTTCCATGGGGAAAATGAAGTCATTGGCCCAGGGTCTGGGTATCAGATGAAAGGTGGCATCTGGGGCTCTAAGGACTTGCAGGGTCCTAGTTGCTGGCAGCTTTATGTTTGGAAGAATCCAGCACAGTTTGCAAATTTCTCATTAGGCACTGCCCTGCCTGCCAGGCCAAATGGCCAGAAATGAAGGGCATTTTCCATGGGAAAAATGTCCTTAACCCAGGGTCTCAGTAATATGTTCAAGGTGGCCTTTCAGGCTCTAAGGACTTTCAGGGTCCTAGTTGCTGGCAACTTTAGGTTTGGAAGAATCCAGCAAAGATTGTATCACTCTAGCTTGGCTCCCCACTTTCTGCCATGGTGAGTGGCTGCAAACACAGGCCATTTCCCAATGGAAAAAGAAGTCCTTTCCCCACGGTCTGCAAATCAAATGCAAGGTGGCCTTTGGGGCTCTAAGGACATGCAGGGTACTTCTTACTGGCAGCTTTAGATTTCGAGAAATCCAGCAAAATTGCAAATTTCTTGCTGGGCACCACCCTATTGGCCAGGGCGAGAGGCCAGAAATGGAGGCCATTTTCCATGGGGAAAATGAAGTCATTGGCCCCGGGTCTGGGTATCAGATGAAAGGCGGCATCTGGGGCTCTAAGGACTTTCAGGGTCCTAGTTGCTGCCAACTTTAGGTTTGGAAGAATCCAGCAAAGATTGTATCTCTCTAGCTTGGCTCCCCACTTTCTGCCATGGTGAGTGGCTGCAAACACAGGCCATTTCCCATGGGAAAAAGAAGTCCTTTCCCCACGGTCTGCAAATCAAATGCAAGGTGGCCTTTGGGGCTCTAAGGACTTGCAGGGTACTTCTTACTGGCAGCTTTCGATTTGGAGAAATCCAGCAAAGATTGCAAATTTCTTGCTGGGCACCACCCTATTGGCCAGGGCGAGAGGCCAGAAATGGAGGCCATTTTCCTTGGGGAAAATGAAGTCATTGGCCCAGGCTCTGGGTATCAGATGAAAGGTGGCCTTTGGGGCTCTAAGGACTTGCAGGGTCCTAGTTGCTGCCAGCTTTAGGTTTGGAGAAATCCAGCAGAATTTTCAAATTTCCTGCTTGGCACCCTACTTTCTGCCAGGGCAAGTTGCAGCACAGGGATACTATTTCTATGGGAAAAAGAAGTAATTTCCCCATCATGTGGGTATCAGCAGAGAGGTGAAATTTGGGGCTCTAAGGAGCTGCAGGCTCCTCGTTGCCAGCAGGTTTAGTTTTGGAGAAAATCAGCCAAGTTTGCAAATTTCAGACAGGGAATGAAGCAGATGGCCGGGGCGAGTGGCCCCAAACTGACCCCATTTTCCATGGGGAAAAAAGTCATGTCCCAAGGGTCTGGGTATAAGATGAAAGGTGGCATCTGGGGCTCTAAGGACTTGCAGGGTCCTAGTTGCTGCCAGCATTGGGTTTGGAGAAATCCAGCAAAGATTGCATCACTCTAGCTTGGCTCCCCACTTTCTGCCATGGTGAGTGGCTGCAAACACAGGCCATTTCCCATGGGAAAAAGAAGTCCTTTCCCCACGGTCTTCAAATGAAATGCAAGGAGGCCTTTGGGGCTCTAAGGACTTGCAGGGTACTTCTTAATGGCAGCTTTAGATTTGGAGCAGTGCAGCAAAGATTGCAAATTTCTTGCTGGGAACCACCCTGTTGGCCAGGGCGAGAGACCAGAAATGGAGGCCATTTTCCATGGGGAAAATGAAGTCATTGGCCCAGGGTCTGGGTATCAGATGAAAGGTGGCATCTGGGGCTCTAAGGACTTGCAGGGTCCTAGTTGCTGGCAGCTTTATGTTTGGAAGAATCCAGCACAGTTTGCAAATTTCTCATTAGGCACTGCCCTGCCTGCCAGGCCAAATGGCCAGAAATGAAGGGCATTTTCCATGGGAAAAATGTCCTTAACCCAGGGTCTCAGTAATATGTTCAAGGTGGCCTTTCAGGCTCTAAGGACTTTCAGGGTCCTAGTTGCTGCCAACTTTAGGTTTGGAAGAATCCAGCAAAGATTGTATCACTCTAGCTTGGCTCCCCACTTTCTGCCATGGTGAGTGGCTGCAAACACAGGCCATTTCCCATGGGAAAAAGAAGTCCTTTCCCCACGGTCTGCAAATCAAATGCAAGGTGGCCTTTGGGGCTCTAAGGACATGCAGGGTACTTCTTACTGGCAGCTTTAGATTTGGAGCAATCCAGCAAAGATTGCAAATTTCTTGCTGGGCACCACCCTATTGGCCAGGGCGAGAGGCCAGAAATGGAGGCCATTTTCCATGGGGAAAATGAAGTCATTGGCCCAGGCTCTGGGTATCAGATGAAAGGTGGCCTTTGGGGCTCTAAGGACTTTCAGGGTCTTAGTTGCTGCCAGCTTTAGGTTTGGAGAAATCCAGCAGAATTTTCAAATTTCCTGCTTGGCACCCTACTTTCTGCCAGGGCAAGTTGCAGCACAGGGATACTATTTCTATGGGAAAAAGAAGTAATTTCCCCATCATGTGGGTATCAGCAGAGAGGTGAAATTTGGGACTCTAAGGAGCTGCAGGCTCCTCGTTGCCAGCAGGTTTAGTTTTGGAGAAAATCAGCCAAGATTGCAAATTTCAGACAGGGAATGAAGCAGATGGCCGGGGCGAGTGGCCCCAAACTGACCCCATTTTCCATGGGGAAAAGAAGTCATGTCCCCAGGGTCTGGGTAGAAGATGAAAGGTGGCATCTGGGGCTCTAAGGACTTGCAGGGTCCTAGTTGCTGCCAGCATTAGGTTTGGAGAAATCCAGCAAAGATTGCATCACTCTAGCTTGGCTCCCCACTTTCTGCCATGGTGAGTGGCTGCAAACACAGGCCATTTCCCATGGGAAAAAGAAGTCCTTTCCCCACGGTCTTCAAATGAAATGCAAGGTGGCCTTTGGAGCTCTAAGGACTTGCAGGGTACTTCTTACTGGCAGCTTTAGATTTGGAGCAATCCAGCAAAGATTGCAAATTTCTTGCTGGGCACCACCCTATTGGCCAGGGCGAGAGGCCAGAAATGGAGGCCATTTTCCTTGGGGAAAATGAAGTCATTGGCCCAGGCTCTGGGTATCAGATGAAAGGTGGCATCTGGGGCTCTAAGGACTTGCAGGGTCCTAGTTGCTGCCAGCTTTATGTTTGGAAGAATCCAGCACAGTTTGCAAATTTCTCGCTAGGCACTGCCCTTCCTGCCAGGCCAAATGGCCAGAAATGTAGGGCATTTTCCATGGGAAAAATGTCCTTAACCCAGGGTCTCAGTAATATGTTCAAGGTGGCCTTTCAGGCTCTAAGGACTTTCAGGGTCCTAGTTGCTGGCAACTTTAGGTTTGGAAGAATCCAGCAAAGATTGTATCACTCTAGCTTGGCTCCCCACTTTCTGCCATGGTGAGTGGCTGCAAACACAGGCCATTTCCCATGGGAAAAAGAAGTCCTTTCCCCATGGTCTGCAAATCAAATGCAAGGTGGCCTTTGGGGCTCTAAGGACATGCAGGGTACTTCTTACTGGCAGCTTTCGATTTGGAGAAATCCAGCAAAGATTGCAAATTTCTTGCTGGGCACCACCCTATTGGCCAGGGCGAGAGGCCAGAAATGGAGGCCATTTTCCATGGGGAAAATGAAGTCATTGGCCCAGGCTCTGGGTATCAGATGAAAGGTGGCATCTGGGGCTCTAAGGACTTGCAGGGTCTTAGTTGCTGCCAGCTTTAGGTTTGGAGAAATCCAGCAGAATTTTCAAATTTCCTGCTTGGCACCCTACTTTCTGCCAGGGCAAGTTGCAGCACAGGGATACTATTTCTATGGGAAAAAGAAGTAATTTCCCAATCATGTGGGTATCAGCAGAGAGGTGAAATTTGGGGCTCTAAGGAGCTGCAGGCTCCTCGTTGCCAGCAGCTTTAGTTTTGGAGAAAATCAGCCAAGTTTGCAAATTTCAGACAGGGAATGAAGCAGATGGCCGGGGCGAGTGGCCCGAAACTGACCCCATTTTCCATGGGGAAAAAAGTCATGTCCCCAGGGTCTGGGTATAAGATGAAAGGTGGCATCTGGGGCTCTAAGGACTTGCAGGGTCCTAGTTGCTGCCAGCATTGGGTTTGGAGAAATCCAGCAAAGATTGCATCACTCTAGCTTGGCTCCCCACTTTCTGCCATGGTGAGTGGCTGCAAACACAGGCCATTTCCCATGGGAAAAAGAAGTCCTTTCCCCACGGTCTTCAAATGAAATGCAAGGAGGCCTTTGGGGCTCTAAGGACTTGCAGGGTACTTCTTACTGGCAGCTTTAGATTTGGAGCAGTGCAGCAAAAATTGCAAATTTCTTGCTGGGCACCACCCTGTTGGCCAGGGCGAGAGGCCAGAAATGGAGGCCATTTTCCATGGGGAAAATGAAGTCATTGGCCCAGGGTCTGGGTATCAGATGAAAGGTGGCATCTGGAGCTCTAAGGACTTGCAGGGTCCTAGTTGCTGGCAGCTTTATGTTTGGAAGAATCCAGCACAGTTTGCAAATTTCTCATTAGGCACTGCCCTGCCTGCCAGGCCAAATGGCCAGAAATGTAGGGCATTTTCCATGGGAAAAATGTCCTTAACCCAGGGTCTCAGTAATATGTTCAAGGTGGCCTTTCAGGCTCTAAGGACTTTCAGGGTCCTAGTTGCTGGCAACTTTAGGTTTGGAAGAATCCAGCAAAGATTGTATCACTCTAGCTTGGCTCCCCACTTTCTGCCATGGTGAGTGGCTGCAAACACAGGCCATTTCCCATGGGAAAAAGAAGTCCTTTCCCCACGGTCTGCAAATCAAATGCAAGGTGGCCTTTGGGGCTCTAAGGACTTGCAGGGTACTTCTTACTGGCAGCTTTAGATTTGGAGCAATCCAGCAAAATTGAAAATTTCTTTCTGGGCACCACCCTATTGGCCAGGGCGAGAGGCCAGAAATGGAGGCCATTTTCCATGGGGAAAATGAAGTCATTGGCCCAGGCTCTGGGTATCAGATGAAAGGTGGCCTTTGGGGCTCTAAGGACTTGCAGGGTCTTAGTTGCTGCCAGCTTTAGGTTTGGAGAAATCCAGCAGAATTTTCAAATTTCCTGCTTGGCACCCTACTTTCTGCCAGGGCAAGTTGCAGCACAGGGATACTATTTCTATGGGAAAAAGAAGTAATTTCCCCATCATGTGGGTATCAGCAGAGAGGTGAAATTTGGGGCTCTAAGGAGCTGCAGGCTCCTCGTTGCCAGCAGCTTTAGTTTTGGAGAAAATCAGCCAAGATTGCAAATTTCAGACAGGGAATGAAGCAGATGGCCGGGGCGAGTGGCCCCAAACTGACCCCATTTTCCATGGGGAAAAGAAGTCATGTCCCCAGGGTCTGGGTAGAAGATGAAAGGTGGCATCTGGGGCTCTAAGGACTTGCAGGGTCCTAGTTGCTGCCAGCATTAGGTTTGGAGAAATCCAGCAAAGATTGCATCACTCTAGCTTGGCTCCCCACTTTCTGCCATGGTGAGTGGCTGCAAACACAGGCCATTTCCCATGGGAAAAAGAAGTCCTTTCCCCACGGTCTTCAAATGAAATGCAAGGTGGCCTTTGGAGCTCTAAGGACTTGCAGGGTACTTCTTACTGGCAGCTTTAGATTTGGAGCAATCCAGCAAAGATTGCAAATTTCTTGCTGGGCACCACCCTATTGGCCAGGGCGAGAGGCCAGAAATGGAGGCCATTTTCCTTGGGGAAAATGAAGTCATTGGCCCAGGCTCTGGGTATCAGATGAAAGGTGGCATCTGGGGCTCTAAGGACTTGCAGGGTCCTAGTTGCTGCCAGCTTTATGTTTGGAAGAATCCAGCACAGTTTGCAAATTTCTCGCTAGGCACTGCCCTTCCTGCCAGGCCAAATGGCCAGAAATGTAGGGCATTTTCCATGGGAAAAATGTCCTTAACCCAGGGTCTCAGTAATATGTTCAAGGTGGCCTTTCAGGCTCTAAGGACTTTCAGGGTCCTAGTTGCTGGCAACTTTAGGTTTGGAAGAATCCAGCAAAGATTGTATCACTCTAGCTTGGCTCCCCACTTTCTGCCATGGTGAGTGGCTGCAAACACAGGCCATTTCCCATGGGAAAAAGAAGTCCTTTCCCCATGGTCTGCAAATCAAATGCAAGGTGGCCTTTGGGGCTCTAAGGACATGCAGGGTACTTCTTACTGGCAGCTTTCGATTTGGAGAAATCCAGCAAAGATTGCAAATTTCTTGCTGGGCACCACCCTATTGGCCAGGGCGAGAGGCCAGAAATGGAGGCCATTTTCCATGGGGAAAATGAAGTCATTGGCCCAGGCTCTGGGTATCAGATGAAAGGTGGCATCTGGGGCTCTAAGGACTTGCAGGGTCTTAGTTGCTGCCAGCTTTAGGTTTGGAGAAATCCAGCAGAATTTTCAAATTTCCTGCTTGGCACCCTACTTTCTGCCAGGGCAAGTTGCAGCACAGGGATACTATTTCTATGGGAAAAAGAAGTAATTTCCCAATCATGTGGGTATCAGCAGAGAGGTGAAATTTGGGGCTCTAAGGAGCTGCAGGCTCCTCGTTGCCAGCAGCTTTAGTTTTGGAGAAAATCAGCCAAGTTTGCAAATTTCAGACAGGGAATGAAGCAGATGGCCGGGGCGAGTGGCCCGAAACTGACCCCATTTTCCATGGGGAAAAAAGTCATGTCCCCAGGGTCTGGGTATAAGATGAAAGGTGGCATCTGGGGCTCTAAGGACTTGCAGGGTCCTAGTTGCTGCCAGCATTGGGTTTGGAGAAATCCAGCAAAGATTGCATCACTCTAGCTTGGCTCCCCACTTTCTGCCATGGTGAGTGGCTGCAAACACAGGCCATTTCCCATGGGAAAAAGAAGTCCTTTCCCCACGGTCTTCAAATGAAATGCAAGGAGGCCTTTGGGGCTCTAAGGACTTGCAGGGTACTTCTTACTGGCAGCTTTAGATTTGGAGCAGTGCAGCAAAAATTGCAAATTTCTTGCTGGGCACCACCCTGTTGGCCAGGGCGAGAGGCCAGAAATGGAGGCCATTTTCCATGGGGAAAATGAAGTCATTGGCCCAGGGTCTGGGTATCAGATGAAAGGTGGCATCTGGAGCTCTAAGGACTTGCAGGGTCCTAGTTGCTGGCAGCTTTATGTTTGGAAGAATCCAGCACAGTTTGCAAATTTCTCATTAGGCACTGCCCTGCCTGCCAGGCCAAATGGCCAGAAATGTAGGGCATTTTCCATGGGAAAAATGTCCTTAACCCAGGGTCTCAGTAATATGTTCAAGGTGGCCTTTCAGGCTCTAAGGACTTTCAGGGTCCTAGTTGCTGGCAACTTTAGGTTTGGAAGAATCCAGCAAAGATTGTATCACTCTAGCTTGGCTCCCCACTTTCTGCCATGGTGAGTGGCTGCAAACACAGGCCATTTCCCATGGGAAAAAGAAGTCCTTTCCCCACGGTCTGCAAATCAAATGCAAGGTGGCCTTTGGGGCTCTAAGGACTTGCAGGGTACTTCTTACTGGCAGCTTTAGATTTGGAGCAATCCAGCAAAATTGAAAATTTCTTTCTGGGCACCACCCTATTGGCCAGGGCGAGAGGCCAGAAATGGAGGCCATTTTCCATGGGGAAAATGAAGTCATTGGCCCAGGCTCTGGGTATCAGATGAAAGGTGGCCTTTGGGGCTCTAAGGACTTGCAGGGTCTTAGTTGCTGCCAGCTTTAGGTTTGGAGAAATCCAGCAGAATTTTCAAATTTCCTGCTTGGCACCCTACTTTCTGCCAGGGCAAGTTGCAGCACAGGGATACTATTTCTATGGGAAAAAGAAGTAATTTCCCCATCATGTGGGTATCAGCAGAGAGGTGAAATTTGGGGCTCTAAGGAGCTGCAGGCTCCTCGTTGCCAGCAGCTTTAGTTTTGGAGAAAATCAGCCAAGATTGCAAATTTCAGACAGGGAATGAAGCAGATGGCCGGGGCGAGTGGCCCCAAACTGACCCCATTTTCCATGGGGAAAAGAAGTCATGTCCCCAGGGTCTGGGTATAAGATGAAAGGTGGCATCTGGGGCTCTAAGGACTTGCAGGGTCCTAGTTGCTGCCAGCATTGGGTTTGGAGAAATCCAGCAAAGATTGCATCACTCTAGCTTGGCTCCCCACTTTCTGCCATGGTGAGTGGCTGCAAACACAGGCCATTTCCCATGGGAAAAAGAAGTCCTTTCCCCACGGTCTGCAAATCAAATGCAAGGTGGCCTTTGGGGCTCTAAGGACTTGCAGGGTACTTCTTACTGGCAGCTTTCGATTTGGAGAAATCCAGCAAAGATTGCAAATTTCTTGCTGGGCACCACCCTATTGGCCAGGGCGAGAGGCCAGAAATGGAGGCCATTTTCCTTGGGGAAAATGAAGTCATTGGCCCAGGCTCTGGGTATCAGATGAAAGGTGGCCTTTGGGGCTCTAAGGACTTGCAGGGTCCTAGTTGCTGCCAGCTTTAGGTTTGGAGAAATCCAGCAGAATTTTCAAATTTCCTGCTTGGCACCCTACTTTCTACCAGGGCAAGTTGCAGCACAGGGATACTATTTCTATGGGAAAAAGAAGTAATTTCCCCATCATGTGGGTATCAGCAGAGAGGTGAAATTTGGGGCTCTAAGGAGCTGCAGGCTCCTCGTTGCCAGCAGGTTTAGTTTTGGAGAAAATCAGCCAAGTTTGCAAATTTCAGACAGGGAATGAAGCAGATGGCCGGGGCGAGTGGCCCCAAACTGACCCCATTTTCCATGGGGAAAAGAAGTCATTGGCCCAGGCTCTGGGTATCAGATGAAAGGTGGCATCTGGGGCTCTAAGGACTTGCAGGGTCCAAGTTGCTGCCAGCATTAGGTTTGGAGAAATCCAGCAAAGATTGCATCACTCTAGCTTGGCTCCCCACTTTCTGCCATGGTGAGTGGCTGCAAACACAGGCCATTTCCCATGGGAAAAAGAAGTCCTTTCCCCACGGTCTTCAAATGAAATGCAAGGTGGCCTTTGGAGCTCTAAGGACTTGCAGGGTACTTCTTACTGGCAGCTTTAGATTTGGAGCAATCCAGCAAAGATTGCAAATTTCTTGCTGGGCACCACCCTATTGGCCAGGGCGAGAGGCCAGAAATGGAGGCCATTTTCCATGGGGAAAATGAAGTCATTGGCCCAGGCTCTGGGTATCAGATGAAAGGTGGCATCTGGGGCTCTAAGGACTTGCAGGGTCCTAGTTGCTGCCAGCTTTATGTTTGGAAGAATCCAGCACAGTTTGCCAATTTCTCGCTAGGCACTGCCCTTCCTGCCAGGCCAAATGGCCAGAAATGTAGGGCATTTTCCATGGGAAAAATGTCCTTAACCCAGGGTCTCAGTAATATGTTCAAGGTGGCCTTTCAGGCTCTAAGGACTTTCAGGGTCCTAGTTGCTGGCAACTTTAGGTTTGGAAGAATCCAGCAAAGATTGTATCACTCTAGCTTGGCTCCCCACTTTCTGCCATGGTGAGTGGCTGCAAACACAGGCCATTTCCCATGGGAAAAAGAAGTCCTTTCCCCATGGTCTGCAAATCAAATGCAAGGTGGCCTTTGGGGCTCTAAGGACATGCAGGGTACTTCTTACTGGCAGCTTTCGATTTGGAGAAATCCAGCAAAGATTGCAAATTTCTTGCTGGGCACCACCCTATTGGCCAGGGCGAGAGGCCAGAAATGGAGGCCATTTTCCATGGGGAAAATGAAGTCATTGGCCCAGGCTCTGGGTATCAGATGAAAGGTGGCATCTGGGGCTCTAAGGACTTGCAGGGTCTTAGTTGCTGCCAGCTTTAGGTTTGGAGAAATCCAGCAGAATTTTCAAATTTCCTGCTTGGCACCCTACTTTCTGCCAGGGCAAGTTGCAGCACAGGGATACTATTTCTATGGGAAAAAGAAGTAATTTCCCCATCATGTGGGTATCAGCAGAGAGGTGAAATTTGGGGCTCTAAGGAGCTGCAGGCTCCTCGTTGCCAGCAGGTTTAGTTTTGGAGAAAATCAGCCAAGTTTGCAAATTTCAGACAGGGAATGAAGCAGATGGCCGGGGCGAGTGGCCCCAAACTGACCCCATTTTCCATGGGGAAAAAAGTCATGTCCCCAGGGTCTGGGTATAAGATGAAAGGTGGCATCTGGGGCTCTAAGGACTTGCAGGGTCCTAGTTGCTGCCAGCATTGGGTTTGGAGAAATCCAGCAAAGATTGCATCACTCTAGCTTGGCTCCCCACTTTCTGCCATGGTGAGTGGCTGCAAACACAGGCCATTTCCCAATGGAAAAAGAAGTCCTTTCCCCACGGTCTGCAAATCAAATGCAAGGTGGCCTTTGGGGCTCTAAGGACTTGCAGGGTACTTCTAACTGGCAGCTTTCGATTTGGAGAAATCCAGCAAAGATTGCAAATTTCTTGCTGGGCACCACCCTATTGGCCAGGGCAAAAGGCCAGAAATGGAGGCCATTTTCCATGGGGAAAATGAAGTCATTGGCCCAGGCTCTGGGTATCAGATGAAAGGTGGCCTTTGGGGCTCTAAGGACTTGCAGGGTCCTAGTTCCTGGCAGCTTTATGTTTTGAAGAATCCAGCACAGTTTGCAAATTTCTCGCTAGGCACAGCCTGCCTGCCAGGGCAAGTGGCCAGAAATGAAGGGCATTTTTTATGGGAAAAATGTCCTTAACCCAGGGTCTCAGTAATATGTTCAAGGTGGCCTTTCAGGCTCTAAGGACTTTCAGGCTCCTGGTTGCTGCCAACTTTAGGTTTGGAAGAATCCAGCAAAGATTGTATCACTCTAGCTTGGCTCCCCACTTTCTGCCATGGTGAGTGGCTGCAAACACAGGCCATTTCCCATGGGAAAAAGAAGTCCTTTCCCCACGGTCTGCAAATCAAATGCAAGGTGGCCTTTGGGGCTCTAAGGACTTGCAGGGTACTTCTTACTGGCAGCTTTAGATTTGGAGCAATCCAGCAAAGATTGCAAATTTCTTGCTGGGCACCACCCTATTGGCCAGGGCGAGAGTCCAGAAATGGAGGCCATTTTCCATGGGGAAAATGAAGTCATTGGCCCAGGGTCTGGGTATAAGATGAAAGGCGGCATCTGGGGCTCTAAGGACTTGCAGGGTCCAAGTTGCTGCCAGCATTAGGTTTGGAGAAATCCAGCAAAGATTGCATCACTCTAGCTTGGCTCCCCACTTTCTGCCATGGTGAGTGGCTGCAAACACAGGCCATTTCCCATGGGAAAAAGAAGTCCTTTCCCCAAGGTCTTCAAATCAAATGCAAGGTGGCCTTTGGGGCTCTAAGGACATGCAGGGTACTTCTTACTGGCAGCTTTAGATTTCGAGAAATCCAGCAAAGATTGCAAATTTCTTGCTGGGCACCACCCTATTGGCCAGGGCGAGAGGCAAGAAATGGAGGCCATTTTCCTTGGGGAAAATGAAGTCATTGGCCCAGGCTCTGGGTATCAGATGAAAGGTGGCATCTGGGGCTCTAAGGACTTGCAGGGTCTTAGTTGCTGCCAGCTTTAGGTTTGGAGAAATCCAGCAGAATTTTCAAATTTCCTGCTTGGCACCCTACTTTCTGCCAGGGCAAGTTGCAGCACAGGGATACTATTTCTATGGGAAAAAGAAGTAATTTCCCCATCATGTGGGTATCAGCAGAGAGGTGAAATTTGGGGCTCTAAGGAGCTGCAGGCTCCTCGTTGCCAGCAGGTTTAGTTTTGGAGAAAATCAGCCAAGTTTGCAAATTTCAGACAGGGAATGAAGCAGATGGCCGGGGCGAGTGGCCCCAAACTGACCCCATTTTCCATGGGGAAAAGAAGTCATGTCCCCAGGGTCTGGGTATCAGATGAAAGGTGGCATCTGGGGCTCTAAAGACTTGCAGGGTCCTAGTTGCTGCCAGCATTAGGTTTGGAGAAATCCAGCAAAGATTGCATCACTCTAGCTTGGCTCCCCACTTTCTGCCATGGTGAGTGGCTGCAAACACAGGCCATTTCCCATGGGAAAAAGAAGTCCTTTCCCCACGGTCTTCAAATGAAATGCAAGGAGGCCTTTGGGGCTCTAAGGACATGCAGGGTACTTCTTACTGGCAGCTTTAGATTTGGAGCAGTGCAGCAAAGATTGCAAATTTCTTGCTGGGCACCACCCTATTGGCCAGGGTGAGAGGCCAGAAATGGAGGCCATTTTCCATGGGGAAAATGAAGTCATTGGCCCAGGGTCTGGGTATCAGATGAAAGGTGGCATCTGGGGCTCTAAGGACTTGCAGGGTCCTAGTTGCTGGCAGCTTTATGTTTGGAAGAATCCAGCACAGTTTGCAAATTTCTCATTAGGCACTGCCCTGCCTGCCAGGCCAAATGGCCAGAAATGAAGGGCATTTTCCATGGGAAAAATGTCCTTAACCCAGGGTCTCAGTAATATGTTCAAGGTGGCCTTTCAGGCTCTAAGGACTTTCAGGGTCCTAGTTGCTGGCAACTTTAGGTTTGGAAGAATCCAGCAAAGATTGTATCACCCTAGCTTGGCTCCCCACTTTCTGCCATGGTGAGTGGCTGCAAACACAGGCCATTTCCCAATGGAAAAAGAAGTCCTTTCCCCACGGTCTGCAAATCAAATGCAAGGTGGCCTTTGGGGCTCTAAGGACATGCAGGGTACTTCTTACTGGCAGCTTTAGATTTCGAGAAATCCAGCAAAATTGCAAATTTCTTGCTGGGCACCACCCTATTGGCCAGGGCGAGAGGCCAGAAATGGAGGCCATTTTCCATGGGGAAAATGAAGTCATTGGCCCCGGGTCTGGGTATCAGATGAAAGGCGGCATCTGGGGCTCTAAGGACTTGCAGGGTCCTAGTTGCTGCCAACTTTAGGTTTGGAAGAATCCAGCAAAGATTGTATCTCTCTAGCTTGGCTCCCCACTTTCTGCCATGGTGAGTGGCTGCAAACACAGGCCATTTCCCATGGGAAAAAGAAGTCCTTTCCCCACGGTCTGCAAATCAAATGCAAGGTGGCCTTTGGGGCTCTAAGGACTTGCAGGGTACTTCTTACTGGCAGCTTTCGATTTGGAGAAATCCAGCAAAGATTGCAAATTTCTTGCTGGGCACCACCCTATTGGCCAGGGCGAGAGGCCAGAAATGGAGGCCATTTTCCTTGGGGAAAATGAAGTCATTGGCCCAGGCTCTGGGTATCAGATGAAAGGTGGCCTTTGGGGCTCTAAGGACTTGCAGGGTCCTAGTTGCTGCCAGCTTTAGGTTTGGAGAAATCCAGCAGAATTTTCAAATTTCCTGCTTGGCACCCTACTTTCTGCCAGGGCAAGTTGCAGCACAGGGATACTATTTCTATGGGAAAAAGAAGTAATTTCCCCATCATGTGGGTATCAGCAGAGAGGTGAAATTTGGGGCTCTAAGGAGCTGCAGGCTCCTCGTTGCCAGCAGGTTTAGTTTTGGAGAAAATCAGCCAAGTTTGCAAATTTCAGACAGGGAATGAAGCAGATGGCCGGGGCGAGTGGCCCCAAACTGACCCCATTTTCCATGGGGAAAAGAAGTCATTGGCCCAGGCTCTGGGTATCAGATGAAAGGTGGCATCTGGGGCTCTAAGGACTTGCAGGGTCCTAGTTGCTGCCAGCATTGGGTTTGGAGAAATCCAGCAAAGATTGCATCACTCTAGCTTGGCTCCCCACTTTCTGCCATGGTGAGTGGCTGCAAACACAGGCCATTTCCCATGGGAAAAAGAAGTCCTTTCCCCACGGTCTGCAAATCAAATGCAAGGTGGCCTTTGGGGATCTAAGGACTTGCAGGGTACTTCTTACTGGCAGCTTTCGATTTGGAGCAATCCAGCAAAGATTGCAAATTTCTTGCTTGGCACCACCCTATTAGCCAGGGCGAGAGGCCAGAAATGGAGGCCATTTTCCATGGGGAAAATGAAGTCATTGGCCCAGGCTCTGGGTATCAGATGAAAGGTGGCATCTGGGGCTCTAAGGACTTGCAGGGTCTTAGTTGCTGCCAGCTTTAGGTTTGGAGAAATCCAGCAGAATTTTCAAATTTCCTGCTTGGCACCCTACTTTCTGCCAGGGCAAGTTGCAGCACAGGGATACTATTTCTATGGGAAAAAGAAGTAATTTCCCCATCATGTGGGTATCAGCAGAGAGGTGAAATTTGGGGCTCTAAGGAGCTGCAGGCTCCTCGTTGCCAGCAGGTTTAGTTTTGGAGAAAATCAGCCAAGTTTGCAAATTTCAGACAGGGAATGAAGCAGATGGCCGGGGCGAGTGGCCCCAAACTGACCCCATTTTCCATGGGGAAAAAAGTCATGTCCCAAGGGTCTGGGTATAAGATGAAAGGTGGCATCTGGGGCTCTAAGGACTTGCAGGGTCCTAGTTGCTGCCAGCATTGGGTTTGGAGAAATACAGCAAAGATTGCATCACTCTAGCTTGGCTCCCCACTTTCTGCCATGGTGAGTGGCTGCAAACACAGGCCATTTCCCATGGGAAAAAGAAGTCCTTTCCCCACGGTCTGCGAATCAAATGCAAGGTGGCCTTTGGGGCTCTAAGGACTTGCAGTGTACTTCTTACTGGCAGCTTTCGATTTGGAGAAATCCAGCAAAGATTGCAAATTTCTTGCTGGGCACCACCCTATTGGCCAGGGCGAGAGGCCAGAAATGGAGGCCATTTTCCTTGGGGAAAATGAAGTCATTGGCCCAGGCTCTGGGTATCAGATGAAAGGTGGCCTTTGGGGCTCTAAGGACTTGCAGGGTCCTAGTTGCTGCCAGCTTTAGGTTTGGAGAAATCCAGCAGAATTTTCAAATTTCCTGCTTGGCACCCTACTTTCTGCCAGGGCAAGTTGCAGCACAGGGATACTATTTCTATGGGAAAAAGAAGTAATTTCCCCATCATGTGGGTATCAGCAGAGAGGTGAAATTTGGGGCTCTAAGGAGCTGCAGGCTCCTCGTTGCCAGCAGGTTTAGTTTTGGAGAAAATCAGCCAAGTTTGCAAATTTCAGACAGGGAATGAAGCAGATGGCCGGGGCGAGTGGCCCCAAACTGACCCCATTTTCCATGGGGAAAAGAAGTCATGTCCCCAGGGTCTGGGTATCAGATGAAAGGTGGCATCTGGGGCTCTAAAGACTTGCAGGGTCCTAGTTGCTGCCAGCATTAGGTTTGGAGAAATCCAGCAAAGATTGCATCACTCTAGCTTGGCTCCCCACTTTCTGCCATGGTGAGTGGCTGCAAACACAGGCCATTTCCCATGGGAAAAAGAAGTCCTTTCCCCACGGTCTTCAAATGAAATGCAAGGAGGCCTTTGGGGCTCTAAGGACTTGCAGGGTACTTCTTACTGGCAGCTTTAGATTTGGAGCAGTGCAGCAAAGATTGCAAATTTCTTGCTGGGCACCACCCTATTGGCCAGGGTGAGAGGCCAGAAATGGAGGCCATTTTCCATGGGGAAAATGAAGTCATTGGCCCAGGGTCTGGGTATCAGATGAAAGGTGGCATCTGGGGCTCTAAGGACTTGCAGGGTCCTAGTTGCTGGCAGCTTTATGTTTGGAAGAATCCAGCACAGTTTGCAAATTTCTCATTAGGCACTGCCCTGCCTGCCAGGCCAAATGGCCAGAAATGAAGGGCATTTTCCATGGGAAAAATGTCCTTAACCCAGGGTCTCAGTAATATGTTCAAGGTGGCCTTTCAGGCTCTAAGGACTTTCAGGGTCCTAGTTGCTGGCAACTTTAGGTTTGGAAGAATCCAGCAAAGATTGTATCACTCTAGCTTGGCTCCCCACTTTCTGCCATGGTGAGTGGCTGCAAACACAGGCCATTTCCCAATGGAAAAAGAAGTCCTTTCCCCACGGTCTGCAAATCAAATGCAAGGTGGCCTTTGGGGCTCTAAGGACATGCAGGGTACTTCTTACTGGCAGCTTTAGATTTGGAGAAATCCAGCAAAATTGCAAATTTCTTGCTGGGCACCACCCTATTGGCCAGGGCGAGAGGCCAGAAATGGAGGCCATTTTCCATGGGGAAAATGAAGTCATTGGCCCAGGCTCTGGGTATCAGATGAAAGGTGGCCTTTGGGGCTCTAAGGACTTGCAGGGTCTTAGTTGCTGCCAGCTTTAGGTTTGGAGAAATCCAGCAGAATTTTCAAATTTCCTGCTTGGCACCCTACTTTCTGCCAGGGCAAGTTGCAGCACAGGGATACTATTTCTATGGGAAAAAGAAGTAATTTCCCCATCATGTGGGTATCAGCAGAGAGGTGAAATTTGGGGCTCTAAGGAGCTGCAGGCTCCTCGTTGCCAGCAGGTTTAGTTTTGGAGAAAATCAGCCAAGTTTGCAAATTACAGACAGGGAATGAAGTAGATGGCCGGGGCGAGTGGCCCCAAACTGACCCCATTTTCCATGGGGAAAAGAAGTCATGTCCCCAGGCTCTGGGTATCAGATGAAAGGTGGCATCTGGGGCTCTAAAGACTTGCAGGGTCCTAGTTGCTGCCAGCATTAGGTTTGGAGAAATCCAGCAAAGATTGCATCACTCTAGCTTGGCTCCCCACTTTCTGCCATGGTGAGTGGCTGTAAACGGAGGCCATTTCCCATGGGAAAAAGAAGTCCTTTCCCCACGGTCTGCAAATCAAATGCAAGGTGGCCTTTGGGGCTCTAAGGACTTGCAGGGTACTTCTTACTGGCAGCTTTAGATTTGGAGCAATCCAGCAAAGATTGCAAATTTCTTGCTGGGCACCACCCTATTGGCCAGGGTGAGAGGCCAGAAAAGGAGGCCATTTTCCATGGGGAAAATGAAGTCATTGGCCCAGGCTCTGGGTATCAGATGAAAGGTGGCCTTTGGGGCTCTAAGGACTTGCAGGGTCCTAGTTGCTGCCAGCTTTAGGTTTGGAGAAATCCAGAAGAATTTTCAAATTTCCTGCTTGGCACCCTACTTTCTACCAGGGCAAGTTGCAGCACAGGGATACTATTTCTATGGGAAAAAGAAGTAATTTCCCCATCATGTGGGTATCAGCAGAGAGGTGAAATTTGGGGCTCTAAGGAGCTGCAGGCTCCTCGTTGCCAGCAGGTTTAGTTTTGGAGAAAATCAGCCAAGTTTGCAAATTTCAGACAGGGAATGAAGCAGATGGCCGGGGCGAGTGGCCCCAAACTGACCCCATTTTCCATGGGGAAAAGAAGTCATTGGCCCAGGCTCTGGGTATCAGATGAAAGGTGGCATCTGGGGCTCTAAGGACTTGCAGGGTCCTAATTGCTGCCAGCATTAGGTTTGGAGAAATCCAGCAAAGATTGCATCACTCTAGCTTGGCTCCCCACTTTCTGCCATGGTGAGTGGCTGCAAACACAGGCCATTTCCCATGGGAAAAAGAAGTCCTTTCCCCACGGTCTGCGAATCAAATGCAAGGTGGCCTTTGGAGCTCTAAGGACTTGCAGGGTTCTTCTTACTGGCAGCTTTAGATTTGGAGCAATCCAGCAAAGATTGCAAATTTCTTGCTGGGCACCACCCTATTGGCCAGGGCGAGAGGCCAGAAATGGAGGCCATTTTCCATGGGGAAAATGAAGTCATTGGCCCAGGCTCTGGGTATCAGATGAAAGGTGGCATCTGGGGCTCTAAGGACTTGCAGGGTCCTAGTTGCTGCCAGCTTTATGTTTGGAAGAATCCAGCACAGTTTGCAAATTTCTCGCTAGGCACTGCCCTTCCTGCCAGGCCAAATGGCCAGAAATGTAGGGCATTTTCCATGGGAAAAATGTCCTTAACCCAGGGTCTCAGTAATATGTTCAAGGTGGCCTTTCAGGCTCTAAGGACTTTCAGGGTCCTAGTTGCTGGCAACTTTAGGTTTGGAAGAATCCAGCAAAGATTGTATCACTCTAGCTTGGCTCCCCACTTTCTGCCATGGTGAGTGGCTGCAAACACAGGCCATTTCCCATGGGAAAAAGAAGTCCTTTCCCCATGGTCTGCAAATCAAATGCAAGGTGGCCTTTGGGGCTCTAAGGACATGCAGGGTACTTCTTACTGGCAGCTTTCGATTTGGAGAAATCCAGCAAAGATTGCAAATTTCTTGCTGGGCACCACCCTATTAGCCAGGGCGAGAGGCCAGAAATGGAGGCCATTTTCCATGGGGAAAATGAAGTCATTGGCCCAGGGTCTGGGTATCAGATGAAAGGTGGCATCTGGGGCTCTAAGGACTTGCAGGGTCTTAGTTGCTGCCAGCTTTAGGTTTGGAGAAATCCAGCAGAATTTTCAAATTTCCTGCTTGGCACCCTACTTTCTGCCAGGGCAAGTTGCAGCACAGGGATACTATTTCTATGGGAAAAAGAAGTAATTTCCCCATCATGTGGGTATCAGCAGAGAGGTGAAATTTGGGGCTCTAAGGAGCTGCAGGCTCCTCGTTGCCAGCAGGTTTAGTTTTGGAGAAAATCAGCCAAGTTTGTAAATTTCAGACAGGGAATGAAGCAGATGGCCGGGGCGAGTGGCCCGAAACTGACCCCATTTTCCATGGGGAAAAAAGTCATGTCCCCAGGGTCTGGGTATAAGATGAAAGGTGGCATCTGGGGCTCTAAGGACTTTCAGTGTCCTAGTTGCTGCCAGCATTGGGTTTGGAGAAATCCAGCAAAGATTGCATCACTCTAGCTTGGCTCCCCACTTTCTGCCATGGTGAGTGGCTGCAAACACAGGCCATTTCCCATGGGAAAAAGAAGTCCTTTCCCCACGGTCTGCAAATCAAATGCAAGGTGGCCTTTGGGGCTCTAAGGACTTGCAGGGTACTTCTTACTGGCAGCTTTCGATTTGGAGAAATCCAGCAAAGATTGCAAATTTCTTGCTGGGCACCACCCTATTGGCCAGGGCGAGAGGCCAGAAATGGAGGCCATTTTCCTTGGGGAAAATGAAGTCATTGGCCCAGGCTCTGGGTATCAGTTGAAAGGTGGCCTTTGGGGCTCTAAGGACTTGCAGGGTCCTAGTTGCTGCCAGCTTTAGGTTTGGAGAAATCCAGCAGAATTTTCAAATTTCCTGCTTGGCACCCTACTTTCTGCCAGGGCAAGTTGCAGCACAGGGATACTATTTCTATGGGAAAAAGAAGTAATTTCCCCATCATGTGGGTATCAGCAGAGAGGTGAAATTTGGGGCTCTAAGGAGCTGCAGGCTCCTCGTTGCCAGCAGGTTTAGTTTTGGAGAAAATCAGCCAAGTTTGCAAATTTCAGACAGGGAATGAAGCAGATGGCCGGGGCGAGTGGCCCCAAACTGACCCCATTTTCCATGGGGAAAAGAAGTCATGTCCCCAGGGTCTGGGTATCAGATGAAAGGTGGCATCTGGGGCTCTAAAGACTTGCAGGGTCCTAGTTGCTGCCAGCATTAGGTTTGGAGAAATCCAGCAAAGATTGCATCACTCTAGCTTGGCTCCCCACTTTCTGCCATGGTGAGTGGCTGCAAACACAGGCCATTTCCCATGGGAAAAAGAAGTCCTTTCCCCACGGTCTTCAAATGAAATGCAAGGAGGCCTTTGGGGCTCTAAGGACATGCAGGGTACTTCTTACTGGCAGCTTTAGATTTGGAGCAGTGCAGCAAAGATTGCAAATTTCTTGCTGGGCACCACCCTATTGGCCAGGGTGAGAGGCCAGAAATGGAGGCCATTTTCCATGGGGAAAATGAAGTCATTGGCCCAGGGTCTGGGTATCAGATGAAAGGTGGCATCTGGGGCTCTAAGGACTTGCAGGGTCCTAGTTGCTGGCAGCTTTATGTTTGGAAGAATCCAGCACAGTTTGCAAATTTCTCATTAGGCACTGCCCTGCCTGCCAGGCCAAATGGCCAGAAATGAAGGGCATTTTCCATGGGAAAAATGTCCTTAACCCAGGGTCTCAGTAATATGTTCAAGGTGGCCTTTCAGGCTCTAAGGACTTTCAGGGTCCTAGTTGCTGGCAACTTTAGGTTTGGAAGAATCCAGCAAAGATTGTATCACTCTAGCTTGGCTCCCCACTTTCTGCCATGGTGAGTGGCTGCAAACACAGGCCATTTCCCAATGGAAAAAGAAGTCCTTTCCCCACGGTCTGCAAATCAAATGCAAGGTGGCCTTTGGGGCTCTAAGGACATGCAGGGTACTTCTTACTGGCAGCTTTAGATTTCGAGAAATCCAGCAAAATTGCAAATTTCTTGCTGGGCACCACCCTATTGGCCAGGGCGAGAGGCCAGAAATGGAGGCCATTTTCCATGGGGAAAATGAAGTCATTGGCCCCGGGTCTGGGTATCAGATGAAAGGCGGCATCTGGGGCTCTAAGGACTTGCAGGGTCCTAGTTGCTGCCAACTTTAGGTTTGGAAGAATCCAGCAAAGATTGTATCTCTCTAGCTTGGCTCCCCACTTTCTGCCATGGTGAGTGGCTGCAAACACAGGCCATTTCCCATGGGAAAAAGAAGTCCTTTCCCCACGGTCTGCAAATCAAATGCAAGGTGGCCTTTGGGGCTCTAAGGACTTGCAGGGTACTTCTTACTGGCAGCTTTCGATTTGGAGAAATCCAGCAAAGATTGCAAATTTCTTGCTGGGCACCACCCTATTGGCCAGGGCGAGAGGCCAGAAATGGAGGCCATTTTCCTTGGGGAAAATGAAGTCATTGGCCCAGGGTCTGGGTATCAGATGAAAGGTGGCCTTTGGGGCTCTAAGGACTTGCAGGGTCCTAGTTGCTGCCAGCTTTAGGTTTGGAGAAATCCAGCAGAATTTTCAAATTTCCTGCTTGGCACCCTACTTTCTGCCAGGGCAAGTTGCAGCACAGGGATACTATTTCTATGGGAAAAAGAAGTAATTTCCCCATCATGTGGGTATCAGCAGAGAGGTGAAATTTGGGGCTCTAAGGAGCTGCAGGCTCCTCGTTGCCAGCAGCTTTAGTTTTGGAGAAAATCAGCCAAGTTTGCAAATTTCAGACAGGGAATGAAGCAGATGGCCGGGGCGAGTGGCCCCAAACTGACCCCATTTTCCATGGGGAAAAGAAGTCATTGGCCCAGGCTCTGGGTATCAGATGAAAGGTGGCATCTGGGGCTCTAAGGACTTGCAGGGTCCTAGTTGCTGCCAGCATTGGGTTTGGAGAAATCCAGCAAAGATTGCATCACTCTAGCTTGGCTCCCCACTTTCTGCCATGGTGAGTGGCTGCAAACACAGGCCATTTCCCATGGGAAAAAGAAGTCCTTTCCCCACGGTCTGCAAATCAAATGCAAGGTGGCCTTTGGGGATCTAAGGACTTGCAGGGTACTTCTTACTGGCAGCTTTCGATTTGGAGCAATCCAGCAAAGATTGCAAATTTCTTGCTTGGCACCACCCTATTAGCCAGGGCGAGAGGCCAGAAATGGAGGCCATTTTCCATGGGGAAAATGAAGTCATTGGCCCAGGCTCTGGGTATCAGATGAAAGGTGGCATCTGGGGCTCTAAGGACTTGCAGGGTCTTAGTTGCTGCCAGCTTTAGGTTTGGAGAAATCCAGCAGAATTTTCAAATTTCCTGCTTGGCACCCTACTTTCTGCCAGGGCAAGTTGCAGCACAGGGATACTATTTCTATGGGAAAAAGAAGTAATTTCCCCATCATGTGGGTATCAGCAGAGAGGTGAAATTTGGGGCTCTAAGGAGCTGCA
This sequence comes from Agelaius phoeniceus, assembly GCF_051311805.1. Classification (NCBI taxonomy): domain Eukaryota; kingdom Metazoa; phylum Chordata; class Aves; order Passeriformes; family Icteridae; genus Agelaius; species Agelaius phoeniceus. The sequence continues at coordinate 6,554,691 of NC_135293.1, forward strand.
GGCTCCTCGTTGCCAGCAGGTTTAGTTTTGGAGAAAATCAGCCAAGTTTGCAAATTTCAGACAGGGAATGAAGCAGATGGCCGGGGCGAGTGGCCCCAAACTGACCCCATTTTCCATGGGGTAAAAAGTCATGTCCCAAGGGTCTGGGTATAAGATGAAAGGTGGCATCTGGGGCTCTAAGGACTTGCAGGGTCCTAGTTGCTGCCAGCATTGGGTTTGGAGAAATACAGCAAAGATTGCATCACTCTAGCTTGGCTCCCCACTTTCTGCCATGGTGAGTGGCTGCAAACACAGGCCATTTCCCATGGGAAAAAGAAGTCCTTTCCCCACGGTCTGCGAATCAAATGCAAGGTGGCCTTTGGGGCTCTAAGGACTTGCAGTGTACTTCTTACTGGCAGCTTTCGATTTGGAGAAATCCAGCAAAGATTGCAAATTTCTTGCTGGGCACCACCCTATTGGCCAGGGCGAGAGGCCAGAAATGGAGGCCATTTTCCTTGGGGAAAATGAAGTCATTGGCCCAGGCTCTGGGTATCAGATGAAAGGTGGCCTTTGGGGCTCTAAGGACTTGCAGGGTCCTAGTTGCTGCCAGCTTTAGGTTTGGAGAAATCCAGCAGAATTTTCAAATTTCCTGCTTGGCACCCTACTTTCTGCCAGGGCAAGTTGCAGCACAGGGATACTATTTCTATGGGAAAAAGAAGTAATTTCCCCATCATGTGGGTATCAGCAGAGAGGTGAAATTTGGGGCTCTAAGGAGCTGCAGGCTCCTCGTTGCCAGCAGGTTTAGTTTTGGAGAAAATCAGCCAAGTTTGCAAATTTCAGACAGGGAATGAAGCAGATGGCCGGGGCGAGTGGCCCCAAACTGACCCCATTTTCCATGGGGAAAAGAAGTCATGTCCCCAGGGTCTGGGTATCAGATGAAAGGTGGCATCTGGGGCTCTAAAGACTTGCAGGGTCCTAGTTGCTGCCAGCATTAGGTTTGGAGAAATCCAGCAAAGATTGCATCACTCTAGCTTGGCTCCCCACTTTCTGCCATGGTGAGTGGCTGCAAACACAGGCCATTTCCCATGGGAAAAAGAAGTCCTTTCCCCACGGTCTTCAAATGAAATGCAAGGAGGCCTTTGGGGCTCTAAGGACATGCAGGGTACTTCTTACTGGCAGCTTTAGATTTGGAGCAGTGCAGCAAAGATTGCAAATTTCTTGCTGGGCACCACCCTATTGGCCAGGGTGAGAGGCCAGAAATGGAGGCCATTTTCCATGGGGAAAATGAAGTCATTGGCCCAGGGTCTGGGTATCAGATGAAAGGTGGCATCTGGGGCTCTAAGGACTTGCAGGGTCCTAGTTGCTGGCAGCTTTATGTTTGGAAGAATCCAGCACAGTTTGCAAATTTCTCATTAGGCACTGCCCTGCCTGCCAGGCCAAATGGCCAGAAATGAAGGGCATTTTCCATGGGAAAAATGTCCTTAACCCAGGGTCTCAGTAATATGTTCAAGGTGGCCTTTCAGGCTCTAAGGACTTTCAGGGTCCTAGTTGCTGGCAACTTTAGGTTTGGAAGAATCCAGCAAAGATTGTATCACTCTAGCTTGGCTCCCCACTTTCTGCCATGGTGAGTGGCTGCAAACACAGGCCATTTCCCAATGGAAAAAGAAGTCCTTTCCCCACGGTCTGCAAATCAAATGCAAGGTGGCCTTTGGGGCTCTAAGGACATGCAGGGTACTTCTTACTGGCAGCTTTAGATTTCGAGAAATCCAGCAAAATTGCAAATTTCTTGCTGGGCACCACCCTATTGGCCAGGGCGAGAGGCCAGAAATGGAGGCCATTTTCCATGGGGAAAATGAAGTCATTGGCCCCGGGTCTGGGTATCAGATGAAAGGCGGCATCTGGGGCTCTAAGGACTTGCAGGGTCCTAGTTGCTGCCAACTTTAGGTTTGGAAGAATCCAGCAAAGATTGTATCTCTCTAGCTTGGCTCCCCACTTTCTGCCATGGTGAGTGGCTGCAAACACAGGCCATTTCCCATGGGAAAAAGAAGTCCTTTCCCCACGGTCTGCAAATCAAATGCAAGGTGGCCTTTGGGGCTCTAAGGACTTGCAGGGTACTTCTTACTGGCAGCTTTCGATTTGGAGAAATCCAGCAAAGATTGCAAATTTCTTGCTGGGCACCACCCTATTGGCCAGGGCGAGAGGCCAGAAATGGAGGCCATTTTCCTTGGGGAAAATGAAGTCATTGGCCCAGGCTCTGGGTATCAGATGAAAGGTGGCCTTTGGGGCTCTAAGGACTTGCAGGGTCCTAGTTGCTGCCAGCTTTAGGTTTGGAGAAATCCAGCAGAATTTTCAAATTTCCTGCTTGGCACCCTACTTTCTGCCAGGGCAAGTTGCAGCACAGGGATACTATTTCTATGGGAAAAAGAAGTAATTTCCCCATCATGTGGGTATCAGCAGAGAGGTGAAATTTGGGGCTCTAAGGAGCTGCAGGCTCCTCGTTGCCAGCAGGTTTAGTTTTGGAGAAAATCAGCCAAGTTTGCAAATTTCAGACAGGGAATGAAGCAGATGGCCGGGGCGAGTGGCCCCAAACTGACCCCATTTTCCATGGGGAAAAGAAGTCATTGGCCCAGGCTCTGGGTATCAGATGAAAGGTGGCATCTGGGGCTCTAAGGACTTGCAGGGTCCTAGTTGCTGCCAGCATTGGGTTTGGAGAAATCCAGCAAAGATTGCATCACTCTAGCTTGGCTCCCCACTTTCTGCCATGGTGAGTGGCTGCAAACACAGGCCATTTCCCATGGGAAAAAGAAGTCCTTTCCCCACGGTCTGCAAATCAAATGCAAGGTGGCCTTTGGGGATCTAAGGACTTGCAGGGTACTTCTTACTGGCAGCTTTCGATTTGGAGCAATCCAGCAAAGATTGCAAATTTCTTGCTTGGCACCACCCTATTAGCCAGGGCGAGAGGCCAGAAATGGAGGCCATTTTCCATGGGGAAAATGAAGTCATTGGCCCAGGCTCTGGGTATCAGATGAAAGGTGGCCTTTGGGGCTCTAAGGACTTGCAGGGTCTTAGTTGCTGCCAGCTTTAGGTTTGGAGAAATCCAGCAGAATTTTCAAATTTCCTGCTTGGCACCCTACTTTCTGCCAGGGCAAGTTGCAGCACAGGGATACTATTTCTATGGGAAAAAGAAGTAATTTCCCCATCATGTGGGTATCAGCAGAGAGGTGAAATTTGGGGCTCTAAGGAGCTGCAGGCTCCTCGTTGCCAGCAGGTTTAGTTTTGGAGAAAATCAGCCAAGTTTGCAAATTTCAGACAGGGAATGAAGCAGATGGCCGGGGCGAGTGGCCCCAAACTGACCCCATTTTCCATGGGGAAAAAAGTCATGTCCCAAGGGTCTGGGTATAAGATGAAAGGTGGCATCTGGGGCTCTAAGGACTTGCAGGGTCCTAGTTGCTGCCAGCATTGGGTTTGGAGAAATACAGCAAAGATTGCATCACTCTAGCTTGGCTCCCCACTTTCTGCCATGGTGAGTGGCTGCAAACACAGGCCATTTCCCATGGGAAAAAGAAGTCCTTTCCCCACGGTCTGCGAATCAAATGCAAGGTGGCCTTTGGGGCTCTAAGGACTTGCAGTGTACTTCTTACTGGCAGCTTTCGATTTGGAGAAATCCAGCAAAGATTGCAAATTTCTTGCTGGGCACCACCCTATTGGCCAGGGCGAGAGGCCAGAAATGGAGGCCATTTTCCTTGGGGAAAATGAAGTCATTGGCCCAGGCTCTGGGTATCAGATGAAAGGTGGCCTTTGGGGCTCTAAGGACTTGCAGGGTCCTAGTTGCTGCCAGCTTTAGGTTTGGAGAAATCCAGCAGAATTTTCAAATTTCCTGCTTGGCCCCCTACTTTCTGCCAGGGCAAGTTGCAGCACAGGGATACTATTTCTATGGGAAAAAGAAGTAATTTCCCCATCATGTGGGTATCAGCAGAGAGGTGAAATTTGGGGCTCTAAGGAGCTGCAGGCTCCTCGTTGCCAGCAGGTTTAGTTTTGGAGAAAATCAGCCAAGTTTGCAAATTTCAGACAGGGAATGAAGCAGATGGCCGGGGCGAGTGGCCCCAAACTGACCCCATTTTCCATGGGGAAAAGAAGTCATGTCCCCAGGGTCTGGGTATCAGATGAAAGGTGGCATCTGGGGCTCTAAAGACTTGCAGGGTCCTAGTTGCTGCCAGCATTAGGTTTGGAGAAATCCAGCAAAGATTGCATCACTCTAGCTTGGCTCCCCACTTTCTGCCATGGTGAGTGGCTGCAAACACAGGCCATTTCCCATGGGAAAAAGAAGTCCTTTCCCCACGGTCTTCAAATGAAATGCAAGGAGGCCTTTGGGGCTCTAAGGACATGCAGGGTACTTCTTACTGGCAGCTTTAGATTTGGAGCAGTGCAGCAAAGATTGCAAATTTCTTGCTGGGCACCACCCTATTGGCCAGGGTGAGAGGCCAGAAATGGAGGCCATTTTCCATGGGGAAAATGAAGTCATTGGCCCAGGGTCTGGGTATCAGATGAAAGGTGGCATCTGGGGCTCTAAGGACTTGCAGGGTCCTAGTTGCTGGCAGCTTTATGTTTGGAAGAATCCAGCACAGTTTGCAAATTTCTCATTAGGCACTGCCCTGCCTGCCAGGCCAAATGGCCAGAAATGAAGGGCATTTTCCATGGGAAAAATGTCCTTAACCCAGGGTCTCAGTAATATGTTCAAGGTGGCCTTTCAGGCTCTAAGGACTTTCAGGGTCCTAGTTGCTGGCAACTTTAGGTTTGGAAGAATCCAGCAAAGATTGTATCACTCTAGCTTGGCTCCCCACTTTCTGCCATGGTGAGTGGCTGCAAACACAGGCCATTTCCCAATGGAAAAAGAAGTCCTTTCCCCACGGTCTGCAAATCAAATGCAAGGTGGCCTTTGGGGCTCTAAGGACATGCAGGGTACTTCTTACTGGCAGCTTTAGATTTGGAGAAATCCAGCAAAATTGCAAATTTCTTGCTGGGCACCACCCTATTGGCCAGGGCGAGAGGCCAGAAATGGAGGCCATTTTCCATGGGGAAAATGAAGTCATTGGCCCAGGCTCTGGGTATCAGATGAAAGGTGGCCTTTGGGGCTCTAAGGACTTGCAGGGTCTTAGTTGCTGCCAGCTTTAGGTTTGGAGAAATCCAGCAGAATTTTCAAATTTCCTGCTTGGCACCCTACTTTCTGCCAGGGCAAGTTGCAGCACAGGGATACTATTTCTATGGGAAAAAGAAGTAATTTCCCCATCATGTGGGTATCAGCAGAGAGGTGAAATTTGGGGCTCTAAGGAGCTGCAGGCTCCTCGTTGCCAGCAGGTTTAGTTTTGGAGAAAATCAGCCAAGTTTGCAAATTACAGACAGGGAATGAAGTAGATGGCCGGGGCGAGTGGCCCCAAACTGACCCCATTTTCCATGGGGAAAAGAAGTCATGTCCCCAGGCTCTGGGTATCAGATGAAAGGTGGCATCTGGGGCTCTAAAGACTTGCAGGGTCCTAGTTGCTGCCAGCATTAGGTTTGGAGAAATCCAGCAAAGATTGCATCACTCTAGCTTGGCTCCCCACTTTCTGCCATGGTGAGTGGCTGTAAACGGAGGCCATTTCCCATGGGAAAAAGAAGTCCTTTCCCCACGGTCTGCAAATCAAATGCAAGGTGGCCTTTGGGGCTCTAAGGACTTGCAGGGTACTTCTTACTGGCAGCTTTAGATTTGGAGCAATCCAGCAAAGATTGCAAATTTCTTGCTGGGCACCACCCTATTGGCCAGGGTGAGAGGCCAGAAAAGGAGGCCATTTTCCATGGGGAAAATGAAGTCATTGGCCCAGGCTCTGGGTATCAGATGAAAGGTGGCCTTTGGGGCTCTAAGGACTTGCAGGGTCCTAGTTGCTGCCAGCTTTAGGTTTGGAGAAATCCAGAAGAATTTTCAAATTTCCTGCTTGGCACCCTACTTTCTACCAGGGCAAGTTGCAGCACAGGGATACTATTTCTATGGGAAAAAGAAGTAATTTCCCCATCATGTGGGTATCAGCAGAGAGGTGAAATTTGGGGCTCTAAGGAGCTGCAGGCTCCTCGTTGCCAGCAGGTTTAGTTTTGGAGAAAATCAGCCAAGTTTGCAAATTTCAGACAGGGAATGAAGCAGATGGCCGGGGCGAGTGGCCCCAAACTGACCCCATTTTCCATGGGGAAAAGAAGTCATTGGCCCAGGCTCTGGGTATCAGATGAAAGGTGGCATCTGGGGCTCTAAGGACTTGCAGGGTCCTAATTGCTGCCAGCATTAGGTTTGGAGAAATCCAGCAAAGATTGCATCACTCTAGCTTGGCTCCCCACTTTCTGCCATGGTGAGTGGCTGCAAACACAGGCCATTTCCCATGGGAAAAAGAAGTCCTTTCCCCACGGTCTTCAAATGAAATGCAAGGAGGCCTTTGGGGCTCTAAGGACTTGCAGGGTACTTCTTACTGGCAGCTTTAGATTTGGAGCAGTGCAGCAAAGATTGCAAATTTCTTGCTGGGCACCACCCTGTTGGCCAGGGCGAGAGGCCAGAAATGGAGGCCATTTTCCATGGGGAAAATGAAGTCATTGGCCCAGGGTCTGGGTATCAGATGAAAGGTGGCATCTGGGGCTCTAAGGACTTGCAGGGTCCTAGTTGCTGGCAGCTTTATGTTTGGAAGAATCCAGCACAGTTTGCAAATTTCTCATTAGGCACTGCCCTGCCTGCCAGGCCAAATGGCCAGAAATGAAGGGCATTTTCCATGGGAAAAATGTCCTTAACCCAGGGTCTCAGTAATATGTTCAAGGTGGCCTTTCAGGCTCTAAGGACTTTCAGGGTCCTAGTTGCTGGCAACTTTAGGTTTGGAAGAATCCAGCAAAGATTGTATCACTCTAGCTTGGCTCCCCACTTTCTGCCATGGTGAGTGGCTGCAAACACAGGCCATTTCCCATGGGAAAAAGAAGTCCTTTCCCCACGGTCTGCAAATCAAATGCAAGGTGGCCTTTGGGGCTCTAAGGACATGCAGGGTACTTCTTACTGGCAGCTTTAGATTTGGAGCAATCCAGCAAAGATTGCAAATTTCTTGCTGGGCACCACCCTATTGGCCAGGGCGAGAGGCCAGAAATGGAGGCCATTTTCCATGGGGAAAATGAAGTCATTGGCCCAGGCTCTGGGTATCAGATGAAAGGTGGCCTTTGGGGCTCTAAGGACTTTCAGGGTCTTAGTTGCTGCCAGCTTTAGGTTTGGAGAAATCCAGCAGAATTTTCAAATTTCCTGCTTGGCACCCTACTTTCTGCCAGGGCAAGTTGCAGCACAGGGATACTATTTCTATGGGAAAAAGAAGTAATTTCCCCATCATGTGGGTATCAGCAGAGAGGTGAAATTTGGGGCTCTAAGGAGCTGCAGGCTCCTCGTTGCCAGCAGCTTTAGTTTTGGAGAAAATCAGCCAAGATTGCAAATTTCAGACAGGGAATGAAGCAGATGGCCGGGGCGAGTGGCCCCAAACTGACCCCATTTTCCATGGGGAAAAGAAGTCATGTCCCCAGGGTCTGGGTAGAAGATGAAAGGTGGCATCTGGGGCTCTAAGGACTTGCAGGGTCCTAGTTGCTGCCAGCATTAGGTTTGGAGAAATCCAGCAAAGATTGCATCACTCTAGCTTGGCTCCCCACTTTCTGCCATGGTGAGTGGCTGCAAACACAGGCCATTTCCCATGGGAAAAAGAAGTCCTTTCCCCACGGTCTTCAAATGAAATGCAAGGTGGCCTTTGGAGCTCTAAGGACTTGCAGGGTACTTCTTACTGGCAGCTTTAGATTTGGAGCAATCCAGCAAAGATTGCAAATTTCTTGCTGGGCACCACCCTATTGGCCAGGGCGAGAGGCCAGAAATGGAGGCCATTTTCCTTGGGGAAAATGAAGTCATTGGCCCAGGCTCTGGGTATCAGATGAAAGGTGGCATCTGGGGCTCTAAGGACTTGCAGGGTCCTAGTTGCTGCCAGCTTTATGTTTGGAAGAATCCAGCACAGTTTGCAAATTTCTCGCTAGGCACTGCCCTTCCTGCCAGGCCAAATGGCCAGAAATGTAGGGCATTTTCCATGGGAAAAATGTCCTTAACCCAGGGTCTCAGTAATATGTTCAAGGTGGCCTTTCAGGCTCTAAGGACTTTCAGGGTCCTAGTTGCTGGCAACTTTAGGTTTGGAAGAATCCAGCAAAGATTGTATCACTCTAGCTTGGCTCCCCACTTTCTGCCATGGTGAGTGGCTGCAAACACAGGCCATTTCCCATGGGAAAAAGAAGTCCTTTCCCCATGGTCTGCAAATCAAATGCAAGGTGGCCTTTGGGGCTCTAAGGACATGCAGGGTACTTCTTACTGGCAGCTTTCGATTTGGAGAAATCCAGCAAAGATTGCAAATTTCTTGCTGGGCACCCCCCTATTAGCCAGGGCGAGAGGCCAGAAATGGAGGCCATTTTCCATGGGGAAAATGAAGTCATTGGCCCAGGCTCTGGGTATCAGATGAAAGGTGGCATCTGGGGCTCTAAGGACTTGCAGGGTCTTAGTTGCTGCCAGCTTTAGGTTTGGAGAAATCCAGCAGAATTTTCAAATTTCCTGCTTGGCACCCTACTTTCTGCCAGGGCACGTTGCAGCACAGGGATACAATTTCTATGGGAAAAAGAAGTAATTTCCCCATCATGTGGGTATCAGCAGAGAGGTGAAATTTGGGGCTCTAAGGAGCTGCAGGCTCCTCGTTGCCAGCAGGTTTAGTTTTGGAGAAAATCAGCCAAGTTTGTAAATTTCAGACAGGGAATGAAGCAGATGGCCGGGGCAAGTGGCCCCAAACTGACCCCATTTTCCATGGGGAAAAGAAGTCATGTCCCCAGGGTCTGGGTATCAGATGAAAGGTGGCATCTGGGGCTCTAAAGACTTGCAGGGTCCTAGTTGCCGCCAGCATTAGGTTTGGAGAAATCCAGCAAAGATTGCATCACTCTTGCTTGGCTCCCCACTTTCTGCCATGGTGAGTGGCTGCAAACACAGGCCATTTCCCATGGGAAAAAGAAGTCCTTTCCCCACGGTCTGCAAATCCAATGAAAGGTGGCCTTTGGGGCTCTAAGGACTTGCAGGGTACTTCTTACTGGCAGCTTTAGATTTGGAGCAGTGCAGCAAAAATTGCAAATTTCTTGCTGGGCACCACCCTATTGGCCAGGGCGAGAGGCCAGAAATGGAGGCCATTTTCCTTGGGGAAAATGAAGTCATTGGCCCAGGCTCTGGGTATCAGATGAAAGGTGGCATCTGGGGCTCTAAGGACTTGCAGGGTCCTAGTTGCTGCCAGCTTTATGTTTGGAAGAATCCAGCACAGTTTGCAAATTTCTCGCTAGGCACTGCCCTTCCTGCCAGGCCAAATGGCCAGAAATGTAGGGCATTTTCCATGGGAAAAATGTCCTTAACCCAGGGTCTCAGTAATATGTTCAAGGTGGCCTTTCAGGCTCTAAGGACTTTCAGGGTCCTAGTTGCTGGCAACTTTAGGTTTGGAAGAATCCAGCAAAGATTGTATCACTCTAGCTTGGCTCCCCACTTTCTGCCATGGTGAGTGGCTGCAAACACAGGCCATTTCCCATGGGAAAAAGAAGTCCTTTCCCCATGGTCTGCAAATCAAATGCAAGGTGGCCTTTGGGGCTCTAAGGACTTGCAGGGTACTTCTTACTGGCAGCTTTAGATTTGGAGCAATCCAGCAAAGATTGCAAATTTCTTGCTGGGCACCCCCCTATTGGCCAGGGCGAGAGGCCAGAAATGGAGGCCATTTTCCATGGGGAAAATGAAGTCATTGGCCCAGGCTCTGGGTATCAGATGAAAGGTGGCCTTTGGGGCTCTAAGGACTTGCAGGGTCCTAGTTGCTGCCAGCTTTAGGTTTGGAGAAATCCAGCAGAATTTTCAAATTTCCTGCTTGGCACCCTACTTTCTGCCAGGGCAAGTTGCAGCACAGGGATACTATTTCTATGGGAAAAAGAAGTAATTTCCCCATCATGTGGGTATCAGCAGAGAGGTGAAATTTGGGGCTCTAAGGAGCTGCAGGCTCCTCGTTGCCAGCAGGTTTAGTTTTGGAGAAAATCAGCCAAGTTTGCAAATTTCAGACAGGGAATGAAGCAGATGGCCGGGGCGAGTGGCCCCAAACTGACCCCATTTTCCATGGGGAAAAGAAGTCATTGGCCCAGGCTCTGGGTATCAGATGAAAGGTGGCATCTGGGGCTCTAAGGACTTGCAGGGTCCTAGTTGCTGCCAGCATTAGGTTTGGAGAAATCCAGCAAAGATTGCATCACTCTAGCTTGGCTCCCCACTTTCTGCCATGGTGAGTGGCTGCAAACACAGGCCATTTCCCATGGGAAAAAGAAGTCCTTTCCCCACGGTCTGCAAATCAAATGCAAGGTGGCCTTTGGAGCTCTAAGGACTTGCAGGGTACTTCTTACTGGCAGCTTTCGATTTGGAGCAATCCAGCAAAGATTGCAAATTTCTTGCTGGGCACCACCCTATTGGCCAGGGCGAGAGGCCAGAAATGGAGGCCATTTTCCTTGGGGAAAATGAAGTCATTGGCCCAGGCTCTGGGTATCAGATGAAAGGTGGCATCTGGGGCTCTAAGGACTTGCAGGGTCCTAGTTGCTGGCAGCTTTATGTTTGGAAGAATCCAGCACAGTTTGCAAATTTCTCGCTAGGCACTGCCCTTCCTGCCAGGCCAAATGGCCAGAAATGTAGGGCATTTTCCATGGGAAAAATGTCCTTAACCCAGGGTCTCAGTAATATGTTCAAGGTGGCCTTTCAGGCTCTAAGGACTTTCAGGGTCCTAGTTGCTGGCAACTTTAGGTTTGGAAGAATCCAGCAAAGATTGTATCACTCTAGCTTGGCTCCCCACTTTCTGCCATGGTGAGTGGCTGCAAACACAGGCCATTTCCCATGGGAAAAAGAAGTCCTTTCCCCATGGTCTGCAAATCAAATGCAAGGTGGCCTTTGGGGCTCTAAGGACATGCAGGGTACTTCTTACTGGCAGCTTTCGATTTGGAGAAATCCAGCAAAGATTGCAAATTTCTTGCTGGGCACCCCCCTATTAGCCAGGGCGAGAGGCCAGAAATGGAGGCCATTTTCCATGGGGAAAATGAAGTCATTGGCCCAGGCTCTGGGTATCAGATGAAAGGTGGCATCTGGGGCTCTAAGGACTTGCAGGGTCTTAGTTGCTGCCAGCTTTAGGTTTGGAGAAATCCAGCAGAATTTTCAAATTTCCTGCTTGGCACCCTACTTTCTGCCAGGGCACGTTGCAGCACAGGGATACTATTTCTATGGGAAAAAGAAGTAATTTCCCCATCATGTGGGTATCAGCAGAGAGGTGAAATTTGGGGCTCTAAGGAGCTGCAGGCTCCTCGTTGCCAGCAGGTTTAGTTTTGGAGAAAATCAGCCAAGTTTGTAAATTTCAGACAGGGAATGAAGCAGATGGCCGGGGCGAGTGGCCCCAAACTGACCCCATTTTCCATGGGGAAAAGAAGTCATGTCCCCAGGGTCTGGGTATCAGATGAAAGGTGGCATCTGGGGCTCTAAAGACTTGCAGGGTCCTAGTTGCCGCCAGCATTAGGTTTGGAGAAATCCAGCAAAGATTGCATCACTCTAGCTTGGCTCCCCACTTTCTGCCATGGTGAGTGGCTGCAAACACAGGCCATTTCCCATGGGAAAAAGAAGTCCTTTCCCCACAGTCTTCAAATGAAATGCAAGGAGGCCTTTGGGGCTCTAAGGACTTGCAGGGTACTTCTTACTGGCAGCTTTAGATTTGGAGCAGTGTAGCAAAAATTGCAAATTTCTTGCTGGGCACCACCCTGTTGGCCAGGGCGAGAGGCCAGAAATGGAGGCCATTTTCCATGGGGAAAATGAAGTCATTGGCCCAGGGTCTGGGTATCAGATGAAAGGTGGCATCTGGGGCTCTAAGGACTTGCAGGGTCCTAGTTGCTGGCAGCTTTATGTTTGGAAGAATCCAGCACAGTTTGCAAATTTCTCATTAGGCACTGCCCTGCCTGCCAGGCCAAATGGCCAGAAATGAAGGGCATTTTCCATGGGAAAAATGTCCTTAACCCAGGGTCTCAGTAATATGTTCAAGGTGGCCTTTCAGGCTCTAAGGACTTTCAGGGTCCTAGTTGCTGGCAACTTTAGGTTTGGAAGAATCCAGCAAAGATTGTATCACTCTAGCTTGGCTCCCCACTTTCTGCCATGGTGAGTGGCTGCAAACACAGGCCATTTCCCAATGGAAAAAGAAGTCCTTTCCCCACGGTCTTCAAATGAAATGCAAGGTGGCCTTTGGGGCTCTAAGGACTTGCAGGGTACTTCTTACTGGCAGCTTTAGATTTGGAGCATTCCAGCAAAATTGAAAATTTCTTTCTGGGCACCACCCTATTGGCCAGGGCGAGAGGCCAGAAATGGAGGCCATTTTCCATGGGGAAAATGAAGTCATTGGCCCAGGCTCTGGGTATCAGATGAAAGGTGGCATCTGGGGCTCTAAGGACTTGCAGGGTCTTAGTTGCTGCCAGCTTTAGGTTTGGAGAAATCCAGCAGAATTTTCAAATTTCCTGCTTGGCACCCTACTTTCTGCCAGGGCAAGTTGCAGCACAGGGATACTATTTCTATGGGAAAAAGAAGTAATTTCCCCATCATGTGGGTATCAGCAGAGAGGTGAAATTTGGGGCTCTAAGGAGCTGCAGGCTCCTCGTTGCCAGCAGCTTTAGTTTTGGAGAAAATCAGCCAAGATTGCAAATTTCAGACAGGGAATGAAGCAGATGGCCGGGGCGAGTGGCCCCAAACTGACCCCATTTTCCATGGGGAAAAGAAGTCATGTCCCCAGGGTCTGGGTAGAAGATGAAAGGTGGCATCTGGGGCTCTAAGGACTTGCAGGGTCCTAGTTGCTGCCAGCATTGGGTTTGGAGAAATCCAGCAAAGATTGCATCACTCTAGCTTGGCTCCCCACTTTCTGCCATGGTGAGTGGCTGCAAACACAGGCCATTTCCCATGGGAAAAAGAAGTCCTTTCCCCACGGTCTGCAAATCAAATGCAAGGTGGCCTTTGGGGCTCTAAGGACTTGCAGGGTACTTCTTACTGGCAGCTTTAGATTTGGAGCAATCCAGCAAAGATTGCAAATTTCTTGCTGGGCACCACCCTATTGGCCAGGGCGAGAGGCCAGAAATGGAGGCCATTTTCCTTGGGGAAAATGAAGTCATTGGCCCAGGCTCTGGGTATCAGATGAAAGGTGGCATCTGGGGCTCTAAGGACTTGCAGGGTCCTAGTTGCTGCCAGCTTTATGTTTGGAAGAATCCAGCACAGTTTGCAAATTTCTCGCTAGGCACTGCCCTTCCTGCCAGGCCAAATGGCCAGAAATGTAGGGCATTTTCCATGGGAAAAATGTCCTTAACCCAGGGTCTCAGTAATATGTTCAAGGTGGCCTTTCAGGCTCTAAGGACTTTCAGGGTCCTAGTTGCTGGCAACTTTAGGTTTGGAAGAATCCAGCAAAGATTGTATCACTCTAGCTTGGCTCCCCACTTTCTGCCATGGTGAGTGGCTGCAAACACAGGCCATTTCCCATGGGAAAAAGAAGTCCTTTCCCCATGGTCTGCAAATCAAATGCAAGGTGGCCTTTGGGGCTCTAAGGACATGCAGGGTACTTCTTACTGGCAGCTTTCGATTTGGAGAAATCCAGCAAAGATTGCAAATTTCTTGCTGGGCACCCCCCTATTAGCCAGGGCGAGAGGCCAGAAATGGAGGCCATTTTCCATGGGGAAAATGAAGTCATTGGCCCAGGGTCTGGGTATCAGATGAAAGGTGGCCTTTGGGGCTCTAAGGACTTGCAGGGTCCTAGTTGCTGCCAGCTTTAGGTTTGGAGAAATCCAGCAGAATTTTCAAATTTCCTGCTTGGCACCCTACTTTCTACCAGGGCAAGTTGCAGCACAGGGATACTATTTCTATGGGAAAAAGAAGTAATTTCCCCATCATGTGGGTATCAGCAGAGAGGTGAAATTTGGGGCTCTAAGGAGCTGCAGGCTCCTCGTTGCCAGCAGGTTTAGTTTTGGAGAAAATCAGCCAAGTTTGCAAATTTCAGACAGGGAATGAAGCAGATGGCCGGGGCGAGTGGCCCCAAACTGACCCCATTTTCCATGGGGAAAAGAAGTCATGTCCCCAGGGTCTGGGTAGAAGATGAAAGGTGGCATCTGGGGCTCTAAGGACTTGCAGGGTCCTAGTTGCTGCCAGCATTGGGTTTGGAGAAATCCAGCAAAGATTGCATCACTCTAGCTTGGCTCCCCACTTTCTGCCATGGTGAGTGGCTGCAAACACAGGCCATTTCCCATGGGAAAAAGAAGTCCTTTCCCCACGGTCTGCAAATCAAATGCAAGGTGGCCTTTGGGGCTCTAAGGACTTGCAGGGTACTTCTTACTGGCAGCTTTAGATTTGGAGCAATCCAGCAAAGATTGCAAATTTCTTGCTGGGCACCACCCTATTGGCCAGGGCGAGAGGCCAGAAATGGAGGCCATTTTCCTTGGGGAAAATGAAGTCATTGGCCCAGGCTCTGGGTATCAGATGAAAGGTGGCATCTGGGGCTCTAAGCACTTGCAGGGTCCTAGTTGCTGGCAGCTTTATGTTTGGAAGAATCCAGCACAGTTTGCAAATTTCTCGCTAGGCACTGCCCTTCCTGCCAGGCCAAATGGCCAGAAATGTAGGGCATTTTCCATGGGAAAAATGTCCTTAACCCAGGGTCTCAGTAATATGTTCAAGGTGGCCTTTCAGGCTCTAAGGACTTTCAGGGTCCTAGTTGCTGGCAACTTTAGGTTTGGAAGAATCCAGCAAAGATTGTATCACTCTAGCTTGGCTCCCCACTTTCTGCCATGGTGAGTGGCTGCAAACACAGGCCATTTCCCATGGGAAAAAGAAGTCCTTTCCCCATGGTCTGCAAATCAAATGCAAGGTGGCCTTTGGGGCTCTAAGGACATGCAGGGTACTTCTTACTGGCAGCTTTCGATTTGGAGAAATCCAGCAAAGATTGCAAATTTCTTGCTGGGCACCCCCCTATTAGCCAGGGCGAGAGGCCAGAAATGGAGGCCATTTTCCATGGGGAAAATGAAGTCATTGGCCCAGGCTCTGGGTATCAGATGAAAGGTGGCCTTTGGGGCTCTAAGGACTTGCAGGGTCCTAGTTGCTGCCAGCTTTAGGTTTGGAGAAATCCAGCAGAATTTTCAAATTTCCTGCTTGGCACCCTACTTTCTACCAGGGCAAGTTGCAGCACAGGGATACTATTTCTATGGGAAAAAGAAGTAATTTCCCCATCATGTGGGTATCAGCAGAGAGGTGAAATTTGGGGCTCTAAGGAGCTGCAGGCTCCTCGTTGCCAGCAGGTTTAGTTTTGGAGAAAATCAGCCAAGTTTGCAAATTTCAGACAGGGAATGAAGC
Organism: Agelaius phoeniceus; assembly: GCF_051311805.1. Taxonomy (NCBI): domain Eukaryota; kingdom Metazoa; phylum Chordata; class Aves; order Passeriformes; family Icteridae; genus Agelaius; species Agelaius phoeniceus. Next base: position 6,570,142 of record NC_135293.1, read on the forward strand.
AGATGGCCGGGGCGAGTGGCCCCAAACTGACCCCATTTTCCATGGGGAAAAGAAGTCATTGGCCCAGGCTCTGGGTATCAGATGAAAGGTGGCATCTGGGGCTCTAAGGACTTGCAGGGTCCTAGTTGCTGCCAGCATTAGGTTTGGAGAAATCCAGCAAAGATTGCATCACTCTAGCTTGGCTCCCCACTTTCTGCCATGGTGAGTGGCTGCAAACACAGGCCATTTCCCATGGGAAAAAGAAGTCCTTTCCCCACGGTCTTCAAATGAAATGCAAGGTGGCCTTTGGAGCTCTAAGGACTTGCAGGGTACTTCTTACTGGCAGCTTTAGATTTGGAGCAATCCAGCAAAGATTGCAAATTTCTTGCTGGGCACCACCCTATTGGCCAGGGCGAGAGGCCAGAAATGGAGGCCATTTTCCTTGGGGAAAATGAAGTCATTGGCCCAGGCTCTGGGTATCAGATGAAAGGTGGCATCTGGGGCTCTAAGGACTTGCAGGGTCCTAGTTGCTGCCAGCTTTATGTTTGGAAGAATCCAGCACAGTTTGCAAATTTCTCGCTAGGCACTGCCCTTCCTGCCAGGCCAAATGGCCAGAAATGTAGGGCATTTTCCATGGGAAAAATGTCCTTAACCCAGGGTCTCAGTAATATGTTCAAGGTGGCCTTTCAGGCTCTAAGGACTTTCAGGGTCCTAGTTGCTGGCAACTTTAGGTTTGGAAGAATCCAGCAAAGATTGTATCACTCTAGCTTGGCTCCCCACTTTCTGCCATGGTGAGTGGCTGCAAACACAGGCCATTTCCCATGGGAAAAAGAAGTCCTTTCCCCATGGTCTGCAAATCAAATGCAAGGTGGCCTTTGGGGCTCTAAGGACATGCAGGGTACTTCTTACTGGCAGCTTTCGATTTGGAGAAATCCAGCAAAGATTGCAAATTTCTTGCTGGGCACCCCCCTATTAGCCAGGGCGAGAGGCCAGAAATGGAGGCCATTTTCCATGGGGAAAATGAAGTCATTGGCCCAGGGTCTGGGTATCAGATGAAAGGTGGCATCTGGGGCTCTAAGGACTTGCAGGGTCTTAGTTGCTGCCAGCTTTAGGTTTGGAGAAATCCAGCAGAATTTTCAAATTTCCTGCTTGGCACCCTACTTTCTGCCAGGGCAAGTTGCAGCACAGGGATACTATTTCTATGGGAAAAAGAAGTAATTTCCCCATCATGTGGGTATCAGCAGAGAGGTGAAATTTGGGGCTCTAAGGAGCTGCAGGCTCCTCGTTGCCAGCAGCTTTAGTTTTGGAGAAAATCAGCCAAGATTGCAAATTTCAGACAGGGAATGAAGCAGATGGCCGGGGCGAGTGGCCCCAAACTGACCCCATTTTCCATGGGGAAAAGAAGTCATTGTCCCCAGGGTCTGGGTAGAAGATGAAAGGTGGCATCTGGGGCTCTAAGGACTTGCAGGGTCCTAGTTGCTGCCAGCATTGGGTTTGGAGAAATCCAGCAAAGATTGCATCACTCTAGCTTGGCTCCCCACTTTCTGCCATGGTGAGTGGCTGCAAACACAGGCCATTTCCCATGGGAAAAAGAAGTCCTTTCCCCACGGTCTGCAAATCAAATGCAAGGTGGCCTTTGGGGCTCTAAGGACTTGCAGGGTACTTCTTACTGGCAGCTTTCGATTTGGAGCAATCCAGCAAAGATTGCAAATTTCTTGCTGGGCACCACCCTATTGGCCAGGGTGAGAGGCCAGAAAAGGAGGCCATTTTCCATGGGGAAAATGAAGTCATTGGCCCAGGGTCTGGGTATCAGATGAAAGGCGGCATCTGGGGCTCTAAGGACTTGCAGGGTCCAAGTTGCTGCCAGCATTAGGTTTGGAGAAATCCAGCAAAGATTGCATCACTCTAGCTTGGCTCCCCACTTTCTGCCATGGTGAGTGGCTGCAAACACAGGCCATTTCCCATGGGAAAAAGAAGTCCTTTCCCCAAGGTCTTCAAATCAAATGCAAGGTGGCCTTTGGGGCTCTAAGGACATGCAGGGTACTTCTTACTGGCAGCTTTCGATTTGGAGAAATCCAGCAAAGATTGCAAATTTCTTGCTGGGCACCACCCTATTGGCCAGGGCGAGAGGCAAGAAATGGAGGCCATTTTCCATGGGGAAAATGAAGTCATTGGCCCAGGGTCTGGGTATCAGATAAAAGGTGGCATCTGGGGCTCTAAGGACTTGCAGGGTCTTAGTTGCTGCCAGCTTTAGGTTTGGAGAAATCCAGCAGAATTTTCAAATTTCCTGCTTGGCACCCTACTTTCTGCCAGGGCAAGTTGCAGCACAGGGATACTATTTCTATGGGAAAAAGAAGTAATTTCCCCATCATGTGGGTATCAGCAGAGAGGTGAAATTTGGGGCTCTAAGGAGCTGCAGGCTCCTCGTTGCCAGCAGCTTTAGTTTTGGAGAAAATCAGCCAAGTTTGCAAATTTCAGACAGGGAATGAAGCAGATGGCCGGGGCGAGTGGCCCCAAACTGACCCCATTTTCCATGGGGAAAAGAAGTCATGTCCCCAGGGTCTGGGTATAAGATGAAAGGTGGCATCTGGGGCTCTAAGGACTTGCAGGGTCCTAGTTGCTGCCAGCATTGGGTTTGGAGAAATCCAGCAAAGATTGCATCACTCTAGCTTGGCTCCCCACTTTCTGCCATGGTGAGTGGCTGCAAACACAGGCCATTTCCCATGGGAAAAAGAAGTCCTTTCCCCACGGTCTGCAAATCAAATGCAAGGTGGCCTTTGGGGCTCTAAGGACTTGCAGGGTACTTCTTACTGGCAGCTTTAGATTTGGAGCAATCCAGCAAAGATTGCAAATTTCTTGCTGGGCACCACCCTATTGGCCAGGGCGAGAGGCCAGAAATGGAGGCCATTTTCCTTGGGGAAAATGAAGTCATTGGCCCAGGCTCTGGGTATCAGATGAAAGGTGGCATCTGGGGCTCTAAGCACTTGCAGGGTCCTAGTTGCTGCCAGCTTTATGTTTGGAAGAATCCAGCACAGTTTGCAAATTTCTCGCTAGGCACTGCCCTTCCTGCCAGGCCAAATGGCCAGAAATGTAGGGCATTTTCCATGGGAAAAATGTCCTTAACCCAGGGTCTCAGTAATATGTTCAAGGTGGCCTTTCAGGCTCTAAGGACTTTCAGGGTCCTAGTTGCTGGCAACTTTAGGTTTGGAAGAATCCAGCAAAGATTGTATCACTCTAGCTTGGCTCCCCACTTTCTGCCATGGTGAGTGGCTGCAAACACAGGCCATTTCCCATGGGAAAAAGAAGTCCTTTCCCCATGGTCTGCAAATCAAATGCAAGGTGGCCTTTGGGGCTCTAAGGACATGCAGGGTACTTCTTACTGGCAGCTTTCGATTTGGAGAAATCCAGCAAAGATTGCAAATTTCTTGCTGGGCACCCCCCTATTAGCCAGGGCGAGAGGCCAGAAATGGAGGCCATTTTCCATGGGGAAAATGAAGTCATTGGCCCAGGCTCTGGGTATCAGATGAAAGGTGGCCTTTGGGGCTCTAAGGACTTGCAGGGTCCTAGTTGCTGCCAGCTTTAGGTTTGGAGAAATCCAGCAGAATTTTCAAATTTCCTGCTTGGCACCCTACTTTCTACCAGGGCAAGTTGCAGCACAGGGATACTATTTCTATGGGAAAAAGAAGTAATTTCCCCATCATGTGGGTATCAGCAGAGAGGTGAAATTTGGGGCTCTAAGGAGCTGCAGGCTCCTCGTTGCCAGCAGGTTTAGTTTTGGAGAAAATCAGCCAAGTTTGCAAATTTCAGACAGGGAATGAAGCAGATGGCCGGGGCGAGTGGCCCCAAACTGACCCCATTTTCCATGGGGAAAAGAAGTCATTGGCCCAGGCTCTGGGTATCAGATGAAAGGTGGCATCTGGGGCTCTAAGGACTTGCAGGGTCCTAGTTGCTGCCAGCATTAGGTTTGGAGAAATCCAGCAAAGATTGCATCACTCTAGCTTGGCTCCCCACTTTCTGCCATGGTGAGTGGCTGCAAACACAGGCCATTTCCCATGGGAAAAAGAAGTCCTTTCCCCACGGTCTTCAAATGAAATGCAAGGTGGCCTTTGGAGCTCTAAGGACTTGCAGGGTACTTCTTACTGGCAGCTTTAGATTTGGAGCAATCCAGCAAAGATTGCAAATTTCTTGCTGGGCACCACCCTATTGGCCAGGGCGAGAGGCCAGAAATGGAGGCCATTTTCCTTGGGGAAAATGAAGTCATTGGCCCAGGCTCTGGGTATCAGATGAAAGGTGGCATCTGGGGCTCTAAGGACTTGCAGGGTCCTAGTTGCTGGCAGCTTTATGTTTGGAAGAATCCAGCACAGTTTGCAAATTTCTCGCTAGGCACTGCCCTTCCTGCCAGGCCAAATGGCCAGAAATGTAGGGCATTTTCCATGGGAAAAATGTCCTTAACCCAGGGTCTCAGTAATATGTTCAAGGTGGCCTTTCAGGCTCTAAGGACTTTCAGGGTCCTAGTTGCTGGCAACTTTAGGTTTGGAAGAATCCAGCAAAGATTGTATCACTCTAGCTTGGCTCCCCACTTTCTGCCATGGTGAGTGGCTGCAAACACAGGCCATTTCCCATGGGAAAAAGAAGTCCTTTCCCCATGGTCTGCAAATCAAATGCAAGGTGGCCTTTGGGGCTCTAAGGACATGCAGGGTACTTCTTACTGGCAGCTTTCGATTTGGAGAAATCCAGCAAAGATTGCAAATTTCTTGCTGGGCACCCCCCTATTAGCCAGGGCGAGAGGCCAGAAATGGAGGCCATTTTCCATGGGGAAAATGAAGTCATTGGCCCAGGCTCTGGGTATCAGATGAAAGGTGGCATCTGGGGCTCTAAGGACTTGCAGGGTCTTAGTTGCTGCCAGCTTTAGGTTTGGAGAAATCCAGCAGAATTTTCAAATTTCCTGCTTGGCACCCTACTTTCTGCCAGGGCACGTTGCAGCACAGGGATACTATTTCTATGGGAAAAAGAAGTAATTTCCCCATCATGTGGGTATCAGCAGAGAGGTGAAATTTGGGGCTCTAAGGAGCTGCAGGCTCCTCGTTGCCAGCAGCTTTAGTTTTGGAGAAAATCAGCCAAGATTGCAAATTTCAGACAGGGAATGAAGCAGATGGCCGGGGCGAGTGGCCCCAAACTGACCCCATTTTCCATGGGGAAAAGAAGTCATTGTCCCCAGGGTCTGGGTAGAAGATGAAAGGTGGCATCTGGGGCTCTAAGGACTTGCAGGGTCCTAGTTGCTGCCAGCATTGGGTTTGGAGAAATCCAGCAAAGATTGCATCACTCTAGCTTGGCTCCCCACTTTCTGCCATGGTGAGTGGCTGCAAACACAGGCCATTTCCCATGGGAAAAAGAAGTCCTTTCCCCACGGTCTGCAAATCAAATGCAAGGTGGCCTTTGGGGCTCTAAGGACTTGCAGGGTACTTCTTACTGGCAGCTTTCGATTTGGAGCAATCCAGCAAAGATTGCAAATTTCTTGCTGGGCACCACCCTATTGGCCAGGGTGAGAGGCCAGAAAAGGAGGCCATTTTCCATGGGGAAAATGAAGTCATTGGCCCAGGCTCTGGGTATCAGATGAAAGGTGGCCTTTGGGGCTCTAAGGACTTGCAGGGTCCTAGTTGCTGCCAGCTTTAGGTTTGGAGAAATCCAGCAGAATTTTCAAATTTCCTGCTTGGCACCCTACTTTCTGCCAGGGCAAGTTGCAGCACAGGGATACTATTTCTATGGGAAAAAGAAGTAATTTCCCCATCATGTGGGTATCAGCAGAGAGGTGAAATTTGGGGCTCTAAGGAGCTGCAGGCTCCTCGTTGCCAGCAGGTTTAGTTTTGGAGAAAATCAGCCAAGTTTGCAAATTTCAGACAGGGAATGAAGCAGATGGCCGGGGCGAGTGGCCCCAAACTGACCCCATTTTCCATGGGGAAAAGAAGTCATTGGCCCAGGCTCTGGGTATCAGATGAAAGGTGGCATCTGGGGCTCTAAGGACTTGCAGGGTCCTAGTTGCTGCCAGCATTAGGTTTGGAGAAATCCAGCAAAGATTGCATCACTCTAGCTTGGCTCCCCACTTTCTGCCATGGTGAGTGGCTGCAAACACAGGCCATTTCCCATGGGAAAAAGAAGTCCTTTCCCCACGGTCTTCAAATGAAATGCAAGGTGGCCTTTGGAGCTCTAAGGACTTGCAGGGTACTTCTTACTGGCAGCTTTAGATTTGGAGCAATCCAGCAAAGATTGCAAATTTCTTGCTGGGCACCACCCTATTGGCCAGGGCGAGAGGCCAGAAATGGAGGCCATTTTCCATGGGGAAAATGAAGTCATTGGCCCAGGCTCTGGGTATCAGATGAAAGGTGGCATCTGGGGCTCTAAGGACTTGCAGGGTCTTAGTTGCTGCCAGCTTTATGTTTGGAAGAATCCAGCACAGTTTGCAAATTTCTCGCTAGGCACTGCCCTTCCTGCCAGGCCAAATGGCCAGAAATGTAGGACATTTTCCATGGGAAAAATGTCCTTAACCCAGGGTCTCAGTAATATGTTCAAGGTGGCCTTTCAGGCTCTAAGGACTTTCAGGGTCCTAGTTGCTGGCAACTTTAGGTTTGGAAGAATCCAGCAAAGATTGTATCACTCTAGCTTGGCTCCCCACTTTCTGCCATGGTGAGTGGCTGCAAACACAGGCCATTTCCCATGGGAAAAAGAAGTCCTTTCCCCATGGTCTGCAAATCAAATGCAAGGTGGCCTTTGGGGCTCTAAGGACATGCAGGGTACTTCTTACTGGCAGCCTTAGATTTGGAGCAATCCAGCAAAGATTGCAAATTTCTTGCTGGGCACCACCCTATTGGCCAGGGCGAGAGGCCAGAAATGGAGGCCATTTTCCATGGGGAAAATGAAGTCATTGGCCCAGGGTCTGGGTATCAGATGAAAGGCGGCATCTGGGGCTCTAAGGACTTGCAGGGTCCAAGTTGCTGCCAGCATTGGGTTTGGAGAAATCCAGCAAAGATTGCATCACTCTAGCTTGGCTCCCCACTTTCTGCCATGGTGAGTGGCTGCAAACACAGGCCATTTCCCAATGGAAAAAGAAGTCCTTTCCCCAAGGTCTTCAAATCAAATGCAAGGTGGCCTTTGGGGCTCTAAGGACATGCAGGGTACTTCTTACTGGCAGCTTTCGATTTGGAGAAATCCAGCAAAGATTGCAAATTTCTTGCTGGGCACCACCCTATTGGCCAGGGCGAGAGGCAAGAAATGGAGGCCATTTTCCATGGGGAAAATGAAGTCATTGGCCCAGGGTCTGGGTATCAGATGAAAGGTGGCATCTGGGGCTCTAAGGACTTGCAGGGTCTTAGTTGCTGCCAGCTTTAGGTTTGGAGAAATCCAGCAGAATTTTCAAATTTCCTGCTTGGCACCCTACTTTCTGCCAGGGCAAGTTGCAGCACAGGGATACTATTTCTATGGGAAAAAGAAGTAATTTCCCCATCATGTGGGTATCAGCAGAGAGGTGAAATTTGGGGCTCTAAGGAGCTGCAGGCTCCTCGTTGCCAGCAGGTTTAGTTTTGGAGAAAATCAGCCAAGTTTGCAAATTTCAGACAGGGAATGAAGCAGATGGCCGGGGCGAGTGGCCCCAAACTGACCCCATTTTCCATGGGGAAAAGAAGTCATGTCCCCAGGGTCTGGGTATAAGATGAAAGGTGGCATCTGGGGCTCTAAGGACTTGCAGGGTCCTAGTTGCTGCCAGCATTGGGTTTGGAGAAATCCAGCAAAGATTGCATCACTCTAGCTTGGCTCCCCACTTTCTGCCATGTTGAGTGGCTGCAAACACAGGCCATTTCCCATGGGAAAAAGAAGTCCTTTCCCCACGGTCTGCAAATCAAATGCAAGGTGGCCTTTGGGGCTCTAAGGACTTGCCGGGTACTTCTTACTGGCAGCTTTCGATTTGGAGAAATCCAGCAAAGATTGCAAATTTCTTGCTGGGCACCACCCTATTGGCCAGGGCGAGAGGCCAGAAATGGAGGCCATTTTCCATGGGGAAAATGAAGTCATTGGCCCAGGGTCTGGGTATCAGATGAAAGGTGGCATCTGGGGCTCTAAGGACTTGCAGGGTCCTAGTTGCTGGCAGCTTTATGTTTGGAAGAATCCAGCACAGTTTGCAAATTTCTCGCTCGGCACAGCCTTCCTGCCAGGCCATGTGGCCACAAATGAAGGGCATTTTCCATGGGAAAAATGTCCTTAACCAAGGGTCTCAGTAATATGTTCAAGGTGGCCTTTCAGGCTCTAAGGACTTTCAGGGTCATAGTTGCTGGCAACTTTAGGTTTGGTAGAATCCAGCAAAGATTGTATCACTCTAGCTTGGCTCCCCACTTTCTGCCATGGTGAGTGGCTGCAAACACAGGCCATTTCCTATGGGAAAAAGAAGTCCTTTCCCCACGGTCTGCAAATCAAATGCAAGGTGGCCTTTGGGGCTCTAAGGACATGCAGGGTACTTCTTACTGGCAGCTTTCGATTTGGAGAAATCCAGCAAAGATTGCAAATTTCTTGCTGGGATCCACCCTATTGGCCAGGGCGAGAGGCCAGAAATGGAGGCCATTTTCCATGGGGAAAATGAAGTCATTGGCCCAGGGTCTGGGTATCAGATGAAAGGTGGCATCTGGGGCTCTAAGGACTTGCAGGGTCCTAGTTGCTGCCAACTTTAGGTTTGGAAGAATCCAGCAAAGATTGTATCTCTCTAGCTTGGCTCCCCACTTTCTGCCATGGTGAGTGGCTGCAAACACAGGCCATTTCCCATGGGAAAAAGAAGTCCTTTCCCCACGGTCTGCAAATCAAATGCAAGGTGGCCTTTGGGGCTCTAAGGACTTGCAGGGTACTTCTTACTGGCAGCTTTCGATTTGGAGCAATCCAGCAAAGATTGCAAATTTCTTGCTGGGCACCACCCTATTGGCCAGGGCGAGAGGCCAGAAATGGAGGCCATTTTCCATGGGGAAAATGAAGTCATTGGCCCAGGGTCTGGGTATCAGATGAAAGGTGGCATCTGGGGCTCTAAGGACTTGCAGGGTCCTAGTTGCTGCCAGCTTTATGTTTGGAAGAATCCAGCACAGTTTGCAAATTTCTCGCTAGGCACTGCCCTTCCTGCCAGGCCAAATGGCCAGAAATGTAGGGCATTTTCCATGGGAAAAATGTCCTTAACCCAGGGTCTCAGTAATATGTTCAAGGTGGCCTTTCAGGCTCTAAGGACTTTCAGGGTCCTAGTTGCTGGCAACTTTAGGTTTGGAAGAATCCAGCAAAGATTGTATCACTCTAGCTTGGCTCCCCACTTTCTGCCATGGTGAGTGGCTGCAAACACAGGCCATTTCCCATGGGAAAAAGAAGTCCTTTCCCCATGGTCTGCAAATCAAATGCAAGGTGGCCTTTGGGGCTCTAAGGACATGCAGGGTACTTCTTACTGGCAGCTTTCGATTTGGAGAAATCCAGCAAAGATTGCAAATTTCTTGCTGGGCACCCCCCTATTAGCCAGGGCGAGAGGCCAGAAATGGAGGCCATTTTCCATGGGGAAAATGAAGTCATTGGCCCAGGCTCTGGGTATCAGATGAAAGGTGGCCTTTGGGGCTCTAAGGACTTGCAGGGTCCTAGTTGCTGCCAGCTTTAGGTTTGGAGAAATCCAGAAGAATTTTCAAATTTCCTGCTTGGCACCCTACTTTCTGCCAGGGCAAGTTGCAGCACAGGGATACTATTTCTATGGGAAAAAGAAGTAATTTCCCCATCATGTGGGTATCAGCAGAGAGGTGAAATTTGGGGCTCTAAGGAGCTGCAGGCTCCTCGTTGCCAGCAGGTTTAGTTTTGGAGAAAATCAGCCAAGTTTGCAAATTTCAGACAGGGAATGAAGCAGATGGCCGGGGCGAGTGGCCCCAAACTGACCCCATTTTCCATGGGGAAAAGAAGTCATTGGCCCAGGCTCTGGGTATCAGATGAAAGGTGGCATCTGGGGCTCTAAGGACTTGCAGGGTCCTAGTTGCTGCCAGCATTAGGTTTGGAGAAATCCAGCAAAGATTGCATCACTCTAGCTTGGCTCCCCACTTTCTGCCATGGTGAGTGGCTGCAAACACAGGCCATTTCCCATGGGAAAAAGAAGTCCTTTCCCCACGGTCTTCAAATGAAATGCAAGGTGGCCTTTGGAGCTCTAAGGACTTGCAGGGTACTTCTTACTGGCAGCTTTAGATTTGGAGCAATCCAGCAAAGATTGCAAATTTCTTGCTGGGCACCACCCTATTGGCCAGGGCGAGAGGCCAGAAATGGAGGCCATTTTCCATGGGGAAAATGAAGTCATTGGCCCAGGCTCTGGGTATCAGATGAAAGGTGGCATCTGGGGCTCTAAGGACTTGCAGGGTCCTAGTTGCTGCCAGCTTTATGTTTGGAAGAATCCAGCACAGTTTGCAAATTTCTCGCTAGGCACTGCCCTTCCTGCCAGGCCAAATGGCCAGAAATGTAGGGCATTTTCCATGGGAAAAATGTCCTTAACCCAGGGTCTCAGTAATATGTTCAAGGTGGCCTTTCAGGCTCTAAGGACTTTCAGGGTCCTAGTTGCTGGCAACTTTAGGTTTGGAAGAATCCAGCAAAGATTGTATCACTCTAGCTTGGCTCCCCACTTTCTGCCATGGTGAGTGGCTGCAAACACAGGCCATTTCCCATGGGAAAAAGAAGTCCTTTCCCCATGGTCTGCAAATCAAATGCAAGGTGGCCTTTGGGGCTCTAAGGACATGCAGGGTACTTCTTACTGGCAGCTTTAGATTTGGAGCAATCCAGCAAAGATTGCAAATTTCTTGCTGGGCACCACCCTATTGGCCAGGGCGAGAGGCCAGAAATGGAGGCCATTTTCCATGGGGAAAATGAAGTCATTGGCCCAGGGTCTGGGTATCAGATGAAAGGCGGCATCTGGGGCTCTAAGGACTTGCAGGGTCCTAGTTGCTGCCAGCTTTAGGTTTGGAGAAATCCAGAAGAATTTTCAAATTTCCTGCTTGGCACCCTACTTTCTGCCAGGGCAAGTTGCAGCACAGGGATACTATTTCTATGGGAAAAAGAAGTAATTTCCCCATCATGTGGGTATCAGCAGAGAGGTGAAATTTGGGGCTCTAAGGAGCTGCAGGCTCCTCGTTGCCAGCAGGTTTAGTTTTGGAGAAAATCAGCCAAGTTTGCAAATTTCAGACAGGGAATGAAGCAGATGGCCGGGGCGAGTGGCCCCAAACTGACCCCATTTTCCATGGGGAAAAGAAGTCATTGGCCCAGGCTCTGGGTATCAGATGAAAGGTGGCATCTGGGGCTCTAAGGACTTGCAGGGTCCTAGTTGCTGCCAGCATTAGGTTTGGAGAAATCCAGCAAAGATTGCATCACTCTAGCTTGGCTCCCCACTTTCTGCCATGGTGAGTGGCTGCAAACACAGGCCATTTCCCATGGGAAAAAGAAGTCCTTTCCCCACGGTCTTCAAATGAAATGCAAGGTGGCCTTTGGAGCTCTAAGGACTTGCAGGGTACTTCTTACTGGCAGCTTTAGATTTGGAGCAATCCAGCAAAGATTGCAAATTTCTTGCTGGGCACCACCCTATTGGCCAGGGCGAGAGGCCAGAAATGGAGGCCATTTTCCATGGGGAAAATGAAGTCATTGGCCCAGGCTCTGGGTATCAGATGAAAGGTGGCATCTGGGGCTCTAAGGACTTGCAGGGTCCTAGTTGCTGCCAGCTTTATGTTTGGAAGAATCCAGCACAGTTTGCAAATTTCTCGCTAGGCACTGCCCTTCCTGCCAGGCCAAATGGCCAGAAATGTAGGGCATTTTCCATGGGAAAAATGTCCTTAACCCAGGGTCTCAGTAATATGTTCAAGGTGGCCTTTCAGGCTCTAAGGACTTTCAGGGTCCTAGTTGCTGGCAACTTTAGGTTTGGAAGAATCCAGCAAAGATTGTATCACTCTAGCTTGGCTCCCCACTTTCTGCCATGGTGAGTGGCTGCAAACACAGGCCATTTCCCATGGGAAAAAGAAGTCCTTTCCCCATGGTCTGCAAATCAAATGCAAGGTGGCCTTTGGGGCTCTAAGGACATGCAGGGTACTTCTTACTGGCAGCTTTAGATTTGGAGCAATCCAGCAAAGATTGCAAATTTCTTGCTGGGCACCACCCTATTGGCCAGGGCGAGAGGCCAGAAATGGAGGCCATTTTCCATGGGGAAAATGAAGTCATTGGCCCAGGGTCTGGGTATCAGATGAAAGGCGGCATCTGGGGCTCTAAGGACTTGCAGGGTCCAAGTTGCTGCCAGCATTAGGTTTGGAGAAATCCAGCAAAGATTGCATCACTCTAGCTTGGCTCCCCACTTTCTGCCATGGTGAGTGGCTGCAAACACAGGCCATTTCCCAATGGAAAAAGAAGTCCTTTCCCCAAGGTCTTCAAATCAAATGCAAGGTGGCCTTTGGGGCTCTAAGGACATGCAGGGTACTTCTTACTGGCAGCTTTCGATTTGGAGAAATCCAGCAAAGATTGCAAATTTCTTGCTGGGCACCACCCTATTGGCCAGGGCGAGAGGCAAGAAATGGAGGCCATTTTCCATGGGGAAAATGAAGTCATTGGCCCAGGCTCTGGGTATCAGATGAAAGGTGGCATCTGGGGCTCTAAGGACTTGCAGGGTCTTAGTTGCTGCCAGCTTTAGGTTTGGAGAAATCCAGCAGAATTTTCAAATTTCCTGCTTGGCACCCTACTTTCTGCCAGGGCAAGTTGCAGCACAGGGATACTATTTCTATGGGAAAAAGAAGTAATTTCCCCATCATGTGGGTATCAGCAGAGAGGTGAAATTTGGGGCTCTAAGGAGCTGCAGGCTCCTCGTTGCCAGCAGGTTTAGTTTTGGAGAAAATCAGCCAAGTTTGCAAATTTCAGACAGGGAATGAAGCAGATGGCCGGGGCGAGTGGCCCCAAACTGACCCCATTTTCCATGGGGAAAAGAAGTCATGTCCCCAGGGTCTGGGTATAAGATGAAAGGTGGCATCTGGGGCTCTAAGGACTTGCAGGGTCCTAGTTGCTGCCAGCATTGGGTTTGGAGAAATCCAGCAAAGATTGCATCACTCTAGCTTGGCTCCCCACTTTCTGCCATGTTGAGTGGCTGCAAACACAGGCCATTTCCCATGGGAAAAAGAAGTCCTTTCCCCACGGTCTGCAAATCAAATGCAAGGTGGCCTTTGGGGCTCTAAGGACTTGCCGGGTACTTCTTACTGGCAGCTTTCGATTTGGAGAAATCCAGCAAAGATTGCAAATTTCTTGCTGGGCACCACCCTATTGGCCAGGGCGAGAGGCCAGAAATGGAGGCCATTTTCCATGGGGAAAATGAAGTCATTGGCCCAGGCTCTGGGTATCAGATGAAAGGTGGCATCTGGGGCTCTAAGGACTTGCAGGGTCCTAGTTGCTGGCAGCTTTATGTTTGGAAGAATCCAGCACAGTTTGCAAATTTCTCGCTCGGCACAGCCTTCCTGCCAGGCCATGTGGCCACAAATGAAGGGCATTTTCCATGGGAAAAATGTCCTTAACCAAGGGTCTCAGTAATATGTTCAAGGTGGCCTTTCAGGCTCTAAGGACTTTCAGGGTCATAGTTGCTGGCAACTTTAGGTTTGGTAGAATCCAGCAAAGATTGTATCACTCTAGCTTGGCTCCCCACTTTCTGCCATGGTGAGTGGCTGCAAACACAGGCCATTTCCTATGGGAAAAAGAAGTCCTTTCCCCACGGTCTGCAAATCAAATGCAAGGTGGCCTTTGGGGCTCTAAGGACATGCTGGGTACTTCTTACTGGCAGCTTTCGATTTGGAGAAATCCAGCAAAGATTGCAAATTTCTTGCTGGGATCCACCCTATTGGCCAGGGCGAGAGGCCAGAAATGGAGGCCATTTTCCATGGGGAAAATGAAGTCATTGGCCCAGGGTCTGGGTATCAGATGAAAGGTGGCATCTGGGGCTGTAAGGACTTGCAGGGTCCTAGTTGCTGCCAGCTTTAGGTTTGGAAGAATCCAGCAAAGATTGTATCTCTCTAGCTTGGCTCCCCACTTTCTGCCATGGTGAGTGGCTGCAAACACAGGCCATTTCCCATGGGAAAAAGAAGTCCTTTCCCCACGGTCTGCAAATCAAATGCAAGGTGGCCTTTGGGGCTCTAAGGACTTGCAGGGTACTTCTTACTGGCAGCTTTCGATTTGGAGCAATCCAGCAAAGATTGCAAATTTCTTGCTGGGCACCACCCTATTGGCCAGGGCGAGAGGCCAGAAATGGAGGCCATTTTCCATGGGGAAAATGAAGTCATTGGCCCAGGCTCTGGGTATCAGATGAAAGGTGGCATCTGGGGCTCTAAGGACTTGCAGGGTCCTAGTTGCTGCCAGCTTTATGTTTGGAAGAATCCAGCACAGTTTGCAAATTTCTCGCTAGGCACTGCCCTTCCTGCCAGGCCAAATGGCCAGAAATGTAGGGCATTTTCCATGGGAAAAATGTCCTTAACCCAGGGTCTCAGTAATATGTTCAAGGTGGCCTTTCAGGCTCTAAGGACTTTCAGGGTCCTAGTTGCTGGCAACTTTAGGTTTGGAAGAATCCAGCAAAGATTGTATCACTCTAGCTTGGCTCCCCACTTTCTGCCATGGTGAGTGGCTGCAAACACAGGCCATTTCCCATGGGAAAAAGAAGTCCTTTCCCCATGGTCTGCAAATCAAATGCAAGGTGGCCTTTGGGGCTCTAAGGACATGCAGGGTACTTCTTACTGGCAGCTTTCGATTTGGAGAAATCCAGCAAAGATTGCAAATTTCTTGCTGGGCACCCCCCTATTAGCCAGGGCGAGAGGCCAGAAATGGAGGCCATTTTCCATGGGGAAAATGAAGTCATTGGCCCAGGCTCTGGGTATCAGATGAAAGGTGGCATCTGGGGCTCTAAGGACTTGCAGGGTCTTAGTTGCTGCCAGCTTTAGGTTTGGAGAAATCCAGCAGAATTTTCAAATTTCCTGCTTGGCACCCTACTTTCTGCCAGGGCACGTTGCAGCACAGGGATACTATTTCTATGGGAAAAAGAAGTAATTTCCCCATCATGTGGGTATCAGCAGAGAGGTGAAATTTGGGGCTCTAAGGAGCTGCAGGCTCCTCGTTGCCAGCAGCTTTAGTTTTGGAGAAAATCAGCCAAGATTGCAAATTTCAGACAGGGAATGAAGCAGATGGCCGGGGCGAGTGGCCCCAAACTGACCCCATTTTCCATGGGGAAAAGAAGTCATTGTCCCCAGGGTCTGGGTAGAAGATGAAAGGTGGCATCTGGGGCTCTAAGGACTTGCAGGGTCCTAGTTGCTGCCAGCATTGGGTTTGGAGAAATCCAGCAAAGATTGCATCACTCTAGCTTGGCTCCCCACTTTCTGCCATGGTGAGTGGCTGCAAACACAGGCCATTTCCCATGGGAAAAAGAAGTCCTTTCCCCACGGTCTGCAAATCAAATGCAAGGTGGCCTTTGGGGCTCTAAGGACTTGCAGGGTACTTCTTACTGGCAGCTTTCGATTTGGAGCAATCCAGCAAAGATTGCAAATTTCTTGCTGGGCACCACCCTATTGGCCAGGGTGAGAGGCCAGAAAAGGAGGCCATTTTCCATGGGGAAAATGAAGTCATTGGCCCAGGCTCTGGGTATCAGATGAAAGGTGGCCTTTGGGGCTCTAAGGACTTGCAGGGTCCTAGTTGCTGCCAGCTTTAGGTTTGGAGAAATCCAGCAGAATTTTCAAATTTCCTGCTTGGCACCCTACTTTCTGCCAGGGCAAGTTGCAGCACAGGGATACTATTTCTATGGGAAAAAGAAGTAATTTCCCCATCATGTGGGTATCAGCAGAGAGGTGAAATTTGGGGCTCTAAGGAGCTGCAGGCTCCTCGTTGCCAGCAGGTTTAGTTTTGGAGAAAATCAGCCAAGTTTGCAAATTTCAGACAGGGAATGAAGCAGATGGCCGGGGCGAGTGGCCCCAAACTGACCCCATTTTCCATGGGGAAAAGAAGTCATTGGCCCAGGCTCTGGGTATCAGATGAAAGGTGGCATCTGGGGCTCTAAGGACTTGCAGGGTCCTAGTTGCTGCCAGCATTAGGTTTGGAGAAATCCAGCAAAGATTGCATCACTCTAGCTTGGCTCCCCACTTTCTGCCATGGTGAGTGGCTGCAAACACAGGCCATTTCCCATGGGAAAAAGAAGTCCTTTCCCCACGGTCTTCAAATGAAATGCAAGGTGGCCTTTGGAGCTCTAAGGACTTGCAGGGTACTTCTTACTGGCAGCTTTAGATTTGGAGCAATCCAGCAAAGATTGCAAATTTCTTGCTGGGCACCACCCTATTGGCCAGGGCGAGAGGCCAGAAATGGAGGCCATTTTCCATGGGGAAAATGAAGTCATTGGCCCAGGCTCTGGGTATCAGATGAAAGGTGGCATCTGGGGCTCTAAGGACTTGCAGGGTCTTAGTTGCTGCCAGCTTTATGTTTGGAAGAATCCAGCACAGTTTGCAAATTTCTCGCTAGGCACTGCCCTTCCTGCCAGGCCAAATGGCCAGAAATGTAGGACATTTTCCATGGGAAAAATGTCCTTAACCCAGGGTCTCAGTAATATGTTCAAGGTGGCCTTTCAGGCTCTAAGGACTTTCAGGGTCCTAGTTGCTGGCAACTTTAGGTTTGGAAGAATCCAGCAAAGATTGTATCACTCTAGCTTGGCTCCCCACTTTCTGCCATGGTGAGTGGCTGCAAACACAGGCCATTTCCCATGGGAAAAAGAAGTCCTTTCCCCATGGTCTGCAAATCAAATGCAAGGTGGCCTTTGGGGCTCTAAGGACATGCAGGGTACTTCTTACTGGCAGCCTTAGATTTGGAGCAATCCAGCAAAGATTGCAAATTTCTTGCTGGGCACCACCCTATTGGCCAGGGCGAGAGGCCAGAAATGGAGGCCATTTTCCATGGGGAAAATGAAGTCATTGGCCCAGGGTCTGGGTATCAGATGAAAGGCGGCATCTGGGGCTCTAAGGACTTGCAGGGTCCAAGTTGCTGCCAGCATTAGGTTTGGAGAAATCCAGCAAAGATTGCATCACTCTAGCTTGGCTCCCCACTTTCTGCCATGGTGAGTGGCTGCAAACACAGGCCATTTCCCAATGGAAAAAGAAGTCCTTTCCCCAAGGTCTTCAAATCAAATGCAAGGTGGCCTTTGGGGCTCTAAGGACATGCAGGGTACTTCTTACTGGCAGCTTTCGATTTGGAGAAATCCAGCAAAGATTGCAAATTTCTTGCTGGGCACCACCCTATTGGCCAGGGCGAGAGGCAAGAAATGGAGGCCATTTTCCATGGGGAAAATGAAGTCATTGGCCCAGGGTCTGGGTATCAGATGAAAGGTGGCATCTGGGGCTCTAAGGACTTGCAGGGTCTTAGTTGCTGCCAGCTTTAGGTTTGGAGAAATCCAGCAGAATTTTCAAATTTCCTGCTTGGCACCCTACTTTCTGCCAGGGCAAGTTGCAGCACAGGGATACTATTTCTATGGGAAAAAGAAGTAATTTCCCCATCATGTGGGTATCAGCAGAGAGGTGAAATTTGGGGCTCTAAGGAGCTGCAGGCTCCTCGTTGCCAGCAGGTTTAGTTTTGGAGAAAATCAGCCAAGTTTGCAAATTTCAGACAGGGAATGAAGCAGATGGCCGGGGCGAGTGGCCCCAAACTGACCCCATTTTCCATGGGGAAAAGAAGTCATGTCCCCAGGGTCTGGGTATAAGATGAAAGGTGGCATCTGGGGCTCTAAGGACTTGCAGGGTCCTAGTTGCTGCCAGCATTGGGTTTGGAGAAATCCAGCAAAGATTGCATCACTCTAGCTTGGCTCCCCACTTTCTGCCATGTTGAGTGGCTGCAAACACAGGCCATTTCCCATGGGAAAAAGAAGTCCTTTCCCCACGGTCTGCAAATCAAATGCAAGGTGGCCTTTGGGGCTCTAAGGACTTGCCGGGTACTTCTTACTGGCAGCTTTCGATTTGGAGAAATCCAGCAAAGATTGCAAATTTCTTGCTGGGCACCACCCTATTGGCCAGGGCGAGAGGCCAGAAATGGAGGCCATTTTCCATGGGGAAAATGAAGTCATTGGCCCAGGGTCTGGGTATCAGATGAAAGGTGGCATCTGGGGCTCTAAGGACTTGCAGGGTCCTAGTTGCTGGCAGCTTTATGTTTGGAAGAATCCAGCACAGTTTGCAAATTTCTCGCTCGGCACAGCCTTCCTGCCAGGCCATGTGGCCACAAATGAAGGGCATTTTCCATGGGAAAAATGTCCTTAACCAAGGGTCTCAGTAATATGTTCAAGGTGGCCTTTCAGGCTCTAAGGACTTTCAGGGTCATAGTTGCTGGCAACTTTAGGTTTGGTAGAATCCAGCAAAGATTGTATCACTCTAGCTTGGCTCCCCACTTTCTGCCATGGTGAGTGGCTGCAAACACAGGCCATTTCCTATGGGAAAAAGAAGTCCTTTCCCCACGGTCTGCAAATCAAATGCAAGGTGGCCTTTGGGGCTCTAAGGACATGCAGGGTACTTCTTACTGGCAGCTTTCGATTTGGAGAAATCCAGCAAAGATTGCAAATTTCTTGCTGGGATCCACCCTATTGGCCAGGGCGAGAGGCCAGAAATGGAGGCCATTTTCCATGGGGAAAATGAAGTCATTGGCCCAGGGTCTGGGTATCAGATGAAAGGTGGCATCTGGGGCTCTAAGGACTTGCAGGGTCCTAGTTGCTGCCAACTTTAGGTTTGGAAGAATCCAGCAAAGATTGTATCTCTCTAGCTTGGCTCCCCACTTTCTGCCATGGTGAGTGGCTGCAAACACAGGCCATTTCCCATGGGAAAAAGAAGTCCTTTCCCCACGGTCTGCAAATCAAATGCAAGGTGGCCTTTGGGGCTCTAAGGACTTGCAGGGTACTTCTTACTGGCAGCTTTCGATTTGGAGCAATCCAGCAAAGATTGCAAATTTCTTGCTGGGCACCACCCTATTGGCCAGGGCGAGAGGCCAGAAATGGAGGCCATTTTCCATGGGGAAAATGAAGTCATTGGCCCAGGGTCTGGGTATCAGATGAAAGGTGGCATCTGGGGCTCTAAGGACTTGCAGGGTCCTAGTTGCTGCCAGCTTTATGTTTGGAAGAATCCAGCACAGTTTGCAAATTTCTCGCTAGGCACTGCCCTTCCTGCCAGGCCAAATGGCCAGAAATGTAGGGCATTTTCCATGGGAAAAATGTCCTTAACCCAGGGTCTCAGTAATATGTTCAAGGTGGCCTTTCAGGCTCTAAGGACTTTCAGGGTCCTAGTTGCTGGCAACTTTAGGTTTGGAAGAATCCAGCAAAGATTGTATCACTCTAGCTTGGCTCCCCACTTTCTGCCATGGTGAGTGGCTGCAAACACAGGCCATTTCCCATGGGAAAAAGAAGTCCTTTCCCCATGGTCTGCAAATCAAATGCAAGGTGGCCTTTGGGGCTCTAAGGACATGCAGGGTACTTCTTACTGGCAGCTTTCGATTTGGAGAAATCCAGCAAAGATTGCAAATTTCTTGCTGGGCACCCCCCTATTAGCCAGGGCGAGAGGCCAGAAATGGAGGCCATTTTCCATGGGGAAAATGAAGTCATTGGCCCAGGCTCTGGGTATCAGATGAAAGGTGGCCTTTGGGGCTCTAAGGACTTGCAGGGTCCTAGTTGCTGCCAGCTTTAGGTTTGGAGAAATCCAGAAGAATTTTCAAATTTCCTGCTTGGCACCCTACTTTCTGCCAGGGCAAGTTGCAGCACAGGGATACTATTTCTATGGGAAAAAGAAGTAATTTCCCCATCATGTGGGTATCAGCAGAGAGGTGAAATTTGGGGCTCTAAGGAGCTGCAGGCTCCTCGTTGCCAGCAGGTTTAGTTTTGGAGAAAATCAGCCAAGTTTGCAAATTTCAGACAGGGAATGAAGCAGATGGCCGGGGCGAGTGGCCCCAAACTGACCCCATTTTCCATGGGGAAAAGAAGTCATTGGCCCAGGCTCTGGGTATCAGATGAAAGGTGGCATCTGGGGCTCTAAGGACTTGCAGGGTCCTAGTTGCTGCCAGCATTAGGTTTGGAGAAATCCAGCAAAGATTGCATCACTCTAGCTTGGCTCCCCACTTTCTGCCATGGTGAGTGGCTGCAAACACAGGCCATTTCCCATGGGAAAAAGAAGTCCTTTCCCCACGGTCTTCAAATGAAATGCAAGGTGGCCTTTGGAGCTCTAAGGACTTGCAGGGTACTTCTTACTGGCAGCTTTAGATTTGGAGCAATCCAGCAAAGATTGCAAATTTCTTGCTGGGCACCACCCTATTGGCCAGGGCGAGAGGCCAGAAATGGAGGCCATTTTCCATGGGGAAAATGAAGTCATTGGCCCAGGCTCTGGGTATCAGATGAAAGGTGGCATCTGGGGCTCTAAGGACTTGCAGGGTCCTAGTTGCTGCCAGCTTTATGTTTGGAAGAATCCAGCACAGTTTGCAAATTTCTCGCTAGGCACTGCCCTTCCTGCCAGGCCAAATGGCCAGAAATGTAGGGCATTTTCCATGGGAAAAATGTCCTTAACCCAGGGTCTCAGTAATATGTTCAAGGTGGCCTTTCAGGCTCTAAGGACTTTCAGGGTCCTAGTTGCTGGCAACTTTAGGTTTGGAAGAATCCAGCAAAGATTGTATCACTCTAGCTTGGCTCCCCACTTTCTGCCATGGTGAGTGGCTGCAAACACAGGCCATTTCCCATGGGAAAAAGAAGTCCTTTCCCCATGGTCTGCAAATCAAATGCAAGGTGGCCTTTGGGGCTCTAAGGACATGCAGGGTACTTCTTACTGGCAGCTTTAGATTTGGAGCAATCCAGCAAAGATTGCAAATTTCTTGCTGGGCACCACCCTATTGGCCAGGGCGAGAGGCCAGAAATGGAGGCCATTTTCCATGGGGAAAATGAAGTCATTGGCCCAGGGTCTGGGTATCAGATGAAAGGCGGCATCTGGGGCTCTAAGGACTTGCAGGGTCCTAGTTGCTGCCAGCTTTAGGTTTGGAGAAATCCAGAAGAATTTTCAAATTTCCTGCTTGGCACCCTACTTTCTGCCAGGGCAAGTTGCAGCACAGGGATACTATTTCTATGGGAAAAAGAAGTAATTTCCCCATCATGTGGGTATCAGCAGAGAGGTGAAATTTGGGGCTCTAAGGAGCTGCAGGCTCCTCGTTGCCAGCAGGTTTAGTTTTGGAGAAAATCAGCCAAGTTTGCAAATTTCAGACAGGGAATGAAGCAGATGGCCGGGGCGAGTGGCCCCAAACTGACCCCATTTTCCATGGGGAAAAGAAGTCATTGGCCCAGGCTCTGGGTATCAGATGAAAGGTGGCATCTGGGGCTCTAAGGACTTGCAGGGTCCTAGTTGCTGCCAGCATTAGGTTTGGAGAAATCCAGCAAAGATTGCATCACTCTAGCTTGGCTCCCCACTTTCTGCCATGGTGAGTGGCTGCAAACACAGGCCATTTCCCATGGGAAAAAGAAGTCCTTTCCCCACGGTCTTCAAATGAAATGCAAGGTGGCCTTTGGAGCTCTAAGGACTTGCAGGGTACTTCTTACTGGCAGCTTTAGATTTGGAGCAATCCAGCAAAGATTGCAAATTTCTTGCTGGGCACCACCCTATTGGCCAGGGCGAGAGGCCAGAAATGGAGGCCATTTTCCATGGGGAAAATGAAGTCATTGGCCCAGGCTCTGGGTATCAGATGAAAGGTGGCATCTGGGGCTCTAAGGACTTGCAGGGTCCTAGTTGCTGCCAGCTTTATGTTTGGAAGAATCCAGCACAGTTTGCAAATTTCTCGCTAGGCACTGCCCTTCCTGCCAGGCCAAATGGCCAGAAATGTAGGGCATTTTCCATGGGAAAAATGTCCTTAACCCAGGGTCTCAGTAATATGTTCAAGGTGGCCTTTCAGGCTCTAAGGACTTTCAGGGTCCTAGTTGCTGGCAACTTTAGGTTTGGAAGAATCCAGCAAAGATTGTATCACTCTAGCTTGGCTCCCCACTTTCTGCCATGGTGAGTGGCTGCAAACACAGGCCATTTCCCATGGGAAAAAGAAGTCCTTTCCCCATGGTCTGCAAATCAAATGCAAGGTGGCCTTTGGGGCTCTAAGGACATGCAGGGTACTTCTTACTGGCAGCTTTAGATTTGGAGCAATCCAGCAAAGATTGCAAATTTCTTGCTGGGCACCACCCTATTGGCCAGGGCGAGAGGCCAGAAATGGAGGCCATTTTCCATGGGGAAAATGAAGTCATTGGCCCAGGGTCTGGGTATCAGATGAAAGGCGGCATCTGGGGCTCTAAGGACTTGCAGGGTCCAAGTTGCTGCCAGCATTAGGTTTGGAGAAATCCAGCAAAGATTGCATCACTCTAGCTTGGCTCCCCACTTTCTGCCATGGTGAGTGGCTGCAAACACAGGCCATTTCCCAATGGAAAAAGAAGTCCTTTCCCCAAGGTCTTCAAATCAAATGCAAGGTGGCCTTTGGGGCTCTAAGGACATGCAGGGTACTTCTTACTGGCAGCTTTCGATTTGGAGAAATCCAGCAAAGATTGCAAATTTCTTGCTGGGCACCACCCTATTGGCCAGGGCGAGAGGCAAGAAATGGAGGCCATTTTCCATGGGGAAAATGAAGTCATTGGCCCAGGCTCTGGGTATCAGATGAAAGGTGGCATCTGGGGCTCTAAGGACTTGCAGGGTCTTAGTTGCTGCCAGCTTTAGGTTTGGAGAAATCCAGCAGAATTTTCAAATTTCCTGCTTGGCACCCTACTTTCTGCCAGGGCAAGTTGCAGCACAGGGATACTATTTCTATGGGAAAAAGAAGTAATTTCCCCATCATGTGGGTATCAGCAGAGAGGTGAAATTTGGGGCTCTAAGGAGCTGCAGGCTCCTCGTTGCCAGCAGGTTTAGTTTTGGAGAAAATCAGCCAAGTTTGCAAATTTCAGACAGGGAATGAAGCAGATGGCCGGGGCGAGTGGCCCCAAACTGACCCCATTTTCCATGGGGAAAAGAAGTCATGTCCCCAGGGTCTGGGTATAAGATGAAAGGTGGCATCTGGGGCTCTAAGGACTTGCAGGGTCCTAGTTGCTGCCAGCATTGGGTTTGGAGAAATCCAGCAAAGATTGCATCACTCTAGCTTGGCTCCCCACTTTCTGCCATGTTGAGTGGCTGCAAACACAGGCCATTTCCCATGGGAAAAAGAAGTCCTTTCCCCACGGTCTGCAAATCAAATGCAAGGTGGCCTTTGGGGCTCTAAGGACTTGCCGGGTACTTCTTACTGGCAGCTTTCGATTTGGAGAAATCCAGCAAAGATTGCAAATTTCTTGCTGGGCACCACCCTATTGGCCAGGGCGAGAGGCCAGAAATGGAGGCCATTTTCCATGGGGAAAATGAAGTCATTGGCCCAGGCTCTGGGTATCAGATGAAAGGTGGCATCTGGGGCTCTAAGGACTTGCAGGGTCCTAGTTGCTGGCAGCTTTATGTTTGGAAGAATCCAGCACAGTTTGCAAATTTCTCGCTCGGCACAGCCTTCCTGCCAGGCCATGTGGCCACAAATGAAGGGCATTTTCCATGGGAAAAATGTCCTTAACCAAGGGTCTCAGTAATATGTTCAAGGTGGCCTTTCAGGCTCTAAGGACTTTCAGGGTCATAGTTGCTGGCAACTTTAGGTTTGGTAGAATCCAGCAAAGATTGTATCACTCTAGCTTGGCTCCCCACTTTCTGCCATGGTGAGTGGCTGCAAACACAGGCCATTTCCTATGGGAAAAAGAAGTCCTTTCCCCACGGTCTGCAAATCAAATGCAAGGTGGCCTTTGGGGCTCTAAGGACATGCTGGGTACTTCTTACTGGCAGCTTTCGATTTGGAGAAATCCAGCAAAGATTGCAAATTTCTTGCTGGGATCCACCCTATTGGCCAGGGCGAGAGGCCAGAAATGGAGGCCATTTTCCATGGGGAAAATGAAGTCATTGGCCCAGGGTCTGGGTATCAGATGAAAGGTGGCATCTGGGGCTGTAAGGACTTGCAGGGTCCTAGTTGCTGCCAGCTTTAGGTTTGGAAGAATCCAGCAAAGATTGTATCTCTCTAGCTTGGCTCCCCACTTTCTGCCATGGTGAGTGGCTGCAAACACAGGCCATTTCCCATGGGAAAAAGAAGTCCTTTCCCCACGGTCTGCAAATCAAATGCAAGGTGGCCTTTGGGGCTCTAAGGACTTGCAGGGTACTTCTTACTGGCAGCTTTCGATTTGGAGCAATCCAGCAAAGATTGCAAATTTCTTGCTGGGCACCACCCTATTGGCCAGGGCGAGAGGCCAGAAATGGAGGCCATTTTCCATGGGGAAAATGAAGTCATTGGCCCAGGCTCTGGGTATCAGATGAAAGGTGGCATCTGGGGCTCTAAGGACTTGCAGGGTCCTAGTTGCTGCCAGCTTTATGTTTGGAAGAATCCAGCACAGTTTGCAAATTTCTCGCTAGGCACTGCCCTTCCTGCCAGGCCAAATGGCCAGAAATGTAGGGCATTTTCCATGGGAAAAATGTCCTTAACCCAGGGTCTCAGTAATATGTTCAAGGTGGCCTTTCAGGCTCTAAGGACTTTCAGGGTCCTAGTTGCTGGCAACTTTAGGTTTGGAAGAATCCAGCAAAGATTGTATCACTCTAGCTTGGCTCCCCACTTTCTGCCATGGTGAGTGGCTGCAAACACAGGCCATTTCCCATGGGAAAAAGAAGTCCTTTCCCCATGGTCTGCAAATCAAATGCAAGGTGGCCTTTGGGGCTCTAAGGACATGCAGGGTACTTCTTACTGGCAGCTTTCGATTTGGAGAAATCCAGCAAAGATTGCAAATTTCTTGCTGGGCACCCCCCTATTAGCCAGGGCGAGAGGCCAGAAATGGAGGCCATTTTCCATGGGGAAAATGAAGTCATTGGCCCAGGCTCTGGGTATCAGATGAAAGGTGGCCTTTGGGGCTCTAAGGACTTGCAGGGTCCTAGTTGCTGCCAGCTTTAGGTTTGGAGAAATCCAGAAGAATTTTCAAATTTCCTGCTTGGCACCCTACTTTCTGCCAGGGCAAGTTGCAGCACAGGGATACTATTTCTATGGGAAAAAGAAGTAATTTCCCCATCATGTGGGTATCAGCAGAGAGGTGAAATTTGGGGCTCTAAGGAGCTGCAGGCTCCTCGTTGCCAGCAGGTTTAGTTTTGGAGAAAATCAGCCAAGTTTGCAAATTTCAGACAGGGAATGAAGCAGATGGCCGGGGCGAGTGGCCCCAAACTGACCCCATTTTCCATGGGGAAAAGAAGTCATTGGCCCAGGCTCTGGGTATCAGCTGAAAGGTGGCATCTGGGGCTCTAAGGACTTGCAGGGTCCTAGTTGCTGCCAGCATTAGGTTTGGAGAAATCCAGCAAAGATTGCATCACTCTAGCTTGGCTCCCCACTTTCTGCCATGGTGAGTGGCTGCAAACACAGGCCATTTCCCATGGGAAAAAGAAGTCCTTTCCCCACGGTCTTCAAATGAAATGCAAGGTGGCCTTTGGAGCTCTAAGGACTTGCAGGGTACTTCTTACTGGCAGCTTTAGATTTGGAGCAATCCAGCAAAGATTGCAAATTTCTTGCTGGGCACCACCCTATTGGCCAGGGCGAGAGGCCAGAAATGGAGGCCATTTTCCTTGGGGAAAATGAAGTCATTGGCCCAGGCTCTGGGTATCAGATGAAAGGTGGCATCTGGGGCTCTAAGGACTTGCAGGGTCCTAGTTGCTGGCAGCTTTATGTTTGGAAGAATCCAGCACAGTTTGCAAATTTCTCGCTAGGCACTGCCCTTCCTGCCAGGCCAAATGGCCAGAAATGTAGGGCATTTTCCATGGGAAAAATGTCCTTAACCCAGGGTCTCAGTAATATGTTCAAGGTGGCCTTTCAGGCTCTAAGGACTTTCAGGGTCCTAGTTGCTGGCAACTTTAGGTTTGGAAGAATCCAGCAAAGATTGTATCACTCTAGCTTGGCTCCCCACTTTCTGCCATGGTGAGTGGCTGCAAACACAGGCCATTTCCCATGGGAAAAAGAAGTCCTTTCCCCATGGTCTGCAAATCAAATGCAAGGTGGCCTTTGGGGCTCTAAGGACATGCAGGGTACTTCTTACTGGCAGCTTTCGATTTGGAGAAATCCAGCAAAGATTGCAAATTTCTTGCTGGGCACCCCCCTATTAGCCAGGGCGAGAGGCCAGAAATGGAGGCCATTTTCCATGGGGAAAATGAAGTCATTGGCCCAGGGTCTGGGTATCAGATGAAAGGTGGCATCTGGGGCTCTAAGGACTTGCAGGGTCTTAGTTGCTGCCACCTTTAGGTTTGGAGAAATCCAGCAGAATTTTCAAATTTCCTGCTTGGCACCCTACTTTCTGCCAGGGCACGTTGCAGCACAGGGATACTATTTCTATGGGAAAAAGAAGTAATTTCCCCATCATGTGGGTATCAGCAGAGAGGTGAAATTTGGGGCTCTAAGGAGCTGCAGGCTCCTCGTTGCCAGCAGCTTTAGTTTTGGAGAAAATCAGCCAAGATTGCAAATTTCAGACAGGGAATGAAGCAGATGGCCGGGGCGAGTGGCCCCAAACTGACCCCATTTTCCATGGGGAAAAGAAGTCATTGTCCCCAGGGTCTGGGTAGAAGATGAAAGGTGGCATCTGGGGCTCTAAGGACTTGCAGGGTCCTAGTTGCTGCCAGCATTGGGTTTGGAGAAATCCAGCAAAGATTGCATCACTCTAGCTTGGCTCCCCACTTTCTGCCATGGTGAGTGGCTGCAAACACAGGCCATTTCCCATGGGAAAAAGAAGTCCTTTCCCCACGGTCTGCAAATCAAATGCAAGGTGGCCTTTGGGGCTCTAAGGACTTGCAGGGTACTTCTTACTGGCAGCTTTCGATTTGGAGCAATCCAGCAAAGATTGCAAATTTCTTGCTGGGCACCACCCTATTGGCCAGGGTGAGAGGCCAGAAAAGGAGGCCATTTTCCATGGGGAAAATGAAGTCATTGGCCCAGGCTCTGGGTATCAGATGAAAGGTGGCCTTTGGGGCTCTAAGGACTTGCAGGGTCCTAGTTGCTGCCAGCTTTAGGTTTGGAGAAATCCAGAAGAATTTTCAAATTTCCTGCTTGGCACCCTACTTTCTGCCAGGGCAAGTTGCAGCACAGGGATACTATTTCTATGGGAAAAAGAAGTAATTTCCCCATCATGTGGGTATCAGCAGAGAGGTGAAATTTGGGGCTCTAAGGAGCTGCAGGCTCCTCGTTGCCAGCAGGTTTAGTTTTGGAGAAAATCAGCCAAGTTTGCAAATTTCAGACAGGGAATGAAGCAGATGGCCGGGGCGAGTGGCCCCAAACTGACCCCATTTTCCATGGGGAAAAGAAGTCATTGGCCCAGGCTCTGGGTATCAGATGAAAGGTGGCATCTGGGGCTCTAAGGACTTGCAGGGTCCTAGTTGCTGCCAGCATTAGGTTTGGAGAAATCCAGCAAAGATTGCATCACTCTAGCTTGGCTCCCCACTTTCTGCCATGGTGAGTGGCTGCAAACACAGGCCATTTCCCATGGGAAAAAGAAGTCCTTTCCCCACGGTCTTCAAATGAAATGCAAGGTGGCCTTTGGAGCTCTAAGGACTTGCAGGGTACTTCTTACTGGCAGCTTTAGATTTGGAGCAATCCAGCAAAGATTGCAAATTTCTTGCTGGGCACCACCCTATTGGCCAGGGCGAGAGGCCAGAAATGGAGGCCATTTTCCTTGGGGAAAATGAAGTCATTGGCCCAGGGTCTGGGTATCAGATGAAAGGTGGCATCTGGGGCTCTAAGGACTTGCAGGGTCCTAGTTGCTGCCAGCTTTATGTTTGGAAGAATCCAGCACAGTTTGCAAATTTCTCGCTAGGCACTGCCCTTCCTGCCAGGCCAAATGGCCAGAAATGTAGGGCATTTTCCATGGGAAAAATGTCCTTAACCCAGGGTCTCAGTAATATGTTCAAGGTGGCCTTTCAGGCTCTAAGGACTTTCAGGGTCCTAGTTGCTGGCAACTTTAGGTTTGGAAGAATCCAGCAAAGATTGTATCACTCTAGCTTGGCTCCCCACTTTCTGCCATGGTGAGTGGCTGCAAACACAGGCCATTTCCCATGGGAAAAAGAAGTCCTTTCCCCATGGTCTGCAAATCAAATGCAAGGTGGCCTTTGGGGCTCTAAGGACATGCAGGGTACTTCTTACTGGCAGCTTTCGATTTGGAGAAATCCAGCAAAGATTGCAAATTTCTTGCTGGGCACCCCCCTATTAGCCAGGGCGAGAGGCCAGAAATGGAGGCCATTTTCCATGGGGAAAATGAAGTCATTGGCCCAGGGTCTGGGTATCAGATGAAAGGTGGCATCTGGGGCTCTAAGGACTTGCAGGGTCTTAGTTGCTGCCAGCTTTAGGTTTGGAGAAATCCAGCAGAATTTTCAAATTTCCTGCTTGGCACCCTACTTTCTGCCAGGGCACGTTGCAGCACAGGGATACTATTTCTATGGGAAAAAGAAGTAATTTCCCCATCATGTGGGTATCAGCAGAGAGGTGAAATTTGGGGCTCTAAGGAGCTGCAGGCTCCTCGTTGCCAGCAGCTTTAGTTTTGGAGAAAATCAGCCAAGATTGCAAATTTCAGACAGGGAATGAAGCAGATGGCCGGGGCGAGTGGCCCCAAACTGACCCCATTTTCCATGGGGAAAAGAAGTCATTGTCCCCAGGGTCTGGGTAGAAGATGAAAGGTGGCATCTGGGGCTCTAAGGACTTGCAGGGTCCTAGTTGCTGCCAGCATTGGGTTTGGAGAAATCCAGCAAAGATTGCATCACTCTAGCTTGGCTCCCCACTTTCTGCCATGGTGAGTGGCTGCAAACACAGGCCATTTCCCATGGGAAAAAGAAGTCCTTTCCCCACGGTCTGCAAATCAAATGCAAGGTGGCCTTTGGGGCTCTAAGGACTTGCCGGGTACTTCTTACTGGCAGCTTTCGATTTGGAGAAATCCAGCAAAGATTGCAAATTTCTTGCTGGGCACCACCCTATTGGCCAGGGCGAGAGGCCAGAAATGGAGGCCATTTTCCATGGGGAAAATGAAGTCATTGGCCCAGGCTCTGGGTATCAGATGAAAGGTGGCATCTGGGGCTCTAAGGACTTGCAGGGTCCTAGTTGCTGCCAGCTTTATGTTTGGAAGAATCCAGCACAGTTTGCAAATTTCTCGCTCGGCACAGCCTTCCTGCCAGGCCATGTGGCCACAAATGAAGGGCATTTTCCATGGGAAAAATGTCCTTAACCAAGGGTCTCAGTAATATGTTCAAGGTGGCCTTTCAGGCTCTAAGGACTTTCAGGGTCATAGTTGCTGGCAACTTTAGGTTTGGTAGAATCCAGCAAAGATTGTATCACTCTAGCTTGGCTCCCCACTTTCTGCCATGGTGAGTGGCTGCAAACACAGGCCATTTCCTATGGGAAAAAGAAGTCCTTTCCCCACGGTCTGCAAATCAAATGCAAGGTGGCCTTTGGGGCTCTAAGGACTTGCAGGGTACTTCTTACTGGCAGCTTTCGATTTGGAGAAATCCAGCAAAGATTGCAAATTTCTTGCTGGGATCCACCCTATTGGCCAGGGCGAGAGGCCAGAAATGGAGGCCATTTTCCATGGGGAAAATGAAGTCATTGGCCCAGGGTCTGGGTATCAGATGAAAGGTGGCATCTGGGGCTCTAAGGACTTGCAGGGTCCTAGTTGCTGCCAGCTTTATGTTTGGAAGAATCCAGCACAGTTTGCAAATTTCTCGCTAGGCACTGCCCTTCCTGCCAGGCCAAATGGCCAGAAATGTAGGGCATTTTCCATGGGAAAAATGTCCTTAACCCAGGGTCTCAGTAATATGTTCAAGGTGGCCTTTCAGGCTCTAAGGACTTTCAGGGTCCTAGTTGCTGGCAACTTTAGGTTTGGAAGAATCCAGCAAAGATTGTATCACTCTAGCTTGGCTCCCCACTTTCTGCCATGGTGAGTGGCTGCAAACACAGGCCATTTCCCATGGGAAAAAGAAGTCCTTTCCCCATGGTCTGCAAATCAAATGCAAGGTGGCCTTTGGGGCTCTAAGGACATGCAGGGTACTTCTTACTGGCAGCTTTCGATTTGGAGAAATCCAGCAAAGATTGCAAATTTCTTGCTGGGCACCCCCCTATTAGCCAGGGCGAGAGGCCAGAAATGGAGGCCATTTTCCATGGGGAAAATGAAGTCATTGGCCCAGGCTCTGGGTATCAGATGAAAGGTGGCCTTTGGGGCTCTAAGGACTTGCAGGGTCCTAGTTGCTGCCAGCTTTAGGTTTGGAGAAATCCAGAAGAATTTTCAAATTTCCTGCTTGGCACCCTACTTTCTGCCAGGGCAAGTTGCAGCACAGGGATACTATTTCTATGGGAAAAAGAAGTAATTTCCCCATCATGTGGGTATCAGCAGAGAGGTGAAATTTGGGGCTCTAAGGAGCTGCAGGCTCCTCGTTGCCAGCAGGTTTAGTTTTGGAGAAAATCAGCCAAGTTTGCAAATTTCAGACAGGGAATGAAGCAGATGGCCGGGGCGAGTGGCCCCAAACTGACCCCATTTTCCATGGGGAAAAGAAGTCATTGGCCCAGGCTCTGGGTATCAGCTGAAAGGTGGCATCTGGGGCTCTAAGGACTTGCAGGGTCCTAGTTGCTGCCAGCATTAGGTTTGGAGAAATCCAGCAAAGATTGCATCACTCTAGCTTGGCTCCCCACTTTCTGCCATGGTGAGTGGCTGCAAACACAGGCCATTTCCCATGGGAAAAAGAAGTCCTTTCCCCACGGTCTTCAAATGAAATGCAAGGTGGCCTTTGGAGCTCTAAGGACTTGCAGGGTACTTCTTACTGGCAGCTTTAGATTTGGAGCAATCCAGCAAAGATTGCAAATTTCTTGCTGGGCACCACCCTATTGGCCAGGGCGAGAGGCCAGAAATGGAGGCCATTTTCCTTGGGGAAAATGAAGTCATTGGCCCAGGCTCTGGGTATCAGATGAAAGGTGGCATCTGGGGCTCTAAGGACTTGCAGGGTCCTAGTTGCTGGCAGCTTTATGTTTGGAAGAATCCAGCACAGTTTGCAAATTTCTCGCTAGGCACTGCCCTTCCTGCCAGGCCAAATGGCCAGAAATGTAGGGCATTTTCCATGGGAAAAATGTCCTTAACCCAGGGTCTCAGTAATATGTTCAAGGTGGCCTTTCAGGCTCTAAGGACTTTCAGGGTCCTAGTTGCTGGCAACTTTAGGTTTGGAAGAATCCAGCAAAGATTGTATCACTCTAGCTTGGCTCCCCACTTTCTGCCATGGTGAGTGGCTGCAAACACAGGCCATTTCCCATGGGAAAAAGAAGTCCTTTCCCCATGGTCTGCAAATCAAATGCAAGGTGGCCTTTGGGGCTCTAAGGACATGCAGGGTACTTCTTACTGGCAGCTTTCGATTTGGAGAAATCCAGCAAAGATTGCAAATTTCTTGCTGGGCACCCCCCTATTAGCCAGGGCGAGAGGCCAGAAATGGAGGCCATTTTCCATGGGGAAAATGAAGTCATTGGCCCAGGGTCTGGGTATCAGATGAAAGGTGGCATCTGGGGCTCTAAGGACTTGCAGGGTCTTAGTTGCTGCCACCTTTAGGTTTGGAGAAATCCAGCAGAATTTTCAAATTTCCTGCTTGGCACCCTACTTTCTGCCAGGGCACGTTGCAGCACAGGGATACTATTTCTATGGGAAAAAGAAGTAATTTCCCCATCATGTGGGTATCAGCAGAGAGGTGAAATTTGGGGCTCTAAGGAGCTGCAGGCTCCTCGTTGCCAGCAGCTTTAGTTTTGGAGAAAATCAGCCAAGATTGCAAATTTCAGACAGGGAATGAAGCAGATGGCCGGGGCGAGTGGCCCCAAACTGACCCCATTTTCCATGGGGAAAAGAAGTCATTGTCCCCAGGGTCTGGGTAGAAGATGAAAGGTGGCATCTGGGGCTCTAAGGACTTGCAGGGTCCTAGTTGCTGCCAGCATTGGGTTTGGAGAAATCCAGCAAAGATTGCATCACTCTAGCTTGGCTCCCCACTTTCTGCCATGGTGAGTGGCTGCAAACACAGGCCATTTCCCATGGGAAAAAGAAGTCCTTTCCCCACGGTCTGCAAATCAAATGCAAGGTGGCCTTTGGGGCTCTAAGGACTTGCAGGGTACTTCTTACTGGCAGCTTTCGATTTGGAGCAATCCAGCAAAGATTGCAAATTTCTTGCTGGGCACCACCCTATTGGCCAGGGTGAGAGGCCAGAAAAGGAGGCCATTTTCCATGGGGAAAATGAAGTCATTGGCCCAGGCTCTGGGTATCAGATGAAAGGTGGCCTTTGGGGCTCTAAGGACTTGCAGGGTCCTAGTTGCTGCCAGCTTTAGGTTTGGAGAAATCCAGAAGAATTTTCAAATTTCCTGCTTGGCACCCTACTTTCTGCCAGGGCAAGTTGCAGCACAGGGATACTATTTCTATGGGAAAAAGAAGTAATTTCCCCATCATGTGGGTATCAGCAGAGAGGTGAAATTTGGGGCTCTAAGGAGCTGCAGGCTCCTCGTTGCCAGCAGGTTTAGTTTTGGAGAAAATCAGCCAAGTTTGCAAATTTCAGACAGGGAATGAAGCAGATGGCCGGGGCGAGTGGCCCCAAACTGACCCCATTTTCCATGGGGAAAAGAAGTCATTGGCCCAGGCTCTGGGTATCAGATGAAAGGTGGCATCTGGGGCTCTAAGGACTTGCAGGGTCCTAGTTGCTGCCAGCATTAGGTTTGGAGAAATCCAGCAAAGATTGCATCACTCTAGCTTGGCTCCCCACTTTCTGCCATGGTGAGTGGCTGCAAACACAGGCCATTTCCCATGGGAAAAAGAAGTCCTTTCCCCACGGTCTTCAAATGAAATGCAAGGTGGCCTTTGGAGCTCTAAGGACTTGCAGGGTACTTCTTACTGGCAGCTTTAGATTTGGAGCAATCCAGCAAAGATTGCAAATTTCTTGCTGGGCACCACCCTATTGGCCAGGGCGAGAGGCCAGAAATGGAGGCCATTTTCCTTGGGGAAAATGAAGTCATTGGCCCAGGGTCTGGGTATCAGATGAAAGGTGGCATCTGGGGCTCTAAGGACTTGCAGGGTCCTAGTTGCTGCCAGCTTTATGTTTGGAAGAATCCAGCACAGTTTGCAAATTTCTCGCTAGGCACTGCCCTTCCTGCCAGGCCAAATGGCCAGAAATGTAGGGCATTTTCCATGGGAAAAATGTCCTTAACCCAGGGTCTCAGTAATATGTTCAAGGTGGCCTTTCAGGCTCTAAGGACTTTCAGGGTCCTAGTTGCTGGCAACTTTAGGTTTGGAAGAATCCAGCAAAGATTGTATCACTCTAGCTTGGCTCCCCACTTTCTGCCATGGTGAGTGGCTGCAAACACAGGCCATTTCCCATGGGAAAAAGAAGTCCTTTCCCCATGGTCTGCAAATCAAATGCAAGGTGGCCTTTGGGGCTCTAAGGACATGCAGGGTACTTCTTACTGGCAGCTTTCGATTTGGAGAAATCCAGCAAAGATTGCAAATTTCTTGCTGGGCACCCCCCTATTAGCCAGGGCGAGAGGCCAGAAATGGAGGCCATTTTCCATGGGGAAAATGAAGTCATTGGCCCAGGGTCTGGGTATCAGATGAAAGGTGGCATCTGGGGCTCTAAGGACTTGCAGGGTCTTAGTTGCTGCCAGCTTTAGGTTTGGAGAAATCCAGCAGAATTTTCAAATTTCCTGCTTGGCACCCTACTTTCTGCCAGGGCACGTTGCAGCACAGGGATACTATTTCTATGGGAAAAAGAAGTAATTTCCCCATCATGTGGGTATCAGCAGAGAGGTGAAATTTGGGGCTCTAAGGAGCTGCAGGCTCCTCGTTGCCAGCAGCTTTAGTTTTGGAGAAAATCAGCCAAGATTGCAAATTTCAGACAGGGAATGAAGCAGATGGCCGGGGCGAGTGGCCCCAAACTGACCCCATTTTCCATGGGGAAAAGAAGTCATTGTCCCCAGGGTCTGGGTAGAAGATGAAAGGTGGCATCTGGGGCTCTAAGGACTTGCAGGGTCCTAGTTGCTGCCAGCATTGGGTTTGGAGAAATCCAGCAAAGATTGCATCACTCTAGCTTGGCTCCCCACTTTCTGCCATGGTGAGTGGCTGCAAACACAGGCCATTTCCCATGGGAAAAAGAAGTCCTTTCCCCACGGTCTGCAAATCAAATGCAAGGTGGCCTTTGGGGCTCTAAGGACTTGCCGGGTACTTCTTACTGGCAGCTTTCGATTTGGAGAAATCCAGCAAAGATTGCAAATTTCTTGCTGGGCACCACCCTATTGGCCAGGGCGAGAGGCCAGAAATGGAGGCCATTTTCCATGGGGAAAATGAAGTCATTGGCCCAGGCTCTGGGTATCAGATGAAAGGTGGCATCTGGGGCTCTAAGGACTTGCAGGGTCCTAGTTGCTGCCAGCTTTATGTTTGGAAGAATCCAGCACAGTTTGCAAATTTCTCGCTCGGCACAGCCTTCCTGCCAGGCCATGTGGCCACAAATGAAGGGCATTTTCCATGGGAAAAATGTCCTTAACCAAGGGTCTCAGTAATATGTTCAAGGTGGCCTTTCAGGCTCTAAGGACTTTCAGGGTCATAGTTGCTGGCAACTTTAGGTTTGGTAGAATCCAGCAAAGATTGTATCACTCTAGCTTGGCTCCCCACTTTCTGCCATGGTGAGTGGCTGCAAACACAGGCCATTTCCTATGGGAAAAAGAAGTCCTTTCCCCACGGTCTGCAAATCAAATGCAAGGTGGCCTTTGGGGCTCTAAGGACATGCTGGGTACTTCTTACTGGCAGCTTTCGATTTGGAGAAATCCAGCAAAGATTGCAAATTTCTTGCTGGGATCCACCCTATTGGCCAGGGCGAGAGGCCAGAAATGGAGGCCATTTTCCATGGGGAAAATGAAGTCATTGGCCCAGGGTCTGGGTATCAGATGAAAGGTGGCATCTGGGGCTCTAAGGACTTGCAGGGTCCTAGTTGCTGCCAACTTTAGGTTTGGAAGAATCCAGCAAAGATTGTATCTCTCTAGCTTGGCTCCCCACTTTCTGCCATGGTGAGTGGCTGCAAACACAGGCCATTTCCCATGGGAAAAAGAAGTCCTTTCCCCACGGTCTGCAAATCAAATGCAAGGTGGCCTTTGGGGCTCTAAGGACTTGCAGGGTACTTCTTACTGGCAGCTTTCGATTTGGAGAAATCCAGCAAAGATTGCAAATTTCTTGCTGGGCACCACCCTATTGGCCAGGGCGAGAGGCCAGAAATGGAGGCCATTTTCCATGGGGAAAATGAAGTCATTGGCCCAGGCTCTGGGTATCAGATGAAAGGTGGCATCTGGGGCTCTAAGGACTTGCAGGGTCCTAGTTGCTGCCAGCTTTATGTTTGGAAGAATCCAGCACAGTTTGCAAATTTCTCGCTAGGCACTGCCCTTCCTGCCAGGCCAAATGGCCAGAAATGTAGGGCATTTTCCATGGGAAAAATGTCCTTAACCCAGGGTCTCAGTAATATGTTCAAGGTGGCCTTTCAGGCTCTAAGGACTTTCAGGGTCCTAGTTGCTGGCAACTTTAGGTTTGGAAGAATCCAGCAAAGATTGTATCACTCTAGCTTGGCTCCCCACTTTCTGCCATGGTGAGTGGCTGCAAACACAGGCCATTTCCCATGGGAAAAAGAAGTCCTTTCCCCATGGTCTGCAAATCAAATGCAAGGTGGCCTTTGGGGCTCTAAGGACATGCAGGGTACTTCTTACTGGCAGCTTTCGATTTGGAGAAATCCAGCAAAGATTGCAAATTTCTTGCTGGGCACCCCCCTATTAGCCAGGGCGAGAGGCCAGAAATGGAGGCCATTTTCCATGGGGAAAATGAAGTCATTGGCCCAGGCTCTGGGTATCAGATGAAAGGTGGCATCTGGGGCTCTAAGGACTTGCAGGGTCTTAGTTGCTGCCAGCTTTAGGTTTGGAGAAATCCAGCAGAATTTTCAAATTTCCTGCTTGGCACCCTACTTTCTGCCAGGGCAAGTTGCAGCACAGGGATACTATTTCTATGGGAAAAAGAAGTAATTTCCCCATCATGTGGGTATCAGCAGAGAGGTGAAATTTGGGGCTCTAAGGAGCTGCAGGCTCCTCGTTGCCAGCAGCTTTAGTTTTGGAGAAAATCAGCCAAGTTTGTAAAATTCAGACAGGGAATGAAGCAGATGGCCGGGGCGAGTGGCCCCAAACTGACCCCATTTTCCATGGGGAAAAAAGTCATGTCCCCAGGGTCTGGGTATAAGATGAAAGGTGGCATCTGGGGCTCTAAGGACTTGCAGGGTCCTAGTTGCTGCCAGCATTGGGTTTGGAGAAATCCAGCAAAGATTGCATCACTCTAGCTTGGCTCCCCACTTTCTGCCATGGTGAGTGGCTGCAAACACAGGCCATTTCCCATGGGAAAAAGAAGTCCTTTCCCCACGGTCTGCAAATCAAATGCAAGGTGGCCTTTGGGGCTCTAAGGACATGCAGGGTACTTCTTACTGGCAGCTTTCGATTTGGAGAAATCCAGCAAAGATTGCAAATTTCTTGCTGGGCACCACCCTATTGGCCAGGGCGAGAGGCCAGAAATGGAGGCCATTTTCCTTGGGGAAAATGAAGTCATTGGCCCAGGCTCTGGGTATCAGATGAAAGGTGGCCTTTGGGGCTCTAAGGACTTGCAGGGTCCTAGTTGCTGCCAGCTTTAGGTTTGGAGAAATCCAGCAGAATTTTCAAATTTCCTGCTTGGCACCCTACTTTCTGCCAGGGCAAGTTGCAGCACAGGGATACTATTTCTATGGGAAAAAGAAGTAATTTCCCCATCATGTGGGTATCAGCAGAGAGGTGAAATTTGGGGCTCTAAGGAGCTGCAGGCTCCTCGTTGCCAGCAGGTTTAGTTTTGGAGAAAATCAGCCAAGTTTGCAAATTTCAGACAGGGAATGAAGCAGATGGCCAGGGCGAGTGGCCCCAAACTGACCCCATTTTCCATGGGGAAAAGAAGTCATTGGCCCAGGCTCTGGGTATCAGATGAAAGGTGGCATCTGGGGCTCTAAGGACTTGCAGGGTCCTAGTTGCTGCCAGCATTGGGTTTGGAGAAATCCAGCAAAGATTGCATCACTCTAGCTTGGCTCCCCACTTTCTGCCATGGTGAGTGGCTGCAAACACAGGCCATTTCCCATGGGAAAAAGAAGTCCTTTCCCCACGGTCTGCAAATCAAATGCAAGGTGGCCTTTGGGGCTCTAAGGACTTGCAGGGTACTTCTTACTGGCAGCTTTCGATTTGGAGAAATCCAGCAAAGATTGCAAATTTCTTGCTGGGCACCACCCTATTGGCCAGGGCGAGAGGCCAGAAATGGAGGCCATTTTCCTTGGGGAAAATGAAGTCATTGGCCCAGGCTCTGGGTATCAGATGAAAGGTGGCCTTTGGGGCTCTAAGGACTTGCAGGGTCCTAGATGCTGCCAGCTTTAGGTTTGGAGAAATCCAGCAGAATTTTCAAATTTCCTGCTTGGCACCCTACTTCCTGCCAGGGCAAGTTGCAGCACAGGGATACTATTTCTATGGGAAAAAGAAGTAATTTCCCCATCATGTGGGTATCAGCAGAGAGGTGAAATTTGGGGCTCTAAGGAGCTGCAGGCTCCTCGTTGCCAGCAGGTTTAGTTTTGGAGAAAATCAGCTAAGTTTGCAAATTACAGACAGGGAATGAAGCAGATGGCCGGGGCGAGTGGCCCCAAACTGACCCCATTTTCCATGGGGAAAAGAAGTCATTGGCCCAGGCTCTGGGTATCAGATGAAAGGTGGCATCTGGGGCTCTAAGGACTTGCAGGGTCCTAGTTGCTGCCAGCATTAGGTTTGGAGAAATCCAGCAAAGATTGCATCACTCTAGCTTGGCTCCCCACTTTCTGCCATGGTGAGTGGCTGCAAACACAGGCCATTTCCCATGGGAAAAAGAAGTCCTTTCCCCACGGTCTTCAAATGAAATGCAAGGAGGCCTTTGGGGCTCTAAGGACTTGCAGGGTACTTCTTACTGGCAGCTTTAGATTTGGAGCAGTGCAGCAAAGATTGCAAATTTCTTGCTGGGCACCACCCTGTTGGCCAGGGCGAGAGGCCAGAAATGGAGGCCATTTTCCATGGGGAAAATGAAGTCATTGGCCCAGGGTCTGGGTATCAGATGAAAGGTGGCATCTGGGGCTCTAAGGACTTGCAGGGTCCTAGTTGCTGGCAGCTTTATGTTTGGAAGAATCCAGCACAGTTTGCAAATTTCTCATTAGGCACTGCCCTGCCTGCCAGGCCAAATGGCCAGAAATGAAGGGCATTTTCCATGGGAAAAATGTCCTTAACCCAGGGTCTCAGTAATATGTTCAAGGTGGCCTTTCAGGCTCTAAGGACTTTCAGGGTCCTAGTTGCTGGCAACTTTAGGTTTGGAAGAATCCAGCAAAGATTGTATCACTCTAGCTTGGCTCCCCACTTTCTGCCATGGTGAGTGGCTGCAAACACAGGCCATTTCCCATGGGAAAAAGAAGTCCTTTCCCCACGGTCTGCAAATCAAATGCAAGGTGGCCTTTGGGGCTCTAAGGACATGCAGGGTACTTCTTACTGGCAGCTTTAGATTTGGAGCAATCCAGCAAAATTGCAAATTTCTTGCTGGGCACCACCCTATTGGCCAGGGTGAGAGGCCAGAAATGGAGGCCATTTTCCATGGGGAAAATGAAGTCATTGGCCCAGGCTCTGGGTATCAGATGAAAGGTGGCCTTTGGGGCTCTAAGGACTTGCAGGGTCTTAGTTGCTGCCAGCTTTAGGTTTGGAGAAATCCAGCAGAATTTTCAAATTTCCTGCTTGGCACCCTACTTTCTGCCAGGGCAAGTTGCAGCACAGGGATACTATTTCTATGGGAAAAAGAAGTAATTTCCCCATCATGTGGGTATCAGCAGAGAGGTGAAATTTGGGGCTCTAAGGAGCTGCAGGCTCCTCGTTGCCAGCAGGTTTAGTTTTGGAGAAAATCAGCCAAGTTTGCAAATTTCAGACAGGGAATGAAGCAGATGGCCGGGGCGAGTGGCCCCAAACTGACCCCATTTTCCATGGGGAAAAGAAGTCATGTCCCCAGGGTCTGGGTATCAGATGAAAGGTGGCATCTGGGGCTCTAAGGACTTGCAGGGTCCTAGTTGCTGCCAGCATTGGGTTTGGAGAAATCCAGCAAAGATTGCATCACTCTAGCTTGGCTCCCCACTTTCTGCCATGGTGAGTGGCTGCAAACACAGGCCATTTCCCATGGGAAAAAGAAGTCCTTTCCCCACGGTCTGCAAATCAAATGCAAGGTGGCCTTTGGGGCTCTAAGGACATGCAGGGTACTTCTTACTGGCAGCTTTCGATTTGGAGAAATCCAGCAAAGATTGCAAATTTCTTGCTGGGCACCCCCCTATTAGCCAGGGCGAGAGGCCAGAAATGGAGGCCATTTTCCATGGGGAAAATGAAGTCATTGGCCCAGGCTCTGGGTATCAGATGAAAGGTGGCATCTGGGGCTCTAAGGACTTGCAGGGTCTTAGTTGCTGCCAGCTTTAGGTTTGGAGAAATCCAGCAGAATTTTCAAATTTCCTGCTTGGCACCCTACTTTCTGCCAGGGCAAGTTGCAGCACAGGGATACTATTTCTATGGGAAAAAGAAGTAATTTCCCCATCATGTGGGTATCAGCAGAGAGGTGAAATTTGGGGCTCTAAGGAGCTGCAGGCTCCTCGTTGCCAGCAGGTTTAGTTTTGGAGAAAATCAGCCAAGTTTGTAAAATTCAGACAGGGAATGAAGCAGATGGCCGGGGCGAGTGGCCCGAAACTGACCCCATTTTCCATGGGGAAAAAAGTCATGTCCCCAGGGTCTGGGTATAAGATGAAAGGTGGCATCTGGGGCTCTAAGGACTTGCAGGGTCCTAGTTGCTGCCAGCATTGGGTTTGGAGAAATCCAGCAAAGATTGCATCACTCTAGCTTGGCTCCCCACTTTCTGCCATGGTGAGTGGCTGCAAACACAGGCCATTTCCCATGGGAAAAAGAAGTCCTTTCCCCACGGTCTGCAAATGAAATGCAAGGTGGCCTTTGGGGCTCTAAGGACTTGCAGGGTACTTCTTACTGGCAGCTTTCGATTTGGAGAAATCCAGCAAAGATTGCAAATTTCTTGCTGGGCACCACCCTATTGGCCAGGGCGAGAGGCCAGAAATGGAGGCCATTTTCCTTGGGGAAAATGAAGTCATTGGCCCAGGCTCTGGGTATCAGATGAAAGGTGGCCTTTGGGGCTCTAAGGACTTGCAGGGTCCTAGTTGCTGCCAGCTTTAGGTTTGGAGAAATCCAGCAGAATTTTCAAATTTCCTGCTTGGCACCCTACTTTCTGCCAGGGCAAGTTGCAGCACAGGGATACTATTTCTATGGGAAAAAGAAGTAATTTCCCCATCATGTGGGTATCAGCAGAGAGGTGAAATTTGGGGCTCTAAGGAGCTGCAGGCTCCTTGTTGCCAGCAGGTTTAGTTTTGGAGAAAATCAGCCAAGTTTGCAAATTTCAGACAGGGAATGAAGCAGATGGCCGGGGCGAGTGGCCCCAAACTGACCCCATTTTCCATGGGGAAAAGAAGTCATTGGCCCAGGCTCTGGGTATCAGATGAAAGGTGGCATCTGGGGCTCTAAGGACTTGCAGGGTCCTAGTTGCTGCCAGCATTGGGTTTGGAGAAATCCAGCAAAGATTGCATCACTCTAGCTTGGCTCCCCACTTTCTGCCATGGTGAGTGGCTGCAAACACAGGCCATTTCCCATGGGAAAAAGAAGTCCTTTCCCCACGGTCTGCAAATCAAATGCAAGGTGGCCTTTGGGGCTCTAAGGACATGCAGGGTACTTCTTACTGGCAGCTTTCGATTTGGAGCAATCCAGCAAAATTGCAAATTTCTTGCTGGGCACCACCCTATTGGCCAGGGCGAGAGGCCAGAAATGGAGGCCATTTTCCATGGGGAAAATGAAGTCATTGGCCCAGGCTCTGGGTATCAGATGAAAGGTGGCCTTTGGGGCTCTAAGGACTTGCAGGGTCTTAGTTGCTGCCAGCTTTAGGTTTGGAGAAATCCAGCAGAATTTTCAAATTTCCTGCTTGGCACCCTACTTTCTGCCAGGGCAAGTTGCAGCACAGGGATACTATTTCTATGGGAAAAAGAAGTAATTTCCCCATCATGTGGGTATCAGCAGAGAGGTGAAATTTGGGGCTCTAAGGAGCTGCAGGCTCCTCGTTGCCAGCAGGTTTAGTTTTGGAGAAAATCAGCCAAGTTTGCAAATTTCAGACAGGGAATGAAGCAGATGGCCGGGGCGAGTGGCCCCAAACTGACCCCATTTTCCATGGGGAAAAGAAGTCATGTCCCCAGGGTCTGGGTATCAGATGAAAGGTGGCATCTGGGGCTCTAAGGACTTGCAGGGTCCTAGTTGCTGCCAGCATTGGGTTTGGAGAAATCCAGCAAAGATTGCATCACTCTAGCTTGGCTCCCCACTTTCTGCCATGGTGAGTGGCTGCAAACACAGGCCATTTCCCATGGGAAAAAGAAGTCCTTTCCCCACGGTCTGCAAATGAAATGCAAGGTGGCCTTTGGGGCTCTAAGGACTTGCAGGGTACTTCTTACTGGCAGCTTTAGATTTGGAGCAATCCAGCAAAGATTGCAAATTTCTTGCTGGGCACCACCCTATTGGCCAGGGCGAGAGGCCAGAAATGGAGGCCATTTTCCTTGGGGAAAATGAAGTCATTGGCCCAGGCTCTGGGTATCAGATGAAAGGTGGCATCTGGGGCTCTAAGGACTTGCAGGGTCCTAGTTGCTGCCAGCTTTATGTTTGGAAGAATCCAGCACAGTTTGCAAATTTCTCACTAGGCACTGCCCTTCCTGCCAGGCCAAATGGCCAGAAATGTAGGGCATTTTCCATGGGAAAAATGTCCTTAACCCAGGGTCTCAGTAATATGTTCAAGGTGGCCTTTCAGGCTCTAAGGACTTTCAGGGTCCTAGTTGCTGGCAACTTTAGGTTTGGAAGAATCCAGCAAAGATTGTATCACTCTAGCTTGGCTCCCCACTTTCTGCCATGGTGAGTGGCTGCAAACACAGGCCATTTCCCATGGGAAAAAGAAGTCCTTTCCCCATGGTCTGCAAATCAAATGCAAGGTGGCCTTTGGGGCTCTAAGGACTTGCAGGGTACTTCTTACTGGCAGCTTTCGATTTGGAGCAATCCAGCAAAGATTGCAAATTTCTTGCTGGGCACCACCCTATTGGCCAGGGTGAGAGGCCAGAAATGGAGGCCATTTTCCATGGGGAAAATGAAGTCATTGGCCCAGGCTCTGGGTATCAGATGAAAGGTGGCATCTGGGGCTCTAAGGACTTGCAGGGTCTTAGTTGCTGCCAGCTTTAGGTTTGGAGAAATCCAGCAGAATTTTCAAATTTCCTGCTTGGCACCCTACTTTCTGCCAGGGCACGTTGCAGCACAGGGATACTATTTCTATGGGAAAAAGAAGTAATTTCCCCATCATGTGGGTATCAGCAGAGAGGTGAAATTTGGGGCTCTAAGGAGCTGCAGGCTCCTCGTTGCCAGCAGGTTTAGTTTTGGAGAAAATCAGCCAAGTTTGCAAATTTCAGACAGGGAATGAAGCAGATGGCCGGGGCGAGTGGCCCCAAACTGACCCCATTTTCCATGGGGAAAAGAAGTCATTGGCCCAGGCTCTGGGTATCAGATGAAAGGTGGCATCTGGGGCTCTAAGGACTTGCAGGGTCCTAGTTTCTGCCAGCATTAGGTTTGGAGAAATCCAGCAAAGATTGTATCACGCTAGCTTGGCTCCCCACTTTCTGCCATGGTGAGTGGCTGCAAACACAGGCCATTTCCCATGGGAAAAAGAAGTCCTTTCCCCACGGTCTTCAAATGAAATGCAAGGTGGCCTTTCGAGCTCTAAGGACTTGCAGGGTACTTCTTACTGGCAGCTTTAGATTTGGAGCAATCCAGCAAAGATTGCAAATTTCTTGCTGGGCACCACCCTATTGGCCAGGGCGAGAGGCCAGAAATGGAGGCCATTTTCCTTGGGGAAAATGAAGTCATTGGCCCAGGCTCTGGGTATCAGATGAAAGGTGGCATCTGGGGCTCTAAGGACTTGCAGGGTCCTAGTTGCTGCCAGCTTTATGTTTGGAAGAATCCAGCACAGTTTGCAAATTTCTCGCTAGGCACTGCCCTTCCTGCCAGGCCAAATGGCCAGAAATGTAGGGCATTTTCCATGGGAAAAATGTCCTTAACCCAGGGTCTCAGTAATATGTTCAAGGTGGCCTTTCAGGCTCTAAGGACTTTCAGGGTCCTAGTTGCTGGCAACTTTAGGTTTGGAAGAATCCAGCAAAGATTGTATCACTCTA
This sequence comes from Agelaius phoeniceus, assembly GCF_051311805.1. Taxonomy (NCBI): domain Eukaryota; kingdom Metazoa; phylum Chordata; class Aves; order Passeriformes; family Icteridae; genus Agelaius; species Agelaius phoeniceus. Next base: position 6,613,617 of record NC_135293.1, read on the forward strand.
GCTTGGCTCCCCACTTTCTGCCATGGTGAGTGGCTGCAAACACAGGCCATTTCCCATGGGAAAAAGAAGTCCTTTCCCCATGGTCTGCAAATCAAATGCAAGGTGGCCTTTGGGGCTCTAAGGACATGCAGGGTACTTCTTACTGGCAGCTTTCGATTTGGAGAAATCCAGCAAAGATTGCAAATTTCTTGCTGGGCACCCCCCTATTAGCCAGGGCGAGAGGCCAGAAATGGAGGCCATTTTCCATGGGGAAAATGAAGTCATTGGCCCAGGCTCTGGGTATCAGATGAAAGGTGGCATCTGGGGCTCTAAGGACTTGCAGGGTCTTAGTTGCTGCCAGCATTAGGTTTGGAGAAATCCAGCAAAGATTGCATCACTCTAGCTTGGCTCCCCACTTTCTGCCATGGTGAGTGGCTGCAAACACAGGCCATTTCCCATGGGAAAAAGAAGTCCTTTCCCCACGGTCTTCAAATGAAATGCAAGGAGGCCTTTGGGGCTCTAAGGACTTGCAGGGTACTTCTTACTGGCAGCTTTAGATTTGGAGCAGTGCAGCAAAGATTGCAAATTTCTTGCTGGGCACCACCCTATTGGCCAGGGTGAGAGGCCAGAAATGGAGGCCATTTTCCATGGGGAAAATGAAGTCATTGGCCCAGGGTCTGGGTATCAGATGAAAGGTGGCATCTGGGGCTCTAAGGACTTGCAGGGTCCTAGTTGCTGGCAGCTTTATGTTTGGAAGAATCCAGCACAGTTTGCAAATTTCTCATTAGGCACTGCCCTGCCTGCCAGGCCAAATGGCCAGAAATGAAGGGCATTTTCCATGGGAAAAATGTCCTTAACCCAGGGTCTCAGTAATATGTTCAAGGTGGCCTTTCAGGCTCTAAGGACTTTCAGGGTCCTAGTTGCTGGCAACTTTAGGTTTGGAAGAATCCAGCAAAGATTGTATCACTCTAGCTTGGCTCCCCACTTTCTGCCATGGTGAGTGGCTGCAAACACAGGCCATTTCCCATGGGAAAAAGAAGTCCTTTCCCCACGGTCTGCAAATCAAATGCAAGGTGGCCTTTGGGGCTCTAAGGACATGCAGGGTACTTCTTACTGGCAGCTTTAGATTTGGAGCAATCCAGCAAAATTGCAAATTTCTTGCTGGGCACCACCCTATTGGCCAGGGCGAGAGGCCAGAAATGGAGGCCATTTTCCATGGGGAAAATGAAGTCATTGGCCCAGGCTCTGGGTATCAGATGAAAGGTGGCCTTTGGGGCTCTAAGGACTTGCAGGGTCTTAGTTGCTGCCAGCTTTAGGTTTGGAGAAATCCAGCAGAATTTTCAAATTTCCTGCTTGGCACCCTACTTCCTGCCAGGGCAAGTTGCAGCACAGGGATACTATTTCTATGGGAAAAAGAAGTAATTTCCCCATCATGTGGGTATCAGCAGAGAGGTGAAATTTGGGGCTCTAAGGAGCTGCAGGCTCCTCGTTGCCAGCAGGTTTAGTTTTGGAGAAAATCAGCCAAGTTTGCAAATTACAGACAGGGAATGAAGTAGATGGCCGGGGCGAGTGGCCCCAAACTGACCCCATTTTCCATGGGGAAAAGAAGTCATGTCCCCAGGCTCTGGGTATCAGATGAAAGGTGGCATCTGGGGCTCTAAAGACTTGCAGGGTCCTAGTTGCTGCCAGCATTAGGTTTGGAGAAATCCAGCAAAGATTGCATCACTCTAGCTTGGCTCCCCACTTTCTGCCATGGTGAGTGGCTGTAAACGGAGGCCATTTCCCATGGGAAAAAGAAGTCCTTTCCCCACGGTCTGCAAATCAAATGCAAGGTGGCCTTTGGGGCTCTAAGGACTTGCAGGGTACTTCTTACTGGCAGCTTTCGATTTGGAGCAATCCAGCAAAGATTGCAAATTTCTTGCTGGGCACCACCCTATTGGCCAGGGTGAGAGGCCAGAAATGGAGGCCATTTTCCATGGGGAAAATGAAGTCATTGGCCCAGGCTCTGGGTATCAGATGAAAGGTGGCCTTTGGGGCTCTAAGGACTTGCAGGGTCCTAGTTGCTGCCAGCTTTAGGTTTGGAGAAATCCAGAAGAATTTTCAAATTTCCTGCTTGGCACCCTACTTTCTACCAGGGCAAGTTGCAGCACAGGGATACTATTTCTATGGGAAAAAGAAGTAATTTCCCCATCATGTGGGTATCAGCAGAGAGGTGAAATTTGGGGCTCTAAGGAGCTGCAGGCTCCTCGTTGCCAGCAGGTTTAGTTTTGGAGAAAATCAGCCAAGTTTGCAAATTTCAGACAGGGAATGAAGCAGATGGCCGGGGCGAGTGGCCCCAAACTGACCCCATTTTCCATGGGGAAAAGAAGTCATTGGCCCAGGCTCTGGGTATCAGATGAAAGGTGGCATCTGGGGCTCTAAGGACTTGCAGGGTCCTAGTTGCTGCCAGCTTTAGGTTTGGAGAAATCCAGCAAAGATTGCATCACTCTAGCTTGGCTCCCCACTTTCTGCCATGGTGAGTGGCTGCAAACACAGGCCATTTCCCATGGGAAAAAGAAGTCCTTTCCCCACGGTCTTCAAATGAAATGCAAGGAGGCCTTTGGGGCTCTAAGGACTTGCAGGGTACTTCTTACTGGCAGCTTTAGATTTGGAGCAGTGCAGCAAAGATTGCAAATTTCTTGCTGGGCACCACCCTGTTGGCCAGGGCGAGAGGCCAGAAATGGAGGCCATTTTCCATGGGGAAAATGAAGTCATTGGCCCAGGGTCTGGGTATCAGATGAAAGGTGGCATCTGGGGCTCTAAGGACTTGCAGGGTCCTAGTTGCTGGCAGCTTTATGTTTGGAAGAATCCAGCACAGTTTGCAAATTTCTCATTAGGCACTGCCCTGCCTGCCAGGCCAAATGGCCAGAAATGAAGGGCATTTTCCATGGGAAAAATGTCCTTAACCCAGGGTCTCAGTAATATGTTCAAGGTGGCCTTTCAGGCTCTAAGGACTTTCAGGGTCCTAGTTGCTGGCAACTTTAGGTTTGGAAGAATCCAGCAAAGATTGTATCACTCTAGCTTGGCTCCCCACTTTCTGCCATGGTGAGTGGCTGCAAACACAGGCCATTTCCCAATGGAAAAAGAAGTCCTTTCCCCACGGTCTGCAAATCAAATGCAAGGTGGCCTTTGGGGCTCTAAGGACATGCAGGGTACTTCTTACTGGCAGCTTTAGATTTGGAGCAATCCAGCAAAATTGCAAATTTCTTGCTGGGCACCACCCTATTGGCCAGGGTGAGAGGCCAGAAATGGAGGCCATTTTCCATGGGGAAAATGAAGTCATTGGCCCAGGCTCTGGGTATCAGATGAAAGGTGGCCTTTGGGGCTCTAAGGACTTGCAGGGTCTTAGTTGCTGCCAGCTTTAGGTTTGGAGAAATCCAGCAGAATTTTCAAATTTCCTGCTTGGCACCCTACTTTCTGCCAGGGCAAGTTGCAGCACAGGGATACTATTTCTATGGGAAAAAGAAGTAATTTCCCCATCATGTGGGTATCAGCAGAGAGGTGAAATTTGGGGCTCTAAGGAGCTGCAGGCTCCTCGTTGCCAGCAGCTTTAGTTTTGGAGAAAATCAGCCAAGATTGCAAATTTCAGACAGGGAATGAAGCAGATGGCCGGGGCGAGTGGCCCCAAACTGACCCCATTTTCCATGGGGAAAAGAAGTCATGTCCCCAGGGTCTGGGTAGAAGATGAAAGGTGGCATCTGGGGCTCTAAGGACTTGCAGGGTCCTAGTTGCTGCCAGCATTGGGTTTGGAGAAATCCAGCAAAGATTGCATCACTCTAGCTTGGCTCCCCACTTTCTGCCATGGTGAGTGGCTGCAAACACAGGCCATTTCCCATGGGAAAAAGAAGTCCTTTCCCCATGGTCTGCAAATCAAATGCAAGGTGGCCTTTGGGGCTCTAAGGACTTGCAGGGTACTTCTTACTGGCAGCTTTAGATTTGGAGCAGTGCAGCAAAGATTGCAAATTTCTTGCTGGGCACCACCCTATTGGCCAGGGTGAGAGGCCAGAAAAGGAGGCCATTTTCCATGGGGAAAATGAAGTCATTGGCCCAGGCTCTGGGTATCAGATGAAAGGTGGCCTTTGGGGCTCTAAGGACTTGCAGGGTCCTAGTTGCTGCCAGCTTTAGGTTTGGAGAAATCCAGAAGAATTTTCAAATTTCCTGCTTGGCACCCTACTTTCTACCAGGGCAAGTTGCAGCACAGGGATACTATTTCTATGGGAAAAAGAAGTAATTTCCCCATCATGTGGGTATCAGCAGAGAGGTGAAATTTGGGCCTCTAAGGAGCTGCAGGCTCCTCGTTGCCAGCAGGTTTAGTTTTGGAGAAAATCAGCCAAGTTTGCAAATTTCAGACAGGGAATGAAGCAGATGGCCGGGGCGAGTGGCCCCAAACTGACCCCATTTTCCATGGGGAAAAGAAGTCATTGGCCCAGGCTCTGGGTATCAGATGAAAGGTGGCATCTGGGGCTCTAAGGACTTGCAGGGTCCTAGTTTCTGCCAGCATTAGGTTTGGAGAAATCCAGCAAAGATTGCATCACTCTAGCTTGGCTCCCCACTTTCTGCCATGGTGAGTGGCTGCAAACACAGGCCATTTCCCATGGGAAAAAGAAGTCCTTTCCCCACGGTCTTCAAATGAAATGCAAGGTGGCCTTTCGAGCTCTAAGGACTTGCAGGGTACTTCTTACTGGCAGCTTTAGATTTGGAGCAATCCAGCAAAGATTGCAAATTTCTTGCTGGGCACCATCCTATTGACCAGGGCGAGAGGCCAGAAATGGAGGCCATTTTCCTTGGGGAAAATGAAGTCATTGGCCCAGGCTCTGGGTATCAGATGAAAGGTGGCATCTGGGGCTCTAAGGACTTGCAGGGTCCTAGTTGCTGGCAGCTTTATGTTTGGAAGAATCCAGCACAGTTTGCAAATTTCTCGCTAGGCACTGCCCTTCCTGCCAGGCCAAATGGCCAGAAATGTAGGGCATTTTCCATGGGAAAAATGTCCTTAACCCAGGGTCTCAGTAATATGTTCAAGGTGGCCTTTCAGGCTCTAAGGACTTTCAGGGTCCTAGTTGCTGGCAACTTTAGGTTTGGAAGAATCCAGCAAAGATTGTATCACTCTAGCTTGGCTCCCCACTTTCTGCCATGGTGAGTGGCTGCAAACACAGGCCATTTCCCATGGGAAAAAGAAGTCCTTTCCCCATGGTCTGCAAATCAAATGCAAGGTGGCCTTTGGGGCTCTAAGGACATGCAGGGTACTTCTTACTGGCAGCTTTCGATTTGGAGAAATCCAGCAAAGATTGCAAATTTCTTGCTGGGCACCCCCCTATTAGCCAGGGCGAGAGGCCAGAAATGGAGGCCATTTTCCATGGGGAAAATGAAGTCATTGGCCCAGGCTCTGGGTATCAGATGAAAGGTGGCATCTGGGGCTCTAAGGACTTGCAGGGTCTTAGTTGCTGCCAGCTTTAGGTTTGGAGAAATCCAGCAGAATTTTCAAATTTCCTGCTTGGCACCGTACTTTCTGCCAGGGCACGTTGCAGCACAGGGATACTATTTCTATGGGAAAAAGAAGTAATTTCCCCATCATGTGGGTATCAGCAGAGAGGTGAAATTTGGGGCTCTAAGGAGCTGCAGGCTCCTCGTTGCCAGCAGCTTTAGTTTTGGAGAAAATCAGCCAAGTTTGCAAATTTCAGACAGGGAATGAAGCAGATGGCCGGGGCGAGTGGCCCCAAACTGACCCCATTTTCCATGGGGAAAAGAAGTCATGTCCCCAGGGTCTGGGTATCAGATGAAAGGTGGCATCTGGGGCTCTAAAGACTTGCAGGGTCCTAGTTGCTGCCAGCATTAGGTTTGGAGAAATCCAGCAAAGATTGCATCACTCTAGCTTGGCTCCCCACTTTCTGCCATGGTGAGTGGCTGCAAACACAGGCCATTTCCCATGGGAAAAAGAAGTCCTTTCCCCACGGTCTTCAAATGAAATGCAAGGAGGCCTTTGGGGCTCTAAGGACTTGCAGGGTACTTCTTACTGGCAGCTTTAGATTTGGAGCAGTGCAGCAAAAATTGCAAATTTCTTGCTGGGCACCACCCTGTTGGCCAGGGCGAGAGGCCAGAAATGGAGGCCATTTTCCATGGGGAAAATGAAGTCATTGGCCCAGGCTCTGGGTATCAGATGAAAGGTGGCATCTGGAGCTCTAAGGACTTGCAGGGTCCTAGTTGCTGGCAGCTTTATGTTTGGAAGAATCCAGCACAGTTTGCAAATTTCTCATTAGGCACTGCCCTGCCTGCCAGGCCAAATGGCCAGAAATGAAGGGCATTTTCCATGGGAAAAATGTCCTTAACCCAGGGTCTCAGTAATATGTTCAAGGTGGCCTTTCAGGCTCTAAGGACTTTCAGGGTCCTAGTTGCTGGCAACTTTAGGTTTGGAAGAATCCAGCAAAGATTGTATCACTCTAGCTTGGCTCCCCACTTTCTGCCATGGTGAGTGGCTGCAAACACAGGCCATTTCCCATGGGAAAAAGAAGTCCTTTCCCCATGGTCTGCAAATCCAATGAAAGGTGGCCTTTGGGGCTCTAAGGACTTGCAGGGTACTTCTTACTGGCAGCTTTAGATTTGGAGAAATCCAGCAAAATTGAAAATTTCTTTCTGGGCACCACCCTATTGGCCAGGGCGAGAGGCCAGAAATGGAGGCCATTTTCCATGGGGAAAATGAAGTCATTGGCCCAGGCTCTGGGTATCAGATGAAAGGTGGCCTTTGGGGCTCTAAGGACTTGCAGGGTCTTAGTTGCTGCCAGCTTTAGGTTTGGAGAAATCCAGCAGAATTTTCAAATTTCCTGCTTGGCACCCTACTTTCTGCCAGGGCAAGTTGCAGCACAGGGATACTATTTCTATGGGAAAAAGAAGTAATTTCCCCATCATGTGGGTATCAGCAGAGAGGTGAAATTTGGGGCTCTAAGGAGCTGCAGGCTCCTCGTTGCCAGCAGCTTTAGTTTTGGAGAAAATCAGCCAAGATTGCAAATTTCAGACAGGGAATGAAGCAGATGGCCGGGGCGAGTGGCCCCAAACTGACCCCATTTTCCATGGGGAAAAGAAGTCATGTCCCCAGGGTCTGGGTAGAAGATGAAAGGTGGCATCTGGGGCTCTAAGGACTTGCAGGGTCCTAGTTGCTGCCAGCATTGGGTTTGGAGAAATCCAGCAAAGATTGCATCACTCTAGCTTGGCTCCCCACTTTCTGCCATGGTGAGTGGCTGCAAACACAGGCCATTTCCCATGGGAAAAAGAAGTCCTTTCCCCACGGTCTGCAAATCAAATGCAAGGTGGCCTTTGGGGCTCTAAGGACTTGCAGGGTACTTCTTACTGGCAGCTTTAGATTTGGAGCAATCCAGCAAAGATTGCAAATTTCTTACTGGGCACCACCCTATTGGCCAGGGCGAGAGGCCAGAAATGGAGGCCATTTTCCTTGGGGAAAATGAAGTCATTGGCCCAGGCTCTGGGTATCAGATGAAAGGTGGCATCTGGGGCTCTAAGGACTTGCAGGGTCCTAGTTGCTGCCAGCTTTATGTTTGGAAGAATCCAGCACAGTTTGCAAATTTCTCGCTAGGCACTGCCCTTCCTGCCAGGCCAAATGGTCAGAAATGTAGGGCATTTTCCATGGGAAAAATGTCCTTAACCCAGGGTCTCAGTAATATGTTCAAGGTGGCCTTTCAGGCTCTAAGGACTTTCAGGGTCCTAGTTGCTGGCAACTTTAGGTTTGGAAGAATCCAGCAAAGATTGTATCACTCTAGCTTGGCTCCCCACTTTCTGCCATGGTGAGTGGCTGCAAACACAGGCCATTTCCCATGGGAAAAAGAAGTCCTTTCCCCATGGTCTGCAAATCAAATGCAAGGTGGCCTTTGGGGCTCTAAGGACATGCAGGGTACTTCTTACTGGCAGCTTTCGATTTGGAGAAATCCAGCAAAGATTGCAAATTTCTTGCTGGGCACCCCCCTATTAGCCAGGGCGAGAGGCCAGAAATGGAGGCCATTTTCCATGGGGAAAATGAAGTCATTGGCCCAGGCTCTGGGTATCAGATGAAAGGTGGCATCTGGGGCTCTAAGGACTTGCAGGGTCTTAGTTGCTGCCAGCTTTAGGTTTGGAGAAATCCAGCAGAATTTTCAAATTTCCTGCTTGGCACCCTACTTTCTGCCAGGGCAAGTTGCAGCACAGGGATACTATTTCTATGGGAAAAAGAAGTAATTTCCCCATCATGTGGGTATCAGCAGAGAGGTGAAATTTGGGGCTCTAAGGAGCTGCAGGCTCCTCGTTGCCAGCAGGTTTAGTTTTGGAGAAAATCAGCCAAGTTTGTAAATTTCAGACAGGGAATGAAGCAGATGGCCGGGGCGAGTGGCCCCAAACTGACCCCATTTTCCATGGGGAAAAGAAGTCATTGGCCCAGGCTCTGGGTATCAGATGAAAGGTGGCATCTGGGGCTCTAAGGACTTGCAGGGTCCTTGTTGCTGCCAGCATTAGGTTTGGAGAAATCCAGCAAAGATTGCATCACTCTAGCTTGGCTCCCCACTTTCTGCCATGGTGAGTGGCTGCAAACACAGGCCATTTCCCATGGGAAAAAGAAGTCCTTTCCCCACGGTCTTCAAATGAAATGCAAGGTGGCCTTTGGAGCTCTAAGGACTTGCAGGGTACTTCTTACTGGCAGCTTTAGATTTGGAGCAATCCAGCAAAGATTGCAAATTTCTTGCTGGGCACCACCCTATTGGCCAGGGCGAGAGGCTAGAAATGGAGGCCATTTTCCTTGGGGAAAATGAAGTCATTGGCCCAGGCTCTGGGTATCAGATGAAAGGTGGCATCTGGGGCTCTAAGGACTTGCAGGGTCCTAGTTGCTGGCAGCTTTATGTTTGGAAGAATCCAGCACAGTTTGCAAATTTCTCGCTAGGCACTGCCCTTCCTGCCAGGCCAAATGGTCAGAAATGTAGGGCATTTTCCATGGGAAAAATGTCCTTAACCCAGGGTCTCAGTAATATGTTCAAGGTGGCCTTTCAGGCTCTAAGGACTTTCAGGGTCCTAGTTGCTGGCAACTTTAGGTTTGGAAGAATCCAGCAAAGATTGTATCACTCTAGCTTGGCTCCCCACTTTCTGCCATGGTGAGTGGCTGCAAACACAGGCCATTTCCCATGGGAAAAAGAAGTCCTTTCCCCATGGTCTGCAAATCAAATGCAAGGTGGCCTTTGGGGCTCTAAGGACATGCAGGGTACTTCTTACTGGCAGCTTTCGATTTGGAGAAATCCAGCAAAGATTGCAAATTTCTTGCTGGGCACCCCCCTATTAGCCAGGGCGAGAGGCCAGAAATGGAGGCCATTTTCCATGGGGAAAATGAAGTCATTGGCCCAGGCTCTGGGTATCAGATGAAAGGTGGCATCTGGGGCTCTAAGGACTTGCAGGGTCTTAGTTGCTGCCAGCTTTAGGTTTGGAGAAATCCAGCAGAATTTTCAAATTTCCTGCTTGGCACCCTACTTTCTGCCAGGGCAAGTTGCAGCACAGGGATACTATTTCTATGGGAAAAAGAAGTAATTTCCCCATCATGTGGGTATCAGCAGAGAGGTGAAATTTGGGGCTCTAAGGAGCTGCAGGCTCCTCGTTGCCAGCAGGTTTAGTTTTGGAGAAAATCAGCCAAGTTTGTAAATTTCAGACAGGGAATGAAGCAGATGGCCGGGGCGAGTGGCCCCAAACTGACCCCATTTTCCATGGGGAAAAGAAGTCATTGGCCCAGGCTCTGGGTATCAGATGAAAGGTGGCATCTGGGGCTCTAAGGACTTGCAGGGTCCTTGTTGCTGCCAGCATTAGGTTTGGAGAAATCCAGCAAAGATTGCATCACTCTAGCTTGGCTCCCCACTTTCTGCCATGGTGAGTGGCTGCAAACACAGGCCATTTCCCATGGGAAAAAGAAGTCCTTTCCCCACGGTCTTCAAATGAAATGCAAGGTGGCCTTTGGAGCTCTAAGGACTTGCAGGGTACTTCTTACTGGCAGCTTTAGATTTGGAGCAATCCAGCAAAGATTGCAAATTTCTTGCTGGGCACCACCCTATTGGCCAGGGCGAGAGGCCAGAAATGGAGGCCATTTTCCTTGGGGAAAATGAAGTCATTGGCCCAGGCTCTGGGTATCAGATGAAAGGTGGCATCTGGGGCTCTAAGGACTTGCAGGGTCCTAGTTGCTGGCAGCTTTATGTTTGGAAGAATCCAGCACAGTTTGCAAATTTCTCGCTAGGCACTGCCCTTCCTGCCAGGCCAAATGGCCAGAAATGTAGGGCATTTTCCATGGGAAAAATGTCCTTAACCCAGGGTCTCAGTAATATGTTCAAGGTGGCCTTTCAGGCTCTAAGGACTTTCAGGGTCCTAGTTGCTGGCAACTTTAGGTTTGGAAGAATCCAGCAAAGATTGTATCACTCTAGCTTGGCTCCCCACTTTCTGCCATGGTGAGTGGCTGCAAACACAGGCCATTTCCCAATGGAAAAAGAAGTCCTTTCCCCATGGTCTGCAAATCAAATGCAAGGTGGCCTTTGGGGCTCTAAGGACATGCAGGGTACTTCTTACTGGCAGCTTTCGATTTGGAGAAATCCAGCAAAGATTGCAAATTTCTTGCTGGGCACCCCCCTATTAGCCAGGGCGAGAGGCCAGAAATGGAGGCCATTTTCCATGGGGAAAATGAAGTCATTGGCCCAGGCTCTGGGTATCAGATGAAAGGTGGCATCTGGGGCTCTAAGGACTTGCAGGGTCTTAGTTGCTGCCAGCTTTAGGTTTGGAGAAATCCAGCAGAATTTTCAAATTTCCTGCTTGGCACCCTACTTTCTGCCAGGGCACGTTGCAGCACAGGGATACTATTTCTATGGGAAAAAGAAGTAATTTCCCCATCATGTGGGTATCAGCAGAGAGGTGAAATTTGGGGCTCTAAGGAGCTGCAGGCTCCTCGTTGCCAGCAGCTTTAGTTTTGGAGAAAATCAGCCAAGATTGCAAATTTCAGACAGGGAATGAAGCAGATGGCCGGGGCGAGTGGCCCCAAACTGACCCCATTTTCCATGGGGAAAAGAAGTCATGTCCCCAGGGTCTGGGTAGAAGATGAAAGGTGGCATCTGGGGCTCTAAGGACTTGCAGGGTCCTAGTTGCTGCCAGCATTGGGTTTGGAGAAATCCAGCAAAGATTGCATCACTCTAGCTTGGCTCCCCACTTTCTGCCATGGTGAGTGGCTGCAAACACAGGCCATTTCCCATGGGAAAAAGAAGTCCTTTCCCCACGGTCTGCAAATCAAATGCAAGGTGGCCTTTGGGGCTCTAAGGACTTGCAGGGTACTTCTTACTGGCAGCTTTCGATTTGGAGCAATCCAGCAAAGATTGCAAATTTCTTGCTGGGCACCACCCTATTGGCCAGGGTGAGAGGCCAGAAAAGGAGGCCATTTTCCATGGGGAAAATGAAGTCATTGGCCCAGGGTCTGGGTATCAGATGAAAGGTGGCCTTTGGGGCTCTAAGGACTTGCAGGGTCCTAGTTGCTGCCAGCTTTAGGTTTGGAGAAATCCAGCAGAATTTTCAAATTTCCCGCTTGGCACCCTACTTTCTGCCAGGGCAAGTTGCAGCACAGGGATACTATTTCTATGGGAAAAAGAAGTAATTTCCCCATCATGTGGGTATCAGCAGAGAGGTGAAATTTGGGGCTCTAAGGAGCTGCAGGCTCCTCGTTGCCAGCAGGTTTAGTTTTGGAGAAAATCAGCCAAGTTTGCAAATTTCAGACAGGGAATGAAGCAGATGGCCGGGGCGAGTGGCCCCAAACTGACCCCATTTTCCATGGGGAAAAGAAGTCATTGGCCCAGGCTCTGGGTATCAGATGAAAGGTGGCATCTGGGGCTCTAAGGACTTGCAGGGTCCTAGTTGCTGCCAGCATTAGGTTTGGAGAAATCCAGCAAAGATTGCATCACTCTAGCTTGGCTCCCCACTTTCTGCCATGGTGAGTGGCTGCAAACACAGGCCATTTCCCATGGGAAAAAGAAGTCCTTTCCCCACGGTCTTCAAATGAAATGCAAGGTGGCCTTTGGAGCTCTAAGGACTTGCAGGGTACTTCTTACTGGCAGCTTTAGATTTGGAGCAATCCAGCAAAGATTGCAAATTTCTTGCTGGGCACCACCCTATTGGCCAGGGCGAGAGGCCAGAAATGGAGGCCATTTTCCTTGGGGAAAATGAAGTCATTGGCCCAGGCTCTGGGTATCAGATGAAAGGTGGCATCTGGGGCTCTAAGGACTTGCAGGGTCCTAGTTGCTGCCAGCTTTATGTTTGGAAGAATCCAGCACAGTTTGCAAATTTCTCGCTAGGCACTGCCCTTCCTGCCAGGCCAAATGGTCAGAAATGTAGGGCATTTTCCATGGGAAAAATGTCCTTAACCCAGGGTCTCAGTAATATGTTCAAGGTGGCCTTTCAGGCTCTAAGGACTTTCAGGGTCCTAGTTGCTGGCAACTTTAGGTTTGGAAGAATCCAGCAAAGATTGTATCACTCTAGCTTGGCTCCCCACTTTCTGCCATGGTGAGTGGCTGCAAACACAGGCCATTTCCCATGGGAAAAAGAAGTCCTTTCCCCATGGTCTGCAAATCAAATGCAAGGTGGCCTTTGGGGCTCTAAGGACATGCAGGGTACTTCTTACTGGCAGCTTTCGATTTGGAGAAATCCAGCAAAGATTGCAAATTTCTTGCTGGGCACCCCCCTATTAGCCAGGGCGAGAGGCCAGAAATGGAGGCCATTTTCCATGGGGAAAATGAAGTCATTGGCCCAGGGTCTGGGTATCAGATGAAAGGTGGCATCTGGGGCTCTAAGGACTTGCAGGGTCTTAGTTGCTGCCAGCTTTAGGTTTGGAGAAATCCAGCAGAATTTTCAAATTTCCTGCTTGGCACCCTACTTTCTGCCAGGGCAAGTTGCAGCACAGGGATACTATTTCTATGGGAAAAAGAAGTAATTTCCCCATCATGTGGGTATCAGCAGAGAGGTGAAATTTGGGGCTCTAAGGAGCTGCAGGCTCCTCGTTGCCAGCAGGTTTAGTTTTGGAGAAAATCAGCCAAGTTTGTAAATTTCAGACAGGGAATGAAGCAGATGGCCGGGGCGAGTGGCCCCAAACTGACCCCATTTTCCATGGGGAAAAGAAGTCATTGGCCCAGGCTCTGGGTATCAGATGAAAGGTGGCATCTGGGGCTCTAAGGACTTGCAGGGTCCTTGTTGCTGCCAGCATTAGGTTTGGAGAAATCCAGCAAAGATTGCATCACTCTAGCTTGGCTCCCCACTTTCTGCCATGGTGAGTGGCTGCAAACACAGGCCATTTCCCATGGGAAAAAGAAGTCCTTTCCCCACGGTCTTCAAATGAAATGCAAGGTGGCCTTTGGAGCTCTAAGGACTTGCAGGGTACTTCTTACTGGCAGCTTTAGATTTGGAGCAATCCAGCAAAGATTGCAAATTTCTTGCTGGGCACCACCCTATTGGCCAGGGCGAGAGGCCAGAAATGGAGGCCATTTTCCTTGGGGAAAATGAAGTCATTGGTCCAGGCTCTGGGTATCAGATGAAAGGTGGCATCTGGGGCTCTAAGGACTTGCAGGGTCCTAGTTGCTGGCAGCTTTATGTTTGGAAGAATCCAGCACAGTTTGCAAATTTCTCGCTAGGCACTGCCCTTCCTGCCAGGCCAAATGGTCAGAAATGTAGGGCATTTTCCATGGGAAAAATGTCCTTAACCCAGGGTCTCAGTAATATGTTCAAGGTGGCCTTTCAGGCTCTAAGGACTTTCAGGGTCCTAGTTGCTGGCAACTTTAGGTTTGGTAGAATCCAGCAAAGATTGTATCACTCTAGCTTGGCTCCCCACTTTCTGCCATGGTGAGTGGCTGCAAACACAGGCCATTTCCCATGGGAAAAAGAAGTCCTTTCCCCATGGTCTGCAAATCAAATGCAAGGTGGCCTTTGGGGCTCTAAGGACATGCAGGGTACTTCTTACTGGCAGCTTTCGATTTGGAGAAATCCAGCAAAGATTGCAAATTTCTTGCTGGGCACCCCCCTATTAGCCAGGGCGAGAGGCCAGAAATGGAGGCCATTTTCCATGGGGAAAATGAAGTCATTGGCCCAGGCTCTGGGTATCAGATGAAAGGTGGCATCTGGGGCTCTAAGGACTTGCAGGGTCTTAGTTGCTGCCAGCTTTAGGTTTGGAGAAATCCAGCAGAATTTTCAAATTTCCTGCTTGGCACCCTACTTTCTGCCAGGGCAAGTTGCAGCACAGGGATACTATTTCTATGGGAAAAAGAAGTAATTTCCCCATCATGTGGGTATCAGCAGAGAGGTGAAATTTGGGGCTCTAAGGAGCTGCAGGCTCCTCGTTGCCAGCAGGTTTAGTTTTGGAGAAAATCAGCCAAGTTTGTAAATTTCAGACAGGGAATGAAGCAGATGGCCGGGGCGAGTGGCCCCAAACTGACCCCATTTTCCATGGGGAAAAGAAGTCATTGGCCCAGGCTCTGGGTATCAGATGAAAGGTGGCATCTGGGGCTCTAAGGACTTGCAGGGTCCTTGTTGCTGCCAGCATTAGGTTTGGAGAAATCCAGCAAAGATTGCATCACTCTAGCTTGGCTCCCCACTTTCTGCCATGGTGAGTGGCTGCAAACACAGGCCATTTCCCATGGGAAAAAGAAGTCCTTTCCCCACGGTCTTCAAATGAAATGCAAGGTGGCCTTTGGAGCTCTAAGGACTTGCAGGGTACTTCTTACTGGCAGCTTTAGATTTGGAGCAATCCAGCAAAGATTGCAAATTTCTTGCTGGGCACCACCCTATTGGCCAGGGCGAGAGGCCAGAAATGGAGGCCATTTTCCTTGGGGAAAATGAAGTCATTGGCCCAGGCTCTGGGTATCAGATGAAAGGTGGCATCTGGGGCTCTAAGGACTTGCAGGGTCCTAGTTGCTGGCAGCTTTATGTTTGGAAGAATCCAGCACAGTTTGCAAATTTCTCGCTAGGCACTGCCCTTCCTGCCAGGCCAAATGGCCAGAAATGTAGGGCATTTTCCATGGGAAAAATGTCCTTAACCCAGGGTCTCAGTAATATGTTCAAGGTGGCCTTTCAGGCTCTAAGGACTTTCAGGGTCCTAGTTGCTGGCAACTTTAGGTTTGGAAGAATCCAGCAAAGATTGTATCACTCTAGCTTGGCTCCCCACTTTCTGCCATGGTGAGTGGCTGCAAACACAGGCCATTTCCCATGGGAAAAAGAAGTCCTTTCCCCATGGTCTGCAAATCAAATGCAAGGTGGCCTTTGGGGCTCTAAGGACATGCAGGGTACTTCTTACTGGCAGCTTTCGATTTGGAGAAATCCAGCAAAGATTGCAAATTTCTTGCTGGGCACCCCCCTATTAGCCAGGGCGAGAGGCCAGAAATGGAGGCCATTTTCCATGGGGAAAATGAAGTCATTGGCCCAGGGTCTGGGTATCAGATGAAAGGTGGCATCTGGGGCTCTAAGGACTTGCAGGGTCTTAGTTGCTGCCAGCTTTAGGTTTGGAGAAATCCAGCAGAATTTTCAAATTTCCTGCTTGGCACCCTACTTTCTGCCAGGGCACGTTGCAGCACAGGGATACTATTTCTATGGGAAAAAGAAGTAATTTCCCCATCATGTGGGTATCAGCAGAGAGGTGAAATTTGGGGCTCTAAGGAGCTGCAGGCTCCTCGTTGCCAGCAGCTTTAGTTTTGGAGAAAATCAGCCAAGATTGCAAATTTCAGACAGGGAATGAAGCAGATGGCCGGGGCGAGTGGCCCCAAACTGACCCCATTTTCCATGGGGAAAAGAAGTCATGTCCCCAGGGTCTGGGTAGAAGATGAAAGGTGGCATCTGGGGCTCTAAGGACTTGCAGGGTCCTAGTTGCTGCCAGCATTGGGTTTGGAGAAATCCAGCAAAGATTGCATCACTCTAGCTTGGCTCCCCACTTTCTGCCATGGTGAGTGGCTGCAAACACAGGCCATTTCCCATGGGAAAAAGAAGTCCTTTCCCCACGGTCTGCAAATCAAATGCAAGGTGGCCTTTGGGGCTCTAAGGACTTGCAGGGTACTTCTTACTGGCAGCTTTCGATTTGGAGCAATCCAGCAAAGATTGCAAATTTCTTGCTGGGCACCACCCTATTGGCCAGGGTGAGAGGCCAGAAAAGGAGGCCATTTTCCATGGGGAAAATGAAGTCATTGGCCCAGGCTCTGGGTATCAGATGAAAGGTGGCCTTTGGGGCTCTAAGGACTTGCAGGGTCCTAGTTGCTGCCAGCTTTAGGTTTGGAGAAATCCAGCAGAATTTTCAAATTTCCCGCTTGGCACCCTACTTTCTGCCAGGGCAAGTTGCAGCACAGGGATACTATTTCTATGGGAAAAAGAAGTAATTTCCCCATCATGTGGGTATCAGCAGAGAGGTGAAATTTGGGGCTCTAAGGAGCTGCAGGCTCCTCGTTGCCAGCAGGTTTAGTTTTGGAGAAAATCAGCCAAGTTTGCAAATTTCAGACAGGGAATGAAGCAGATGGCCGGGGCGAGTGGCCCCAAACTGACCCCATTTTCCATGGGGAAAAGAAGTCATTGGCCCAGGCTCTGGGTATCAGATGAAAGGTGGCATCTGGGGCTCTAAGGACTTGCAGGGTCCTAGTTGCTGCCAGCATTAGGTTTGGAGAAATCCAGCAAAGATTGCATCACTCTAGCTTGGCTCCCCACTTTCTGCCATGGTGAGTGGCTGCAAACACAGGCCATTTCCCATGGGAAAAAGAAGTCCTTTCCCCACGGTCTTCAAATGAAATGCAAGGTGGCCTTTGGAGCTCTAAGGACTTGCAGGGTACTTCTTACTGGCAGCTTTAGATTTGGAGCAATCCAGCAAAGATTGCAAATTTCTTGCTGGGCACCACCCTATTGGCCAGGGCGAGAGGCCAGAAATGGAGGCCATTTTCCTTGGGGAAAATGAAGTCATTGGCCCAGGCTCTGGGTATCAGATGAAAGGTGGCATCTGGGGCTCTAAGGACTTGCAGGGTCCTAGTTGCTGCCAGCTTTATGTTTGGAAGAATCCAGCACAGTTTGCAAATTTCTCGCTAGGCACTGCCCTTCCTGCCAGGCCAAATGGCCAGAAATGTAGGGCATTTTCCATGGGAAAAATGTCCTTAACCCAGGGTCTCAGTAATATGTTCAAGGTGGCCTTTCAGGCTCTAAGGACTTTCAGGGTCCTAGTTGCTGGCAACTTTAGGTTTGGAAGAATCCAGCAAAGATTGTATCACTCTAGCTTGGCTCCCCACTTTCTGCCATGGTGAGTGGCTGCAAACACAGGCCATTTCCCATGGGAAAAAGAAGTCCTTTCCCCATGGTCTGCAAATCAAATGCAAGGTGGCCTTTGGGGCTCTAAGGACATGCAGGGTACTTCTTACTGGCAGCTTTCGATTTGGAGAAATCCAGCAAAGATTGCAAATTTCTTGCTGGGCACCCCCCTATTAGCCAGGGCGAGAGGCCAGAAATGGAGGCCATTTTCCATGGGGAAAATGAAGTCATTGGCCCAGGGTCTGGGTATCAGATGAAAGGTGGCATCTGGGGCTCTAAGGACTTGCAGGGTCTTAGTTGCTGCCAGCTTTAGGTTTGGAGAAATCCAGCAGAATTTTCAAATTTCCTGCTTGGCACCCTACTTTCTGCCAGGGCACGTTGCAGCACAGGGATACTATTTCTATGGGAAAAAGAAGTAATTTCCCCATCATGTGGGTATCAGCAGAGAGGTGAAATTTGGGGCTCTAAGGAGCTGCAGGCTCCTCGTTGCCAGCAGGTTTAGTTTTGGAGAAAATCAGCCAAGTTTGTAAATTTCAGACAGGGAATGAAGCAGATGGCCGGGGCAAGTGGCCCCAAACTGACCCCATTTTCCATGGGGAAAAGAAGTCATGTCCCCAGGGTCTGGGTATCAGATGAAAGGTGGCATCTGGGGCTCTAAAGACTTGCAGGGTCCTAGTTGCTGCCAGCATTAGGTTTGGAGAAATCCAGCAAAGATTGCATCACTCTAGCTTGGCTCCCCACTTTCTGCCATGGTGAGTGGCTGCAAACACAGGCCATTTCCCATGGGAAAAAGAAGTCCTTTCCCCACGGTCTTCAAATGAAATGCAAGGAGGCCTTTGGGGCTCTAAGGACTTGCAGGGTACTTCTTACTGGCAGCTTTAGATTTGGAGCAGTGCAGCAAAAATTGCAAATTTCTTGCTGGGCACCACCCTGTTGGCCAGGGCGAGAGGCCAGAAATGGAGGCCATTTTCCATGGGGAAAATGAAGTCATTGGCCCAGGCTCTGGGTATCAGATGAAAGGTGGCATCTGGGGCTCTAAGGACTTGCAGGGTCCTAGTTGCTGGCAGCTTTATGTTTGGAAGAATCCAGCACAGTTTGCAAATTTCTCATTAGGCACTGCCCTGCCTGCCAGGCCAAATGGCCAGAAATGAAGGGCATTTTCCATGGGAAAAATGTCCTTAACCCAGGGTCTCAGTAATATGTTCAAGGTGGCCTTTCAGGCTCTAAGGACTTTCAGGGTCCTAGTTGCTGGCAACTTTAGGTTTGGAAGAATCCAGCAAAGATTGTATCACTCTAGCTTGGCTCCCCACTTTCTGCCATGGTGAGTGGCTGCAAACACAGGCCATTTCCCATGGGAAAAAGAAGTCCTTTCCCCACGGTCTGCAAATCAAATGCAAGGTGGCCTTTGGGGCTCTAAGGACTTGCAGGGTACTTCTTACTGGCAGCTTTAGATTTGGAGCAATCCAGCAAAATTGAAAATTTCCTTCTGGGCACCACCCTATTAGCCAGGGCGAGAGGCCAGAAATGGAGGCCATTTTCCATGGGGAAAATGAAGTCATTGGCCCAGGCTCTGGGTATCAGATGAAAGGTGGCCTTTGGGGCTCTAAGGACTTGCAGGGTCTTAGTTGCTGCCAGCTTTAGGTTTGGAGAAATCCAGCAGAATTTTCAAATTTCCTGCTTGGCACCCTACTTTCTGCCAGGGCAAGTTGCAGCACAGGGATACTATTTCTATGGGAAAAAGAAGTAATTTCCCCATCATGTGGGTATCAGCAGAGAGGTGAAATTTGGGGCTCTAAGGAGCTGCAGGCTCCTCGTTGCCAGCAGCTTTAGTTTTGGAGAAAATCAGCCAAGATTGCAAATTTCAGACAGGGAATGAAGCAGATGGCCGGGGCGAGTGGCCCCAAACTGACCCCATTTTCCATGGGGAAAAGAAGTCATGTCCCCAGGGTCTGGGTAGAAGATGAAAGGTGGCATCTGGGGCTCTAAGGACTTGCAGGGTCCTAGTTGCTGCCAGCATTGGGTTTGGAGAAATCCAGCAAAGATTGCATCACTCTAGCTTGGCTCCCCACTTTCTGCCATGGTGAGTGGCTGCAAACACAGGCCATTTCCCATGGGAAAAAGAAGTCCTTTCCCCACGGTCTGCAAATCAAATGCAAGGTGGCCTTTGGGGCTCTAAGGACTTGCAGGGTACTTCTTACTGGCAGCTTTAGATTTGGAGCAATCCAGCAAAGCTTGCAAATTTCTTGCTGGGCACCACCCTATTGGCCAGGGCGAGAGGCCAGAAATGGAGGCCATTTTCCTTGGGGAAAATGAAGTCATTGGCCCAGGCTCTGGGTATCAGATGAAAGGTGGCATCTGGGGCTCTAAGGACTTGCAGGGTCCTAGTTGCTGCCAGCTTTATGTTTGGAAGAATCCAGCACAGTTTGCAAATTTCTCGCTAGGCACTGCCCTTCCTGCCAGGCCAAATGGCCAGAAATGTAGGGCATTTTCCATGGGAAAAATGTCCTTAACCCAGGGTCTCAGTAATATGTTCAAGGTGGCCTTTCAGGCTCTAAGGACTTTCAGGGTCCTAGTTGCTGGCAACTTTAGGTTTGGAAGAATCCAGCAAAGATTGTATCACTCTAGCTTGGCTCCCCACTTTCTGCCATGGTGAGTGGCTGCAAACACAGGCCATTTCCCATGGGAAAAAGAAGTCCTTTCCCCATGGTCTGCAAATCAAATGCAAGGTGGCCTTTGGGGCTCTGAGGACATGCAGGGTACTTCTTACTGGCAGCTTTCGATTTGGAGAAATCCAGCAAAGATTGCAAATTTCTTGCTGGGCACCCCCCTATTAGCCAGGGCGAGAGGCCAGAAATGGAGGCCATTTTCCATGGGGAAAATGAAGTCATTGGCCCAGGCTCTGGGTATCAGATGAAAGGTGGCATCTGGGGCTCTAAGGACTTGCAGGGTCTTAGTTGCTGCCAGCTTTAGGTTTGGAGAAATCCAGCAGAATTTTCAAATTTCCTGCTTGGCACCCTACTTTCTGCCAGGGCACGTTGCAGCACAGGGATACTATTTCTATGGGAAAAAGAAGTAATTTCCCCATCATGTGGGTATCAGCAGAGAGGTGAAATTTGGGGCTCTAAGGAGCTGCAGGCTCCTCGTTGCCAGCAGGTTTAGTTTTGGAGAAAATCAGCCAAGTTTGTAAATTTCAGACAGGGAATGAAGCAGATGGCCGGGGCGAGTGGCCCCAAACTGACCCCATTTTCCATGGGGAAAAGAAGTCATTGGCCCAGGCTCTGGGTATCAGATGAAAGGTGGCATCTGGGGCTCTAAGGACTTGCAGGGTCCTAGTTGCTGCCAGCATTAGGTTTGGAGAAATCCAGCAAAGATTGCATCACTCTAGCTTGGCTCCCCACTTTCTGCCATGGTGAGTGGCTGCAAACACAGGCCATTTCCCATGGGAAAAAGAAGTCCTTTCCCCACGGTCTGCAAATCAAATGCAAGGTGGCCTTTGGAGCTCTAAGGACTTGCAGGGTACTTCTTACTGGCAGCTTTAGATTTGGAGAAATCCAGCAAAGATTGCAAATTTCTTGCTGGGCACCACCCTATTGGCCAGGGCGAGAGGCCAGAAATGGAGGCCATTTTCCTTGGGGAAAATGAAGTCATTGGCCCAGGCTCTGGGTATCAGATGAAAGGTGGCCTTTGGGGCTCTAAGGACTTGCAGGGTCCTAGTTGCTGCCAGCTTTAGGTTTGGAGAAATCCAGCAGAATTTTCAAATTTCCTGCTTGGCACCCTACTTTCTGCCAGGGCAAGATGCAGCAAAGGGATACTATTTCTATGGGAAAAAGAAGTAATTTCCCCATCATGTGGGTATCAGCAGAGAGGTGAAATTTGGGGCTCTAAGGAGCTGCAGGCTCCTCGTTGCCAGCAGCTTTAGTTTTGGAGAAAATCAGCCAAGATTGCAAATTTCAGACAGGGAATGAAGCAGATGGCCGGGGCGAGTGGCCCCAAACTGACCCCATTTTCCATGGGGAAAAGAAGTCATGTCCCCAGGGTCTGGGTATCAGATGAAAGGTGGCATCTGGGGCTCTAGAGACTTGCAGGGTCCTAGTTGCTGCCAGCATTAGGTTTGGAGAAATCCAGCAAAGATTGCATCACTCTAGCTTGGCTCCCCACTTTCTGCCATGGTGAGTGGCTGCAAACACAGGCCATTTCCCATGGGAAAAAGAAGTCCTTTCCCCACGGTCTGCAAATCAAATGCAAGGTGGCCTTTGGGGCTCTAAGGACTTGCAGGGTACTTCTTACTGGCAGCTTTAGATTTGGAGCAATCCAGCAAAGATTGCAAATTTCTTGCTGGGCACCACCCTATTAGCCAGGGCGAGAGGCCAGAAATGGAGGCCATTTTCCATGGGGAAAATGAAGTCATTGGCCCAGGCTCTGGGTATCAGATGAAAGGTGGCATCTGGGGCTCTAAGGACTTGCAGGGTCTTAGTTGCTGCCAGCTTTAGGTTTGGAGAAATCCAGCAGAATTTTCAAATTTCCTGCTTGGCACCCTACTTTCTGCCAGGGCACGTTGCAGCACAGGGATACTATTTCTATGGGAAAAAGAAGTAATTTCCCCATCATGTGGGTATCAGCAGAGAGGTGAAATTTGGGGCTCTAAGGAGCTGCAGGCTCCTCGTTGCCAGCAGGTTTAGTTTTGGAGAAAATCAGCCAAGTTTGTAAATTTCAGACAGGGAATGAAGCAGATGGCCGGGGCGAGTGGCCCCAAACTGACCCCATTTTCCATGGGGAAAAGAAGTCATTGGCCCAGGCTCTGGGTATCAGATGAAAGGTGGCATCTGGGGCTCTAAGGACTTGCAGGGTCCTAGTTGCTGCCAGCATTAGGTTTGGAGAAATCCAGCAAAGATTGCATCACTCTAGCTTGGCTCCCCACTTTCTGCCATGGTGAGTGGCTGCAAACACAGGCCATTTCCCATGGGAAAAAGAAGTCCTTTCCCCACGGTCTGCAAATCAAATGCAAGG
This sequence comes from Agelaius phoeniceus, assembly GCF_051311805.1. NCBI lineage: Eukaryota > Metazoa > Chordata > Aves > Passeriformes > Icteridae > Agelaius > Agelaius phoeniceus. The sequence continues at coordinate 6,635,934 of NC_135293.1, forward strand.
TGGCCTTTGGAGCTCTAAGGACTTGCAGGGTACTTCTTACTGGCAGCTTTAGATTTGGAGAAATCCAGCAAAGATTGCAAATTTCTTGCTGGGCACCACCCTATTGGCCAGGGCGAGAGGCCAGAAATGGAGGCCATTTTCCTTGGGGAAAATGAAGTCATTGGCCCAGGCTCTGGGTATCAGATGAAAGGTGGCCTTTGGGGCTCTAAGGACTTGCAGGGTCCTAGTTGCTGCCAGCTTTAGGTTTGGAGAAATCCAGCAGAATTTTCAAATTTCCTGCTTGGCACCCTACTTTCTGCCAGGGCAAGATGCAGCAAAGGGATACTATTTCTATGGGAAAAAGAAGTAATTTCCCCATCATGTGGGTATCAGCAGAGAGGTGAAATTTGGGGCTCTAAGGAGCTGCAGGCTCCTCGTTGCCAGCAGGTTTAGTTTTGGAGAAAATCAGCCAAGTTTGCAAATTTCAGACAGGGAATGAAGCAGATGGCCGGGGCGAGTGGCCCCAAACTGACCCCATTTTCCATGGGGAAAAGAAGTCATGTCCCCAGGGTCTGGGTATCAGATGAAAGGTGGCATCTGGGGCTCTAGAGACTTGCAGGGTCCTAGTTGCTGCCAGCATTAGGTTTGGAGAAATCCAGCAAAGATTGCATCACTCTAGCTTGGCTCCCCACTTTCTGCCATGGTGAGTGGCTGCAAACACAGGCCATTTCCCATGGGAAAAAGAAGTCCTTTCCCCACGGTCTGCAAATCAAATGCAAGGTGGCCTTTGGGGCTCTAAGGACTTGCAGGGTACTTCTTACTGGCAGCTTTAGATTTGGAGCAATCCAGCAAAGATTGCAAATTTCTTGCTGGGCACCACCCTATTGGCCAGGGCGAGAGGCCAGAAATGGAGGCCATTTTCCTTGGGGAAAATGAAGTCATTGGCCCAGGCTCTGGGTATCAGATGAAAGGTGGCATCTGGGGCTCTAAGGACTTGCAGGGTCCTAGTTGCTGCCAGCTTTATGTTTGGAAGAATCCAGCACAGTTTGCAAATTTCTCGCTAGGCACTGCCCTTCCTGCCAGGCCAAATGGCCAGAAATGTAGGGCATTTTCCATGGGAAAAATGTCCTTAACCCAGGGTCTCAGTAATATGTTCAAGGTGGCCTTTCAGGCTCTAAGGACTTTCAGGGTCCTAGTTGCTGGCAACTTTAGGTTTGGAAGAATCCAGCAAAGATTGTATCACTCTAGCTTGGCTCCCCACTTTCTGCCATGGTGAGTGGCTGCAAACACAGGCCATTTCCCATGGGAAAAAGAAGTCCTTTCCCCATGGTCTGCAAATCAAATGCAAGGTGGCCTTTGGGGCTCTAAGGACATGCAGGGTACTTCTTACTGGCAGCTTTCGATTTGGAGAAATCCAGCAAAGATTGCAAATTTCTTGCTGGGCACCCCCCTATTAGCCAGGGCGAGAGGCAAGAAATGGAGGCCATTTTCCATGGGGAAAATGAAGTCATTGGCCCAGGCTCTGGGTATCAGATGAAAGGTGGCATCTGGGGCTCTAAGGACTTGCCGGGTCTTAGTTGCTGCCAGCTTTAGGTTTGGAGAAATCCAGCAGAATTTTCAAATTTCCTGCTTGGCACCCTACTTTCTGCCAGGGCACGTTGCAGCACAGGGACACTATTTCTATGGGAAAAAGAAGTAATTTCCCCATCATGTGGGTATCAGCAGAGAGGTGAAATTTGGGGCTCTAAGGAGCTGCAGGCTCCTCGTTGCCAGCAGGTTTAGTTTTGGAGAAAATCAGCCAAGTTTGTAAATTTCAGACAGGGAATGAAGCAGATGGCCGGGGCGAGTGGCCCCAAACTGACCCCATTTTCCATGGGGAAAAGAAGTCATTGGCCCAGGCTCTGGGTATCAGATGAAAGGTGGCATCTGGGGCTCTAAGGACTTGCAGGGTCCTAGTTGCTGCCAGCATTAGGTTTGGAGAAATCCAGCAAAGATTGCATCACTCTAGCTTGGCTCCCCACTTTCTGCCATGGTGAGTGGCTGCAAACACAGGCCATTTCCCATGGGAAAAAGAAGTCCTTTCCCCACGGTCTTCAAATGAAATGCAAGGTGGCCTTTGGAGCTCTAAGGACTTGCAGGGTACTTCTTACTGGCAGCTTTAGATTTGGAGCAATCCAGCAAAGATTGCAAATTTCTTGCTGGGCACCACCCTATTGGCCAGGGTGAGAGGCCAGAAAAGGAGGCCATTTTCCATGGGGAAAATGAAGTCATTGGCCCAGGCTCTGGGTATCAGATGAAAGGTGGCCTTTGGGGCTCTAAGGACTTGCAGGGTCCTAGTTGCTGCCAGCTTTAGGTTTGGAGAAATCCAGAAGAATTTTCAAATTTCCTGCTTGGCACCCTACTTTCTGCCAGGGCAAGTTGCAGCACAGGGATACTATTTCTATGGGAAAAAGAAGTAATTTCCCCATCATGTGGGTATCAGCAGAGAGGTGAAATTTGGGGCTCTAAGGAGCTGCAGGCTCCTCGTTGCCAGCAGGTTTAGTTTTGGAGAAAATCAGCCAAGTTTGCAAATTTCAGACAGGGAATGAAGCAGATGGCCGGGGCGAGTGGCCCCAAACTGACCCCATTTTCCATGGGGAAAAGAAGTCATTGGCCCAGGCTCTGGGTATCAGATGAAAGGTGGCATCTGGGGCTCTAAGGACTTGCAGGGTCCTAGTTGCTGCCAGCATTAGGTTTGGAGAAATCCAGCAAAGATTGCATCACTCTAGCTTGGCTCCCCACTTTCTGCCATGGTGAGTGGCTGCAAACACAGGCCATTTCCCATGGGAAAAAGAAGTCCTTTCCCCACGGTCTTCAAATGAAATGCAAGGTGGCCTTTGGAGCTCTAAGGACTTGCAGGGTACTTCTTACTGGCAGCTTTAGATTTGGAGCAATCCAGCAAAGCTTGCAAATTTCTTGCTGGGCACCACCCTATTGGCCAGGGCGAGAGGCCAGAAATGGAGGCCATTTTCCTTGGGGAAAATGAAGTCATTGGCCCAGGCTCTGGGTATCAGATGAAAGGTGGCATCTGGGGCTCTAAGGACTTGCAGGGTCCTAGTTGCTGCCAGCTTTATGTTTGGAAGAATCCAGCACAGTTTGCAAATTTCTCGCTAGGCACTGCCCTTCCTGCCAGGCCAAATGGCCAGAAATGTAGGGCATTTTCCATGGGAAAAATGTCCTTAACCCAGGGTCTCAGTAATATGTTCAAGGTGGCCTTTCAGGCTCTAAGGACTTTCAGGGTCCTAGTTGCTGGCAACTTTAGGTTTGGAAGAATCCAGCAAAGATTGTATCACTCTAGCTTGGCTCCCCACTTTCTGCCATGGTGAGTGGCTGCAAACACAGGCCATTTCCCATGGGAAAAAGAAGTCCTTTCCCCATGGTCTGCAAATCAAATGCAAGGTGGCCTTTGGGGCTCTGAGGACATGCAGGGTACTTCTTACTGGCAGCTTTCGATTTGGAGAAATCCAGCAAAGATTGCAAATTTCTTGCTGGGCACCCCCCTATTAGCCAGGGCGAGAGGCCAGAAATGGAGGCCATTTTCCATGGGGAAAATGAAGTCATTGGCCCAGGCTCTGGGTATCAGATGAAAGGTGGCATCTGGGGCTCTAAGGACTTGCAGGGTCTTAGTTGCTGCCAGCTTTAGGTTTGGAGAAATCCAGCAGAATTTTCAAATTTCCTGCTTGGCACCCTACTTTCTGCCAGGGCACGTTGCAGCACAGGGATACTATTTCTATGGGAAAAAGAAGTAATTTCCCCATCATGTGGGTATCAGCAGAGAGGTGAAATTTGGGGCTCTAAGGAGCTGCAGGCTCCTCGTTGCCAGCAGGTTTAGTTTTGGAGAAAATCAGCCAAGTTTGTAAATTTCAGACAGGGAATGAAGCAGATGGCCGGGGCGAGTGGCCCCAAACTGACCCCATTTTCCATGGGGAAAAGAAGTCATTGGCCCAGGCTCTGGGTATCAGATGAAAGGTGGCATCTGGGGCTCTAAGGACTTGCAGGGTCCTAGTTGCTGCCAGCATTAGGTTTGGAGAAATCCAGCAAAGATTGCATCACTCTAGCTTGGCTCCCCACTTTCTGCCATGGTGAGTGGCTGCAAACACAGGCCATTTCCCATGGGAAAAAGAAGTCCTTTCCCCACGGTCTGCAAATCAAATGCAAGGTGGCCTTTGGAGCTCTAAGGACTTGCAGGGTACTTCTTACTGGCAGCTTTAGATTTGGAGAAATCCAGCAAAGATTGCAAATTTCTTGCTGGGCACCACCCTATTGGCCAGGGCGAGAGGCCAGAAATGGAGGCCATTTTCCTTGGGGAAAATGAAGTCATTGGCCCAGGCTCTGGGTATCAGATGAAAGGTGGCCTTTGGGGCTCTAAGGACTTGCAGGGTCCTAGTTGCTGCCAGCTTTAGGTTTGGAGAAATCCAGCAGAATTTTCAAATTTCCTGCTTGGCACCCTACTTTCTGCCAGGGCAAGATGCAGCAAAGGGATACTATTTCTATGGGAAAAAGAAGTAATTTCCCCATCATGTGGGTATCAGCAGAGAGGTGAAATTTGGGGCTCTAAGGAGCTGCAGGCTCCTCGTTGCCAGCAGCTTTAGTTTTGGAGAAAATCAGCCAAGATTGCAAATTTCAGACAGGGAATGAAGCAGATGGCCGGGGCGAGTGGCCCCAAACTGACCCCATTTTCCATGGGGAAAAGAAGTCATGTCCCCAGGGTCTGGGTATCAGATGAAAGGTGGCATCTGGGGCTCTAGAGACTTGCAGGGTCCTAGTTGCTGCCAGCATTAGGTTTGGAGAAATCCAGCAAAGATTGCATCACTCTAGCTTGGCTCCCCACTTTCTGCCATGGTGAGTGGCTGCAAACACAGGCCATTTCCCATGGGAAAAAGAAGTCCTTTCCCCACGGTCTGCAAATCAAATGCAAGGTGGCCTTTGGGGCTCTAAGGACTTGCAGGGTACTTCTTACTGGCAGCTTTAGATTTGGAGCAATCCAGCAAAGATTGCAAATTTCTTGCTGGGCACCACCCTATTAGCCAGGGCGAGAGGCCAGAAATGGAGGCCATTTTCCATGGGGAAAATGAAGTCATTGGCCCAGGCTCTGGGTATCAGATGAAAGGTGGCATCTGGGGCTCTAAGGACTTGCAGGGTCTTAGTTGCTGCCAGCTTTAGGTTTGGAGAAATCCAGCAGAATTTTCAAATTTCCTGCTTGGCACCCTACTTTCTGCCAGGGCACGTTGCAGCACAGGGATACTATTTCTATGGGAAAAAGAAGTAATTTCCCCATCATGTGGGTATCAGCAGAGAGGTGAAATTTGGGGCTCTAAGGAGCTGCAGGCTCCTCGTTGCCAGCAGGTTTAGTTTTGGAGAAAATCAGCCAAGTTTGTAAATTTCAGACAGGGAATGAAGCAGATGGCCGGGGCGAGTGGCCCCAAACTGACCCCATTTTCCATGGGGAAAAGAAGTCATTGGCCCAGGCTCTGGGTATCAGATGAAAGGTGGCATCTGGGGCTCTAAGGACTTGCAGGGTCCTAGTTGCTGCCAGCATTAGGTTTGGAGAAATCCAGCAAAGATTGCATCACTCTAGCTTGGCTCCCCACTTTCTGCCATGGTGAGTGGCTGCAAACACAGGCCATTTCCCATGGGAAAAAGAAGTCCTTTCCCCACGGTCTGCAAATCAAATGCAAGGTGGCCTTTGGAGCTCTAAGGACTTGCAGGGTACTTCTTACTGGCAGCTTTAGATTTGGAGAAATCCAGCAAAGATTGCAAATTTCTTGCTGGGCACCACCCTATTGGCCAGGGCGAGAGGCCAGAAATGGAGGCCATTTTCCTTGGGGAAAATGAAGTCATTGGCCCAGGCTCTGGGTATCAGATGAAAGGTGGCCTTTGGGGCTCTAAGGACTTGCAGGGTCCTAGTTGCTGCCAGCTTTAGGTTTGGAGAAATCCAGCAGAATTTTCAAATTTCCTGCTTGGCACCCTACTTTCTGCCAGGGCAAGATGCAGCAAAGGGATACTATTTCTATGGGAAAAAGAAGTAATTTCCCCATCATGTGGGTATCAGCAGAGAGGTGAAATTTGGGGCTCTAAGGAGCTGCAGGCTCCTCGTTGCCAGCAGGTTTAGTTTTGGAGAAAATCAGCCAAGTTTGCAAATTTCAGACAGGGAATGAAGCAGATGGCCGGGGCGAGTGGCCCCAAACTGACCCCATTTTCCATGGGGAAAAGAAGTCATGTCCCCAGGGTCTGGGTATCAGATGAAAGGTGGCATCTGGGGCTCTAGAGACTTGCAGGGTCCTAGTTGCTGCCAGCATTAGGTTTGGAGAAATCCAGCAAAGATTGCATCACTCTAGCTTGGCTCCCCACTTTCTGCCATGGTGAGTGGCTGCAAACACAGGCCATTTCCCATGGGAAAAAGAAGTCCTTTCCCCACGGTCTGCAAATCAAATGCAAGGTGGCCTTTGGGGCTCTAAGGACTTGCAGGGTACTTCTTACTGGCAGCTTTAGATTTGGAGCAATCCAGCAAAGATTGCAAATTTCTTGCTGGGCACCACCCTATTGGCCAGGGCGAGAGGCCAGAAATGGAGGCCATTTTCCTTGGGGAAAATGAAGTCATTGGCCCAGGCTCTGGGTATCAGATGAAAGGTGGCATCTGGGGCTCTAAGGACTTGCAGGGTCCTAGTTGCTGCCAGCTTTATGTTTGGAAGAATCCAGCACAGTTTGCAAATTTCTCGCTAGGCACTGCCCTTCCTGCCAGGCCAAATGGCCAGAAATGTAGGGCATTTTCCATGGGAAAAATGTCCTTAACCCAGGGTCTCAGTAATATGTTCAAGGTGGCCTTTCAGGCTCTAAGGACTTTCAGGGTCCTAGTTGCTGGCAACTTTAGGTTTGGAAGAATCCAGCAAAGATTGTATCACTCTAGCTTGGCTCCCCACTTTCTGCCATGGTGAGTGGCTGCAAACACAGGCCATTTCCCATGGGAAAAAGAAGTCCTTTCCCCATGGTCTGCAAATCAAATGCAAGGTGGCCTTTGGGGCTCTAAGGACATGCAGGGTACTTCTTACTGGCAGCTTTCGATTTGGAGAAATCCAGCAAAGATTGCAAATTTCTTGCTGGGCACCCCCCTATTAGCCAGGGCGAGAGGCAAGAAATGGAGGCCATTTTCCATGGGGAAAATGAAGTCATTGGCCCAGGCTCTGGGTATCAGATGAAAGGTGGCATCTGGGGCTCTAAGGACTTGCAGGGTCTTAGTTGCTGCCAGCTTTAGGTTTGGAGAAATCCAGCAGAATTTTCAAATTTCCTGCTTGGCACCCTACTTTCTGCCAGGGCACGTTGCAGCACAGGGACACTATTTCTATGGGAAAAAGAAGTAATTTCCCCATCATGTGGGTATCAGCAGAGAGGTGAAATTTGGGGCTCTAAGGAGCTGCAGGCTCCTCGTTGCCAGCAGGTTTAGTTTTGGAGAAAATCAGCCAAGTTTGTAAATTTCAGACAGGGAATGAAGCAGATGGCCGGGGCGAGTGGCCCCAAACTGACCCCATTTTCCATGGGGAAAAGAAGTCATTGGCCCAGGCTCTGGGTATCAGATGAAAGGTGGCATCTGGGGCTCTAAGGACTTGCAGGGTCCTAGTTGCTGCCAGCATTAGGTTTGGAGAAATCCAGCAAAGATTGCATCACTCTAGCTTGGCTCCCCACTTTCTGCCATGGTGAGTGGCTGCAAACACAGGCCATTTCCCATGGGAAAAAGAAGTCCTTTCCCCACGGTCTTCAAATGAAATGCAAGGTGGCCTTTGGAGCTCTAAGGACTTGCAGGGTACTTCTTACTGGCAGCTTTAGATTTGGAGCAATCCAGCAAAGATTGCAAATTTCTTGCTGGGCACCACCCTATTGGCCAGGGTGAGAGGCCAGAAAAGGAGGCCATTTTCCATGGGGAAAATGAAGTCATTGGCCCAGGCTCTGGGTATCAGATGAAAGGTGGCCTTTGGGGCTCTAAGGACTTGCAGGGTCCTAGTTGCTGCCAGCTTTAGGTTTGGAGAAATCCAGAAGAATTTTCAAATTTCCTGCTTGGCACCCTACTTTCTGCCAGGGCAAGTTGCAGCACAGGGATACTATTTCTATGGGAAAAAGAAGTAATTTCCCCATCATGTGGGTATCAGCAGAGAGGTGAAATTTGGGGCTCTAAGGAGCTGCAGGCTCCTCGTTGCCAGCAGGTTTAGTTTTGGAGAAAATCAGCCAAGTTTGCAAATTTCAGACAGGGAATGAAGCAGATGGCCGGGGCGAGTGGCCCCAAACTGACCCCATTTTCCATGGGGAAAAGAAGTCATTGGCCCAGGCTCTGGGTATCAGATGAAAGGTGGCATCTGGGGCTCTAAGGACTTGCAGGGTCCTAGTTGCTGCCAGCATTAGGTTTGGAGAAATCCAGCAAAGATTGCATCACTCTAGCTTGGCTCCCCACTTTCTGCCATGGTGAGTGGCTGCAAACACAGGCCATTTCCCATGGGAAAAAGAAGTCCTTTCCCCACGGTCTTCAAATGAAATGCAAGGTGGCCTTTGGAGCTCTAAGGACTTGCAGGGTACTTCTTACTGGCAGCTTTAGATTTGGAGCAATCCAGCAAAGATTGCAAATTTCTTGCTGGGCACCACCCTATTGGCCAGGGCGAGAGGCCAGAAATGGAGGCCATTTTCCTTGGGGAAAATGAAGTCATTGGCCCAGGCTCTGGGTATCAGATGAAAGGTGGCATCTGGGGCTCTAAGGACTTGCAGGGTCCTAGTTGCTGCCAGCTTTATGTTTGGAAGAATCCAGCACAGTTTGCAAATTTCTCGCTAGGCACTGCCCTTCCTGCCAGGCCAAATGGCCAGAAATGTAGGGCATTTTCCATGGGAAAAATGTCCTTAACCCAGGGTCTCAGTAATATGTTCAAGGTGGCCTTTCAGGCTCTAAGGACTTTCAGGGTCCTAGTTGCTGGCAACTTTAGGTTTGGAAGAATCCAGCAAAGATTGTATCACTCTAGCTTGGCTCCCCACTTTCTGCCATGGTGAGTGGCTGCAAACACAGGCCATTTCCCATGGGAAAAAGAAGTCCTTTCCCCATGGTCTGCAAATCAAATGCAAGGTGGCCTTTGGGGCTCTAAGGACATGCAGGGTACTTCTTACTGGCAGCTTTCGATTTGGAGAAATCCAGCAAAGATTGCAAATTTCTTGCTGGGCACCCCCCTATTAGCCAGGGCGAGAGGCCAGAAATGGAGGCCATTTTCCATGGGGAAAATGAAGTCATTGGCCCAGGGTCTGGGTATCAGATGAAAGGTGGCATCTGGGGCTCTAAGGACTTGCAGGGTCTTAGTTGCTGCCAGCTTTAGGTTTGGAGAAATCCAGCAGAATTTTCAAATTTCCTGCTTGGCACCCTACTTTCTGCCAGGGCACGTTGCAGCACAGGGATACTATTTCTATGGGAAAAAGAAGTAATTTCCCCATCATGTGGGTATCAGCAGAGAGGTGAAATTTGGGGCTCTAAGGAGCTGCAGGCTCCTCGTTGCCAGCAGGTTTAGTTTTGGAGAAAATCAGCCAAGTTTGCAAATTTCAGACAGGGAATGAAGCAGATGGCCGGGGCGAGTGGCCCTAAACTGACCCCATTTTCCATGGGGAAAAGAAGTCATGTCCCCAGGGTCTGGGTATCAGATGAAAGGTGGCATCTGGGGCTCTAGAGACTTGCAGGGTCCTAGTTGCTGCCAGCATTAGGTTTGGAGAAATCCAGCAAAGATTGCATCACTCTAGCTTGGCTCCCCACTTTCTGCCATGGTGAGTGGCTGCAAACACAGGCCATTTCCCATGGGAAAAAGAAGTCCTTTCCCCACGGTCTGCAAATCAAATGCAAGGTGGCCTTTGGGGCTCTAAGGACTTGCAGGGTACTTCTTACTGGCAGCTTTAGATTTGGAGCAATCCAGCAAAGATTGCAAATTTCTTGCTGGGCACCACCCTATTGGCCAGGGCGAGAGGCCAGAAATGGAGGCCATTTTCCTTGGGGAAAATGAAGTCATTGGCCCAGGCTCTGGGTATCAGATGAAAGGTGGCATCTGGGGCTCTAAGGACTTGCAGGGTCCTAGTTGCTGCCAGCTTTATGTTTGGAAGAATCCAGCACAGTTTGCAAATTTCTCGCTAGGCACTGCCCTTCCTGCCAGGCCAAATGGCCAGAAATGTAGGGCATTTTCCATGGGAAAAATGTCCTTAACCCAGGGTCTCAGTAATATGTTCAAGGTGGCCTTTCAGGCTCTAAGGACTTTCAGGGTCCTAGTTGCTGGCAACTTTAGGTTTGGAAGAATCCAGCAAAGATTGTATCACTCTAGCTTGGCTCCCCACTTTCTGCCATGGTGAGTGGCTGCAAACACAGGCCATTTCCCATGGGAAAAAGAAGTCCTTTCCCCATGGTCTGCAAATCAAATGCAAGGTGGCCTTTGGGGCTCTAAGGACATGCAGGGTACTTCTTACTGGCAGCTTTCGATTTGGAGAAATCCAGCAAAGATTGCAAATTTCTTGCTGGGCACCCCCCTATTAGCCAGGGCGAGAGGCCAGAAATGGAGGCCATTTTCCATGGGGAAAATGAAGTCATTGGCCCAGGCTCTGGGTATCAGATGAAAGGTGGCATCTGGGGCTCTAAGGACTTGCAGGGTCTTAGTTGCTGCCAGCTTTAGGTTTGGAGAAATCCAGCAGAATTTTCAAATTTCCTGCTTGGCACCCTACTTTCTGCCAGGGCACGTTGCAGCACAGGGACACTATTTCTATGGGAAAAAGAAGTAATTTCCCCATCATGTGGGTATCAGCAGAGAGGTGAAATTTGGGGCTCTAAGGAGCTGCAGGCTCCTCGTTGCCAGCAGGTTTAGTTTTGGAGAAAATCAGCCAAGTTTGTAAATTTCAGACAGGGAATGAAGCAGATGGCCGGGGCGAGTGGCCCCAAACTGACCCCATTTTCCATGGGGAAAAGAAGTCATTGGCCCAGGCTCTGGGTATCAGATGAAAGGTGGCATCTGGGGCTCTAAGGACTTGCAGGGTCCTAGTTGCTGCCAGCATTAGGTTTGGAGAAATCCAGCAAAGATTGCATCACTCTAGCTTGGCTCCCCACTTTCTGCCATGGTGAGTGGCTGCAAACACAGGCCATTTCCCATGGGAAAAAGAAGTCCTTTCCCCACGGTCTTCAAATGAAATGCAAGGTGGCCTTTGGAGCTCTAAGGACTTGCAGGGTACTTCTTACTGGCAGCTTTAGATTTGGAGCAATCCAGCAAAGATTGCAAATTTCTTGCTGGGCACCACCCTATTGGCCAGGGTGAGAGGCCAGAAAAGGAGGCCATTTTCCATGGGGAAAATGAAGTCATTGGCCCAGGGTCTGGGTATCAGATGAAAGGTGGCCTTTGGGGCTCTAAGGACTTGCAGGGTCCTAGTTGCTGCCAGCTTTAGGTTTGGAGAAATCCAGAAGAATTTTCAAATTTCCTGCTTGGCACCCTACTTTCTGCCAGGGCAAGTTGCAGCACAGGGATACTATTTCTATGGGAAAAAGAAGTAATTTCCCCATCATGTGGGTATCAGCAGAGAGGTGAAATTTGGGGCTCTAAGGAGCTGCAGGCTCCTCGTTGCCAGCAGGTTTAGTTTTGGAGAAAATCAGCCAAGTTTGCAAATTTCAGACAGGGAATGAAGCAGATGGCCGGGGCGAGTGGCCCCAAACTGACCCCATTTTCCATGGGGAAAAGAAGTCATTGGCCCAGGCTCTGGGTATCAGATGAAAGGTGGCATCTGGGGCTCTAAGGACTTGCAGGGTCCTAGTTGCTGCCAGCATTAGGTTTGGAGAAATCCAGCAAAGATTGCATCACTCTAGCTTGGCTCCCCACTTTCTGCCATGGTGAGTGGCTGCAAACACAGGCCATTTCCCATGGGAAAAAGAAGTCCTTTCCCCACGGTCTGCAAATCAAATGCAAGGTGGCCTTTGGGGCTCTAAGGACTTGCAGGGTACTTCTTACTGGCAGCTTTAGATTTGGAGCAATCCAGCAAAGATTGCAAATTTCTTGCTGGGCACCACCCTATTGGCCAGGGCGAGAGGCCAGAAATGGAGGCCATTTTCCTTGGGGAAAATGAAGTCATTGGCCCAGGCTCTGGGTATCAGATGAAAGGTGGCATCTGGGGCTCTAAGGACTTGCAGGGTCCTAGTTGCTGCCAGCTTTATGTTTGGAAGAATCCAGCACAGTTTGCAAATTTCTCGCTAGGCACTGCCCTTCCTGCCAGGCCAAATGGCCAGAAATGTAGGGCATTTTCCATGGGAAAAATGTCCTTAACCCAGGGTCTCAGTAATATGTTCAAGGTGGCCTTTCAGGCTCTAAGGACTTTCAGGGTCCTAGTTGCTGGCAACTTTAGGTTTGGAAGAATCCAGCAAAGATTGTATCACTCTAGCTTGGCTCCCCACTTTCTGCCATGGTGAGTGGCTGCAAACACAGGCCATTTCCCATGGGAAAAAGAAGTCCTTTCCCCATGGTCTGCAAATCAAATGCAAGGTGGCCTTTGGGGCTCTAAGGACATGCAGGGTACTTCTTACTGGCAGCTTTCGATTTGGAGAAATCCAGCAAAGATTGCAAATTTCTTGCTGGGCACCACCCTATTGGCCAGGGTGAGAGGCCAGAAAAGGAGGCCATTTTCCATGGGGAAAATGAAGTCATTGGCCCAGGCTCTGGGTATCAGATGAAAGGTGGCCTTTGGGGCTCTAAGGACTTGCAGGGTCCTAGTTGCTGCCAGCTTTAGGTTTGGAGAAATCCAGAAGAATTTTCAAATTTCCTGCTTGGCACCCTACTTTCTGCCAGGGCAAGTTGCAGCACAGGGATACTATTTCTATGGGAAAAAGAAGTAATTTCCCCATCATGTGGGTATCAGCAGAGAGGTGAAATTTGGGGCTCTAAGGAGCTGCAGGCTCCTCGTTGCCAGCAGGTTTAGTTTTGGAGAAAATCAGCCAAGTTTGCAAATTTCAGACAGGGAATGAAGCAGATGGCCGGGGCGAGTGGCCCCAAACTGACCCCATTTTCCATGGGGAAAAGAAGTCATTGGCCCAGGCTCTGGGTATCAGATGAAAGGTGGCATCTGGGGCTCTAAGGACTTGCAGGGTCCTAGTTGCTGCCAGCATTAGGTTTGGAGAAATCCAGCAAAGATTGCATCACTCTAGCTTGGCTCCCCACTTTCTGCCATGGTGAGTGGCTGCAAACACAGGCCATTTCCCATGGGAAAAAGAAGTCCTTTCCCCACGGTCTTCAAATGAAATGCAAGGTGGCCTTTGGAGCTCTAAGGACTTGCAGGGTACTTCTTACTGGCAGCTTTAGATTTGGAGCAATCCAGCAAAGATTGCAAATTTCTTGCTGGGCACCACCCTATTGGCCAGGGCGAGAGGCCAGAAATGGAGGCCATTTTCCTTGGGGAAAATGAAGTCATTGGCCCAGGCTCTGGGTATCAGATGAAAGGTGGCATCTGGGGCTCTAAGGACTTGCAGGGTCCTAGTTGCTGCCAGCTTTATGTTTGGAAGAATCCAGCACAGTTTGCAAATTTCTCGCTAGGCACTGCCCTTCCTGCCAGGCCAAATGGCCAGAAATGTAGGGCATTTTCCATGGGAAAAATGTCCTTAACCCAGGGTCTCAGTAATATGTTCAAGGTGGCCTTTCAGGCTCTAAGGACTTTCAGGGTCCTAGTTGCTGGCAACTTTAGGTTTGGAAGAATCCAGCAAAGATTGTATCACTCTAGCTTGGCTCCCCACTTTCTGCCATGGTGAGTGGCTGCAAACACAGGCCATTTCCCATGGGAAAAAGAAGTCCTTTCCCCATGGTCTGCAAATCAAATGCAAGGTGGCCTTTGGGGCTCTAAGGACATGCAGGGTACTTCTTACTGGCAGCTTTCGATTTGGAGAAATCCAGCAAAGATTGCAAATTTCTTGCTGGGCACCCCCCTATTAGCCAGGGCGAGAGGCCAGAAATGGAGGCCATTTTCCATGGGGAAAATGAAGTCATTGGCCCAGGCTCTGGGTATCAGATGAAAGGTGGCATCTGGGGCTCTAAGGACTTGCAGGGTCTTAGTTGCTGCCAGCTTTAGGTTTGGAGAAATCCAGCAGAATTTTCAAATTTCCTGCTTGGCACCCTACTTTCTGCCAGGGCACGTTGCAGCACAGGGATACTATTTCTATGGGAAAAAGAAGTAATTTCCCCATCATGTGGGTATCAGCAGAGAGGTGAAATTTGGGGCTCTAAGGAGCTGCAGGCTCCTCGTTGCCAGCAGGTTTAGTTTTGGAGAAAATCAGCCAAGTTTGTAAATTTCAGACAGGGAATGAAGCAGATGGCCGGGGCGAGTGGCCCCAAACTGACCCCATTTTCCATGGGGAAAAGAAGTCATGTCCCCAGGGTCTGGGTATCAGATGAAAGGTGGCATCTGGGGCTCTAGAGACTTGCAGGGTCCTAGTTGCTGCCAGCATTAGGTTTGGAGAAATCCAGCAAAGATTGCATCACTCTAGCTTGGCTCCCCACTTTCTGCCATGGTGAGTGGCTGCAAACACAGGCCATTTCCCATGGGAAAAAGAAGTCCTTTCCCCACGGTCTGCAAATCAAATGCAAGGTGGCCTTTGGGGCTCTAAGGACTTGCAGGGTACTTCTTACTGGCAGCTTTAGATTTGGAGCAATCCAGCAAAGATTGCAAATTTCTTGCTGGGCACCACCCTATTGGCCAGGGCGAGAGGCCAGAAATGGAGGCCATTTTCCTTGGGGAAAATGAAGTCATTGGCCCAGGCTCTGGGTATCAGATGAAAGGTGGCATCTGGGGCTCTAAGGACTTGCAGGGTCCTAGTTGCTGCCAGCTTTATGTTTGGAAGAATCCAGCACAGTTTGCAAATTTCTCGCTAGGCACTGCCCTTCCTGCCAGGCCAAATGGCCAGAAATGTAGGGCATTTTCCATGGGAAAAATGTCCTTAACCCAGGGTCTCAGTAATATGTTCAAGGTGGCCTTTCAGGCTCTAAGGACTTTCAGGGTCCTAGTTGCTGGCAACTTTAGGTTTGGAAGAATCCAGCAAAGATTGTATCACTCTAGCTTGGCTCCCCACTTTCTGCCATGGTGAGTGGCTGCAAACACAGGCCATTTCCCATGGGAAAAAGAAGTCCTTTCCCCATGGTCTGCAAATCAAATGCAAGGTGGCCTTTGGGGCTCTAAGGACATGCAGGGTACTTCTTACTGGCAGCTTTCGATTTGGAGAAATCCAGCAAAGATTGCAAATTTCTTGCTGGGCACCCCCCTATTAGCCAGGGCGAGAGGCCAGAAATGGAGGCCATTTTCCATGGGGAAAATGAAGTCATTGGCCCAGGCTCTGGGTATCAGATGAAAGGTGGCATATGGGGCTCTAAGGACTTGCAGGGTCTTAGTTGCTGCCAGCTTTAGGTTTGGAGAAATCCAGCAGAATTTTCAAATTTCCTGCTTGGCACCCTACTTTCTGCCAGGGCACGTTGCAGCACAGGGACACTATTTCTATGGGAAAAAGAAGTAATTTCCCCATCATGTGGGTATCAGCAGAGAGGTGAAATTTGGGGCTCTAAGGAGCTGCAGGCTCCTCGTTGCCAGCAGCTTTAGTTTTGGAGAAAATCAGCCAAGTTTGTAAATTTCAGACAGGGAATGAAGCAGATGGCCGGGGCGAGTGGCCCCAAACTGACCCCATTTTCCATGGGGAAAAGAAGTCATTGGCCCAGGCTCTGGGTATCAGATGAAAGGTGGCATCTGGGGCTCTAAGGACTTGCAGGGTCCTAGTTGCTGCCAGCATTAGGTTTGGAGAAATCCAGCAAAGATTGCATCACTCTAGCTTGGCTCCCCACTTTCTGCCATGGTGAGTGGCTGCAAACACAGGCCATTTCCCATGGGAAAAAGAAGTCCTTTCCCCACGGTCTTCAAATGAAATGCAAGGTGGCCTTTGGAGCTCTAAGGACTTGCAGGGTACTTCTTACTGGCAGCTTTAGATTTGGAGCAATCCAGCAAAGATTGCAAATTTCTTGCTGGGCACCACCCTATTGGCCAGGGTGAGAGGCCAGAAAAGGAGGCCATTTTCCATGGGGAAAATGAAGTCATTGGCCCAGGGTCTGGGTATCAGATGAAAGGTGGCCTTTGGGGCTCTAAGGACTTGCAGGGTCCTAGTTGCTGCCAGCTTTAGGTTTGGAGAAATCCAGAAGAATTTTCAAATTTCCTGCTTGGCACCCTACTTTCTGCCAGGGCAAGTTGCAGCACAGGGATACTATTTCTATGGGAAAAAGAAGTAATTTCCCCATCATGTGGGTATCAGCAGAGAGGTGAAATTTGGGGCTCTAAGGAGCTGCAGGCTCCTCGTTGCCAGCAGGTTTAGTTTTGGAGAAAATCAGCCAAGTTTGCAAATTTCAGACAGGGAATGAAGCAGATGGCCGGGGCGAGTGGCCCCAAACTGACCCCATTTTCCATGGGGAAAAGAAGTCATGTCCCCAGGGTCTGGGTAGAAGATGAAAGGTGGCATCTGGGGCTCTAAGGACTTGCAGGGTCCTAGTTGCTGCCAGCATTAGGTTTGGAGAAATCCAGCAAAGATTGCATCACTCTAGCTTGGCTCCCCACTTTCTGCCATGGTGAGTGGCTGCAAACACAGGCCATTTCCCATGGGAAAAAGAAGTCCTTTCCCCACGGTCTTCAAATGAAATGCAAGGTGGCCTTTGGAGCTCTAAGGACTTGCAGGGTACTTCTTACTGGCAGCTTTAGATTTGGAGCAATCCAGCAAAGATTGCAAATTTCTTGCTGGGCACCACCCTATTGGCCAGGGCGAGAGGCCAGAAATGGAGGCCATTTTCCTTGGGGAAAATGAAGTCATTGGCCCAGGCTCTGGGTATCAGATGAAAGGTGGCATCTGGGGCTCTAAGGACTTGCAGGGTCCTAGTTGCTGCCAGCTTTATGTTTGGAAGAATCCAGCACAGTTTGCAAATTTCTCGCTAGGCACTGCCCTTCCTGCCAGGCCAAATGGCCAGAAATGTAGGGCATTTTCCATGGGAAAAATGTCCTTAACCCAGGGTCTCAGTAATATGTTCAAGGTGGCCTTTCAGGCTCTAAGGACTTTCAGGGTCCTAGTTGCTGGCAACTTTAGGTTTGGAAGAATCCAGCAAAGATTGTATCACTCTAGCTTGGCTCCCCACTTTCTGCCATGGTGAGTGGCTGCAAACACAGGCCATTTCCCATGGGAAAAAGAAGTCCTTTCCCCATGGTCTTCAAATCAAATGCAAGGTGGCCTTTGGGGCTCTAAGGACATGCAGGGTACTTCTTACTGGCAGCTTTCGATTTGGAGAAATCCAGCAAAGATTGCAAATTTCTTGCTGGGCACCCCCCTATTAGCCAGGGCGAGAGGCCAGAAATGGAGGCCATTTTCCATGGGGAAAATGAAGTCATTGGCCCAGGCTCTGGGTATCAGATGAAAGGTGGCATCTGGGGCTCTAAGGACTTGCAGGGTCTTAGTTGCTGCCAGCTTTAGGTTTGGAGAAATCCAGCAGAATTTTCAAATTTCCTGCTTGGCACCCTACTTTCTGCCAGGGCACGTTGCAGCACAGGGATACTATTTCTATGGGAAAAAGAAGTAATTTCCCCATCATGTGGGTATCAGCAGAGAGGTGAAATTTGGGGCTCTAAGGAGCTGCAGGCTCCTCGTTGCCAGCAGCTTTAGTTTTGGAGAAAATCAGCCAAGATTGCAAATTTCAGACAGGGAATGAAGCAGATGGCCGGGGCGAGTGGCCCCAAACTGACCCCATTTTCCATGGGGAAAAGAAGTCATGTCCCCAGGGTCTGGGTAGAAGATGAAAGGTGGCATCTGGGGCTCTAAGGACTTGCAGGGTCCTAGTTGCTGCCAGCATTGGGTTTGGAGAAATCCAGCAAAGATTGCATCACTCTAGCTTGGCTCCCCACTTTCTGCCATGGTGAGTGGCTGCAAACACAGGCCATTTCCCATGGGAAAAAGAAGTCCTTTCCCCACGGTCTGCAAATCAAATGCAAGGTGGCCTTTGGGGCTCTAAGGACTTGCAGGGTACTTCTTACTGGCAGCTTTAGATTTGGAGCAATCCAGCAAAGCTTGCAAATTTCTTGCTGGGCACCACCCTATTGGCCAGGGCGAGAGGCCAGAAATGGAGGCCATTTTCCTTGGGGAAAATGAAGTCATTGGCCCAGGCTCTGGGTATCAGATGAAAGGTGGCATCTGGGGCTCTAAGGACTTGCAGGGTCCTAGTTGCTGCCAGCTTTATGTTTGGAAGAATCCAGCACAGTTTGCAAATTTCTCGCTAGGCACTGCCCTTCCTGCCAGGCCAAATGGCCAGAAATGTAGGGCATTTTCCATGGGAAAAATGTCCTTAACCCAGGGTCTCAGTAATATGTTCAAGGTGGCCTTTCAGGCTCTAAGGACTTTCAGGGTCCTAGTTGCTGGCAACTTTAGGTTTGGAAGAATCCAGCAAAGATTGTATCACTCTAGCTTGGCTCCCCACTTTCTGCCATGGTGAGTGGCTGCAAACACAGGCCATTTCCCATGGGAAAAAGAAGTCCTTTCCCCATGGTCTGCAAATCAAATGCAAGGTGGCCTTTGGGGCTCTGAGGACATGCAGGGTACTTCTTACTGGCAGCTTTCGATTTGGAGAAATCCAGCAAAGATTGCAAATTTCTTGCTGGGCACCCCCCTATTAGCCAGGGCGAGAGGCCAGAAATGGAGGCCATTTTCCATGGGGAAAATGAAGTCATTGGCCCAGGCTCTGGGTATCAGATGAAAGGTGGCATCTGGGGCTCTAAGGACTTGCAGGGTCTTAGTTGCTGCCAGCTTTAGGTTTGGAGAAATCCAGCAGAATTTTCAAATTTCCTGCTTGGCACCCTACTTTCTGCCAGGGCACGTTGCAGCACAGGGATACTATTTCTATGGGAAAAAGAAGTAATTTCCCCATCATGTGGGTATCAGCAGAGAGGTGAAATTTGGGGCTCTAAGGAGCTGCAGGCTCCTCGTTGCCAGCAGGTTTAGTTTTGGAGAAAATCAGCCAAGTTTGTAAATTTCAGACAGGGAATGAAGCAGATGGCCGGGGCGAGTGGCCCCAAACTGACCCCATTTTCCATGGGGAAAAGAAGTCATTGGCCCAGGCTCTGGGTATCAGATGAAAGGTGGCATCTGGGGCTCTAAGGACTTGCAGGGTCCTAGTTGCTGCCAGCATTAGGTTTGGAGAAATCCAGCAAAGATTGCATCACTCTAGCTTGGCTCCCCACTTTCTGCCATGGTGAGTGGCTGCAAACACAGGCCATTTCCCATGGGAAAAAGAAGTCCTTTCCCCACGGTCTGCAAATCAAATGCAAGGTGGCCTTTGGAGCTCTAAGGACTTGCAGGGTACTTCTTACTGGCAGCTTTAGATTTGGAGAAATCCAGCAAAGATTGCAAATTTCTTGCTGGGCACCACCCTATTGGCCAGGGCGAGAGGCCAGAAATGGAGGCCATTTTCCATGGGGAAAATGAAGTCATTGGCCCAGGCTCTGGGTATCAGATGAAAGGTGGCCTTTGGGGCTCTAAGGACTTGCAGGGTCCTAGTTGCTGCCAGCTTTAGGTTTGGAGAAATCCAGCAGAATTTTCAAATTTCCTGCTTGGCACCCTACTTTCTGCCAGGGCAAGATGCAGCAAAGGGATACTATTTCTATGGGAAAAAGAAGTAATTTCCCCATCATGTGGGTATCAGCAGAGAGGTGAAATTTGGGGCCCTAAGGAGCTGCAGGCTCCTCGTTGCCAGCAGGTTTAGTTTTGGAGAAAATCAGCCAAGTTTGCAAATTTCAGACAGGGAATGAAGCAGATGGCCGGGGCGAGTGGCCCCAAACTGACCCCATTTTCCATGGGGAAAAGAAGTCATGTCCCCAGGGTCTGGGTATCAGATGAAAGGTGGCATCTGGGGCTCTAGAGACTTGCAGGGTCCTAGTTGCTGCCAGCATTAGGTTTGGAGAAATCCAGCAAAGATTGCATCACTCTAGCTTGGCTCCCCACTTTCTGCCATGGTGAGTGGCTGCAAACACAGGCCATTTCCCATGGGAAAAAGAAGTCCTTTCCCCACGGTCTGCAAATCAAATGCAAGGTGGCCTTTGGGGCTCTAAGGACTTGCAGGGTACTTCTTACTGGCAGCTTTAGATTTGGAGCAATCCAGCAAAGATTGCAAATTTCTTGCTGGGCACCACCCTATTGGCCAGGGCGAGAGGCCAGAAATGGAGGCCATTTTCCTTGGGGAAAATGAAGTCATTGGCCCAGGCTCTGGGTATCAGATGAAAGGTGGCATCTGGGGCTCTAAGGACTTGCAGGGTCCTAGTTGCTGCCAGCTTTATGTTTGGAAGAATCCAGCACAGTTTGCAAATTTCTCGCTAGGCACTGCCCTTCCTGCCAGGCCAAATGGCCAGAAATGTAGGGCATTTTCCATGGGAAAAATGTCCTTAACCCAGGGTCTCAGTAATATGTTCAAGGTGGCCTTTCAGGCTCTAAGGACTTTCAGGGTCCTAGTTGCTGGCAACTTTAGGTTTGGAAGAATCCAGCAAAGATTGTATCACTCTAGCTTGGCTCCCCACTTTCTGCCATGGTGAGTGGCTGCAAACACAGGCCATTTCCCATGGGAAAAAGAAGTCCTTTCCCCATGGTCTGCAAATCAAATGCAAGGTGGCCTTTGGGGCTCTAAGGACATGCAGGGTACTTCTTACTGGCAGCTTTCGATTTGGAGAAATCCAGCAAAGATTGCAAATTTCTTGCTGGGCACCCCCCTATTAGCCAGGGCGAGAGGCAAGAAATGGAGGCCATTTTCCATGGGGAAAATGAAGTCATTGGCCCAGGCTCTGGGTATCAGATGAAAGGTGGCATCTGGGGCTCTAAGGACTTGCAGGGTCTTAGTTGCTGCCAGCTTTAGGTTTGGAGAAATCCAGCAGAATTTTCAAATTTCCTGCTTGGCACCCTACTTTCTGCCAGGGCACGTTGCAGCACAGGGACACTATTTCTATGGGAAAAAGAAGTAATTTCCCCATCATGTGGGTATCAGCAGAGAGGTGAAATTTGGGGCTCTAAGGAGCTGCAGGCTCCTCGTTGCCAGCAGGTTTAGTTTTGGAGAAAATCAGCCAAGTTTGTAAATTTCAGACAGGGAATGAAGCAGATGGCCGGGGCGAGTGGCCCCAAACTGACCCCATTTTCCATGGGGAAAAGAAGTCATTGGCCCAGGCTCTGGGTATCAGATGAAAGGTGGCATCTGGGGCTCTAAGGACTTGCAGGGTCCTAGTTGCTGCCAGCATTAGGTTTGGAGAAATCCAGCAAAGATTGCATCACTCTAGCTTGGCTCCCCACTTTCTGCCATGGTGAGTGGCTGCAAACACAGGCCATTTCCCATGGGAAAAAGAAGTCCTTTCCCCACGGTCTGCAAATCCAATGCAAGGTGGCCTTTGGAGCTCTAAGGACTTGCAGGGTACTTCTTACTGGCAGCTTTAGATTTGGAGCAATCCAGCAAAGATTGCAAATTTCTTGCTGGGCACCACCCTATTGGCCAGGGTGAGAGGCCAGAAAAGGAGGCCATTTTCCATGGGGAAAATGAAGTCATTGGCCCAGGCTCTGGGTATCAGATGAAAGGTGGCCTTTGGGGCTCTAAGGACTTGCAGGGTCCTAGTTGCTGCCAGCTTTAGGTTTGGAGAAATCCAGAAGAATTTTCAAATTTCCTGCTTGGCACCCTACTTTCTGCCAGGGCAAGTTGCAGCACAGGGATACTATTTCTATGGGAAAAAGAAGTAATTTCCCCATCATGTGGGTATCAGCAGAGAGGTGAAATTTGGGGCTCTAAGGAGCTGCAGGCTCCTCGTTGCCAGCAGGTTTAGTTTTGGAGAAAATCAGCCAAGTTTGCAAATTTCAGACAGGGAATGAAGCAGATGGCCGGGGCGAGTGGCCCCAAACTGACCCCATTTTCCATGGGGAAAAGAAGTCATTGGCCCAGGCTCTGGGTATCAGATGAAAGGTGGCATCTGGGGCTCTAAGGACTTGCAGGGTCCTAGTTGCTGCCAGCATTAGGTTTGGAGAAATCCAGCAAAGATTGCATCACTCTAGCTTGGCTCCCCACTTTCTGCCATGGTGAGTGGCTGCAAACACAGGCCATTTCCCATGGGAAAAAGAAGTCCTTTCCCCACGGTCTTCAAATGAAATGCAAGGTGGCCTTTGGAGCTCTAAGGACTTGCAGGGTACTTCTTACTGGCAGCTTTAGATTTGGAGCAATCCAGCAAAGATTGCAAATTTCTTGCTGGGCACCACCCTATTGGCCAGGGCGAGAGGCCAGAAATGGAGGCCATTTTCCTTGGGGAAAATGAAGTCATTGGCCCAGGCTCTGGGTATCAGATGAAAGGTGGCATCTGGGGCTCTAAGGACTTGCAGGGTCCTAGTTGCTGCCAGCTTTATGTTTGGAAGAATCCAGCACAGTTTGCAAATTTCTCGCTAGGCACTGCCCTTCCTGCCAGGCCAAATGGCCAGAAATGTAGGGCATTTTCCATGGGAAAAATGTCCTTAACCCAGGGTCTCAGTAATATGTTCAAGGTGGCCTTTCAGGCTCTAAGGACTTTCAGGGTCCTAGTTGCTGGCAACTTTAGGTTTGGAAGAATCCAGCAAAGATTGTATCACTCTAGCTTGGCTCCCCACTTTCTGCCATGGTGAGTGGCTGCAAACACAGGCCATTTCCCATGGGAAAAAGAAGTCCTTTCCCCATGGTCTGCAAATCAAATGCAAGGTGGCCTTTGGGGCTCTAAGGACATGCAGGGTACTTCTTACTGGCAGCTTTCGATTTGGAGAAATCCAGCAAAGATTGCAAATTTCTTGCTGGGCACCCCCCTATTAGCCAGGGCGAGAGGCCAGAAATGGAGGCCATTTTCCATGGGGAAAATGAAGTCATTGGCCCAGGCTCTGGGTATCAGATGAAAGGTGGCCTTTGGGGCTCTAAGGACTTGCAGGGTCTTAGTTGCTGCCAGCTTTAGGTTTGGAGAAATCCAGCAGAATTTTCAAATTTCCTGCTTGGCACCCTACTTTCTGCCAGGGCACGTTGCAGCACAGGGATACTATTTCTATGGGAAAAAGAAGTAATTTCCCCATCATGTGGGTATCAGCAGAGAGGTGAAATTTGGGGCTCTAAGGAGCTGCAGGCTCCTCGTTGCCAGCAGGTTTAGTTTTGGAGAAAATCAGCCAAGTTTGTAAATTTCAGACAGGGAATGAAGCAGATGGCCGGGGCGAGTGGCCCCAAACTGACCCCATTTTCCATGGGGAAAAGAAGTCATTGGCCCAGGCTCTGGGTATCAGATGAAAGGTGGCATCTGGGGCTCTAAGGACTTGCAGGGTCCTAGTTGCTGCCAGCATTAGGTTTGGAGAAATCCAGCAAAGATTGCATCACTCTAGCTTGGCTCCCCACTTTCTGCCATGGTGAGTGGCTGCAAACACAGGCCATTTCCCATGGGAAAAAGAAGTCCTTTCCCCACGGTCTGCAAATCAAATGCAAGGTGGCCTTTGGAGCTCTAAGGACTTGCAGGGTACTTCTTACTGGCAGCTTTAGATTTGGAGAAATCCAGCAAAGATTGCAAATTTCTTGCTGGGCACCACCCTATTGGCCAGGGCAAGAGGCCAGAAATGGAAGCCATTTTCCTTGGGGAAAATGAAGTCATTGGCCCAGGGTCTGGGTATCAGATGAAAGGTGGCCTTTGGGGCTCTAAGGACTTGCAGGGTCCTAGTTGCTGCCAGCTTTAGGTTTGGAGAAATCCAGCAGAATTTTCAAATTTCCTGCTTGGCACCCTACTTTCTGCCAGGGCAAGATGCAGCAAAGGGATACTATTTCTATGGGAAAAAGAAGTAATTTCCCCATCATGTGGGTATCAGCAGAGAGGTGAAATTTGGGGCTCTAAGGAGCTGCAGGCTCCTCGTTGCCAGCAGGTTTAGTTTTGGAGAAAATCAGCCAAGTTTGCAAATTTCAGACAGGGAATGAAGCAGATGGCCGGGGCGAGTGGCCCCAAACTGACCCCATTTTCCATGGGGAAAAGAAGTCATGTCCCCAGGGTCTGGGTATCAGATGAAAGGTGGCATCTGGGGCTCTAAGGACTTGCAGGGTCCTAGTTGCTGCCAGCATTAGGTTTGGAGAAATCCAGCAAAGATTGCATCACTCTAGCTTGGCTCCCCACTTTCTGCCATGGTGAGTGGCTGCAAACACAGGCCATTTCCCATGGGAAAAAGAAGTCCTTTCCCCACGGTCTGCAAATCAAATGCAAGGTGGCCTTTGGGGCTCTAAGGACTTGCAGGGTACTTCTTACTGGCAGCTTTAGATTTGGAGCAATCCAGCAAAGATTGCAAATTTCTTGCTGGGCACCACCCTATTGGCCAGGGCGAGAGGCCAGAAATGGAGGCCATTTTCCTTGGGGAAAATGAAGTCATTGGCCCAGGCTCTGGGTATCAGATGAAAGGTGGCATCTGGGGCTCTAAGGACTTGCAGGGTCCTAGTTGCTGCCAGCTTTATGTTTGGAAGAATCCAGCACAGTTTGCAAATTTCTCGCTAGGCACTGCCCTTCCTGCCAGGCCAAATGGCCAGAAATGTAGGGCATTTTCCATGGGAAAAATGTCCTTAACCCAGGGTCTCAGTAATATGTTCAAGGTGGCCTTTCAGGCTCTAAGGACTTTCAGGGTCCTAGTTGCTGGCAACTTTAGGTTTGGAAGAATCCAGCAAAGATTGTATCACTCTAGCTTGGCTCCCCACTTTCTGCCATGGTGAGTGGCTGCAAACACAGGCCATTTCCCATGGGAAAAAGAAGTCCTTTCCCCATGGTCTGCAAATCAAATGCAAGGTGGCCTTTGGGGCTCTAAGGACATGCAGGGTACTTCTTACTGGCAGCTTTCGATTTGGAGAAATCCAGCAAAGATTGCAAATTTCTTGCTGGGCACCCCCCTATTAGCCAGGGCGAGAGGCCAGAAATGGAGGCCATTTTCCATGGGGAAAATGAAGTCATTGGCCCAGGCTCTGGGTATCAGATGAAAGGTGGCATCTGGGGCTCTAAGGACTTGCAGGGTCTTAGTTGCTGCCAGCTTTAGGTTTGGAGAAATCCAGCAGAATTTTCAAATTTCCTGCTTGGCACCCTACTTTCTGCCAGGGCACGTTGCAGCACAGGGACACTATTTCTATGGGAAAAAGAAGTAATTTCCCCATCATGTGGGTATCAGCAGAGAGGTGAAATTTGGGGCTCTAAGGAGCTGCAGGCTCCTCGTTGCCAGCAGGTTTAGTTTTGGAGAAAATCAGCCAAGTTTGTAAATTTCAGACAGGGAATGAAGCAGATGGCCGGGGCGAGTGGCCCCAAACTGACCCCATTTTCCATGGGGAAAAGAAGTCATTGGCCCAGGCTCTGGGTATAAGATGAAAGGTGGCATCTGGGGCTCTAAGGACTTGCAGGGTCCTAGTTGCTGCCAGCATTAGGTTTGGAGAAATCCAGCAAAGATTGCATCACTCTAGCTTGGCTCCCCACTTTCTGCCATGGTGAGTGGCTGCAAACACAGGCCATTTCCCATGGGAAAAAGAAGTCCTTTCCCCACGGTCTTCAAATGAAATGCAAGGTGGCCTTTGGAGCTCTAAGGACTTGCAGGGTACTTCTTACTGGCAGCTTTAGATTTGGAGCAATCCAGCAAAGATTGCAAATTTCTTGCTGGGCACCACCCTATTGGCCAGGGTGAGAGGCCAGAAAAGGAGGCCATTTTCCATGGGGAAAATGAAGTCATTGGCCCAGGCTCTGGGTATCAGATGAAAGGTGGCCTTTGGGGCTCTAAGGACTTGCAGGGTCCTAGTTGCTGCCAGCTTTAGGTTTGGAGAAATCCAGAAGAATTTTCAAATTTCCTGCTTGGCACCCTACTTTCTGCCAGGGCAAGTTGCAGCACAGGGATACTATTTCTATGGGAAAAAGAAGTAATTTCCCCATCATGTGGGTATCAGCAGAGAGGTGAAATTTGGGGCTCTAAGGAGCTGCAGGCTCCTCGTTGCCAGCAGGTTTAGTTTTGGAGAAAATCAGCCAAGTTTGCAAATTTCAGACAGGGAATGAAGCAGATGGCCGGGGCGAGTGGCCCCAAACTGACCCCATTTTCCATGGGGAAAAGAAGTCATTGGCCCAGGCTCTGGGTATCAGATGAAAGGTGGCATCTGGGGCTCTAAGGACTTGCAGGGTCCTAGTTGCTGCCAGCATTAGGTTTGGAGAAATCCAGCAAAGATTGCATCACTCTAGCTTGGCTCCCCACTTTCTGCCATGGTGAGTGGCTGCAAACACAGGCCATTTCCCATGGGAAAAAGAAGTCCTTTCCCCACGGTCTTCAAATGAAATGCAAGGTGGCCTTTGGAGCTCTAAGGACTTGCAGGGTACTTCTTACTGGCAGCTTTAGATTTGGAGCAATCCAGCAAAGATTGCAAATTTCTTGCTGGGCACCACCCTATTGGCCAGGGCGAGAGGCCAGAAATGGAGGCCATTTTCCTTGGGGAAAATGAAGTCATTGGCCCAGGCTCTGGGTATCAGATGAAAGGTGGCATCTGGGGCTCTAAGGACTTGCAGGGTCCTAGTTGCTGCCAGCTTTATGTTTGGAAGAATCCAGCACAGTTTGCAAATTTCTCGCTAGGCACTGCCCTTCCTGCCAGGCCAAATGGCCAGAAATGTAGGGCATTTTCCATGGGAAAAATGTCCTTAACCCAGGGTCTCAGTAATATGTTCAAGGTGGCCTTTCAGGCTCTAAGGACTTTCAGGGTCCTAGTTGCTGGCAACTTTAGGTTTGGAAGAATCCAGCAAAGATTGTATCACTCTAGCTTGGCTCCCCACTTTCTGCCATGGTGAGTGGCTGCAAACACAGGCCATTTCCCATGGGAAAAAGAAGTCCTTTCCCCATGGTCTGCAAATCAAATGCAAGGTGGCCTTTGGGGCTCTAAGGACATGCAGGGTACTTCTTACTGGCAGCTTTCGATTTGGAGAAATCCAGCAAAGATTGCAAATTTCTTGCTGGGCACCCCCCTATTAGCCAGGGCGAGAGGCCAGAAATGGAGGCCATTTTCCATGGGGAAAATGAAGTCATTGGCCCAGGGTCTGGGTATCAGATGAAAGGTGGCATCTGGGGCTCTAAGGACTTGCAGGGTCTTAGTTGCTGCCAGCTTTAGGTTTGGAGAAATCCAGCAGAATTTTCAAATTTCCTGCTTGGCACCCTACTTTCTGCCAGGGCACGTTGCAGCACAGGGATACTATTTCTATGGGAAAAAGAAGTAATTTCCCCATCATGTGGGTATCAGCAGAGAGGTGAAATTTGGGGCTCTAAGGAGCTGCAGGCTCCTCGTTGCCAGCAGGTTTAGTTTTGGAGAAAATCAGCCAAGTTTGTAAATTTCAGACAGGGAATGAAGCAGATGGCCGGGGCAAGTGGCCCCAAACTGACCCCATTTTCCATGGGGAAAAGAAGTCATGTCCCCAGGGTCTGGGTATCAGATGAAAGGTGGCATCTGGGGCTCTAAAGACTTGCAGGGTCCTAGTTGCTGCCAGCATTAGGTTTGGAGAAATCCAGCAAAGATTGCATCACTCTAGCTTGGCTCCCCACTTTCTGCCATGGTGAGTGGCTGCAAACACAGGCCATTTCCCATGGGAAAAAGAAGTCCTTTCCCCACGGTCTTCAAATGAAATGCAAGGAGGCCTTTGGGGCTCTAAGGACTTGCAGGGTACTTCTTACTGGCAGCTTTAGATTTGGAGCAGTGCAGCAAAAATTGCAAATTTCTTGCTGGGCACCACCCTGTTGGCCAGGGCGAGAGGCCAGAAATGGAGGCCATTTTCCATGGGGAAAATGAAGTCATTGGCCCAGGGTCTGGGTATCAGATGAAAGGTGGCATCTGGGGCTCTAAGGACTTGCAGGGTCCTAGTTGCTGGCAGCTTTATGTTTGGAAGAATCCAGCACAGTTTGCAAATTTCTCATTAGGCACTGCCCTGCCTGCCAGGCCAAATGGCCAGAAATGAAGGGCATTTTCCATGGGAAAAATGTCCTTAACCCAGGGTCTCAGTAATATGTTCAAGGTGGCCTTTCAGGCTCTAAGGACTTTCAGGGTCCTAGTTGCTGGCAACTTTAGGTTTGGAAGAATCCAGCAAAGATTGTATCACTCTAGCTTGGCTCCCCACTTTCTGCCATGGTGAGTGGCTGCAAACACAGGCCATTTCCCATGGGAAAAAGAAGTCCTTTCCCCACGGTCTGCAAATCAAATGCAAGGTGGCCTTTGGGGCTCTAAGGACTTGCAGGGTACTTCTTACTGGCAGCTTTAGATTTGGAGCAATCCAGCAAAATTGAAAATTTCCTTCTGGGCACCACCCTATTGGCCAGGGCGAGAGGCCAGAAATGGAGGCCATTTTCCATGGGGAAAATGAAGTCATTGGCCCAGGCTCTGGGTATCAGATGAAAGGTGGCCTTTGGGGCTCTAAGGACTTGCAGGGTCTTAGTTGCTGCCAGCTTTAGGTTTGGAGAAATCCAGCAGAATTTTCAAATTTCCTGCTTGGCACCCTACTTTCTGCCAGGGCAAGTTGCAGCACAGGGATACTATTTCTATGGGAAAAAGAAGTAATTTCCCCATCATGTGGGTATCAGCAGAGAGGTGAAATTTGGGGCTCTAAGGAGCTGCAGGCTCCTCGTTGCCAGCAGCTTTAGTTTTGGAGAAAATCAGCCAAGATTGCAAATTTCAGACAGGGAATGAAGCAGATGGCCGGGGCGAGTGGCCCCAAACTGACCCCATTTTCCATGGGGAAAAGAAGTCATGTCCCCAGGGTCTGGGTAGAAGATGAAAGGTGGCATCTGGGGCTCTAAGGACTTGCAGGGTCCTAGTTGCTGCCAGCATTGGGTTTGGAGAAATCCAGCAAAGATTGCATCACTCTAGCTTGGCTCCCCACTTTCTGCCATGGTGAGTGGCTGCAAACACAGGCCATTTCCCATGGGAAAAAGAAGTCCTTTCCCCACGGTCTGCAAATCAAATGCAAGGTGGCCTTTGGGGCTCTAAGGACTTGCAGGGTACTTCTTACTGGCAGCTTTAGATTTGGAGCAATCCAGCAAAGATTGCAAATTTCTTGCTGGGCACCACCCTATTGGCCAGGGCGAGAGGCCAGAAATGGAGGCCATTTTCCTTGGGGAAAATGAAGTCATTGGCCCAGGCTCTGGGTATCAGATGAAAGGTGGCATCTGGGGCTCTAAGGACTTGCAGGGTCCTAGTTGCTGCCAGCTTTATGTTTGGAAGAATCCAGCACAGTTTGCAAATTTCTCGCTAGGCACTGCCCTTCCTGCCAGGCCAAATGGCCAGAAATGTAGGGCATTTTCCATGGGAAAAATGTCCTTAACCCAGGGTCTCAGTAATATGTTCAAGGTGGCCTTTCAGGCTCTAAGGACTTTCAGGGTCCCAGTTGCTGGCAACTTTAGGTTTGGAAGAATCCAGCAAAGATTGTATCACTCTAGCTTGGCTCCCCACTTTCTGCCATGGTGAGTGGCTGCAAACACAGGCCATTTCCCATGGGAAAAAGAAGTCCTTTCCCCATGGTCTGCAAATCAAATGCAAGGTGGCCTTTGGGGCTCTAAGGACATGCAGGGTACTTCTTACTGGCAGCTTTCGATTTGGAGAAATCCAGCAAAGATTGCAAATTTCTTGCTGGGCACCCCCCTATTAGCCAGGGCGAGAGGCCAGAAATGGAGGCCATTTTCCATGGGGAAAATGAAGTCATTGGCCCAGGCTCTGGGTATCAGATGAAAGGTGGCATCTGGGGCTCTAAGGACTTGCAGGGTCCTAGTTGCTGGCAGCTTTATGTTTGGAAGAATCCAACACAGTTTGCAAATTTCTCATTAGGCACTGCCCTGCCTGCCAGGCCAAATGGCCAGAAATGAAGGGCATTTTCCACGGGAAAAATGTCCTTAACCCAGGGTCTCAGTAATATGTTCAAGGTGGCCTTTCAGGCTCTAAGGACTTTCAGGGTCCTAGTTGCTGGCAACTTTAGGTTTGGAAGAATCCAGCAAAGATTGTATCACTCTAGCTTGGCTCCCCACTTTCTGCCATGGTGAGTGGCTGCAAACACAGGCCATTTCCCATGGGAAAAAGAAGTCCTTTCCCCACGGTCTGCAAATCAAATGCAAGGTGGCCTTTGGGGCTCTAAGGACTTGCAGGGTACTTCTTACTGGCAGCTTTAGATTTGGAGCAATCCAGCAAAGATTGCAAATTTCTTGCTGGGCACCACCCTATTGGCCTGGGCGAGAGGCCAGAAATGGAGGCCATTTTCCATGGGGAAAATGAAGTCATTGGCCCAGGCTCTGGGTATCAGATGAAAGGTGGCATCTGGGGCTCTAAGGACTTGCAGGGTCTTAGTTGCTGCCAGCTTTAGGTTTGGAGAAATCCAGCAGAATTTTCAAATTTCCTGCTTGGCACCCTACTTTCTGCCAGGGCAAGTTGCAGCACAGGGATACTATTTCTATGGGAAAAAGAAGTAATTTCCCCATCATGTGGGTATCAGCAGAGAGGTGAAATTTGGGGCTCTAAGGAGCTGCAGGCTCCTCGTTGCCAGCAGGTTTAGTTTTGGAGAAAATCAGCCAAGTTTGCAAATTTCAGACAGGGAATGAAGCAGATGGCCGGGGCGAGTGGCCCCAAACTGACCCCATTTTCCATAGGGAAAAGAAGTCATGTCCCCAGGGTCTGGGTAGAAGATGAAAGGTGGCATCTGGGGCTCTAAGGACTTGCAGGGTCCTAGTTGCTGCCAGCATTGGGTTTGGAGAAATCCAGCAAAGATTGCATCACTCTAGCTTGGCTCCCCACTTTCTGCCATGGTGAGTGGCTGTAAACGGAGGCCATTTCCCATGGGAAAAAGAAGTCCTTTCCCCACGGTCTGCAAATCAAATGCAAGGTGGCCTTTGGGGCTCTAAGGACTTGCAGGGTACTTCTTACTGGCAGCTTTAGATTTGGAGCAATCCAGCAAAGATTGCAAATTTCTTGCTGGGCACCACCCTATTGGCCAGGGTGAGAGGCCAGAAATGGAGGCCATTTTCCTTGGGGAAAATGAAGTCATTGGCCCAGGCTCTGGGTATCAGATGAAAGGTGGCATCTGGGGCTCTAAGGACTTGCAGGGTCCTAGTTGCTGGCAGCTTTATGTTTGGAAGAATCCAGCACAGTTTGCAAATTTCTCGCTAGGCACAGCCTGCCTGCCAGGCCAAGTGGCCAGAAATGAAGGGCATTTTCCATGGGAAAAATGTCCTTAACCCAGGGTCTCAGTAATATGTTCAAGGTGGCCTTTCAGGCTCTAAGGACTTTCAGGGTCCTGGTTGCTGCCATCTTTAGGTTTGGAAGAATCCAGCAAAGATTGTATCACTCTAGCTTGGCTCCCCACTTTCTGCCATGGTGAGTGGCTGCAAACACAGGCCATTTCCCATGGGAAAAAGAAGTCCTTTCCCCACGGTCTGCAAATCAAATGCAAGGTGGCCTTTGGGGCTCTAAGGACTTGCAGGGTACTTCTTATTGGCAGCTTTCGATTTGGAGAAATCTAGCAAAGATTGCAAATTTCTTGCTGGGCACCCCCCTATTGGCCAGGGCGAGAGGCCAGAAATGGAGGCCATTTTCCATGAGGAAAATGAAGTCATTGGCCCAGGCTCTGGGTATCAGCTGAAAGGTGGCATCTGGGGCTCTAAGGACTTGCAGGGTCCTAGTTGCTGGCAGCTTTATGTTTGGAAGAATCCAGTACAGTTTGCAAATTTCTCGCTAGGCACAGCCTGCCTTCCAGGCCAAGTGGCCAGAAATGAAGGGCATTTTCCATGGGAAAAATGTCCTTAACCCAGGGTCTCAGTAATATGTTCAAGGTGGCCTTTCAGGCTCTAAGGACATGCAGGGTCCTAGTTGCTGCCAGCATTGGGTTTGGAGAAATCCAGCAAAGATTGCATCACTCTAGCTTGACTCCCCACTTTCTGCCATGGTGAGTGGCTGCAAACACAGGCCATTTCCCATGGGAAAAAGAAGTCCTTTCCCCACGGTCTGCAAATGAAATGCAAGGTGGCCTTTGGGGCTCTAAGGACTTGCAGGGTACTTCTTACTGGCAGCTTTCGATTTGGAGAAATCCAGCAAAGATTGCAAATTTCTTGCTGGGAACCCCCTATTGGCCAGGGTGAGAGGCAAGAAATGGAGGCCATTTTCCTTGGGGAAAATGAAGTCATTGGCCCAGGCTCTGGGTATCAGATGAAAGGTGGCCTTTGGGGCTCTAAGGACTTGCAGGGTCCTAGTTGCTGCCAGCTTTAGGTTTGGAGAAATCCAGCAGAATTTTCAAATTTCCTGCTTGGCACCCTACTTTCTGCCAGGGCAAGTTGCAGCACAGGGATACTATTTCTATGGGAAAAAGAAGTAATTTCCCCATCATGTGGGTATCAGCAGAGAGGTGAAATTTGGGGCTCTAAGGAGCTGCAGGCTCCTCGTTGCCAGCAGCTTTAGTTTTGGAGAAAATCAGCCAAGTTTGCAAATTTCAGACAGGGAATGAAGCAGATGGCCGGGGCGAGTGGCCCCAAACTGACCCCATTTTCCATGGGGAAAAGAAGTCATGTCCCCAGGGTCTGGGTAGAAGATGAAAGGTGGCATCTGGGGCTCTAAGGACTTGCAGGGTCCTAGTTGCTGCCAGCATTGGGTTTGGAGAAATCCAGCAAAGATTGCATCACTCTAGCTTGGCTCCCCACTTTCTGCCATAGTTAGTGGCTGCAAACACAGGCCATTTCCCATGGGAAAAAGAAGTCCTTTCCCCATGGTCTGCAAATGAAATGCAAGGTGGCCTTTGGGGCTCTAAGGACTTGCAGGGTACTTCTTACTGGCAGCTTTAGATTTGGAGCAATCCAGCAAAGATTGCAAATTTCTTGCTGGGCACCACCCTACTGGCCAGGGCGAGAGCCCAGAAATGGAGGCCATTTTCCTTGGGGAAAATGAAGTCATTGGCCCAGGGTCTTGGTATCAGATGAAAGGTGGCATCTGGGGCTCTAAGGACTTGCAGGGTCCTAGTTGCTGGCAGCTTTATGTTTGGAAGAATCCAGCACAGTTTGCAAATTTCTCGCTAGGCACAGCCTGCCTGCCAGGCCAAGTGGCCAGAAATGAAGGGCATTTTCCATGGGAAAAATGTCCTTAACCCAGGGTCTCAGTAATATGTTCAAGGTTGCCTTTCAGGCTCTAAGGACTTGCAGGGTCCTAGTTGCTGGCAACTTTAGGTTTGGAAGAATCCAGCAAAGATTGTATCACTCTAGCTTGGCTCCCCACTTTCTGCCATGGTGAGTGGCTGCAAACACAGGCCATTTCCCATGGGAAAAAGAAGTCCTTTCCCCACGGTCTGCAAATCAAATGCAAGGTGGCCTTTGGGGCTCTAAGGACTTGCAGGGTACTTCTTATTGGCAGCTTTCGATTTGGAGCAATCCAGCAAAGATTGCAAATTTCTTGCTGGGCACCCCCCTATTGGCCAGGGCGAGAGGCCAGAAATGGAGGCCATTTTCCATGAGGAAAATGAAGTCATTGGCCCAGGCTCTGGGTATCAGATGAAAGGTGGCCTTTGGGGCTCTAAGGACTTGCAGGGTCCTAGTTGCTGGCAGCTTTATGTTTGGAAGAATCCAGCACAGTTTGCAAATTTCTCATTAGGCACAGCCTGCCTGCCAGGCCAAGTGGCCACAAATGAAGGGCATTTTCCATGGGAAAAATGTCCTTAACCCAGGGTCTCAGTAATATGTTCAAGGTGGCCTTTCAGGCTCTAAGGACTTTCAGGGTCCTAGTTGCTGGCAACTTTAGGTTTGGAAGAATCCAGCAAAGATTGTATCACTCTAGCTTGGCTCCCCACTTTCTGCCATGGTGAGTGGCTGCAAACACAGGCCATTTCCCATGGGAAAAAGAAGTCCTTTCCCCACGGTCTGCAAATCAAATGCAAGGTGGCCTTTGGGGCTCTAAGGACTTGCAGGGTACTTCTTACTGGCAGCTTTCGATTTGGAGAAATCCAGCAAAGATTGCAAATTTCTTGCTGGGCACCACGCTATTGGCCAGGGCGAGAGGCCAGAAATGGAGGCCATTTTCCTTGGGGAAAATGAAGTCATTGGCCCAGGCTCTGGGTATCAGATGAAAGGTGGCCTTTGGGGCTCTAAGGACTTGCAGGGTCCTAGTTGCTGCCAGCTTTAGGTTTGGAGAAATCCAGCAGAATTTTCAAATTTCCTGCTTGGCACCCTACTTTCTGCCAGGGCAAGTTGCAGCACAGGGATACTATTTCTATGGGAAAAAGAAGTAATTTCCCCATCATGTGGGTATCAGCAGAGAGGTGAAATTTGGGGCTCTAAGGAGCTGCAGGCTCCTCGTTGCCAGCAGCTTTAGTTTTGGAGAAAATCAGCCAAGTTTGCAAATTTCAGACAGGGAATGAAGCAGATGGCCGGGGCGAGTGGCCCCAAACTGACCCCATTTTCCATGGGGAAAAGAAGTCATGTCCCCAGGGTCTGGGTATCAGATGAAAGGTGGCATCTGGGGCTCTAAAGACTTGCAGGGTCCTAGTTGCTGCCAGCATTAGGTTTGGAGAAATCCAGCAAAGATTGCATCACTCTAGCTTGGCTCCCCACTTTCTGCCATGGTGAGTGGCTGCAAACACAGGCCATTTCCCATGGGAAAAAGAAGTCCTTTCCCCACGGTCTGCAAATCAAATGCAAGGTGGCCTTTGGGGCTCTAAGGACATGCAGGGTACTTCTTACTGGCAGCTTTCGATTTGGAGCAATCCAGCAAAGATTGCAAATTTCTTGCTGGGCACCACCCTATTGGCCAGGGCGAGAGGCCAGAAATGGAGGCCATTTTCCATGGGGAAAATGAAGTCATTGGCCCAGGCTCTGGGTATCAGATGAAAGGTGGCCTTTGGGGCTCTAAGGACTTGCAGGGTCTTAGTTGCTGCCAGCTTTAGGTTTGGAGAAATCCAGCAGAATTTTCAAATTTCCTGCTTGGCACCCTACTTTCTGCCAGGGCAAGTTGCAGCACAGGGATACTATTTCTATGGGAAAAAGAAGTAATTTCCCCATCATGTGGGTATCAGCAGAGAGGTGAAATTTGGGGCTCTAAGGAGCTGCAGGCTCCTCGCTGCCAGCAGGTTTAGTTTTGGAGAAAATCAGCCAAGTTTGCAAATTTCAGACAGGGAATGAAGCAGATGGCCGGGGCGAGTGGCCCCAAACTGACCCCATTTTCCATGGGGAAAAGAAGTCATGTCCCCAGGGTCTGGGTATAAGATGAAAGGTGGCATCTGGGGCTCTAAAGACTTGCAGGGTCCTAGTTGCTGCCAGCATTAGGTTTGGAGAAATCCAGCAAAGATTGCATCACTCTAGCTTGGCTCCCCACTTTCTGCCATGGTGAGTGGCTGCAAACACAGGCCATTTCCCATGGGAAAAAGAAGTCCTTTCCCCACGGTCTGCAAATCAAATGCAAGGTGGCCTTTGGGGCTCTAAGGACATGCAGGGTACTTCTTACTGGCAGCTTTCGATTTGGAGCAATCCAGCAAAGATTGCAAATTTCTTGCTGGGCACCACCCTATTGGCCAGGGCGAGAGGCCAGAAATGGAGGCCATTTTCCATGGGGAAAATGAAGTCATTGGCCCAGGCTCTGGGTATCAGATGAAAGGTGGCCTTTGGGGCTCTAAGGACTTGCAGGGTCTTAGTTGCTGCCAGCTTTAGGTTTGGAGAAATCCAGCAGAATTTTCAAATTTCCTGCTTGGCACCCTACTTTCTGCCAGGGCAAGTTGCAGCACAGGGATACTATTTCTATGGGAAAAAGAAGTAATTTCCCCATCATGTGGGTATCAGCAGAGAGGTGAAATTTGGGGCTCTAAGGAGCTGCAGGCTCCTCGCTGCCAGCAGGTTTAGTTTTGGAGAAAATCAGCCAAGTTTGCAAATTTCAGACAGGGAATGAAGCAGATGGCCGGGGCGAGTGGCCCCAAACTGACCCCATTTTCCATGGGGAAAAGAAGTCATGTCCCCAGGGTCTGGGTATAAGATGAAAGGTGGCATCTGGGGCTCTAAGGACTTGCAGGGTCCTAGTTGCTGCCAGCATTGGGTTTGGAGAAATCCAGCAAAGATTGCATCACTCTAGCTTGGCTCCCCACTTTCTGCCATAGTTAGTGGCTGTAAACACAGGCCATTTCCCATGGGAAAAAGAAGTCCTTTCCCCACGGTCTGCAAATCAAATGCAAGGTGGCCTTTGGGGCTCTAAGGACTTGCAGGGTACTTCTTACTGGCAGCTTTCGATTTGGAGAAATCCAGCAAAGATTGCAAATTTCTTGCTGGGAACCCCCTATTGGCCAGGGTGAGAGGCAAGAAATGGAGGCCATTTTCCTTGGGGAAAATGAAGTCATTGGCCCAGGGTCTGGGTATCAGATGAAAGGTGGCCTTTGGGGCTCTAAGGACTTGCAGGGACTTAGTTGCTGCCAGCTTTAGGTTTGGAGAAATCCAGCAGAATTTTCAAATTTCCTGCTTGGCACCCTACTTTCTGCCAGGGCAAGTTGCAGCACAGGGATACTATTTCTATGGGAAAAAGAAGTAATTTCCCCATCATGTGGGTATCAGCAGAGAGGTGAAATTTGGGGCTCTAAGGAGCTGCAGGCTCCTCGCTGCCAGCAGGTTTAGTTTTGGAGAAAATCAGCCAAGTTTGCAAATTTCAGACAGGGAATGAAGCAGATGGCCGGGGCGAGTGGCCCCAAACTGACCCCATTTTCCATGGGGAAAAGAAGTCATGTCCCCAGGGTCTGGGTATAAGATGAAAGGTGGCATCTGGAGCTCTAAGGACTTGCAGGGTCCTAGTTGCTGCCAGCATTGGGTTTGGAGAAATCCAGCAAAGATTGCATCACTCTAGCTTGGCTCCCCACTTTCTGCCATAGTTAGTGGCTGCAAACACAGGCCATTTCCCATGGGAAAAAGAAGTCCTTTCCCCACGGTCTGCAAATCAAATGCAAGGTGGCCTTTGGGGCTCTAAGGACTTGCAGGGTACTTCTTACTGGCAGCTTTCGATTTGGAGAAATCCAGCAAAGATTGCAAATTTCTTGCTGGGAACCCCCTATTGGCCAGGGTGAGAGGCAAGAAATGGAGGCCATTTTCCTTGGGGAAAATGAAGTCATTGGCCCAGGCTCTGGGTATCAGATGAAAGGTGGCCTTTGGGGCTCTAAGGACTTGCAGGGTCTTAGTTGCTGCCAGCTTTAGGTTTGGAGAAATCCAGCAGAATTTTCAAATTTCCTGCTTGGCACCCTACTTTCTGCCAGGGCAAGTTGCAGCACAGGGATACTATTTCTATGGGAAAAAGAAGTAATTTCCCCATCATGTGGGTATCAGCAGAGAGGTGAAATTTGGGGCTCTAAGGAGCTGCAGGCTCCTCGCTGCCAGCAGGTTTAGTTTTGGAGAAAATCAGCCAAGTTTGCAAATTTCAGACAGGGAATGAAGCAGATGGCCGGGGCGAGTGGCCCCAAACTGACCCCATTTTCCATGGGGAAAAGAAGTCATGTCCCCAGGGTCTGGGTAGAAGATGAAAGGTGGCATCTGGGGCTCTAAGGACTTGCAGGGTCCTAGTTGCTGCCAGCATTGGGTTTGGAGAAATCCAGCAAAGATTGCATCACTCTAGCTTGGCTCCCCACTTTCTGCCATGGTGAGTGGCTGCAAACACAGGCCATTTCCCATGGGAAAAAGAAGTCCTTTCCCCACGGTCTGCAAATCAAATGCAAGGTGGCCTTTGGGGCTCTAAGGACTTGCAGGGTACTTCTTACTGGCAGCTTTCGATTTGGAGAAATCCAGCAAAGATTGCAAATTTCTTGCTGGGAACCCCCTATTGGCCAGGGTGAGAGGCAAGAAATGGAGGCCATTTTCCTTGGGGAAAATGAAGTCATTGGCCCAGGCTCTGGGTATCAGATGAAAGGTGGCCTTTGGGGCTCTAAGGACTTGCAGGGTCCTAGTTGCTGCCAGCTTTAGGTTTGGAGAAATCCAGCAGAATTTTCAAATTTCCTGCTTGGCACCCTACTTTCTGCCAGGGCAAGTTGCAGCACAGGGATACTATTTCTATGGGAAAAAGAAGTAATTTCCCCATCATGTGGGTATCAGCAGAGAGGTGAAATTTGGGGCTCTAAGGAGCTGCAGGCTCCTCGTTGCCAGCAGGTTTAGTTTTGGAGAAAATCAGCCAAGTTTGCAAATTTCAGACAGGGAATGAAGCAGATGGCCGGGGCGAGTGGCCCCAAACTGACCCCATTTTCCATGGGGAAAAGAAGTCATGTCCCCAGGGTCTGGGTAGAAGATGAAAGGTGGCATCTGGGGCTCTAAGGACTTGCAGGGTCCTAGTTGCTGCCAGCATTGGGTTTGGAGAAATCCAGCAAAGATTGCATCACTCTAGCTTGGCTCCCCACTTTCTGCCATAGTTAGTGGCTGCAAACACAGGCCATTTCCCATGGGAAAAAGAAGTCCTTTCCCCACGGTCTGCAAATCAAATGCAAGGTGGCCTTTGGGGCTCTAAGGACTTGCAGGGTACTTCTTACTGGCAGCTTTCGATTTGGAGAAATCCAGCAAAGATTGCAAATTTCTTGCTGGGAACCCCCTATTGGCCAGGGTGAGAGGCAAGAAATGGAGGCCATTTTCCTTGGGGAAAATGAAGTCATTGGCCCAGGGTCTTGGTATCAGATGAAAGGTGGCCTTTGGGGCTCTAAGGACTTGCAGGGTCTTAGTTGCTGCCAGCTTTAGGTTTGGAGAAATCCAGCAGAATTTTCAAATTTCCTGCTTGGCACCCTACTTTCTGCCAGGGCAAGTTGCAGCACAGGGATACTATTTCTATGGGAAAAAGAAGTAATTTCCCCATCATGTGGGTATCAGCAGAGAGGTGAAATTTGGGGCTCTAAGGAGCTGCAGGCTCCTCGCTGCCAGCAGGTTTAGTTTTGGAGAAAATCAGCCAAGTTTGCAAATTTCAGACAGGGAATGAAGCAGATGGCCGGGGCGAGTGGCCCCAAACTGACCCCATTTTCCATGGGGAAAAGAAGTCATGTCCCCAGGGTCTGGGTAGAAGATGAAAGGTGGCATCTGGGGCTCTAAGGACTTGCAGGGTCCTAGTTGCTGCCAGCATTGGGTTTGGAGAAATCCAGCAAAGATTGCATCACTCTAGCTTGGCTCCCCACTTTCTGCCATGGTGAGTGGCTGCAAACACAGGCCATTTCCCATGGGAAAAAGAAGTCCTTTCCCCACGGTCTGCAAATCAAATGCAAGGTGGCCTTTGGGGCTCTAAGGACTTGCAGGGTACTTCTTACTGGCAGCTTTCGATTTGGAGAAATCCAGCAAAGATTGCAAATTTCTTGCTGGGAACCCCCTATTGGCCAGGGTGAGAGGCAAGAAATGGAGGCCATTTTCCTTGGGGAAAATGAAGTCATTGGCCCAGGCTCTGGGTATCAGATGAAAGGTGGCATCTGGGGCTCTAAGGACTTGCAGGGTCCTAGTTGCTGCCAGCTTTAGGTTTGGAGAAATCCAGCAGAATTTTCAAATTTCCTGCTTGGCACCCTACTTTCTGCCAGGGCAAGTTGCAGCACAGGGATACTATTTCTATGGGAAAAAGAAGTAATTTCCCCATCATGTGGGTATCAGCAGAGAGGTGAAATTTGGGGCTCTAAGGAGCTGCAGGCTCCTCGTTGCCAGCAGCTTTAGTTTTGGAGAAAATCAGCCAAGTTTGCAAATTTCAGACAGGGAATGAAGCAGATGGCCGGGGCGAGTGGCCCCAAACTGACCCCATTTTCCATGGGGAAAAGAAGTCATGTCCCCAGGGTCTGGGTAGAAGATGAAAGGTGGCATCTGGGGCTCTAAGGACTTGCAGGGTCCTAGTTGCTGCCAGCATTGGGTTTGGAGAAATCCAGCAAAGATTGCATCACTCTAGCTTGGCTCCCCACTTTCTGCCATAGTTAGTGGCTGCAAACACAGGCCATTTCCCATGGGAAAAAGAAGTCCTTTCCCCACGGTCTGCAAATGAAATGCAAGGTGGCCTTTGGGGCTCTAAGGACTTGCAGGGTACTTCTTATTGGCAGCTTTCGATTTGGAGAAATCTAGCAAAGATTGCAAATTTCTTGCTGGGCACCACCCTATTGGCCAGGGCGATAGGCAAGAAATGGAGGCCATTTTCCTTGGGGAAAATGAAGTCATTGGCCCAGGCTCTGGGTATCAGATGAAAGGTGGCATCTGGGGCTCTAAGGACTTGCAGGGTCTTAGTTGCTGCCAGCTTTATGTTTGGAGAAATCCAGCAGAATTTTCAAATTTCCTGCTTGGCACCCTACTTTCTGCCAGGGCAAGTTGCAGCACAGGGATACTATTTCTATGGGAAAAAGAAGTAATTTCCCCATCATGTGGGTATCAGCAGAGAGGTGAAATTTGGGGCTCTAAGGAGCTGCAGGCTCCTCGCTGCCAGCAGGTTTAGTTTTGGAGAAAATCAGCCAAGTTTGCAAATTTCAGACAGGGAATGAAGCAGATGGCCGGGGCGAGTGGCCCCAAACTGACCCCATTTTCCATGGGGAAAAGAAGTCATGTCCCCAGGGTCTGGGTAGAAGATGAAAGGTGGCATCTGGGGCTCTAAGGACTTGCAGGGTCCTAGTTGCTGCCAGCATTGGGTTTGGAGAAATCCAGCAAAGATTGCATCACTCTAGCTTGGCTCCCCACTTTCTGCCATGGTGAGTGGCTGCAAACACAGGCCATTTCCCATGGGAAAAAGAAGTCCTTTCCCCACGGTCTGCAAATCAAATGCAAGGTGGCCTTTGGGGCTCTAAGGACTTGCAGGGTACTTCTTACTGGCAGCTTTCGATTTGGAGAAATCCAGCAAAGATTGCAAATTTCTTGCTGGGAACCCCCTATTGGCCAGGGCGAGAGGCCAGAAATGGAGGCCATTTTCCTTGGGGAAAATGAAGTCATTGGCCCAGGCTCTGGGTATCAGATGAAAGGTGGCCTTTGGGGCTCTAAGGACTTGCAGGGTCCTAGTTGCTGCCAGCTTTAGGTTTGGAGAAATCCAGCAGAATTTTCAAATTTCCTGCTTGGCACCCTACTTTCTGCCAGGGCAAGTTGCAGCACAGGGATACTATTTCTATGGGAAAAAGAAGTAATTTCCCCATCATGTGGGTATCAGCAGAGAGGTGAAATTTGGGGCTCTAAGGAGCTGCAGGCTCCTCGTTGCCAGCAGCTTTAGTTTTGGAGAAAATCAGCCAAGATTGCAAATTTCAGACAG
Source organism: Agelaius phoeniceus (assembly GCF_051311805.1). Taxonomy (NCBI): domain Eukaryota; kingdom Metazoa; phylum Chordata; class Aves; order Passeriformes; family Icteridae; genus Agelaius; species Agelaius phoeniceus. Next base: position 6,677,222 of record NC_135293.1, read on the forward strand.
GGAATGAAGCAGATGGCCGGGGCGAGTGGCCCCAAACTGACCCCATTTTCCATGGGGAAAAGAAGTCATGTCCCCAGGGTCTGGGTAGAAGATGAAAGGTGGCATCTGGGGCTCTAAGGACTTGCAGGGTCCTAGTTGCTGCCAGCATTGGGTTTGGAGAAATCCAGCAAAGATTGCATCACTCTAGCTTGGCTCCCCACTTTCTGCCATGGTGAGTGGCTGCAAACACAGGCCATTTCCCATGGGAAAAAGAAGTCCTTTCCCCACGGTCTGCGAATGAAATGCATGGTGGCCTTTGGGGCTCTAAGGACATGCAGGGTACTTCTTACTGGCAGCTTTCGATTTGGAGAAATCCAGCAAAGATTGCAAATTTCTTGCTGGGCACCACCCTATTGGCCAGGGCGAGAGGCCAGAAATGGAGGCCATTTTCCTTGGGGAAAATGAAGTCATTGGCCCAGGGTCTGGGTATCAGATGAAAGGTGGCATCTGGGGCTCTAAGGACTTGCAGGGTCCTAGTTGCTGCCAGCTTTATGTTTGGAAGAATCCAGCACAGTTTGCAAATTTCTCGCTAGGCACAGCCTGCCTGCCAGGCCAAGTGGTCACAAATGAAGGGCATTTTCCATGGGAAAAATGTCCTTAACCCAGGGTCTCAGTAATATGTTCAAGGTGGCCTTTCAGGCTCTAAGGACTTTCAGGGTCCTAGTTGCTGCCAACTTTAGGTTTGGAAGAATCCAGCAAAGATTGTATCACTCTAGCTTGGCTCCCCACTTTCTGCCATGGTGAGTGGCTGCAAACACAGGCCATTTCCCATGGGAAAAAGAAGTCCTTTCCCCACGGTCTGCAAATCAAATGCAAGGTGGCCTTTGGGGCTCTAAGGACTTGCAGGGTACTTCTTATTGGCAGCTTTCGATTTGGAGAAATCTAGCAAAGATTGCAAATTTCTTGCTGGGCACCCCCCTATTGGCCAGGGCGAGAGGCCAGAAATGGAGGCCATTTTCCTTGGGGAAAATGAAGTCATTGGCCCAGGGTCTGGGTATCAGATGAAAGGTGGCATCTGGGGCTCTAAGGACTTGCAGGGTCCTAGTTGCTGGCAGCTTTATGTTTGGAAGAATCCAACACAGTTTGCAAATTTCTCATTAGGCAGTGCCCTGCCTGCCAGGCCAAATGGCCAGAAATGAAGGGCATTTTCCACGGGAAAAATGTCCTTAACCCAGGGTCTCAGTAATATGTTCAAGGTGGCCTTTCAGGCTCTAAGGACTTTCAGGGTCCTAGTTGCTGGCAACTTTAGGTTTGGAAGAATCCAGCAAAGATTGTATCACTCTAGCTTGGCTCCCCACTTTCTGCCATGGTGAGTGGCTGCAAACACAGGCCATTTCCCATGGGAAAAAGAAGTCCTTTCCCCACGGTCTGCAAATCAAATGCAAGGTGGCCTTTGGGGCTCTAAGGACTTGCAGGGTACTTCTTACTGGCAGCTTTAGATTTGGAGCAATCCAGCAAAGATTGCAAATTTCTTGCTGGGCACCACCCTATTGGCCTGGGCGAGAGGCCAGAAATGGAGGCCATTTTCCATGGGGAAAATGAAGTCATTGGCCCAGGCTCTGGGTATCAGATGAAAGGTGGCATCTGGGGCTCTAAGGACTTGCAGGGTCTTAGTTGCTGCCAGCTTTAGGTTTGGAGAAATCCAGCAGAATTTTCAAATTTCCTGCTTGGCACCCTACTTTCTGCCAGGGCAAGTTGCAGCACAGGGATACTATTTCTATGGGAAAAAGAAGTAATTTCCCCATCATGTGGGTATCAGCAGAGAGGTGAAATTTGGGGCTCTAAGGAGCTGCAGGCTCCTCGTTGCCAGCAGCTTTAGTTTTGGAGAAAATCAGCCAAGTTTGCAAATTTCAGACAGGGAATGAAGCAGATGGCCGGGGCGAGTGGCCCCAAACTGACCCCATTTTCCATGGGGAAAAGAAGTCATGTCCCCAGGGTCTGGGTAGAAGATGAAAGGTGGCATCTGGGGCTCTAAGGACTTGCAGGGTCCTAGTTGCTGCCAGCATTGGGTTTGGAGAAATCCAGCAAAGATTGCATCACTCTAGCTTGGCTCCCCACTTTCTGCCATAGTTAGTGGCTGCAAACACAGGCCATTTCCCATGGGAAAAAGAAGTCCTTTCCCCACGGTCTGCAAATCAAATGCAAGGTGGCCTTTGGGGCTCTAAGGACTTGCAGGGTACTTCTTACTGGCAGCTTTCGATTTGGAGAAATCCAGCAAAGATTGCAAATTTCTTGCTGGGAACCCCCTATTGGCCAGGGTGAGAGGCAAGAAATGGAGGCCATTTTCCTTGGGGAAAATGAAGTCATTGGCCCAGGCTCTGGGTATCAGATGAAAGGTGGCATCTGGGGCTCTAAGGACTTGCAGGGTCTTAGTTGCTGCCAGCTTTATGTTTGGAGAAATCCAGCAGAATTTTCAAATTTCCTGCTTGGCACCCTACTTTCTGCCAGGGCAAGTTGCAGCACAGGGATACTATTTCTATGGGAAAAAGAAGTAATTTCCCCATCATGTGGGTATCAGCAGAGAGGTGAAATTTGGGGCTCTAAGGAGCTGCAGGCTCCTCGCTGCCAGCAGGTTTAGTTTTGGAGAAAATCAGCCAAGTTTGCAAATTTCAGACAGGGAATGAAGCAGATGGCCGGGGCGAGTGGCCCCAAACTGACCCCATTTTCCATGGGGAAAAGAAGTCATGTCCCCAGGGTCTGGGTAGAAGATGAAAGGTGGCATCTGGGGCTCTAAGGACTTGCAGGGTCCTAGTTGCTGCCAGCATTGGGTTTGGAGAAATCCAGCAAAGATTGCATCACTCTAGCTTGGCTCCCCACTTTCTGCCATGGTGAGTGGCTGCAAACACAGGCCATTTCCCATGGGAAAAAGAAGTCCTTTCCCCACGGTCTGCAAATCAAATGCAAGGTGGCCTTTGGGGCTCTAAGGACTTGCAGGGTACTTCTTACTGGCAGCTTTCGATTTGGAGAAATCCAGCAAAGATTGCAAATTTCTTGCTGGGAACCCCCTATTGGCCAGGGCGAGAGGCCAGAAATGGAGGCCATTTTCCTTGGGGAAAATGAAGTCATTGGCCCAGGCTCTGGGTATCAGATGAAAGGTGGCCTTTGGGGCTCTAAGGACTTGCAGGGTCCTAGTTGCTGCCAGCTTTAGGTTTGGAGAAATCCAGCAGAATTTTCAAATTTCCTGCTTGGCACCCTACTTTCTGCCAGGGCAAGTTGCAGCAAAGGGATACTATTTCTATGGGAAAAAGAAGTAATTTCCCCATCATGTGGGTATCAGCAGAGAGGTGAAATTTGGGGCTCTAAGGAGCTGCAGGCTCCTCGTTGCCAGCAGCTTTAGTTTTGGAGAAAATCAGCCAAGATTGCAAATTTCAGACAGGGAATGAAGCAGATGGCCGGGGCGAGTGGCCCCAAACTGACCCCATTTTCCATGGGGAAAAGAAGTCATGTCCCCAGGGTCTGGGTAGAAGATGAAAGGTGGCATCTGGGGCTCTAAGGACTTGCAGGGTCCTAGTTGCTGCCAGCATTGGGTTTGGAGAAATCCAGCAAAGATTGCATCACTCTAGCTTGGCTCCCCACTTTCTGCCATGGTGAGTGGCTGCAAACACAGGCCATTTCCCATGGGAAAAAGAAGTCCTTTCCCCACGGTCTGCGAATGAAATGCATGGTGGCCTTTGGGGCTATAAGGACATGCAGGGTACTTCTTACTGGCAGCTTTCGATTTGGAGAAATCCAGCAAAGATTGCAAATTTCTTGCTGGGAACCCCCTATTGGCCAGGGTGAGAGGCAAGAAATGGAGGCCATTTTCCTTGGGGAAAATGAAGTCATTGGCCCAGGCTCTGGGTATCAGATGAAAGGTGGCATCTGGGGCTCTAAGGACTTGCAGGGTCCTAGTTGCTGCCAGCTTTATGTTTGGAAGAATCCAGCACAGTTTGCAAATTTCTCGCTAGGCACAGCCTGCCTGCCAGGCCAAGTGGTCACAAATGAAGGGCATTTTCCATGGGAAAAATGTCCTTAACCCAGGGTCTCAGTAATATGTTCAAGGTGGCCTTTCAGGCTCTAAGGACTTTCAGGGTCCTAGTTGCTGCCAACTTTAGGTTTGGAAGAATCCAGCAAAGATTGTATCACTCTAGCTTGGCTCCCCACTTTCTGCCATGGTGAGTGGCTGCAAACACAGGCCATTTCCCATGGGAAAAAGAAGTCCTTTCCCCACGGTCTGCAAATCAAATGCAAGGTGGCCTTTGGGGCTCTAAGGACTTGCAGGGTACTTCTTATTGGCAGCTTTCGATTTGGAGAAATCTAGCAAAGATTGCAAATTTCTTGCTGGGCACCCCCCTATTGGCCAGGGCGAGAGGCCAGAAATGGAGGCCATTTTCCTTGGGGAAAATGAAGTCATTGGCCCAGGGTCTGGGTATCAGATGAAAGGTGGCATCTGGGGCTCTAAGGACTTGCAGGGTCCTAGTTGCTGGCAGCTTTATGTTTGGAAGAATCCAGCACAGTTTGCAAATTTCTCGCTAGGCACAGCCTGCCTGCCAGGCCAAGTGGCCAGAAATGAAGGGCATTTTCCATGGGAAAAATGTCCTTAACCCAGGGTCTCAGTAATATGTTCAAGGTGGCCTTTCAGGCTCTAAGGACTTTCAGGGTCCTAGTTGCTGGCAACTTTAGGTTTGGAAGAATCCAGCAAAGATTGTATCACTCTAGCTTGGCTCCCCACTTTCTGCCATGGTGAGTGGCTGCAAACACAGGCCATTTCCCATGGGAAAAAGAAGTCCTTTCCCCACGGTCTGCAAATCAAATGCAAGGTGGCCTTTGGGGCTCTAAGGACATGCAGGGTACTTCTTACTGGCAGCTTTCGATTTGGAGAAATCCAGCAAAGATTGCAAATTTCTTGCTGGGAACCCCCTATTGGCCAGGGTGAGAGGCAAGAAATGGAGGCCATTTTCCTTGGGGAAAATGAAGTCATTGGCCCGGGGTCTGGGTATCAGATGAAAGGTGGCATCTGGGGCTCTAAGGACTTGCAGGGTCTTAGTTGCTGCCAGCTTTAGGTTTGGAGAAATCCAGCAGAATTTTCAAATTTCCTGCTTGGCACCCTACTTTCTGCCAGGGCAAGTTGCAGCACAGGGATACTATTTCTATGGGAAAAAGAAGTAATTTCCCCATCATGTGGGTATCAGCAGAGAGGTGAAATTTGGGGCTCTAAGGAGCTGCAGGCTCCTCGTTGCCAGCAGGTTTAGTTTTGGAGAAAATCAGCCAAGTTTGCAAATTTCAGACAGGGAATGAAGCAGATGGCCGGGGCGAGTGGCCCCAAACTGACCCCATTTTCCATGGGGAAAAGAAGTCATGTCCCCAGGGTCTGGGTATAAGATGAAAGGTGGCATCTGGGGCTCTAAGGACTTGCAGGGTCCTAGTTGCTGCCAGCATTGGGTTTGGAGAAATCCAGCAAAGATTGCATCACTCTAGCTTGGCTCCCCAATTTCTGCCATGGTGAGTGGCTGCAAACACAGGCCATTTCCCATGGGAAAAAGAAGTCCTTTCCCCACGGTCTGCAAATCAAATGCAAGGTGGCCTTTGGGGCTCTAAGGACTTGCAGGGTACTTCTTACTGGCAGCTTTAGATTTGGAGCAATCCAGCAAAGATTGCAAATTTCTTGCTGGGCACCACCCTACTGGCCAGGGCGAGAGGCCAGAAATCGAGGCCATTTTCCTTGGGGAAAATGAAGTCATTGGCCCAGGGTCTGGGTATCAGATGAAAGGTGGCATCTGGGGCTCTAAGGACTTGCAGGGTCCTAGTTGCTGGCAGCTTTATGTTTGGAAGAATCCAGCACAGTTTGCAAATTTCTCGCTAGGCACAGCCTGCCTGCCAGGCCAAGTGGCCAGAAATGAAGGGCATTTTCCATGGGAAAAATGTCCTTAACCCAGGGTCTCAGTAATATGTTCAAGGTGGCCTTTCAGGCTCTAAGGACTTTCAGGCTCCTGGTTGCTGCCAACTTTAGGTTTGGAAGAATCCAGCAAAGATTGTATCACTCTAGCTTGGCTCCCCACTTTCTGCCATGGTGAGTGGCTGCAAACACAGGCCATTTCCCATGGGAAAAAGAAGTCCTTTCCCCACGGTCTGCAAATCAAATGCAAGGTGGCCTTTGGGGCTCTAAGGACTTGCAGGGTACTTCTTATTGGCAGCTTTCGATTTGGAGAAATCTAGCAAAGATTGCAAATTTCTTGCTGGGCACCCCCCTATTGGCCAGGGCGAGAGGCCAGAAATGGAGGCCATTTTCCATGAGGAAAATGAAGTCATTGGCCCAGGGTCTGGGTATCAGATGAAAGGTGGCATCTGGGGCTCTAAGGACTTGCAGGGTCCTACTTGCTGGCAGCTTTATGTTTGGAAGAATCCAGCACAGTTTGCAAATTTCTCGCTAGGCACAGCCTGCCTGCCAGGCCAAGTGGCCAGAAATGAAGGGCATTTTCCATGGGAAAAATGTCCTTAACCCAGGGTCTCAGTAATATGTTCAAGGTGGCCTTTCAGGCTCTAAGGACTTTCAGGGTCCTAGTTGCTGGCAACTTTAGGTTTGGAAGAATCCAGCAAAGATTGTATCACTCTAGCTTGGCTCCCCACTTTCTGCCATGGTGAGTGGCTGCAAACACAGGCCATTTCCCATGGGAAAAAGAAGTCCTTTCCCCACGGTCTGCAAATCAAATGCAAGGTGGCCTTTGGGGCTCTAAGGACATGCAGGGTACTTCTTACTGGCAGCTTTCGATTTGGAGAAATCCAGCAAAGATTGCAAATTTCTTGCTGGGAACCCCCTATTGGCCAGGGTGAGAGGCAAGAAATGGAGGCCATTTTCCATGGGGAAAATGAAGTCATTGGCCCGGGGTCTGGGTATCAGATGAAAGGTGGCATCTGGGGCTCTAAGGACTTGCAGGGTCTTAGTTGCTGCCAGCTTTAGGTTTGGAGAAATCCAGCAGAATTTTCAAATTTCCTGCTTGGCACCCTACTTTCTGCCAGGGCAAGTTGCAGCACAGGGATACTATTTCTATGGGAAAAAGAAGTAATTTCCCCATCATGTGGGTATCAGCAGAGAGGTGAAATTTGGGGCTCTAAGGAGCTGCAGGCTCCTCGTTGCCAGCAGGTTTAGTTTTGGAGAAAATCAGCCAAGTTTGCAAATTTCAGACAGGGAATGAAGCAGATGGCCGGGGCGAGTGGCCCCAAACTGACCCCATTTTCCATGGGGAAAAGAAGTCATGTCCCCAGGGTCTGGGTATAAGATGAAAGGTGGCATCTGGGGCTCTAAGGACTTGCAGGGTCCTAGTTGCTGCCAGCATTGGGTTTGGAGAAATCCAGCAAAGATTGCATCACTCTAGCTTGGCTCCCCACTTTCTGCCATGGTGAGTGGCTGCAAACACAGGCCATTTCCCATGGGAAAAAGAAGTCCTTTCCCCACGGTCTGCAAATCAAATGCAAGGTGGCCTTTGGGGCTCTAAGGACTTGCAGGGTACTTCTTACTGGCAGCTTTCGATTTGGAGAAATCCAGCAAAGATTGCAAATTTCTTGCTGGGAACCCCCTATTGGCCAGGGTGAGAGGCAAGAAATGGAGGCCATTTTCCTTGGGGAAAATGAAGTCATTGGCCCAGGGTCTGGGTATCAGATGAAAGGTGGCCTTTGGGGCTCTAAGGACTTGCAGGGTCCTAGTTGCTGCCAGCTTTAGGTTTGGAGAAATCCAGCAGAATTTTCAAATTTCCTGCTTGGCACCCTACTTTCTGCCAGGGCAAGTTGCAGCAAAGGGATACTATTTCTATGGGAAAAAGAAGTAATTTCCCCATCATGTGGGTATCAGCAGAGAGGTGAAATTTGGGGCTCTAAGGAGCTGCAGGCTCCTCGTTGCCAGCAGGTTTAGTTTTGGAGAAAATCAGCCAAGTTTGCAAATTTCAGACAGGGAATGAAGCAGATGGCCGGGGCGAGTGGCCCCAAACTGACCCCATTTTCCATGGGGAAAAGAAGTCATGTCCCCAGGGTCTGGGTATAAGATGAAAGGTGGCATCTGGGGCTCTAAGGACTTGCAGGGTCCTAGTTGCTGCCAGCATTGGGTTTGGAGAAATCCAGCAAAGATTGCATCACTCTAGCTTGGCTCCCCACTTTCTGCCATGGTGAGTGGCTGTAAACGGAGGCCATTTCCCATGGGAAAAAGAAGTCCTTTCCCCACGGTCTGCAAATGAAATGCAAGGTGGCCTTTGGGGCTCTAAGGACTTGCAGGGTACTTCTTACTGGCAGCTTTAGATTTGGAGCAATCCAGCAAAGATTGCAAATTTCTTGCTGGGCACCACCCTACTGGCCAGGGCGAGAGGCCAGAAATGGAGGCCATTTTCCTTGGGGAAAATGAAGTCATTGGCCCAGGCTCTGGGTATCAGATGAAAGGTGGCATCTGGGGCTCTAAGGACTTGCAGGGTCCTAGTTGCTGGCAGCTTTATGTTTGGAAGAATCCAGCACAGTTTGCAAATTTCTCATTAGGCACAGCCTGCCTGCCAGGCCAAGTGGCCACAAATGAAGGGCATTTTCCATGGGAAAAATGTCCTTAACCCAGGGTCTCAGTAATATGTTCAAGGTGGCCTTTCAGGCTCTAAGGACTTTCAGGGTCCTAGTTGCTGGCAACTTTAGGTTTGGAAGAATCCAGCAAAGATTGTATCACTCTAGCTTGGCTCCCCACTTTCTGCCATGGTGAGTGGCTGCAAACACAGGCCATTTCCCATGGGAAAAAGAAGTCCTTTCCCCACGGTCTGCAAATCAAATGCAAGGTGGCCTTTGGGGCTCTAAGGACTTGCAGGGTACTTCTTACTGGCAGCTTTCGATTTGGAGAAATCCAGCAAAGATTGCAAATTTCTTGCTGGGCACCACCCTATTGGCCAGGGCGAGAGGCCAGAAATGGAGGCCATTTTCCTTGGGGAAAATGAAGTCATTGGCCCAGGCTCTGGGTATCAGATGAAAGGTGGCCTTTGGGGCTCTAAGGACTTGCAGGGTCCTAGTTGCTGCCAGCTTTAGGTTTGGAGAAATCCAGCAGAATTTTCAAATTTCCTGCTTGGCACCCTACTTTCTGCCAGGGCAAGTTGCAGCACAGGGATACTATTTCTATGGGAAAAAGAAGTAATTTCCCCATCATGTGGGTATCAGCAGAGAGGTGAAATTTGGGGCTCTAAGGAGCTGCAGGCTCCTCGTTGCCAGCAGCTTTAGTTTTGGAGAAAATCAGCCAAGTTTGCAAATTTCAGACAGGGAATGAAGCAGATGGCCGGGGCGAGTGGCCCCAAACTGACCCCATTTTCCATGGGGAAAAGAAGTCATGTCCCCAGGGTCTGGGTATCAGATGAAAGGTGGCATCTGGGGCTCTAAAGACTTGCAGGGTCCTAGTTGCTGCCAGCATTAGGTTTGGAGAAATCCAGCAAAGATTGCATCACTCTAGCTTGGCTCCCCACTTTCTGCCATGGTGAGTGGCTGCAAACACAGGCCATTTCCCATGGGAAAAAGAAGTCCTTTCCCCACGGTCTGCAAATGAAATGCAAGGTGGCCTTTGGGGCTCTAAGGACTTGCAGGGTACTTCTTACTGGCAGCTTTAGATTTGGAGCAATCCAGCAAAGATTGCAAATTTCTTGCTGGGAACCCCCTATTGGCCAGGGTGAGAGGCAAGAAATGGAGGCCATTTTCCTTGGGGAAAATGAAGTCATTGGCCCAGGCTCTGGGTATCAGATGAAAGGTGGCCTTTGGGGCTCTAAGGACTTGCAGGGTCCTAGTTGCTGCCAGCTTTAGGTTTGGAGAAATCCAGCAGAATTTTCAAATTTCCTGCTTGGCACCCTACTTTCTGCCAGGGCAAGTTGCAGCACAGGGATACTATTTCTATGGGAAAAAGAAGTAATTTCCCCATCATGTGGGTATCAGCAGAGAGGTGAAATTTGGGGCTCTAAGGAGCTGCAGGCTCCTCGTTGCCAGCAGGTTTAGTTTTGGAGAAAATCAGCCAAGTTTGCAAATTTCAGACAGGGAATGAAGCAGATGGCCGGGGCGAGTGGCCCCAAACTGACCCCATTTTCCATGGGGAAAAGAAGTCATGTCCCCAGGGTCTGGGTAGAAGATGAAAGGTGGCATCTGGGGCTCTAAGGACTTGCAGGGTCCTAGTTGCTGCCAGCATTGGGTTTGGAGAAATCCAGCAAAGATTGCATCACTCTAGCTTGGCTCCCCACTTTCTGCCATAGTTAGTGGCTGCAAACACAGGCCATTTCCCATGGGAAAAAGAAGTCCTTTCCCCACGGTCTGCAAATCAAATGCAAGGTGGCCTTTGGGGCTCTAAGGACTTGCAGGGTACTTCTTACTGGCAGCTTTAGATTTGGAGCAATCCAGCAAAGATTGCAAATTTCTTGCTGGGAACCCCCTATTGGCCAGGGTGAGAGGCCAGAAATGGAGGCCATTTTCCTTGGGGAAAATGAAGTCATTGGCCCAGGCTCTGGGTATCAGATGAAAGGTGGCCTTTGGGGCTCTAAGGACTTGCAGGGTCCTAGTTGCTGCCAGCTTTAGGTTTGGAGAAATCCAGCAGAATTTTCAAATTTCCTGCTTGGCACCCTACTTTCTGCCAGGGCAAGTTGCAGCACAGGGATACTATTTCTATGGGAAAAAGAAGTAATTTCCCCATCATGTGGGTATCAGCAGAGAGGTGAAATTTGGGGCTCTAAGGAGCTGCAGGCTCCTCGCTGCCAGCAGGTTTAGTTTTGGAGAAAATCAGCCAAGTTTGCAAATTTCAGACAGGGAATGAAGCAGATGGCCGGGGCGAGTGGCCCCAAACTGACCCCATTTTCCATGGGGAAAAGAAGTCATGTCCCCAGGGTCTGGGTAGAAGATGAAAGGTGGCATCTGGGGCTCTAAGGACTTGCAGGGTCCTAGTTGCTGCCAGCATTGGGTTTGGAGAAATCCAGCAAAGATTGCATCACTCTAGCTTGGCTCCCCACTTTCTGCCATGGTGAGTGGCTGCAAACACAGGCCATTTCCCATGGGAAAAAGAAGTCCTTTCCCCACGGTCTGCAAATCAAATGCAAGGTGGCCTTTGGGGCTCTAAGGACTTGCAGGGTACTTCTTACTGGCAGCTTTCGATTTGGAGAAATCCAGCAAAGATTGCAAATTTCTTGCTGGGAACCCCCTATTGGCCAGGGTGAGAGGCAAGAAATGGAGGCCATTTTCCTTGGGGAAAATGAAGTCATTGGCCCAGGCTCTGTGTATCAGATGAAAGGTGGCCTTTGGGGCTCTAAGGACTTGCAGGGTCCTAGTTGCTGCCAGCTTTAGGTTTGGAGAAATCCAGCAGAATTTTCAAATTTCCTGCTTGGCACCCTACTTTCTGCCAGGGCAAGTTGCAGCACAGGGATACTATTTCTATGGGAAAAAGAAGTAATTTCCCCATCATGTGGGTATCAGCAGAGAGGTGAAATTTGGGGCTCTAAGGAGCTGCAGGCTCCTCGTTGCCAGCAGCTTTAGTTTTGGAGAAAATCAGCCAAGTTTGCAAATTTCAGACAGGGAATGAAGCAGATGGCCGGGGCGAGTGGCCCCAAACTGACCCCATTTTCCATGGGGAAAAGAAGTCATGTCCCCAGGGTCTGGGTAGAAGATGAAAGGTGGCATCTGGGGCTCTAAGGACTTGCAGGGTCCTAGTTGCTGCCAGCATTGGGTTTGGAGAAATCCAGCAAAGATTGCATCACTCTAGCTTGGCTCCCCACTTTCTGCCATAGTTAGTGGCTGCAAACACAGGCCATTTCCCATGGGAAAAAGAAGTCCTTTCCCCATGGTCTGCAAATGAAATGCAAGGTGGCCTTTGGGGCTCTAAGGACTTGCAGGGTACTTCTTATTGGCAGCTTTCGATTTGGAGAAATCTAGCAAAGATTGCAAATTTCTTGCTGGGCACCACCCTATTGGCCAGGGCGATAGGCAAGAAATGGAGGCCATTTTCCTTGGGGAAAATGAAGTCATTGGCCCAGGCTCTGGGTATCAGATGAAAGGTGGCATCTGGGGCTCTAAGGACTTGCAGGGTCTTAGTTGCTGCCAGCTTTATGTTTGGAGAAATCCAGCAGAATTTTCAAATTTCCTGCTTGGCACCCTACTTTCTGCCAGGGCAAGTTGCAGCACAGGGATACTATTTCTATGGGAAAAAGAAGTAATTTCCCCATCATGTGGGTATCAGCAGAGAGGTGAAATTTGGGGCTCTAAGGAGCTGCAGGCTCCTCGCTGCCAGCAGGTTTAGTTTTGGAGAAAATCAGCCAAGTTTGCAAATTTCAGACAGGGAATGAAGCAGATGGCCGGGGCGAGTGGCCCCAAACTGACCCCATTTTCCATGGGGAAAAGAAGTCATGTCCCCAGGGTCTGGGTAGAAGATGAAAGGTGGCATCTGGGGCTCTAAGGACTTGCAGGGTCCTAGTTGCTGCCAGCATTGGGTTTGGAGAAATCCAGCAAAGATTGCATCACTCTAGCTTGGCTCCCCACTTTCTGCCATGGTGAGTGGCTGCAAACACAGGCCATTTCCCATGGGAAAAAGAAGTCCTTTCCCCACGGTCTGCAAATCAAATGCAAGGTGGCCTTTGGGGCTCTAAGGACTTGCAGGGTACTTCTTACTGGCAGCTTTCGATTTGGAGAAATCCAGCAAAGATTGCAAATTTCTTGCTGGGAACCCCCTATTGGCCAGGGCGAGAGGCCAGAAATGGAGGCCATTTTCCATGGGGAAAATGAAGTCATTGGCCCAGGCTCTGGGTATCAGATGAAAGGTGGCCTTTGGGGCTCTAAGGACTTGCAGGGTCCTAGTTGCTGCCAGCTTTAGGTTTGGAGAAATCCAGCAGAATTTTCAAATTTCCTGCTTGGCACCCTACTTTCTGCCAGGGCAAGTTGCAGCACAGGGATACTATTTCTATGGGAAAAAGAAGTAATTTCCCCATCATGTGGGTATCAGCAGAGAGGTGAAATTTGGGGCTCTAAGGAGCTGCAGGCTCCTCGTTGCCAGCAGCTTTAGTTTTGGAGAAAATCAGCCAAGATTGCAAATTTCAGACAGGGAATGAAGCAGATGGCCGGGGCGAGTGGCCCCAAACTGACCCCATTTTCCATGGGGAAAAGAAGTCATGTCCCCAGGGTCTGGGTAGAAGATGAAAGGTGGCATCTGGGGCTCTAAGGACTTGCAGGGTCCTAGTTGCTGCCAGCATTGGGTTTGGAGAAATCCAGCAAAGATTGCATCACTCTAGCTTGGCTCCCCACTTTCTGCCATGGTGAGTGGCTGCAAACACAGGCCATTTCCCATGGGAAAAAGAAGTCCTTTCCCCACGGTCTGCGAATGAAATGCATGGTGGCCTTTGGGGCTATAAGGACATGCAGGGTACTTCTTACTGGCAGCTTTCGATTTGGAGAAATCCAGCAAAGATTGCAAATTTCTTGCTGGGCACCACCCTATTGGCCAGGGCGAGAGGCCAGAAATGGAGGCCATTTTCCTTGGGGAAAATGAAGTCATTGGCCCAGGGTCTGGGTATCAGATGAAAGGTGGCATCTGGGGCTCTAAGGACTTGCAGGGTCCTAGTTGCTGGCAGCTTTATGTTTGGAAGAATCCAGCACAGTTTGCAAATTTCTCGCTAGGCACAGCCTGCCTGCCAGGCCAAGTGGTCACAAATGAAGGGCATTTTCCATGGGAAAAATGTCCTTAACCCAGGGTCTCAGTAATATGTTCAAGGTGGCCTTTCAGGCTCTAAGGACTTTCAGGGTCCTAGTTGCTGCCAACTTTAGGTTTGGAAGAATCCAGCAAAGATTGTATCACTCTAGCTTGGCTCCCCACTTTCTGCCATGGTGAGTGGCTGCAAACACAGGCCATTTCCCATGGGAAAAAGAAGTCCTTTCCCCACGGTCTGCAAATCAAATGCAAGGTGGCCTTTGGGGCTCTAAGGACTTGCAGGGTACTTCTTATTGGCAGCTTTCGATTTGGAGAAATCTAGCAAAGATTGCAAATTTCTTGCTGGGCACCCCCCTATTGGCCAGGGCGAGAGGCCAGAAATGGAGGCCATTTTCCTTGGGGAAAATGAAGTCATTGGCCCAGGCTCTGGGTATCAGATGAAAGGTGGCATCTGGGGCTCTAAGGACTTGCAGGGTCCTAGTTGCTGGCAGCTTTATGTTTGGAAGAATCCAACACAGTTTGCAAATTTCTCATTAGGCAGTGCCCTGCCTGCCAGGCCAAATGGCCAGAAATGAAGGGCATTTTCCACGGGAAAAATGTCCTTAACCCAGGGTCTCAGTAATATGTTCAAGGTGGCCTTTCAGGCTCTAAGGACTTTCAGGGTCCTAGTTGCTGGCAACTTTAGGTTTGGAAGAATCCAGCAAAGATTGTATCACTCTAGCTTGGCTCCCCACTTTCTGCCATGGTGAGTGGCTGCAAACACAGGCCATTTCCCATGGGAAAAAGAAGTCCTTTCCCCACGGTCTGCAAATCAAATGCAAGGTGGCCTTTGGGGCTCTAAGGACTTGCAGGGTACTTCTTACTGGCAGCTTTAGATTTGGAGCAATCCAGCAAAGATTGCAAATTTCTTGCTGGGCACCACCCTATTGGCCTGGGCGAGAGGCCAGAAATGGAGGCCATTTTCCATGGGGAAAATGAAGTCATTGGCCCAGGCTCTGGGTATCAGATGAAAGGCGGCATCTGGGGCTCTAAGGACTTGCAGGGTCTTAGTTGCTGCCAGCTTTAGGTTTGGAGAAATCCAGCAGAATTTTCAAATTTCCTGCTTGGCACCCTACTTTCTGCCAGGGCAAGTTGCAGCACAGGGATACTATTTCTATGGGAAAAAGAAGTAATTTCCCCATCATGTGGGTATCAGCAGAGAGGTGAAATTTGGGGCTCTAAGGAGCTGCAGGCTCCTCGTTGCCAGCAGGTTTAGTTTTGGAGAAAATCAGCCAAGTTTGCAAATTTCAGACAGGGAATGAAGCAGATGGCCGGGGCGAGTGGCCCCAAACTGACCCCATTTTCCATGGGGAAAAGAAGTCATGTCCCCAGGGTCTGGGTAGAAGATGAAAGGTGGCATCTGGGGCTCTAAGGACTTGCAGGGTCCTAGTTGCTGCCAGCATTGGGTTTGGAGAAATCCAGCAAAGATTGCATCACTCTAGCTTGGCTCCCCACTTTCTGCCATAGTTAGTGGCTGCAAACACAGGCCATTTCCCATGGGAAAAAGAAGTCCTTTCCCCACGGTCTGCAAATCAAATGCAAGGTGGCCTTTGGGGCTCTAAGGACTTGCAGGGTACTTCTTACTGGCAGCTTTCGATTTGGAGAAATCCAGCAAAGATTGCAAATTTCTTGCTGGGAACCCCCTATTGGCCAGGGTGAGAGGCAAGAAATGGAGGCCATTTTCCTTGGGGAAAATGAAGTCATTGGCCCAGGCTCTGGGTATCAGATGAAAGGTGGCATCTGGGGCTCTAAGGACTTGCAGGGTCTTAGTTGCTGCCAGCTTTATGTTTGGAGAAATCCAGCAGAATTTTCAAATTTCCTGCTTGGCACCCTACTTTCTGCCAGGGCAAGTTGCAGCACAGGGATACTATTTCTATGGGAAAAAGAAGTAATTTCCCCATCATGTGGGTATCAGCAGAGAGGTGAAATTTGGGGCTCTAAGGAGCTGCAGGCTCCTCGCTGCCAGCAGGTTTAGTTTTGGAGAAAATCAGCCAAGTTTGCAAATTTCAGACAGGGAATGAAGCAGATGGCCGGGGCGAGTGGCCCCAAACTGACCCCATTTTCCATGGGGAAAAGAAGTCATGTCCCCAGGGTCTGGGTAGAAGATGAAAGGTGGCATCTGGGGCTCTAAGGACTTGCAGGGTCCTAGTTGCTGCCAGCATTGGGTTTGGAGAAATCCAGCAAAGATTGCATCACTCTAGCTTGGCTCCCCACTTTCTGCCATGGTGAGTGGCTGCAAACACAGGCCATTTCCCATGGGAAAAAGAAGTCCTTTCCCCACGGTCTGCAAATCAAATGCAAGGTGGCCTTTGGGGCTCTAAGGACTTGCAGGGTACTTCTTACTGGCAGCTTTCGATTTGGAGAAATCCAGCAAAGATTGCAAATTTCTTGCTGGGAACCCCCTATTGGCCAGGGTGAGAGGCAAGAAATGGAGGCCATTTTCCTTGGGGAAAATGAAGTCATTGGCCCAGGGTCTGGGTATCAGATGAAAGGTGGCCTTTGGGGCTCTAAGGACTTGCAGGGTCCTAGTTGCTGCCAGCTTTAGGTTTGGAGAAATCCAGCAGAATTTTCAAATTTCCTGCTTGGCACCCTACTTTCTGCCAGGGCAAGTTGCAGCAAAGGGATACTATTTCTATGGGAAAAAGAAGTAATTTCCCCATCATGTGGGTATCAGCAGAGAGGTGAAATTTGGGGCTCTAAGGAGCTGCAGGCTCCTCGTTGCCAGCAGGTTTAGTTTTGGAGAAAATCAGCCAAGTTTGCAAATTTCAGACAGGGAATGAAGCAGATGGCCGGGGCGAGTGGCCCCAAACTGACCCCATTTTCCATGGGGAAAAGAAGTCATGTCCCCAGGGTCTGGGTATAAGATGAAAGGTGGCATCTGGGGCTCTAAGGACTTGCAGGGTCCTAGTTGCTGCCAGCATTGGGTTTGGAGAAATCCAGCAAAGATTGCATCACTCTAGCTTGGCTCCCCACTTTCTGCCATGGTGAGTGGCTGTAAACGGAGGCCATTTCCCATGGGAAAAAGAAGTCCTTTCCCCACGGTCTGCAAATGAAATGCAAGGTGGCCTTTGGGGCTCTAAGGACTTGCAGGGTACTTCTTACTGGCAGCTTTAGATTTGGAGCAATCCAGCAAAGATTGCAAATTTCTTGCTGGGCACCACCCTACTGGCCAGGGCGAGAGGCCAGAAATGGAGGCCATTTTCCTTGGGGAAAATGAAGTCATTGGCCCAGGCTCTGGGTATCAGATGAAAGGTGGCATCTGGGGCTCTAAGGACTTGCAGGGTCCTAGTTGCTGGCAGCTTTATGTTTGGAAGAATCCAGCACAGTTTGCAAATTTCTCATTAGGCACAGCCTGCCTGCCAGGCCAAGTGGCCACAAATGAAGGGCATTTTCCATGGGAAAAATGTCCTTAACCCAGGGTCTCAGTAATATGTTCAAGGTGGCCTTTCAGGCTCTAAGGACTTTCAGGGTCCTAGTTGCTGGCAACTTTAGGTTTGGAAGAATCCAGCAAAGATTGTATCACTCTAGCTTGGCTCCCCACTTTCTGCCATGGTGAGTGGCTGCAAACACAGGCCATTTCCCATGGGAAAAAGAAGTCCTTTCCCCACGGTCTGCAAATCAAATGCAAGGTGGCCTTTGGGGCTCTAAGGACTTGCAGGGTACTTCTTACTGGCAGCTTTCGATTTGGAGAAATCCAGCAAAGATTGCAAATTTCTTGCTGGGCACCACCCTATTGGCCAGGGCGAGAGGCCAGAAATGGAGGCCATTTTCCTTGGGGAAAATGAAGTCATTGGCCCAGGCTCTGGGTATCAGATGAAAGGTGGCCTTTGGGGCTCTAAGGACTTGCAGGGTCCTAGTTGCTGCCAGCTTTAGGTTTGGAGAAATCCAGCAGAATTTTCAAATTTCCTGCTTGGCACCCTACTTTCTGCCAGGGCAAGTTGCAGCACAGGGATACTATTTCTATGGGAAAAAGAAGTAATTTCCCCATCATGTGGGTATCAGCAGAGAGGTGAAATTTGGGGCTCTAAGGAGCTGCAGGCTCCTCGTTGCCAGCAGCTTTAGTTTTGGAGAAAATCAGCCAAGTTTGCAAATTTCAGACAGGGAATGAAGCAGATGGCCGGGGCGAGTGGCCCCAAACTGACCCCATTTTCCATGGGGAAAAGAAGTCATGTCCCCAGGGTCTGGGTATCAGATGAAAGGTGGCATCTGGGGCTCTAAAGACTTGCAGGGTCCTAGTTGCTGCCAGCATTAGGTTTGGAGAAATCCAGCAAAGATTGCATCACTCTAGCTTGGCTCCCCACTTTCTGCCATGGTGAGTGGCTGCAAACACAGGCCATTTCCCATGGGAAAAAGAAGTCCTTTCCCCACGGTCTGCAAATGAAATGCAAGGTGGCCTTTGGGGCTCTAAGGACTTGCAGGGTACTTCTTACTGGCAGCTTTAGATTTGGAGCAATCCAGCAAAGATTGCAAATTTCTTGCTGGGAACCCCCTATTGGCCAGGGTGAGAGGCAAGAAATGGAGGCCATTTTCCTTGGGGAAAATGAAGTCATTGGCCCAGGCTCTGGGTATCAGATGAAAGGTGGCCTTTGGGGCTCTAAGGACTTGCAGGGTCCTAGTTGCTGCCAGCTTTAGGTTTGGAGAAATCCAGCAGAATTTTCAAATTTCCTGCTTGGCACCCTACTTTCTGCCAGGGCA
Source organism: Agelaius phoeniceus (assembly GCF_051311805.1). NCBI lineage: Eukaryota > Metazoa > Chordata > Aves > Passeriformes > Icteridae > Agelaius > Agelaius phoeniceus. The sequence goes on from NC_135293.1 coordinate 6,695,646, forward strand.
AGTTGCAGCACAGGGATACTATTTCTATGGGAAAAAGAAGTAATTTCCCCATCATGTGGGTATCAGCAGAGAGGTGAAATTTGGGGCTCTAAGGAGCTGCAGGCTCCTCGTTGCCAGCAGGTTTAGTTTTGGAGAAAATCAGCCAAGTTTGCAAATTTCAGACAGGGAATGAAGCAGATGGCCGGGGCGAGTGGCCCCAAACTGACCCCATTTTCCATGGGGAAAAGAAGTCATGTCCCCAGGGTCTGGGTAGAAGATGAAAGGTGGCATCTGGGGCTCTAAGGACTTGCAGGGTCCTAGTTGCTGCCAGCATTGGGTTTGGAGAAATCCAGCAAAGATTGCATCACTCTAGCTTGGCTCCCCACTTTCTGCCATAGTTAGTGGCTGCAAACACAGGCCATTTCCCATGGGAAAAAGAAGTCCTTTCCCCACGGTCTGCAAATGAAATGCAAGGTGGCCTTTGGGGCTCTAAGGACTTGCAGGGTACTTCTTACTGGCAGCTTTAGATTTGGAGAAATCCAGCAAAGATTGCAAATTTCTTGCTGGGAACCCCCTATTGGCCAGGGTGAGAGGCAAGAAATGGAGGCCATTTTCCTTGGGGAAAATGAAGTCATTGGCCCAGGGTCTGGGTATCAGATGAAAGGTGGCCTTTGGGGCTCTAAGGACTTGCAGGGTCTTAGTTGCTGCCAGCTTTAGGTTTGGAGAAATCCAGCAGAATTTTCAAATTTCCTGCTTGGCACCCTACTTTCTGCCAGGGCAAGTTGCAGCACAGGGATACTATTTCTATGGGAAAAAGAAGTAATTTCCCCATCATGTGGGTATCAGCAGAGAGGTGAAATTTGGGGCTCTAAGGAGCTGCAGGCTCCTCGCTGCCAGCAGGTTTAGTTTTGGAGAAAATCAGCCAAGTTTGCAAATTTCAGACAGGGAATGAAGCAGATGGCCGGGGCGAGTGGCCCCAAACTGACCCCATTTTCCATGGGGAAAAGAAGTCATGTCCCCAGGGTCTGGGTAGAAGATGAAAGGTGGCATCTGGGGCTCTAAGGACTTGCAGGGTCCTAGTTGCTGCCAGCATTGGGTTTGGAGAAATCCAGCAAAGATTGCATCACTCTAGCTTGGCTCCCCACTTTCTGCCATGGTGAGTGGCTGCAAACACAGGCCATTTCCCATGGGAAAAAGAAGTCCTTTCCCCACGGTCTGCAAATCAAATGCAAGGTGGCCTTTGGGGCTCTAAGGACTTGCAGGGTACTTCTTACTGGCAGCTTTCGATTTGGAGAAATCCAGCAAAGATTGCAAATTTCTTGCTGGGAACCCCCTATTGGCCAGGGTGAGAGGCAAGAAATGGAGGCCATTTTCCTTGGGGAAAATGAAGTCATTGGCCCAGGCTCTGGGTATCAGATGAAAGGTGGCATCTGGGGCTCTAAGGACTTGCAGGGTCCTAGTTGCTGCCAGCTTTAGGTTTGGAGAAATCCAGCAGAATTTTCAAATTTCCTGCTTGGCACCCTACTTTCTGCCAGGGCAAGTTGCAGCACAGGGATACTATTTCTATGGGAAAAAGAAGTAATTTCCCCATCATGTGGGTATCAGCAGAGAGGTGAAATTTGGGGCTCTAAGGAGCTGCAGGCTCCTCGTTGCCAGCAGCTTTAGTTTTGGAGAAAATCAGCCAAGTTTGCAAATTTCAGACAGGGAATGAAGCAGATGGCCGGGGCGAGTGGCCCCAAACTGACCCCATTTTCCATGGGGAAAAGAAGTCATGTCCCCAGGGTCTGGGTAGAAGATGAAAGGTGGCATCTGGGGCTCTAAGGACTTGCAGGGTCCTAGTTGCTGCCAGCATTGGGTTTGGAGAAATCCAGCAAAGATTGCATCACTCTAGCTTGGCTCCCCACTTTCTGCCATAGTTAGTGGCTGCAAACACAGGCCATTTCCCATGGGAAAAAGAAGTCCTTTCCCCATGGTCTGCAAATGAAATGCAAGGTGGCCTTTGGGGCTCTAAGGACTTGCAGGGTACTTCTTATTGGCAGCTTTCGATTTGGAGAAATCTAGCAAAGATTGCAAATTTCTTGCTGGGCACCACCCTATTGGCCAGGGCGATAGGCAAGAAATGGAGGCCATTTTCCTTGGGGAAAATGAAGTCATTGGCCCAGGCTCTGGGTATCAGATGAAAGGTGGCATCTGGGGCTCTAAGGACTTGCAGGGTCTTAGTTGCTGCCAGCTTTATGTTTGGAGAAATCCAGCAGAATTTTCAAATTTCCTGCTTGGCACCCTACTTTCTGCCAGGGCAAGTTGCAGCACAGGGATACTATTTCTATGGGAAAAAGAAGTAATTTCCCCATCATGTGGGTATCAGCAGAGAGGTGAAATTTGGGGCTCTAAGGAGCTGCAGGCTCCTCGCTGCCAGCAGGTTTAGTTTTGGAGAAAATCAGCCAAGTTTGCAAATTTCAGACAGGGAATGAAGCAGATGGCCGGGGCGAGTGGCCCCAAACTGACCCCATTTTCCATGGGGAAAAGAAGTCATGTCCCCAGGGTCTGGGTAGAAGATGAAAGGTGGCATCTGGGGCTCTAAGGACTTGCAGGGTCCTAGTTGCTGCCAGCATTGGGTTTGGAGAAATCCAGCAAAGATTGCATCACTCTAGCTTGGCTCCCCACTTTCTGCCATGGTGAGTGGCTGCAAACACAGGCCATTTCCCATGGGAAAAAGAAGTCCTTTCCCCACGGTCTGCAAATCAAATGCAAGGTGGCCTTTGGGGCTCTAAGGACTTGCAGGGTACTTCTTACTGGCAGCTTTCGATTTGGAGAAATCCAGCAAAGATTGCAAATTTCTTGCTGGGAACCCCCTATTGGCCAGGGTGAGAGGCAAGAAATGGAGGCCATTTTCCTTGGGGAAAATGAAGTCATTGGCCCAGGCTCTGGGTATCAGATGAAAGGTGGCATCTGGGGCTCTAAGGACTTGCAGGGTCTTAGTTGCTGCCAGCTTTATGTTTGGAGAAATCCAGCAGAATTTTCAAATTTCCTGCTTGGCACCCTACTTTCTGCCAGGGCAAGTTGCAGCACAGGGATACTATTTCTATGGGAAAAAGAAGTAATTTCCCCATCATGTGGGTATCAGCAGAGAGGTGAAATTTGGGGCTCTAAGGAGCTGCAGGCTCCTCGCTGCCAGCAGGTTTAGTTTTGGAGAAAATCAGCCAAGTTTGCAAATTTCAGACAGGGAATGAAGCAGATGGCCGGGGCGAGTGGCCCCAAACTGACCCCATTTTCCATGGGGAAAAGAAGTCATGTCCCCAGGGTCTGGGTAGAAGATGAAAGGTGGCATCTGGGGCTCTAAGGACTTGCAGGGTCCTAGTTGCTGCCAGCATTGGGTTTGGAGAAATCCAGCAAAGATTGCATCACTCTAGCTTGGCTCCCCACTTTCTGCCATGGTGAGTGGCTGCAAACACAGGCCATTTCCCATGGGAAAAAGAAGTCCTTTCCCCACGGTCTGCAAATCAAATGCAAGGTGGCCTTTGGGGCTCTAAGGACTTGCAGGGTACTTCTTACTGGCAGCTTTCGATTTGGAGAAATCCAGCAAAGATTGCAAATTTCTTGCTGGGAACCCCCTATTGGCCAGGGTGAGAGGCAAGAAATGGAGGCCATTTTCCTTGGGGAAAATGAAGTCATTGGCCCAGGGTCTGGGTATCAGATGAAAGGTGGCCTTTGGGGCTCTAAGGACTTGCAGGGTCCTAGTTGCTGCCAGCTTTAGGTTTGGAGAAATCCAGCAGAATTTTCAAATTTCCTGCTTGGCACCCTACTTTCTGCCAGGGCAAGTTGCAGCAAAGGGATACTATTTCTATGGGAAAAAGAAGTAATTTCCCCATCATGTGGGTATCAGCAGAGAGGTGAAATTTGGGGCTCTAAGGAGCTGCAGGCTCCTCGTTGCCAGCAGCTTTAGTTTTGGAGAAAATCAGCCAAGTTTGCAAATTTCAGACAGGGAATGAAGCAGATGGCCGGGGCGAGTGGCCCCAAACTGACCCCATTTTCCATGGGGAAAAGAAGTCATGTCCCCAGGGTCTGGGTATAAGATGAAAGGTGGCATCTGGGGCTCTAAGGACTTGCAGGGTCCTAGTTGCTGCCAGCATTGGGTTTGGAGAAATCCAGCAAAGATTGCATCACTCTAGCTTGGCTCCCCACTTTCTGCCATGGTGAGTGGCTGTAAACGGAGGCCATTTCCCATGGGAAAAAGAAGTCCTTTCCCCACGGTCTGCAAATGAAATGCAAGGTGGCCTTTGGGGCTCTAAGGACTTGCAGGGTACTTCTTACTGGCAGCTTTAGATTTGGAGCAATCCAGCAAAGATTGCAAATTTCTTGCTGGGCACCACCCTACTGGCCAGGGCGAGAGGCCAGAAATGGAGGCCATTTTCCTTGGGGAAAATGAAGTCATTGGCCCAGGGTCTGGGTATCAGATGAAAGGTGGCCTTTGGGGCTCTAAGGACTTGCAGGGTCCTAGTTGCTGCCAGCTTTAGGTTTGGAGAAATCCAGCAGAATTTTCAAATTTCCTGCTTGGCACCCTACTTTCTGCCAGGGCAAGTTGCAGCAAAGGGATACTATTTCTATGGGAAAAAGAAGTAATTTCCCCATCATGTGGGTATCAGCAGAGAGGTGAAATTTGGGGCTCTAAGGAGCTGCAGGCTCCTCGTTGCCAGCAGGTTTAGTTTTGGAGAAAATCAGCCAAGTTTGCAAATTTCAGACAGGGAATGAAGCAGATGGCCGGGGCGAGTGGCCCCAAACTGACCCCATTTTCCATGGGGAAAAGAAGTCATGTCCCCAGGGTCTGGGTATAAGATGAAAGGTGGCATCTGGGGCTCTAAGGACTTGCAGGGTCCTAGTTGCTGCCAGCATTGGGTTTGGAGAAATCCAGCAAAGATTGCATCACTCTAGCTTGGCTCCCCACTTTCTGCCATGGTGAGTGGCTGTAAACGGAGGCCATTTCCCATGGGAAAAAGAAGTCCTTTCCCCACGGTCTGCAAATGAAATGCAAGGTGGCCTTTGGGGCTCTAAGGACTTGCAGGGTACTTCTTACTGGCAGCTTTAGATTTGGAGCAATCCAGCAAAGATTGCAAATTTCTTGCTGGGCACCACCCTACTGGCCAGGGCGAGAGGCCAGAAATGGAGGCCATTTTCCTTGGGGAAAATGAAGTCATTGGCCCAGGCTCTGGGTATCAGATGAAAGGTGGCATCTGGGGCTCTAAGGACTTGCAGGGTCCTAGTTGCTGGCAGCTTTATGTTTGGAAGAATCCAGCACAGTTTGCAAATTTCTCATTAGGCACAGCCTGCCTGCCAGGCCAAGTGGCCACAAATGAAGGGCATTTTCCATGGGAAAAATGTCCTTAACCCAGGGTCTCAGTAATATGTTCAAGGTGGCCTTTCAGGCTCTAAGGACTTTCAGGGTCCTAGTTGCTGGCAACTTTAGGTTTGGAAGAATCCAGCAAAGATTGTATCACTCTAGCTTGGCTCCCCACTTTCTGCCATGGTGAGTGGCTGCAAACACAGGCCATTTCCCATGGGAAAAAGAAGTCCTTTCCCCACGGTCTGCAAATCAAATGCAAGGTGGCCTTTGGGGCTCTAAGGACTTGCAGGGTACTTCTTACTGGCAGCTTTCGATTTGGAGAAATCCAGCAAAGATTGCAAATTTCTTGCTGGGCACCACCCTATTGGCCAGGGCGAGAGGCCAGAAATGGAGGCCATTTTCCTTGGGGAAAATGAAGTCATTGGCCCAGGCTCTGGGTATCAGATGAAAGGTGGCCTTTGGGGCTCTAAGGACTTGCAGGGTCCTAGTTGCTGCCAGCTTTAGGTTTGGAGAAATCCAGCAGAATTTTCAAATTTCCTGCTTGGCACCCTACTTTCTGCCAGGGCAAGTTGCAGCACAGGGATACTATTTCTATGGGAAAAAGAAGTAATTTCCCCATCATGTGGGTATCAGCAGAGAGGTGAAATTTGGGGCTCTAAGGAGCTGCAGGCTCCTCGTTGCCAGCAGCTTTAGTTTTGGAGAAAATCAGCCAAGTTTGCAAATTTCAGACAGGGAATGAAGCAGATGGCCGGGGCGAGTGGCCCCAAACTGACCCCATTTTCCATGGGGAAAAGAAGTCATGTCCCCAGGGTCTGGGTATCAGATGAAAGGTGGCATCTGGGGCTCTAAAGACTTGCAGGGTCCTAGTTGCTGCCAGCATTAGGTTTGGAGAAATCCAGCAAAGATTGCATCACTCTAGCTTGGCTCCCCACTTTCTGCCATGGTGAGTGGCTGCAAACACAGGCCATTTCCCATGGGAAAAAGAAGTCCTTTCCCCACGGTCTGCAAATGAAATGCAAGGTGGCCTTTGGGGCTCTAAGGACTTGCAGGGTACTTCTTACTGGCAGCTTTAGATTTGGAGCAATCCAGCAAAGATTGCAAATTTCTTGCTGGGAACCCCCTATTGGCCAGGGTGAGAGGCAAGAAATGGAGGCCATTTTCCTTGGGGAAAATGAAGTCATTGGCCCAGGCTCTGGGTATCAGATGAAAGGTGGCCTTTGGGGCTCTAAGGACTTGCAGGGTCCTAGTTGCTGCCAGCTTTAGGTTTGGAGAAATCCAGCAGAATTTTCAAATTTCCTGCTTGGCACCCTACTTTCTGCCAGGGCAAGTTGCAGCACAGGGATACTATTTCTATGGGAAAAAGAAGTAATTTCCCCATCATGTGGGTATCAGCAGAGAGGTGAAATTTGGGGCTCTAAGGAGCTGCAGGCTCCTCGTTGCCAGCAGGTTTAGTTTTGGAGAAAATCAGCCAAGTTTGCAAATTTCAGACAGGGAATGAAGCAGATGGCCGGGGCGAGTGGCCCCAAACTGACCCCATTTTCCATGGGGAAAAGAAGTCATGTCCCCAGGGTCTGGGTATAAGATGAAAGGTGGCATCTGGGGCTCTAAGGACTTGCAGGGTCCTAGTTGCTGCCAGCATTGGGTTTGGAGAAATCCAGCAAAGATTGCATCACTCTAGCTTGGCTCCCCACTTTCTGCCATGGTGAGTGGCTGCAAACACAGGCCATTTCCCATGGGAAAAAGAAGTCCTTTCCCCACGGTCTGCAAATCAAATGCAAGGTGGCCTTTGGGGCTCTAAGGACTTGCAGGGTACTTCTTACTGGCAGCTTTCGATTTGGAGAAATCCAGCAAAGATTGCAAATTTCTTGCTGGGAACCCCCTATTGGCCAGGGTGAGAGGCAAGAAATGGAGGCCATTTTCCTTGGGGAAAATGAAGTCATTGGCCCAGGGTCTGGGTATCAGATGAAAGGTGGCCTTTGGGGCTCTAAGGACTTGCAGGGTCTTAGTTGCTGCCAGCTTTAGGTTTGGAGAAATCCAGCAGAATTTTCAAATTTCCTGCTTGGCACCCTACTTTCTGCCAGGGCAAGTTGCAGCACAGGGATACTATTTCTATGGGAAAAAGAAGTAATTTCCCCATCATGTGGGTATCAGCAGAGAGGTGAAATTTGGGGCTCTAAGGAGCTGCAGGCTCCTCGCTGCCAGCAGGTTTAGTTTTGGAGAAAATCAGCCAAGTTTGCAAATTTCAGACAGGGAATGAAGCAGATGGCCGGGGCGAGTGGCCCCAAACTGACCCCATTTTCCATGGGGAAAAGAAGTCATGTCCCCAGGGTCTGGGTATAAGATGAAAGGTGGCATCTGGGGCTCTAAGGACTTGCAGGGTCCTAGTTGCTGCCAGCATTGGGTTTGGAGAAATCCAGCAAAGATTGCATCACTCTAGCTTGGCTCCCCACTTTCTGCCATGGTGAGTGGCTGCAAACACAGGCCATTTCCCATGGGAAAAAGAAGTCCTTTCCCCACGGTCTGCAAATGAAATGCAAGGTGGCCTTTGGGGCTCTAAGGACTTGCAGGGTACTTCTTACTGGCAGCTTTAGATTTGGAGCAATCCAGCAAAGATTGCAAATTTCTTGCTGGGCACCACCCTACTGGCCAGGGCGAGAGGCCAGAAATGGAGGCCATTTTCCTTGGGGAAAATGAAGTCATTGGCCCAGGCTCTGGGTATCAGATGAAAGGTGGCATCTGGGGCTCTAAGGACTTGCAGGGTCCTAGTTGCTGGCAGCTTTATGTTTGGAAGAATCCAGCACAGTTTGCAAATTTCTCATTAGGCACAGCCTGCCTGCCAGGCCAAGTGGCCACAAATGAAGGGCATTTTCCATGGGAAAAATGTCCTTAACCCAGGGTCTCAGTAATATGTTCAAGGTGGCCTTTCAGGCTCTAAGGACTTTCAGGGTCCTAGTTGCTGGCAACTTTAGGTTTGGAAGAATCCAGCAAAGATTGTATCACTCTAGCTTGGCTCCCCACTTTCTGCCATGGTGAGTGGCTGCAAACACAGGCCATTTCCCATGGGAAAAAGAAGTCCTTTCCCCACGGTCTGCAAATCAAATGCAAGGTGGCCTTTGGGGCTCTAAGGACTTGCAGGGTACTTCTTACTGGCAGCTTTCGATTTGGAGAAATCCAGCAAAGATTGCAAATTTCTTGCTGGGCACCACCCTATTGGCCAGGGCGAGAGGCCAGAAATGGAGGCCATTTTCCTTGGGGAAAATGAAGTCATTGGCCCAGGCTCTGGGTATCAGATGAAAGGTGGCCTTTGGGGCTCTAAGGACTTGCAGGGTCCTAGTTGCTGCCAGCTTTAGGTTTGGAGAAATCCAGCAGAATTTTCAAATTTCCTGCTTGGCACCCTACTTTCTGCCAGGGCAAGTTGCAGCACAGGGATACTATTTCTATGGGAAAAAGAAGTAATTTCCCCATCATGTGGGTATCAGCAGAGAGGTGAAATTTGGGGCTCTAAGGAGCTGCAGGCTCCTCGTTGCCAGCAGCTTTAGTTTTGGAGAAAATCAGCCAAGTTTGCAAATTTCAGACAGGGAATGAAGCAGATGGCCGGGGCGAGTGGCCCCAAACTGACCCCATTTTCCATGGGGAAAAGAAGTCATGTCCCCAGGGTCTGGGTATCAGATGAAAGGTGGCATCTGGGGCTCTAAAGACTTGCAGGGTCCTAGTTGCTGCCAGCATTAGGTTTGGAGAAATCCAGCAAAGATTGCATCACTCTAGCTTGGCTCCCCACTTTCTGCCATGGTGAGTGGCTGCAAACACAGGCCATTTCCCATGGGAAAAAGAAGTCCTTTCCCCACGGTCTGCAAATGAAATGCAAGGTGGCCTTTGGGGCTCTAAGGACTTGCAGGGTACTTCTTACTGGCAGCTTTAGATTTGGAGCAATCCAGCAAAGATTGCAAATTTCTTGCTGGGAACCCCCTATTGGCCAGGGTGAGAGGCAAGAAATGGAGGCCATTTTCCTTGGGGAAAATGAAGTCATTGGCCCAGGCTCTGGGTATCAGATGAAAGGTGGCCTTTGGGGCTCTAAGGACTTGCAGGGTCCTAGTTGCTGCCAGCTTTAGGTTTGGAGAAATCCAGCAGAATTTTCAAATTTCCTGCTTGGCACCCTACTTTCTGCCAGGGCAAGTTGCAGCACAGGGATACTATTTCTATGGGAAAAAGAAGTAATTTCCCCATCATGTGGGTATCAGCAGAGAGGTGAAATTTGGGGCTCTAAGGAGCTGCAGGCTCCTCGTTGCCAGCAGGTTTAGTTTTGGAGAAAATCAGCCAAGTTTGCAAATTTCAGACAGGGAATGAAGCAGATGGCCGGGGCGAGTGGCCCCAAACTGACCCCATTTTCCATGGGGAAAAGAAGTCATGTCCCCAGGGTCTGGGTAGAAGATGAAAGGTGGCATCTGGGGCTCTAAGGACTTGCAGGGTCCTAGTTGCTGCCAGCATTGGGTTTGGAGAAATCCAGCAAAGATTGCATCACTCTAGCTTGGCTCCCCACTTTCTGCCATAGTTAGTGGCTGCAAACACAGGCCATTTCCCATGGGAAAAAGAAGTCCTTTCCCCACGGTCTGCAAATGAAATGCAAGGTGGCCTTTGGGGCTCTAAGGACTTGCAGGGTACTTCTTACTGGCAGCTTTAGATTTGGAGAAATCCAGCAAAGATTGCAAATTTCTTGCTGGGAACCCCCTATTGGCCAGGGTGAGAGGCAAGAAATGGAGGCCATTTTCCTTGGGGAAAATGAAGTCATTGGCCCAGGGTCTGGGTATCAGATGAAAGGTGGCCTTTGGGGCTCTAAGGACTTGCAGGGTCTTAGTTGCTGCCAGCTTTAGGTTTGGAGAAATCCAGCAGAATTTTCAAATTTCCTGCTTGGCACCCTACTTTCTGCCAGGGCAAGTTGCAGCACAGGGATACTATTTCTATGGGAAAAAGAAGTAATTTCCCCATCATGTGGGTATCAGCAGAGAGGTGAAATTTGGGGCTCTAAGGAGCTGCAGGCTCCTCGCTGCCAGCAGGTTTAGTTTTGGAGAAAATCAGCCAAGTTTGCAAATTTCAGACAGGGAATGAAGCAGATGGCCGGGGCGAGTGGCCCCAAACTGACCCCATTTTCCATGGGGAAAAGAAGTCATGTCCCCAGGGTCTGGGTAGAAGATGAAAGGTGGCATCTGGGGCTCTAAGGACTTGCAGGGTCCTAGTTGCTGCCAGCATTGGGTTTGGAGAAATCCAGCAAAGATTGCATCACTCTAGCTTGGCTCCCCACTTTCTGCCATGGTGAGTGGCTGCAAACACAGGCCATTTCCCATGGGAAAAAGAAGTCCTTTCCCCACGGTCTGCAAATCAAATGCAAGGTGGCCTTTGGGGCTCTAAGGACTTGCAGGGTACTTCTTACTGGCAGCTTTCGATTTGGAGAAATCCAGCAAAGATTGCAAATTTCTTGCTGGGAACCCCCTATTGGCCAGGGTGAGAGGCAAGAAATGGAGGCCATTTTCCTTGGGGAAAATGAAGTCATTGGCCCAGGCTCTGGGTATCAGATGAAAGGTGGCATCTGGGGCTCTAAGGACTTGCAGGGTCCTAGTTGCTGCCAGCTTTAGGTTTGGAGAAATCCAGCAGAATTTTCAAATTTCCTGCTTGGCACCCTACTTTCTGCCAGGGCAAGTTGCAGCACAGGGATACTATTTCTATGGGAAAAAGAAGTAATTTCCCCATCATGTGGGTATCAGCAGAGAGGTGAAATTTGGGGCTCTAAGGAGCTGCAGGCTCCTCGTTGCCAGCAGCTTTAGTTTTGGAGAAAATCAGCCAAGTTTGCAAATTTCAGACAGGGAATGAAGCAGATGGCCGGGGCGAGTGGCCCCAAACTGACCCCATTTTCCATGGGGAAAAGAAGTCATGTCCCCAGGGTCTGGGTAGAAGATGAAAGGTGGCATCTGGGGCTCTAAGGACTTGCAGGGTCCTAGTTGCTGCCAGCATTGGGTTTGGAGAAATCCAGCAAAGATTGCATCACTCTAGCTTGGCTCCCCACTTTCTGCCATAGTTAGTGGCTGCAAACACAGGCCATTTCCCATGGGAAAAAGAAGTCCTTTCCCCATGGTCTGCAAATGAAATGCAAGGTGGCCTTTGGGGCTCTAAGGACTTGCAGGGTACTTCTTATTGGCAGCTTTCGATTTGGAGAAATCTAGCAAAGATTGCAAATTTCTTGCTGGGCACCACCCTATTGGCCAGGGCGATAGGCAAGAAATGGAGGCCATTTTCCTTGGGGAAAATGAAGTCATTGGCCCAGGCTCTGGGTATCAGATGAAAGGTGGCATCTGGGGCTCTAAGGACTTGCAGGGTCTTAGTTGCTGCCAGCTTTATGTTTGGAGAAATCCAGCAGAATTTTCAAATTTCCTGCTTGGCACCCTACTTTCTGCCAGGGCAAGTTGCAGCACAGGGATACTATTTCTATGGGAAAAAGAAGTAATTTCCCCATCATGTGGGTATCAGCAGAGAGGTGAAATTTGGGGCTCTAAGGAGCTGCAGGCTCCTCGCTGCCAGCAGGTTTAGTTTTGGAGAAAATCAGCCAAGTTTGCAAATTTCAGACAGGGAATGAAGCAGATGGCCGGGGCGAGTGGCCCCAAACTGACCCCATTTTCCATGGGGAAAAGAAGTCATGTCCCCAGGGTCTGGGTAGAAGATGAAAGGTGGCATCTGGGGCTCTAAGGACTTGCAGGGTCCTAGTTGCTGCCAGCATTGGGTTTGGAGAAATCCAGCAAAGATTGCATCACTCTAGCTTGGCTCCCCACTTTCTGCCATGGTGAGTGGCTGCAAACACAGGCCATTTCCCATGGGAAAAAGAAGTCCTTTCCCCACGGTCTGCAAATCAAATGCAAGGTGGCCTTTGGGGCTCTAAGGACTTGCAGGGTACTTCTTACTGGCAGCTTTCGATTTGGAGAAATCCAGCAAAGATTGCAAATTTCTTGCTGGGAACCCCCTATTGGCCAGGGTGAGAGGCAAGAAATGGAGGCCATTTTCCTTGGGGAAAATGAAGTCATTGGCCCAGGCTCTGGGTATCAGATGAAAGGTGGCATCTGGGGCTCTAAGGACTTGCAGGGTCTTAGTTGCTGCCAGCTTTATGTTTGGAGAAATCCAGCAGAATTTTCAAATTTCCTGCTTGGCACCCTACTTTCTGCCAGGGCAAGTTGCAGCACAGGGATACTATTTCTATGGGAAAAAGAAGTAATTTCCCCATCATGTGGGTATCAGCAGAGAGGTGAAATTTGGGGCTCTAAGGAGCTGCAGGCTCCTCGCTGCCAGCAGGTTTAGTTTTGGAGAAAATCAGCCAAGTTTGCAAATTTCAGACAGGGAATGAAGCAGATGGCCGGGGCGAGTGGCCCCAAACTGACCCCATTTTCCATGGGGAAAAGAAGTCATGTCCCCAGGGTCTGGGTAGAAGATGAAAGGTGGCATCTGGGGCTCTAAGGACTTGCAGGGTCCTAGTTGCTGCCAGCATTGGGTTTGGAGAAATCCAGCAAAGATTGCATCACTCTAGCTTGGCTCCCCACTTTCTGCCATGGTGAGTGGCTGCAAACACAGGCCATTTCCCATGGGAAAAAGAAGTCCTTTCCCCACGGTCTGCAAATGAAATGCAAGGTGGCCTTTGGGGCTCTAAGGACTTGCAGGGTACTTCTTACTGGCAGCTTTCGATTTGGAGAAATCCAGCAAAGATTGCAAATTTCTTGCTGGGAACCCCCTATTGGCCAGGGTGAGAGGCAAGAAATGGAGGCCATTTTCCTTGGGGAAAATGAAGTCATTGGCCCAGGGTCTGGGTATCAGATGAAAGGTGGCCTTTGGGGCTCTAAGGACTTGCAGGGTCCTAGTTGCTGCCAGCTTTAGGTTTGGAGAAATCCAGCAGAATTTTCAAATTTCCTGCTTGGCACCCTACTTTCTGCCAGGGCAAGTTGCAGCAAAGGGATACTATTTCTATGGGAAAAAGAAGTAATTTCCCCATCATGTGGGTATCAGCAGAGAGGTGAAATTTGGGGCTCTAAGGAGCTGCAGGCTCCTCGTTGCCAGCAGCTTTAGTTTTGGAGAAAATCAGCCAAGTTTGCAAATTTCAGACAGGGAATGAAGCAGATGGCCGGGGCGAGTGGCCCCAAACTGACCCCATTTTCCATGGGGAAAAGAAGTCATGTCCCCAGGGTCTGGGTATAAGATGAAAGGTGGCATCTGGGGCTCTAAGGACTTGCAGGGTCCTAGTTGCTGCCAGCATTGGGTTTGGAGAAATCCAGCAAAGATTGCATCACTCTAGCTTGGCTCCCCACTTTCTGCCATGGTGAGTGGCTGTAAACGGAGGCCATTTCCCATGGGAAAAAGAAGTCCTTTCCCCACGGTCTGCAAATGAAATGCAAGGTGGCCTTTGGGGCTCTAAGGACTTGCAGGGTACTTCTTACTGGCAGCTTTAGATTTGGAGCAATCCAGCAAAGATTGCAAATTTCTTGCTGGGCACCACCCTACTGGCCAGGGCGAGAGGCCAGAAATGGAGGCCATTTTCCTTGGGGAAAATGAAGTCATTGGCCCAGGGTCTGGGTATCAGATGAAAGGTGGCCTTTGGGGCTCTAAGGACTTGCAGGGTCCTAGTTGCTGCCAGCTTTAGGTTTGGAGAAATCCAGCAGAATTTTCAAATTTCCTGCTTGGCACCCTACTTTCTGCCAGGGCAAGTTGCAGCAAAGGGATACTATTTCTATGGGAAAAAGAAGTAATTTCCCCATCATGTGGGTATCAGCAGAGAGGTGAAATTTGGGGCTCTAAGGAGCTGCAGGCTCCTCGTTGCCAGCAGGTTTAGTTTTGGAGAAAATCAGCCAAGTTTGCAAATTTCAGACAGGGAATGAAGCAGATGGCCGGGGCGAGTGGCCCCAAACTGACCCCATTTTCCATGGGGAAAAGAAGTCATGTCCCCAGGGTCTGGGTATAAGATGAAAGGTGGCATCTGGGGCTCTAAGGACTTGCAGGGTCCTAGTTGCTGCCAGCATTGGGTTTGGAGAAATCCAGCAAAGATTGCATCACTCTAGCTTGGCTCCCCACTTTCTGCCATGGTGAGTGGCTGTAAACGGAGGCCATTTCCCATGGGAAAAAGAAGTCCTTTCCCCACGGTCTGCAAATGAAATGCAAGGTGGCCTTTGGGGCTCTAAGGACTTGCAGGGTACTTCTTACTGGCAGCTTTAGATTTGGAGCAATCCAGCAAAGATTGCAAATTTCTTGCTGGGCACCACCCTACTGGCCAGGGCGAGAGGCCAGAAATGGAGGCCATTTTCCTTGGGGAAAATGAAGTCATTGGCCCAGGCTCTGGGTATCAGATGAAAGGTGGCATCTGGGGCTCTAAGGACTTGCAGGGTCCTAGTTGCTGGCAGCTTTATGTTTGGAAGAATCCAGCACAGTTTGCAAATTTCTCATTAGGCACAGCCTGCCTGCCAGGCCAAGTGGCCACAAATGAAGGGCATTTTCCATGGGAAAAATGTCCTTAACCCAGGGTCTCAGTAATATGTTCAAGGTGGCCTTTCAGGCTCTAAGGACTTTCAGGGTCCTAGTTGCTGGCAACTTTAGGTTTGGAAGAATCCAGCAAAGATTGTATCACTCTAGCTTGGCTCCCCACTTTCTGCCATGGTGAGTGGCTGCAAACACAGGCCATTTCCCATGGGAAAAAGAAGTCCTTTCCCCACGGTCTGCAAATCAAATGCAAGGTGGCCTTTGGGGCTCTAAGGACTTGCAGGGTACTTCTTACTGGCAGCTTTCGATTTGGAGAAATCCAGCAAAGATTGCAAATTTCTTGCTGGGCACCACCCTATTGGCCAGGGCGAGAGGCCAGAAATGGAGGCCATTTTCCTTGGGGAAAATGAAGTCATTGGCCCAGGCTCTGGGTATCAGATGAAAGGTGGCCTTTGGGGCTCTAAGGACTTGCAGGGTCCTAGTTGCTGCCAGCTTTAGGTTTGGAGAAATCCAGCAGAATTTTCAAATTTCCTGCTTGGCACCCTACTTTCTGCCAGGGCAAGTTGCAGCACAGGGATACTATTTCTATGGGAAAAAGAAGTAATTTCCCCATCATGTGGGTATCAGCAGAGAGGTGAAATTTGGGGCTCTAAGGAGCTGCAGGCTCCTCGTTGCCAGCAGCTTTAGTTTTGGAGAAAATCAGCCAAGTTTGCAAATTTCAGACAGGGAATGAAGCAGATGGCCGGGGCGAGTGGCCCCAAACTGACCCCATTTTCCATGGGGAAAAGAAGTCATGTCCCCAGGGTCTGGGTATCAGATGAAAGGTGGCATCTGGGGCTCTAAAGACTTGCAGGGTCCTAGTTGCTGCCAGCATTAGGTTTGGAGAAATCCAGCAAAGATTGCATCACTCTAGCTTGGCTCCCCACTTTCTGCCATGGTGAGTGGCTGCAAACACAGGCCATTTCCCATGGGAAAAAGAAGTCCTTTCCCCACGGTCTGCAAATGAAATGCAAGGTGGCCTTTGGGGCTCTAAGGACTTGCAGGGTACTTCTTACTGGCAGCTTTAGATTTGGAGCAATCCAGCAAAGATTGCAAATTTCTTGCTGGGAACCCCCTATTGGCCAGGGTGAGAGGCAAGAAATGGAGGCCATTTTCCTTGGGGAAAATGAAGTCATTGGCCCAGGCTCTGGGTATCAGATGAAAGGTGGCCTTTGGGGCTCTAAGGACTTGCAGGGTCCTAGTTGCTGCCAGCTTTAGGTTTGGAGAAATCCAGCAGAATTTTCAAATTTCCTGCTTGGCACCCTACTTTCTGCCAGGGCAAGTTGCAGCACAGGGATACTATTTCTATGGGAAAAAGAAGTAATTTCCCCATCATGTGGGTATCAGCAGAGAGGTGAAATTTGGGGCTCTAAGGAGCTGCAGGCTCCTCGTTGCCAGCAGGTTTAGTTTTGGAGAAAATCAGCCAAGTTTGCAAATTTCAGACAGGGAATGAAGCAGATGGCCGGGGCGAGTGGCCCCAAACTGACCCCATTTTCCATGGGGAAAAGAAGTCATGTCCCCAGGGTCTGGG
The DNA here is from genome assembly GCF_051311805.1 of Agelaius phoeniceus. Taxonomy (NCBI): domain Eukaryota; kingdom Metazoa; phylum Chordata; class Aves; order Passeriformes; family Icteridae; genus Agelaius; species Agelaius phoeniceus. Next base: position 6,712,028 of record NC_135293.1, read on the forward strand.
TATAAGATGAAAGGTGGCATCTGGGGCTCTAAGGACTTGCAGGGTCCTAGTTGCTGCCAGCATTGGGTTTGGAGAAATCCAGCAAAGATTGCATCACTCTAGCTTGGCTCCCCACTTTCTGCCATGGTGAGTGGCTGCAAACACAGGCCATTTCCCATGGGAAAAAGAAGTCCTTTCCCCACGGTCTGCAAATCAAATGCAAGGTGGCCTTTGGGGCTCTAAGGACTTGCAGGGTACTTCTTACTGGCAGCTTTCGATTTGGAGAAATCCAGCAAAGATTGCAAATTTCTTGCTGGGAACCCCCTATTGGCCAGGGTGAGAGGCAAGAAATGGAGGCCATTTTCCTTGGGGAAAATGAAGTCATTGGCCCAGGGTCTGGGTATCAGATGAAAGGTGGCCTTTGGGGCTCTAAGGACTTGCAGGGTCTTAGTTGCTGCCAGCTTTAGGTTTGGAGAAATCCAGCAGAATTTTCAAATTTCCTGCTTGGCACCCTACTTTCTGCCAGGGCAAGTTGCAGCACAGGGATACTATTTCTATGGGAAAAAGAAGTAATTTCCCCATCATGTGGGTATCAGCAGAGAGGTGAAATTTGGGGCTCTAAGGAGCTGCAGGCTCCTCGCTGCCAGCAGGTTTAGTTTTGGAGAAAATCAGCCAAGTTTGCAAATTTCAGACAGGGAATGAAGCAGATGGCCGGGGCGAGTGGCCCCAAACTGACCCCATTTTCCATGGGGAAAAGAAGTCATGTCCCCAGGGTCTGGGTAGAAGATGAAAGGTGGCATCTGGGGCTCTAAGGACTTGCAGGGTCCTAGTTGCTGCCAGCATTGGGTTTGGAGAAATCCAGCAAAGATTGCATCACTCTAGCTTGGCTCCCCACTTTCTGCCATGGTGAGTGGCTGCAAACACAGGCCATTTCCCATGGGAAAAAGAAGTCCTTTCCCCACGGTCTGCAAATCAAATGCAAGGTGGCCTTTGGGGCTCTAAGGACTTGCAGGGTACTTCTTACTGGCAGCTTTCGATTTGGAGAAATCCAGCAAAGATTGCAAATTTCTTGCTGGGAACCCCCTATTGGCCAGGGTGAGAGGCAAGAAATGGAGGCCATTTTCCTTGGGGAAAATGAAGTCATTGGCCCAGGCTCTGGGTATCAGATGAAAGGTGGCCTTTGGGGCTCTAAGGACTTGCAGGGTCCTAGTTGCTGCCAGCTTTAGGTTTGGAGAAATCCAGCAGAATTTTCAAATTTCCTGCTTGGCACCCTACTTTCTGCCAGGGCAAGTTGCAGCACAGGGATACTATTTCTATGGGAAAAAGAAGTAATTTCCCCATCATGTGGGTATCAGCAGAGAGGTGAAATTTGGGGCTCTAAGGAGCTGCAGGCTCCTCGTTGCCAGCAGCTTTAGTTTTGGAGAAAATCAGCCAAGTTTGCAAATTTCAGACAGGGAATGAAGCAGATGGCCGGGGCGAGTGGCCCCAAACTGACCCCATTTTCCATGGGGAAAAGAAGTCATGTCCCCAGGGTCTGGGTAGAAGATGAAAGGTGGCATCTGGGGCTCTAAGGACTTGCAGGGTCCTAGTTGCTGCCAGCATTGGGTTTGGAGAAATCCAGCAAAGATTGCATCACTCTAGCTTGGCTCCCCACTTTCTGCCATAGTTAGTGGCTGCAAACACAGGCCATTTCCCATGGGAAAAAGAAGTCCTTTCCCCATGGTCTGCAAATGAAATGCAAGGTGGCCTTTGGGGCTCTAAGGACTTGCAGGGTACTTCTTATTGGCAGCTTTCGATTTGGAGAAATCTAGCAAAGATTGCAAATTTCTTGCTGGGCACCACCCTATTGGCCAGGGCGATAGGCAAGAAATGGAGGCCATTTTCCTTGGGGAAAATGAAGTCATTGGCCCAGGCTCTGGGTATCAGATGAAAGGTGGCATCTGGGGCTCTAAGGACTTGCAGGGTCTTAGTTGCTGCCAGCTTTATGTTTGGAGAAATCCAGCAGAATTTTCAAATTTCCTGCTTGGCACCCTACTTTCTGCCAGGGCAAGTTGCAGCACAGGGATACTATTTCTATGGGAAAAAGAAGTAATTTCCCCATCATGTGGGTATCAGCAGAGAGGTGAAATTTGGGGCTCTAAGGAGCTGCAGGCTCCTCGCTGCCAGCAGGTTTAGTTTTGGAGAAAATCAGCCAAGTTTGCAAATTTCAGACAGGGAATGAAGCAGATGGCCGGGGCGAGTGGCCCCAAACTGACCCCATTTTCCATGGGGAAAAGAAGTCATGTCCCCAGGGTCTGGGTAGAAGATGAAAGGTGGCATCTGGGGCTCTAAGGACTTGCAGGGTCCTAGTTGCTGCCAGCATTGGGTTTGGAGAAATCCAGCAAAGATTGCATCACTCTAGCTTGGCTCCCCACTTTCTGCCATGGTGAGTGGCTGCAAACACAGGCCATTTCCCATGGGAAAAAGAAGTCCTTTCCCCACGGTCTGCAAATCAAATGCAAGGTGGCCTTTGGGGCTCTAAGGACTTGCAGGGTACTTCTTACTGGCAGCTTTCGATTTGGAGAAATCCAGCAAAGATTGCAAATTTCTTGCTGGGAACCCCCTATTGGCCAGGGCGAGAGGCCAGAAATGGAGGCCATTTTCCTTGGGGAAAATGAAGTCATTGGCCCAGGCTCTGGGTATCAGATGAAAGGTGGCCTTTGGGGCTCTAAGGACTTGCAGGGTCCTAGTTGCTGCCAGCTTTAGGTTTGGAGAAATCCAGCAGAATTTTCAAATTTCCTGCTTGGCACCCTACTTTCTGCCAGGGCAAGTTGCAGCACAGGGATACTATTTCTATGGGAAAAAGAAGTAATTTCCCCATCATGTGGGTATCAGCAGAGAGGTGAAATTTGGGGCTCTAAGGAGCTGCAGGCTCCTCGTTGCCAGCAGCTTTAGTTTTGGAGAAAATCAGCCAAGATTGCAAATTTCAGACAGGGAATGAAGCAGATGGCCGGGGCGAGTGGCCCCAAACTGACCCCATTTTCCATGGGGAAAAGAAGTCATGTCCCCAGGGTCTGGGTAGAAGATGAAAGGTGGCATCTGGGGCTCTAAGGACTTGCAGGGTCCTAGTTGCTGCCAGCATTGGGTTTGGAGAAATCCAGCAAAGATTGCATCACTCTAGCTTGGCTCCCCACTTTCTGCCATGGTGAGTGGCTGCAAACACAGGCCATTTCCCATGGGAAAAAGAAGTCCTTTCCCCACGGTCTGCGAATGAAATGCATGGTGGCCTTTGGGGCTATAAGGACATGCAGGGTACTTCTTACTGGCAGCTTTCGATTTGGAGAAATCCAGCAAAGATTGCAAATTTCTTGCTGGGCACCACCCTATTGGCCAGGGCGAGAGGCCAGAAATGGAGGCCATTTTCCTTGGGGAAAATGAAGTCATTGGCCCAGGGTCTGGGTATCAGATGAAAGGTGGCATCTGGGGCTCTAAGGACTTGCAGGGTCCTAGTTGCTGGCAGCTTTATGTTTGGAAGAATCCAGCACAGTTTGCAAATTTCTCGCTAGGCACAGCCTGCCTGCCAGGCCAAGTGGTCACAAATGAAGGGCATTTTCCATGGGAAAAATGTCCTTAACCCAGGGTCTCAGTAATATGTTCAAGGTGGCCTTTCAGGCTCTAAGGACTTTCAGGGTCCTAGTTGCTGCCAACTTTAGGTTTGGAAGAATCCAGCAAAGATTGTATCACTCTAGCTTGGCTCCCCACTTTCTGCCATGGTGAGTGGCTGCAAACACAGGCCATTTCCCATGGGAAAAAGAAGTCCTTTCCCCACGGTCTGCAAATCAAATGCAAGGTGGCCTTTGGGGCTCTAAGGACTTGCAGGGTACTTCTTATTGGCAGCTTTCGATTTGGAGAAATCTAGCAAAGATTGCAAATTTCTTGCTGGGCACCCCCCTATTGGCCAGGGCGAGAGGCCAGAAATGGAGGCCATTTTCCTTGGGGAAAATGAAGTCATTGGCCCAGGCTCTGGGTATCAGATGAAAGGTGGCATCTGGGGCTCTAAGGACTTGCAGGGTCCTAGTTGCTGGCAGCTTTATGTTTGGAAGAATCCAACACAGTTTGCAAATTTCTCATTAGGCAGTGCCCTGCCTGCCAGGCCAAATGGCCAGAAATGAAGGGCATTTTCCACGGGAAAAATGTCCTTAACCCAGGGTCTCAGTAATATGTTCAAGGTGGCCTTTCAGGCTCTAAGGACTTTCAGGGTCCTAGTTGCTGGCAACTTTAGGTTTGGAAGAATCCAGCAAAGATTGTATCACTCTAGCTTGGCTCCCCACTTTCTGCCATGGTGAGTGGCTGCAAACACAGGCCATTTCCCATGGGAAAAAGAAGTCCTTTCCCCACGGTCTGCAAATCAAATGCAAGGTGGCCTTTGGGGCTCTAAGGACTTGCAGGGTACTTCTTACTGGCAGCTTTAGATTTGGAGCAATCCAGCAAAGATTGCAAATTTCTTGCTGGGCACCACCCTATTGGCCTGGGCGAGAGGCCAGAAATGGAGGCCATTTTCCATGGGGAAAATGAAGTCATTGGCCCAGGCTCTGGGTATCAGATGAAAGGTGGCATCTGGGGCTCTAAGGACTTGCAGGGTCTTAGTTGCTGCCAGCTTTAGGTTTGGAGAAATCCAGCAGAATTTTCAAATTTCCTGCTTGGCACCCTACTTTCTGCCAGGGCAAGTTGCAGCACAGGGATACTATTTCTATGGGAAAAAGAAGTAATTTCCCCATCATGTGGGTATCAGCAGAGAGGTGAAATTTGGGGCTCTAAGGAGCTGCAGGCTCCTCGTTGCCAGCAGCTTTAGTTTTGGAGAAAATCAGCCAAGTTTGCAAATTTCAGACAGGGAATGAAGCAGATGGCCGGGGCGAGTGGCCCCAAACTGACCCCATTTTCCATGGGGAAAAGAAGTCATGTCCCCAGGGTCTGGGTATAAGATGAAAGGTGGCATCTGGGGCTCTAAGGACTTGCAGGGTCCTAGTTGCTGCCAGCATTGGGTTTGGAGAAATCCAGCAAAGATTGCATCACTCTAGCTTGGCTCCCCACTTTCTGCCATAGTTAGTGGCTGCAAACACAGGCCATTTCCCATGGGAAAAAGAAGTCCTTTCCCCACGGTCTGCAAATCAAATGCAAGGTGGCCTTTGGGGCTCTAAGGACTTGCAGGGTACTTCTTACTGGCAGCTTTCGATTTGGAGAAATCCAGCAAAGATTGCAAATTTCTTGCTGGGAACCCCCTATTGGCCAGGGTGAGAGGCAAGAAATGGAGGCCATTTTCCTTGGGGAAAATGAAGTCATTGGCCCAGGCTCTGGGTATCAGATGAAAGGTGGCATCTGGGGCTCTAAGGACTTGCAGGGTCTTAGTTGCTGCCAGCTTTATGTTTGGAGAAATCCAGCAGAATTTTCAAATTTCCTGCTTGGCACCCTACTTTCTGCCAGGGCAAGTTGCAGCACAGGGATACTATTTCTATGGGAAAAAGAAGTAATTTCCCCATCATGTGGGTATCAGCAGAGAGGTGAAATTTGGGGCTCTAAGGAGCTGCAGGCTCCTCGCTGCCAGCAGGTTTAGTTTTGGAGAAAATCAGCCAAGTTTGCAAATTTCAGACAGGGAATGAAGCAGATGGCCGGGGCGAGTGGCCCCAAACTGACCCCATTTTCCATGGGGAAAAGAAGTCATGTCCCCAGGGTCTGGGTAGAAGATGAAAGGTGGCATCTGGGGCTCTAAGGACTTGCAGGGTCCTAGTTGCTGCCAGCATTGGGTTTGGAGAAATCCAGCAAAGATTGCATCACTCTAGCTTGGCTCCCCACTTTCTGCCATGGTGAGTGGCTGCAAACACAGGCCATTTCCCATGGGAAAAAGAAGTCCTTTCCCCACGGTCTGCAAATCAAATGCAAGGTGGCCTTTGGGGCTCTAAGGACTTGCAGGGTACTTCTTACTGGCAGCTTTCGATTTGGAGAAATCCAGCAAAGATTGCAAATTTCTTGCTGGGAACCCCCTATTGGCCAGGGCGAGAGGCCAGAAATGGAGGCCATTTTCCTTGGGGAAAATGAAGTCATTGGCCCAGGCTCTGGGTATCAGATGAAAGGTGGCCTTTGGGGCTCTAAGGACTTGCAGGGTCCTAGTTGCTGCCAGCTTTAGGTTTGGAGAAATCCAGCAGAATTTTCAAATTTCCTGCTTGGCACCCTACTTTCTGCCAGGGCAAGTTGCAGCAAAGGGATACTATTTCTATGGGAAAAAGAAGTAATTTCCCCATCATGTGGGTATCAGCAGAGAGGTGAAATTTGGGGCTCTAAGGAGCTGCAGGCTCCTCGTTGCCAGCAGCTTTAGTTTTGGAGAAAATCAGCCAAGATTGCAAATTTCAGACAGGGAATGAAGCAGATGGCCGGGGCGAGTGGCCCCAAACTGACCCCATTTTCCATGGGGAAAAGAAGTCATGTCCCCAGGGTCTGGGTAGAAGATGAAAGGTGGCATCTGGGGCTCTAAGGACTTGCAGGGTCCTAGTTGCTGCCAGCATTGGGTTTGGAGAAATCCAGCAAAGATTGCATCACTCTAGCTTGGCTCCCCACTTTCTGCCATGGTGAGTGGCTGCAAACACAGGCCATTTCCCATGGGAAAAAGAAGTCCTTTCCCCACGGTCTGCAAATCAAATGCAAGGTGGCCTTTGGGGCTCTAAGGACTTGCAGGGTACTTCTTACTGGCAGCTTTCGATTTGGAGAAATCCAGCAAAGATTGCAAATTTCTTGCTGGGAACCCCCTATTGGCCAGGGTGAGAGGCAAGAAATGGAGGCCATTTTCCTTGGGGAAAATGAAGTCATTGGCCCAGGCTCTGGGTATCAGATGAAAGGTGGCCTTTGGGGCTCTAAGGACTTGCAGGGTCCTAGTTGCTGCCAGCTTTAGGTTTGGAGAAATCCAGCAGAATTTTCAAATTTCCTGCTTGGCACCCTACTTTCTGCCAGGGCAAGTTGCAGCACAGGGATACTATTTCTATGGGAAAAAGAAGTAATTTCCCCATCATGTGGGTATCAGCAGAGAGGTGAAATTTGGGGCTCTAAGGAGCTGCAGGCTCCTCGTTGCCAGCAGCTTTAGTTTTGGAGAAAATCAGCCAAGTTTGCAAATTTCAGACAGGGAATGAAGCAGATGGCCGGGGCGAGTGGCCCCAAACTGACCCCATTTTCCATGGGGAAAAGAAGTCATGTCCCCAGGGTCTGGGTAGAAGATGAAAGGTGGCATCTGGGGCTCTAAGGACTTGCAGGGTCCTAGTTGCTGCCAGCATTGGGTTTGGAGAAATCCAGCAAAGATTGCATCACTCTAGCTTGGCTCCCCACTTTCTGCCATAGTTAGTGGCTGCAAACACAGGCCATTTCCCATGGGAAAAAGAAGTCCTTTCCCCATGGTCTGCAAATGAAATGCAAGGTGGCCTTTGGGGCTCTAAGGACTTGCAGGGTACTTCTTATTGGCAGCTTTCGATTTGGAGAAATCTAGCAAAGATTGCAAATTTCTTGCTGGGCACCACCCTATTGGCCAGGGCGATAGGCAAGAAATGGAGGCCATTTTCCTTGGGGAAAATGAAGTCATTGGCCCAGGCTCTGGGTATCAGATGAAAGGTGGCATCTGGGGCTCTAAGGACTTGCAGGGTCTTAGTTGCTGCCAGCTTTATGTTTGGAGAAATCCAGCAGAATTTTCAAATTTCCTGCTTGGCACCCTACTTTCTGCCAGGGCAAGTTGCAGCACAGGGATACTATTTCTATGGGAAAAAGAAGTAATTTCCCCATCATGTGGGTATCAGCAGAGAGGTGAAATTTGGGGCTCTAAGGAGCTGCAGGCTCCTCGCTGCCAGCAGGTTTAGTTTTGGAGAAAATCAGCCAAGTTTGCAAATTTCAGACAGGGAATGAAGCAGATGGCCGGGGCGAGTGGCCCCAAACTGACCCCATTTTCCATGGGGAAAAGAAGTCATGTCCCCAGGGTCTGGGTAGAAGATGAAAGGTGGCATCTGGGGCTCTAAGGACTTGCAGGGTCCTAGTTGCTGCCAGCATTGGGTTTGGAGAAATCCAGCAAAGATTGCATCACTCTAGCTTGGCTCCCCACTTTCTGCCATGGTGAGTGGCTGCAAACACAGGCCATTTCCCATGGGAAAAAGAAGTCCTTTCCCCACGGTCTGCAAATCAAATGCAAGGTGGCCTTTGGGGCTCTAAGGACTTGCAGGGTACTTCTTACTGGCAGCTTTCGATTTGGAGAAATCCAGCAAAGATTGCAAATTTCTTGCTGGGAACCCCCTATTGGCCAGGGCGAGAGGCCAGAAATGGAGGCCATTTTCCTTGGGGAAAATGAAGTCATTGGCCCAGGCTCTGGGTATCAGATGAAAGGTGGCCTTTGGGGCTCTAAGGACTTGCAGGGTCCTAGTTGCTGCCAGCTTTAGGTTTGGAGAAATCCAGCAGAATTTTCAAATTTCCTGCTTGGCACCCTACTTTCTGCCAGGGCAAGTTGCAGCACAGGGATACTATTTCTATGGGAAAAAGAAGTAATTTCCCCATCATGTGGGTATCAGCAGAGAGGTGAAATTTGGGGCTCTAAGGAGCTGCAGGCTCCTCGTTGCCAGCAGCTTTAGTTTTGGAGAAAATCAGCCAAGATTGCAAATTTCAGACAGGGAATGAAGCAGATGGCCGGGGCGAGTGGCCCCAAACTGACCCCATTTTCCATGGGGAAAAGAAGTCATGTCCCCAGGGTCTGGGTAGAAGATGAAAGGTGGCATCTGGGGCTCTAAGGACTTGCAGGGTCCTAGTTGCTGCCAGCATTGGGTTTGGAGAAATCCAGCAAAGATTGCATCACTCTAGCTTGGCTCCCCACTTTCTGCCATGGTGAGTGGCTGCAAACACAGGCCATTTCCCATGGGAAAAAGAAGTCCTTTCCCCACGGTCTGCGAATGAAATGCATGGTGGCCTTTGGGGCTATAAGGACATGCAGGGTACTTCTTACTGGCAGCTTTCGATTTGGAGAAATCCAGCAAAGATTGCAAATTTCTTGCTGGGCACCACCCTATTGGCCAGGGCGAGAGGCCAGAAATGGAGGCCATTTTCCTTGGGGAAAATGAAGTCATTGGCCCAGGGTCTGGGTATCAGATGAAAGGTGGCATCTGGGGCTCTAAGGACTTGCAGGGTCCTAGTTGCTGGCAGCTTTATGTTTGGAAGAATCCAGCACAGTTTGCAAATTTCTCGCTAGGCACAGCCTGCCTGCCAGGCCAAGTGGTCACAAATGAAGGGCATTTTCCATGGGAAAAATGTCCTTAACCCAGGGTCTCAGTAATATGTTCAAGGTGGCCTTTCAGGCTCTAAGGACTTTCAGGGTCCTAGTTGCTGCCAACTTTAGGTTTGGAAGAATCCAGCAAAGATTGTATCACTCTAGCTTGGCTCCCCACTTTCTGCCATGGTGAGTGGCTGCAAACACAGGCCATTTCCCATGGGAAAAAGAAGTCCTTTCCCCACGGTCTGCAAATCAAATGCAAGGTGGCCTTTGGGGCTCTAAGGACTTGCAGGGTACTTCTTATTGGCAGCTTTCGATTTGGAGAAATCTAGCAAAGATTGCAAATTTCTTGCTGGGCACCCCCCTATTGGCCAGGGCGAGAGGCCAGAAATGGAGGCCATTTTCCTTGGGGAAAATGAAGTCATTGGCCCAGGCTCTGGGTATCAGATGAAAGGTGGCATCTGGGGCTCTAAGGACTTGCAGGGTCCTAGTTGCTGGCAGCTTTATGTTTGGAAGAATCCAACACAGTTTGCAAATTTCTCATTAGGCAGTGCCCTGCCTGCCAGGCCAAATGGCCAGAAATGAAGGGCATTTTCCACGGGAAAAATGTCCTTAACCCAGGGTCTCAGTAATATGTTCAAGGTGGCCTTTCAGGCTCTAAGGACTTTCAGGGTCCTAGTTGCTGGCAACTTTAGGTTTGGAAGAATCCAGCAAAGATTGTATCACTCTAGCTTGGCTCCCCACTTTCTGCCATGGTGAGTGGCTGCAAACACAGGCCATTTCCCATGGGAAAAAGAAGTCCTTTCCCCACGGTCTGCAAATCAAATGCAAGGTGGCCTTTGGGGCTCTAAGGACTTGCAGGGTACTTCTTACTGGCAGCTTTAGATTTGGAGCAATCCAGCAAAGATTGCAAATTTCTTGCTGGGCACCACCCTATTGGCCTGGGCGAGAGGCCAGAAATGGAGGCCATTTTCCATGGGGAAAATGAAGTCATTGGCCCAGGCTCTGGGTATCAGATGAAAGGTGGCATCTGGGGCTCTAAGGACTTGCAGGGTCTTAGTTGCTGCCAGCTTTAGGTTTGGAGAAATCCAGCAGAATTTTCAAATTTCCTGCTTGGCACCCTACTTTCTGCCAGGGCAAGTTGCAGCACAGGGATACTATTTCTATGGGAAAAAGAAGTAATTTCCCCATCATGTGGGTATCAGCAGAGAGGTGAAATTTGGGGCTCTAAGGAGCTGCAGGCTCCTCGTTGCCAGCAGCTTTAGTTTTGGAGAAAATCAGCCAAGTTTGCAAATTTCAGACAGGGAATGAAGCAGATGGCCGGGGCGAGTGGCCCCAAACTGACCCCATTTTCCATGGGGAAAAGAAGTCATGTCCCCAGGGTCTGGGTATAAGATGAAAGGTGGCATCTGGGGCTCTAAGGACTTGCAGGGTCCTAGTTGCTGCCAGCATTGGGTTTGGAGAAATCCAGCAAAGATTGCATCACTCTAGCTTGGCTCCCCACTTTCTGCCATAGTTAGTGGCTGCAAACACAGGCCATTTCCCATGGGAAAAAGAAGTCCTTTCCCCACGGTCTGCAAATCAAATGCAAGGTGGCCTTTGGGGCTCTAAGGACTTGCAGGGTACTTCTTACTGGCAGCTTTCGATTTGGAGAAATCCAGCAAAGATTGCAAATTTCTTGCTGGGAACCCCCTATTGGCCAGGGTGAGAGGCAAGAAATGGAGGCCATTTTCCTTGGGGAAAATGAAGTCATTGGCCCAGGCTCTGGGTATCAGATGAAAGGTGGCATCTGGGGCTCTAAGGACTTGCAGGGTCTTAGTTGCTGCCAGCTTTATGTTTGGAGAAATCCAGCAGAATTTTCAAATTTCCTGCTTGGCACCCTACTTTCTGCCAGGGCAAGTTGCAGCACAGGGATACTATTTCTATGGGAAAAAGAAGTAATTTCCCCATCATGTGGGTATCAGCAGAGAGGTGAAATTTGGGGCTCTAAGGAGCTGCAGGCTCCTCGCTGCCAGCAGGTTTAGTTTTGGAGAAAATCAGCCAAGTTTGCAAATTTCAGACAGGGAATGAAGCAGATGGCCGGGGCGAGTGGCCCCAAACTGACCCCATTTTCCATGGGGAAAAGAAGTCATGTCCCCAGGGTCTGGGTATCAGATGAAAGGTGGCATCTGGGGCTCTAAGGACTTGCAGGGTCCTAGTTGCTGCCAGCATTGGGTTTGGAGAAATCCAGCAAAGATTGCATCACTCTAGCTTGGCTCCCCACTTTCTGCCATGGTGAGTGGCTGCAAACACAGGCCATTTCCCATGGGAAAAAGAAGTCCTTTCCCCACGGTCTGCAAATCAAATGCAAGGTGGCCTTTGGGGCTCTAAGGACTTGCAGGGTACTTCTTACTGGCAGCTTTCGATTTGGAGAAATCCAGCAAAGATTGCAAATTTCTTGCTGGGAACCCCCTATTGGCCAGGGCGAGAGGCCAGAAATGGAGGCCATTTTCCTTGGGGAAAATGAAGTCATTGGCCCAGGCTCTGGGTATCAGATGAAAGGTGGCCTTTGGGGCTCTAAGGACTTGCAGGGTCCTAGTTGCTGCCAGCTTTAGGTTTGGAGAAATCCAGCAGAATTTTCAAATTTCCTGCTTGGCACCCTACTTTCTGCCAGGGCAAGTTGCAGCAAAGGGATACTATTTCTATGGGAAAAAGAAGTAATTTCCCCATCATGTGGGTATCAGCAGAGAGGTGAAATTTGGGGCTCTAAGGAGCTGCAGGCTCCTCGTTGCCAGCAGCTTTAGTTTTGGAGAAAATCAGCCAAGATTGCAAATTTCAGACAGGGAATGAAGCAGATGGCCGGGGCGAGTGGCCCCAAACTGACCCCATTTTCCATGGGGAAAAGAAGTCATGTCCCCAGGGTCTGGGTAGAAGATGAAAGGTGGCATCTGGGGCTCTAAGGACTTGCAGGGTCCTAGTTGCTGCCAGCATTGGGTTTGGAGAAATCCAGCAAAGATTGCATCACTCTAGCTTGGCTCCCCACTTTCTGCCATGGTGAGTGGCTGCAAACACAGGCCATTTCCCATGGGAAAAAGAAGTCCTTTCCCCACGGTCTGCGAATGAAATGCATGGTGGCCTTTGGGGCTATAAGGACATGCAGGGTACTTCTTACTGGCAGCTTTCGATTTGGAGAAATCCAGCAAAGATTGCAAATTTCTTGCTGGGCACCACCCTATTGGCCAGGGCGAGAGGCCAGAAATGGAGGCCATTTTCCTTGGGGAAAATGAAGTCATTGGCCCAGGCTCTGGGTATCAGATGAAAGGTGGCATCTGGGGCTCTAAGGACTTGCAGGGTCCTAGTTGCTGGCAGCTTTATGTTTGGAAGAATCCAGCACAGTTTGCAAATTTCTCGCTAGGCACAGCCTGCCTGCCAGGCCAAGTGGTCACAAATGAAGGGCATTTTCCATGGGAAAAATGTCCTTAACCCAGGGTCTCAGTAATATGTTCAAGGTGGCCTTTCAGGCTCTAAGGACTTTCAGGGTCCTAGTTGCTGGCAACTTTAGGTTTGGAAGAATCCAGCAAAGATTGTATCACTCTAGCTTGGCTCCCCACTTTCTGCCATGGTGAGTGGCTGCAAACACAGGCCATTTCCCATGGGAAAAAGAAGTCCTTTCCCCACGGTCTGCAAATCAAATGCAAGGTGGCCTTTGGGGCTCTAAGGACTTGCAGGGTACTTCTTATTGGCAGCTTTCGATTTGGAGAAATCTAGCAAAGATTGCAAATTTCTTGCTGGGCACCCCCCTATTGGCCAGGGCGAGAGGCCAGAAATGGAGGCCATTTTCCTTGGGGAAAATGAAGTCATTGGCCCAGGGTCTGGGTATCAGATGAAAGGTGGCATCTGGGGCTCTAAGGACTTGCAGGGTCCTAGTTGCTGGCAGCTTTATGTTTGGAAGAATCCAGCACAGTTTGCAAATTTCTCGCTAGGCACAGCCTGCCTGCCAGGCCAAGTGGCCACAAATGAAGGGCATTTTCCATGGGAAAAATGTCCTTAACCCAGGGTCTCAGTAATATGTTCAAGGTGGCCTTTCAGGCTCTAAGGACTTTCAGGGTCCTAGTTGCTGGCAACTTTAGGTTTGGAAGAATCCAGCAAAGATTGTATCACTCTAGCTTGGCTCCCCACTTTCTGCCATGGTGAGTGGCTGCAAACACAGGCCATTTCCCATGGGAAAAAGAAGTCCTTTCCCCACGGTCTGCAAATCAAATGCAAGGTGGCCTTTGGGGCTCTAAGGACATGCAGGGTACTTCTTACTGGCAGCTTTCGATTTGGAGAAATCCAGCAAAGATTGCAAATTTCTTGCTGGGAACCCCCTATTGGCCAGGGTGAGAGGCAAGAAATGGAGGCCATTTTCCTTGGGGAAAATGAAGTCATTGGCCCGGGGTCTGGGTATCAGATGAAAGGTGGCATCTGGGGCTCTAAGGACTTGCAGGGTCTTAGTTGCTGCCAGCTTTAGGTTTGGAGAAATCCAGCAGAATTTTCAAATTTCCTGCTTGGCACCCTACTTTCTGCCAGGGCAAGTTGCAGCACAGGGATACTATTTCTATGGGAAAAAGAAGTAATTTCCCCATCATGTGGGTATCAGCAGAGAGGTGAAATTTGGGGCTCTAAGGAGCTGCAGGCTCCTCGTTGCCAGCAGGTTTAGTTTTGGAGAAAATCAGCCAAGTTTGCAAATCTCAGACAGGGAATGAAGCAGATGGCCGGGGCGAGTGGCCCCAAACTGACCCCATTTTCCATGGGGAAAAGAAGTCATGTCCCCAGGGTCTGGGTATAAGATGAAAGGTGGCATCTGGGGCTCTAAGGACTTGCAGGGTCCTAGTTGCTGCCAGCATTGGGTTTGGAGAAATCCAGCAAAGATTGCATCACTCTAGCTTGGCTCCCCAATTTCTGCCATGGTGAGTGGCTGCAAACACAGGCCATTTCCCATGGGAAAAAGAAGTCCTTTCCCCACGGTCTGCAAATCAAATGCAAGGTGGCCTTTGGGGCTCTAAGGACTTGCAGGGTACTTCTTACTGGCAGCTTTAGATTTGGAGCAATCCAGCAAAGATTGCAAATTTCTTGCTGGGCACCACCCTACTGGCCAGGGCGAGAGGCCAGAAATCGAGGCCATTTTCCTTGGGGAAAATGAAGTCATTGGCCCAGGGTCTGGGTATCAGATGAAAGGTGGCATCTGGGGCTCTAAGGACTTGCAGGGTCCTAGTTGCTGGCAGCTTTATGTTTGGAAGAATCCAGCACAGTTTGCAAATTTCTCGCTAGGCACAGCCTGCCTGCCAGGCCAAGTGGCCACAAATGAAGGGCATTTTCCATGGGAAAAATGTCCTTAACCCAGGGTCTCAGTAATATGTTCAAGGTGGCCTTTCAGGCTCTAAGGACTTTCAGGCTCCTGGTTGCTGCCAACTTTAGGTTTGGAAGAATCCAGCAAAGATTGTATCACTCTAGCTTGGCTCCCCACTTTCTGCCATGGTGAGTGGCTGCAAACACAGGCCATTTCCCATGGGAAAAAGAAGTCCTTTCCCCACGGTCTGCAAATCAAATGCAAGGTGGCCTTTGGGGCTCTAAGGACTTGCAGGGTACTTCTTATTGGCAGCTTTCGATTTGGAGAAATCTAGCAAAGATTGCAAATTTCTTGCTGGGCACCCCCCTATTGGCCAGGGCGAGAGGCCAGAAATGGAGGCCATTTTCCATGAGGAAAATGAAGTCATTGGCCCAGGGTCTGGGTATCAGATGAAAGGTGGCATCTGGGGCTCTAAGGACTTGCAGGGTCCTACTTGCTGGCAGCTTTATGTTTGGAAGAATCCAGCACAGTTTGCAAATTTCTCGCTAGGCACAGCCTGCCTGCCAGGCCAAGTGGCCAGAAATGAAGGGCATTTTCCATGGGAAAAATGTCCTTAACCCAGGGTCTCAGTAATATGTTCAAGGTGGCCTTTCAGGCTCTAAGGACTTTCAGGGTCCTAGTTGCTGGCAACTTTAGGTTTGGAAGAATCCAGCAAAGATTGTATCACTCTAGCTTGGCTCCCCACTTTCTGCCATGGTGAGTGGCTGCAAACACAGGCCATTTCCCATGGGAAAAAGAAGTCCTTTCCCCACGGTCTGCAAATCAAATGCAAGGTGGCCTTTGGGGCTCTAAGGACTTGCAGGGTACTTCTTACTGGCAGCTTTCGATTTGGAGAAATCCAGCAAAGATTGCAAATTTCTTGCTGGGAACCCCCTATTGGCCAGGGTGAGAGGCAAGAAATGGAGGCCATTTTCCTTGGGGAAAATGAAGTCATTGGCCCGGGGTCTGGGTATCAGATGAAAGGTGGCATCTGGGGCTCTAAGGACTTGCAGGGTCTTAGTTGCTGCCAGCTTTAGGTTTGGAGAAATCCAGCAGAATTTTCAAATTTCCTGCTTGGCACCCTACTTTCTGCCAGGGCAAGTTGCAGCACAGGGATACTATTTCTATGGGAAAAAGAAGTAATTTCCCCATCATGTGGGTATCAGCAGAGAGGTGAAATTTGGGGCTCTAAGGAGCTGCAGGCTCCTCGTTGCCAGCAGGTTTAGTTTTGGAGAAAATCAGCCAAGTTTGCAAATTTCAGACAGGGAATGAAGCAGATGGCCGGGGCGAGTGGCCCCAAACTGACCCCATTTTCCATGGGGAAAAGAAGTCATGTCCCCAGGGTCTGGGTATAAGATGAAAGGTGGCATCTGGGGCTCTAAGGACTTGCAGGGTCCTAGTTGCTGCCAGCATTGGGTTTGGAGAAATCCAGCAAAGATTGCATCACTCTAGCTTGGCTCCCCACTTTCTGCCATGGTGAGTGGCTGCAAACACAGGCCATTTCCCATGGGAAAAAGAAGTCCTTTCCCCACGGTCTGCAAATCAAATGCAAGGTGGCCTTTGGGGCTCTAAGGACTTGCAGGGTACTTCTTACTGGCAGCTTTCGATTTGGAGAAATCCAGCAAAGATTGCAAATTTCTTGCTGGGAACCCCCTATTGGCCAGGGTGAGAGGCAAGAAATGGAGGCCATTTTCCTTGGGGAAAATGAAGTCATTGGCCCAGGGTCTGGGTATCAGATGAAAGGTGGCCTTTGGGGCTCTAAGGACTTGCAGGGTCCTAGTTGCTGCCAGCTTTAGGTTTGGAGAAATCCAGCAGAATTTTCAAATTTCCTGCTTGGCACCCTACTTTCTGCCAGGGCAAGTTGCAGCAAAGGGATACTATTTCTATGGGAAAAAGAAGTAATTTCCCCATCATGTGGGTATCAGCAGAGAGGTGAAATTTGGGGCTCTAAGGAGCTGCAGGCTCCTCGTTGCCAGCAGGTTTAGTTTTGGAGAAAATCAGCCAAGTTTGCAAATTTCAGACAGGGAATGAAGCAGATGGCCGGGGCGAGTGGCCCCAAACTGACCCCATTTTCCATGGGGAAAAGAAGTCATGTCCCCAGGGTCTGGGTATAAGATGAAAGGTGGCATCTGGGGCTCTAAGGACTTGCAGGGTCCTAGTTGCTGCCAGCATTGGGTTTGGAGAAATCCAGCAAAGATTGCATCACTCTAGCTTGGCTCCCCACTTTCTGCCATGGTGAGTGGCTGTAAACGGAGGCCATTTCCCATGGGAAAAAGAAGTCCTTTCCCCACGGTCTGCAAATGAAATGCAAGGTGGCCTTTGGGGCTCTAAGGACTTGCAGGGTACTTCTTACTGGCAGCTTTAGATTTGGAGCAATCCAGCAAAGATTGCAAATTTCTTGCTGGGCACCACCCTACTGGCCAGGGCGAGAGGCCAGAAATGGAGGCCATTTTCCTTGGGGAAAATGAAGTCATTGGCCCAGGGACTGGGTATCAGATGAAAGGTGGCCTTTGGGGCTCTAAGGACTTGCAGGGTCCTAGTTGCTGCCAGCTTTAGGTTTGGAGAAATCCAGCAGAATTTTCAAATTTCCTGCTTGGCACCCTACTTTCTGCCAGGGCAAGTTGCAGCAAAGGGATACTATTTCTATGGGAAAAAGAAGTAATTTCCCCATCATGTGGGTATCAGCAGAGAGGTGAAATTTGGGGCTCTAAGGAGCTGCAGGCTCCTCGTTGCCAGCAGGTTTAGTTTTGGAGAAAATCAGCCAAGTTTGCAAATTTCAGACAGGGAATGAAGCAGATGGCCGGGGCGAGTGGCCCCAAACTGACCCCATTTTCCATGGGGAAAAGAAGTCATGTCCCCAGGGTCTGGGTATAAGATGAAAGGTGGCATCTGGGGCTCTAAGGACTTGCAGGGTCCTAGTTGCTGCCAGCATTGGGTTTGGAGAAATCCAGCAAAGATTGCATCACTCTAGCTTGGCTCCCCACTTTCTGCCATGGTGAGTGGCTGTAAACGGAGGCCATTTCCCATGGGAAAAAGAAGTCCTTTCCCCACGGTCTGCAAATGAAATGCAAGGTGGCCTTTGGGGCTCTAAGGACTTGCAGGGTACTTCTTACTGGCAGCTTTAGATTTGGAGCAATCCAGCAAAGATTGCAAATTTCTTGCTGGGCACCACCCTACTGGCCAGGGCGAGAGGCCAGAAATGGAGGCCATTTTCCTTGGGGAAAATGAAGTCATTGGCCCAGGCTCTGGGTATCAGATGAAAGGTGGCATCTGGGGCTCTAAGGACTTGCAGGGTCCTAGTTGCTGGCAGCTTTATGTTTGGAAGAATCCAGCACAGTTTGCAAATTTCTCGCTTGGCACAGCCTGCCTGCCAGGCCAATTGGCCAGAAATGAAGGGCATTTTCCATGGGAAAAATGTCCTTAACCCAGGGTCTCAGTAATATGTTCAAGGTGGCCTTTCAGGCTCTAAGGACTTTCAGGCTCCTGGTTGCTGCCAACTTTAGGTTTGGAAGAATCCAGCAAAGATTGTATCACTCTAGCTTGGCTCCCCACTTTCTGCCATGGTGAGTGGCTGCAAACACAGGCCATTTCCCATGGGAAAAAGAAGTCCTTTCCCCACGGTCTGCAAATCAAATGCAAGGTGGCCTTTGGGGCTCTAAGGACTTGCAGGGTACTTCTTATTGGCAGCTTTCGATTTGGAGAAATCTAGCAAAGATTGCAAATTTCTTGCTGGGCACCCCCCTATTGGCCAGGGCGAGAGGCCAGAAATGGAGGCCATTTTCCATGAGGAAAATGAAGTCATTGGCCCAGGCTCTGGGTATCAGATGAAAGGTGGCATCTGGGGCTCTAAGGACTTGCAGGGTCTTAGTTGCTGCCAGCTTTAGGTTTGGAGAAATCCAGCAGAATTTTCAAATTTCCTGCTTGGCACCCTACTTTCTGCCAGGGCAAGTTGCAGCACAGGGATACTATTTCTATGGGAAAAAGAAGTAATTTCCCCATCATGTGGGTATCAGCAGAGAGGTGAAATTTGGGGCTCTAAGGAGCTGCAGGCTCCTCGTTGCCAGCAGGTTTAGTTTTGGAGAAAATCAGCCAAGTTTGCAAATTTCAGACAGGGAATGAAGCAGATGGCCGGGGCGAGTGGCCCCAAACTGACCCCATTTTCCATGGGGAAAAGAAGTCATGTCCCCAGGGTCTGGGTATAAGATGAAAGGTGGCATCTGGGGCTCTAAGGACTTGCAGGGTCCTAGTTGCTGCCAGCATTGGGTTTGGAGAAATCCAGCAAAGATTGCATCACTCTAGCTTGGCTCCCCACTTTCTGCCATGGTGAGTGGCTGCAAACACAGGCCATTTCCCATGGGAAAAAGAAGTCCTTTCCCCACGGTCTGCAAATCAAATGCAAGGTGGCCTTTGGGGCTCTAAGGACTTGCAGGGTACTTCTTACTGGCAGCTTTAGATTTGGAGCAATCCAGCAAAGATTGCAAATTTCTTGCTGGGAACCCCCTATTGGCCAGGGTGAGAGGCAAGAAATGGAGGCCATTTTCCTTGGGGAAAATGAAGTCATTGGCCCAGGCTCTGGGTATCAGATGAAAGGTGGCATCTGGGGCTCTAAGGACTTGCAGGGTCCTAGTTGCTGGCAGCTTTATGTTTGGAAGAATCCAGCACAGTTTGCAAATTTCTCGCTAGGCACAGCCTGCCTGCCAGGCCAAGTGGCCACAAATGAAGGGCATTTTCCATGGGAAAAATGTCCTTAACCCAGGGTCTCAGTAATATGTTCAAGGTGGCCTTTCAGGCTCTAAGGACTTGCAGGGTCCTGGTTGCTGCCAACTTTAGGTTTGGAAGAATCCAGCAAAGATTGTATCACTCTAGCTTGGCTCCCCACTTTCTGCCATGGTGAGTGGCTGCAAACACAGGCCATTTCCCATGGGAAAAAGAAGTCCTTTCCCCACGGTCTGCAAATCAAATGCAAGGTGGCCTTTGGGGCTCTAAGGACTTGCAGGGTACTTCTTATTGGCAGCTTTCGATTTGGAGAAATCTAGCAAAGATTGCAAATTTCTTGCTGGGCACCCCCCTATTGGCCAGGGCGAGAGGCCAGAAATGGAGGCCATTTTCCATGAGGAAAATGAAGTCATTGGCCCAGGCTCTGGGTATCAGATGAAAGGTGGCCTTTGGGGCTCTAAGGACTTGCAGGGTCCTAGTTGCTGGCAGCTTTATGTTTGGAAGAATCCAGCACAGTTTGCAAATTTCTCGCTAGGCACAGCCTGCCTGCCAGGCCAAGTGGCCAGAAATGAAGGGCATTTTCCATGGGAAAAATGTCCTTAACCCAGGGTCTCAGTAAAATGTTCAAGGTGGCCTTTCAGGCTCTAAGGACTTTCAGGGTCCTAGTTGCTGCCAACTTTAGGTTTGGAAGAATCCAGCAAAGATTGTATCACTCTAGCTTGGCTCCCCACTTTCTGCCATGGTGAGTGGCTGCAAACACAGGCCATTTCCCATGGGAAAAAGAAGTCCTTTCCCCACGGTCTGCAAATCAAATGCAAGGTGGCCTTTGGGGCTCTAAGGACATGCAGGGTACTTCTTACTGGCAGCTTTCGATTTGGAGAAATCCAGCAAAGATTGCAAATTTCTTGCTGGGCACCACCCTATTAGCCAGGGCGAGAGGCAAGAAATGGAGGCCATTTTCCATGGGGAAAATGAAGTCATTGGCCCAGGGTCTGGGTATCAGATGAAAGGTGGCATCTGGGGCTCTAAGGACTTGCAGGGTCTTAGTTGCTGCCAGCTTTAGGTTTGGAGAAATCCAGCAGAATTTTCAAATTTCCTGCTTGGCACCCTACTTTCTGCCAGGGCAAGTTGCAGCACAGGGATACTATTTCTATGGGAAAAAGAAGTAATTTCCCCATCATGTGGGTATCAGCAGAGAGGTGAAATTTGGGGCTCTAAGGAGCTGCAGGCTCCTCGCTGCCAGCAGGTTTAGTTTTGGAGAAAATCAGCCAAGTTTGCAAATTTCAGACAGGGAATGAAGCAGATGGCCGGGGCGAGTGGCCCCAAACTGACCCCATTTTCCATGGGGAAAAGAAGTCATGTCCCCAGGGTCTGGGTATCAGATGAAAGGTGGCATCTGGGGCTCTAAGGACTTGCAGGGTCCTAGTTGCTGCCAGCATTGGGTTTGGAGAAATCCAGCAAAGATTGCATCACTCTAGCTTGGCTCCCCACTTTCTGCCATAGTTAGTGGCTGCAAACACAGGCCATTTCCCATGGGAAAAAGAAGTCCTTTCCCCACGGTCTGCAAATCAAATGCAAGGTGGCCTTTGGGGCTCTAAGGACTTGCAGGGTACTTCTTACTGGCAGCTTTCGATTTGGAGAAATCCAGCAAAGATTGCAAATTTCTTGCTGGGAACCCCCTATTGGCCAGGGTGAGAGGCAAGAAATGGAGGCCATTTTCCTTGGGGAAAATGAAGTCATTGGCCCAGGGTCTGGGTATCAGATGAAAGGTGGCCTTTGGGGCTCTAAGGACTTGCAGGGTCCTAGTTGCTGCCAGCTTTAGGTTTGGAGAAATCCAGCAGAATTTTCAAATTTCCTGCTTGGCACCCTACTTTCTGCCAGGGCAAGTTGCAGCAAAGGGATACTATTTCTATGGGAAAAAGAAGTAATTTCCCCATCATGTGGGTATCAGCAGAGAGGTGAAATTTGGGGCTCTAAGGAGCTGCAGGCTCCTCGTTGCCAGCAGGTTTAGTTTTGGAGAAAATCAGCCAAGTTTGCAAATTTCAGACAGGGAATGAAGCAGATGGCCGGGGCGAGTGGCCCCAAACTGACCCCATTTTCCATGGGGAAAAGAAGTCATGTCCCCAGGGTCTGGGTATAAGATGAAAGGTGGCATCTGGGGCTCTAAGGACTTGCAGGGTCCTAGTTGCTGCCAGCATTGGGTTTGGAGAAATCCAGCAAAGATTGCATCACTCTAGCTTGGCTCCCCAATTTCTGCCATGGTGAGTGGCTGCAAACACAGGCCATTTCCCATGGGAAAAAGAAGTCCTTTCCCCACGGTCTGCAAATCAAATGCAAGGTGGCCTTTGGGGCTCTAAGGACTTGCAGGGTACTTCTTACTGGCAGCTTTCGATTTGGAGCAATCCAGCAAAGATTGCAAATTTCTTGCTGGGCACCACCCTACTGGCCAGGGCGAGAGGCCAGAAATGGAGGCCATTTTCCTTGGGGAAAATGAAGTCATTGGCCCAGGCTCTGGGTATCAGATGAAAGGTGGCATCTGGGGCTCTAAGGACTTGCAGGGTCCTAGTTGCTGGCAGCTTTATGTTTGGAAGAATCCAGCACAGTTTGCAAATTTCTCGCTAGGCACAGCCTGCCTGCCAGGCCAAGTGGCCACAAATGAAGGGCATTTTCCATGGGAAAAATGTCCTTAACCCAGGGTCTCAGTAATATGTTCAAGGTGGCCTTTCAGGCTCTAAGGACTTTCAGGCTCCTGGTTGCTGCCAACTTTAGGTTTGGAAGAATCCAGCAAAGATTGTATCACTCTAGCTTGGCTCCCCACTTTCTGCCATGGTGAGTGGCTGCAAACACAGGCCATTTCCCATGGGAAAAAGAAGTCCTTTCCCCACGGTCTGCAAATCAAATGCAAGGTGGCCTTTGGGGCTCTAAGGACTTGCAGGGTACTTCTTATTGGCAGCTTTCGATTTGGAGAAATCTAGCAAAGATTGCAAATTTCTTGCTGGGCACCCCCCTATTGGCCAGGGCGAGAGGCCAGAAATGGAGGCCATTTTCCATGAGGAAAATGAAGTCATTGGCCCAGGGTCTGGGTATCAGATGAAAGGTGGCATCTGGGGCTCTAAGGACTTGCAGGGTCCTAGTTGCTGGCAGCTTTATGTTTGGAAGAATCCAGCACAGTTTGCAAATTTCTCGCTAGGCACAGCCTGCCTGCCAGGCCAAGTGGCCAGAAATGAAGGGCATTTTCCATGGGAAAAATGTCCTTAACCCAGGGTCTCAGTAATATGTTCAAGGTGGCCTTTCAGGCTCTAAGGACTTTCAGGGTCCTAGTTGCTGGCAACTTTAGGTTTGGAAGAATCCAGCAAAGATTGTATCACTCTAGCTTGGCTCCCCACTTTCTGCCATGGTGAGTGGCTGCAAACACAGGCCATTTCCCATGGGAAAAAGAAGTCCTTTCCCCACGGTCTGCAAATCAAATGCAAGGTGGCCTTTGGGGCTCTAAGGACATGCAGGGTACTTCTTACTGGCAGCTTTCGATTTGGAGAAATCCAGCAAAGATTGCAAATTTCTTGCTGGGAACCCCCTATTGGCCAGGGTGAGAGGCAAGAAATGGAGGCCATTTTCCTTGGGGAAAATGAAGTCATTGGCCCGGGGTCTGGGTATCAGATGAAAGGTGGCATCTGGGGCTCTAAGGACTTGCAGGGTCTTAGTTGCTGCCAGCTTTAGGTTTGGAGAAATCCAGCAGAATTTTCAAATTTCCTGCTTGGCACCCTACTTTCTGCCAGGGCAAGTTGCAGCACAGGGATACTATTTCTATGGGAAAAAGAAGTAATTTCCCCATCATGTGGGTATCAGCAGAGAGGTGAAATTTGGGGCTCTAAGGAGCTGCAGGCTCCTCGTTGCCAGCAGGTTTAGTTTTGGAGAAAATCAGCCAAGTTTGCAAATTTCAGACAGGGAATGAAGCAGATGGCCGGGGCGAGTGGCCCCAAACTGACCCCATTTTCCATGGGGAAAAGAAGTCATGTCCCCAGGGTCTGGGTAGAAGATGAAAGGTGGCATCTGGGGCTCTAAGGACTTGCAGGGTCCTAGTTGCTGCCAGCATTGGGTTTGGAGAAATCCAGCAAAGATTGCATCACTCTAGCTTGGCTCCCCACTTTCTGCCATGGTGAGTGGCTGCAAACACAGGCCATTTCCCATGGGAAAAAGAAGTCCTTTCCCCACGGTCTGCAAATCAAATGCAAGGTGGCCTTTGGGGCTCTAAGGACTTGCAGGGTACTTCTTACTGGCAGCTTTCGATTTGGAGAAATCCAGCAAAGATTGCAAATTTCTTGCTGGGAACCCCCTATTGGCCAGGGTGAGAGGCAAGAAATGGAGGCCATTTTCCTTGGGGAAAATGAAGTCATTGGCCCAGGGTCTGGGTATCAGATGAAAGGTGGCCTTTGGGGCTCTAAGGACTTGCAGGGTCCTAGTTGCTGCCAGCTTTAGGTTTGGAGAAATCCAGCAGAATTTTCAAATTTCCTGCTTGGCACCCTACTTTCTGCCAGGGCAAGTTGCAGCAAAGGGATACTATTTCTATGGGAAAAAGAAGTAATTTCCCCATCATGTGGGTATCAGCAGAGAGGTGAAATTTGGGGCTCTAAGGAGCTGCAGGCTCCTCGTTGCCAGCAGGTTTAGTTTTGGAGAAAATCAGCCAAGTTTGCAAATTTCAGACAGGGAATGAAGCAGATGGCCGGGGCGAGTGGCCCCAAACTGACCCCATTTTCCATGGGGAAAAGAAGTCATGTCCCCAGGGTCTGGGTATAAGATGAAAGGTGGCATCTGGGGCTCTAAGGACTTGCAGGGTCCTAGTTGCTGCCAGCATTGGGTTTGGAGAAATCCAGCAAAGATTGCATCACTCTAGCTTGGCTCCCCACTTTCTGCCATGGTGAGTGGCTGTAAACGGAGGCCATTTCCCATGGGAAAAAGAAGTCCTTTCCCCACGGTCTGCAAATGAAATGCAAGGTGGCCTTTGGGGCTCTAAGGACTTGCAGGGTACTTCTTACTGGCAGCTTTAGATTTGGAGCAATCCAGCAAAGATTGCAAATTTCTTGCTGGGCACCACCCTACTGGCCAGGGCGAGAGGCCAGAAATGGAGGCCATTTTCCTTGGGGAAAATGAAGTCATTGGCCCAGGGTCTGGGTATCAGATGAAAGGTGGCCTTTGGGGCTCTAAGGACTTGCAGGGTCCTAGTTGCTGCCAGCTTTAGGTTTGGAGAAATCCAGCAGAATTTTCAAATTTCCTGCTTGGCACCCTACTTTCTGCCAGGGCAAGTTGCAGCAAAGGGATACTATTTCTATGGGAAAAAGAAGTAATTTCCCCATCATGTGGGTATCAGCAGAGAGGTGAAATTTGGGGCTCTAAGGAGCTGCAGGCTCCTCGTTGCCAGCAGGTTTAGTTTTGGAGAAAATCAGCCAAGTTTGCAAATTTCAGACAGGGAATGAAGCAGATGGCCGGGGCGAGTGGCCCCAAACTGACCCCATTTTCCATGGGGAAAAGAAGTCATGTCCCCAGGGTCTGGGTAGAAGATGAAAGGTGGCATCTGGGGCTCTAAGGACTTGCAGGGTCCTAGTTGCTGCCAGCATTGGGTTTGGAGAAATCCAGCAAAGATTGCATCACTCTAGCTTGGCTCCCCACTTTCTGCCATGGTGAGTGGCTGTAAACGGAGGCCATTTCCCATGGGAAAAAGAAGTCCTTTCCCCACGGTCTGCAAATGAAATGCAAGGTGGCCTTTGGGGCTCTAAGGACTTGCAGGGTACTTCTTACTGGCAGCTTTAGATTTGGAGCAATCCAGCAAAGATTGCAAATTTCTTGCTGGGCACCACCCTACTGGCCAGGGCGAGAGGCCAGAAATGGAGGCCATTTTCCTTGGGGAAAATGAAGTCATTGGCCCAGGCTCTGGGTATCAGATGAAAGGTGGCATCTGGGGCTCTAAGGACTTGCAGGGTCCTAGTTGCTGGCAGCTTTATGTTTGGAAGAATCCAGCACAGTTTGCAAATTTCTCGCTTGGCACAGCCTGCCTGCCAGGCCAATTGGCCAGAAATGAAGGGCATTTTCCATGGGAAAAATGTCCTTAACCCAGGGTCTCAGTAATATGTTCAAGGTGGCCTTTCAGGCTCTAAGGACTTTCAGGCTCCTGGTTGCTGCCAACTTTAGGTTTGGAAGAATCCAGCAAAGATTGTATCACTCTAGCTTGGCTCCCCACTTTCTGCCATGGTGAGTGGCTGCAAACACAGGCCATTTCCCATGGGAAAAAGAAGTCCTTTCCCCACGGTCTGCAAATCAAATGCAAGGTGGCCTTTGGGGCTCTAAGGACTTGCAGGGTCCTAGTTGCTGCCAGCTTTAGGTTTGGAGAAATCCAGCAAAGATTGCAAATTTCTTGCTGGGCACCACCCTATTGGCCAGGGCGAGAGGCCAGAAATGGAGGCCATTTTCCATGGGGAAAATGAAGTCATTGGCCCAGGGTCTGGGTATCAGATGAAAGGTGGCATCTGGGGCTCTAAGGACTTGCAGGGTCTTAGTTGCTGCCAGCTTTAGGTTTGGAGAAATCCAGCAGAATTTTCAAATTTCCTGCTTGGCACCCTACTTTCTGCCAGGGCAAGTTGCAGCACAGGGATACTATTTCTATGGGAAAAAGAAGTAATTTCCCCATCATGTGGGTATCAGCAGAGAGGTGAAATTTGGGGCTCTAAGGAGCTGCAGGCTCCTCGCTGCCAGCAGGTTTAGTTTTGGAGAAAATCAGCCAAGTTTGCAAATTTCAGACAGGGAATGAAGCAGATGGCCGGGGCGAGTGGCCCCAAACTGACCCCATTTTCCATGGGGAAAAGAAGTCATGTCCCCAGGGTCTGGGTATAAGATGAAAGGTGGCATCTGGGGCTCTAAGGACTTGCAGGGTCCTAGTTGCTGCCAGCATTGGGTTTGGAGAAATCCAGCAAAGATTGCATCACTCTAGCTTGGCTCCCCACTTTCTGCCATAGTTAGTGGCTGCAAACACAGGCCATTTCCCATGGGAAAAAGAAGTCCTTTCCCCACGGTCTGCAAATCAAATGCAAGGTGGCCTTTGGGGCTCTAAGGACTTGCAGGGTACTTCTTACTGGCAGCTTTCGATTTGGAGAAATCCAGCAAAGATTGCAAATTTCTTGCTGGGAACCCCCTATTGGCCAGGGTGAGAGGCAAGAAATGGAGGCCATTTTCCTTGGGGAAAATGAAGTCATTGGCCCAGGGTCTGGGTATCAGATGAAAGGTGGCCTTTGGGGCTCTAAGGACTTGCAGGGTCCTAGTTGCTGCCAGCTTTAGGTTTGGAGAAATCCAGCAGAATTTTCAAATTTCCTGCTTGGCACCCTACTTTCTGCCAGGGCAAGTTGCAGCAAAGGGATACTATTTCTATGGGAAAAAGAAGTAATTTCCCCATCATGTGGGTATCAGCAGAGAGGTGAAATTTGGGGCTCTAAGGAGCTGCAGGCTCCTCGTTGCCAGCAGGTTTAGTTTTGGAGAAAATCAGCCAAGTTTGCAAATTTCAGACAGGGAATGAAGCAGATGGCCGGGGCGAGTGGCCCCAAACTGACCCCATTTTCCATGGGGAAAAGAAGTCATGTCCCCAGGGTCTGGGTATAAGATGAAAGGTGGCATCTGGGGCTCTAAGGACTTGCAGGGTCCTAGTTGCTGCCAGCATTGGGTTTGGAGAAATCCAGCAAAGATTGCATCACTCTAGCTTGGCTCCCCAATTTCTGCCATGGTGAGTGGCTGCAAACACAGGCCATTTCCCATGGGAAAAAGAAGTCCTTTCCCCACGGTCTGCAAATCAAATGCAAGGTGGCCTTTGGGGCTCTAAGGACTTGCAGGGTACTTCTTACTGGCAGCTTTCGATTTGGAGCAATCCAGCAAAGATTGCAAATTTCTTGCTGGGCACCACCCTACTGGCCAGGGCGAGAGGCCAGAAATGGAGGCCATTTTCCTTGGGGAAAATGAAGTCATTGGCCCAGGCTCTGGGTATCAGATGAAAGGTGGCATCTGGGGCTCTAAGGACTTGCAGGGTCCTAGTTGCTGGCAGCTTTATGTTTGGAAGAATCCAGCACAGTTTGCAAATTTCTCGCTAGGCACAGCCTGCCTGCCAGGCCAAGTGGCCACAAATGAAGGGCATTTTCCATGGGAAAAATGTCCTTAACCCAGGGTCTCAGTAATATGTTCAAGGTTGCCTTTCAGGCTCTAAGGACTTTCAGGCTCCTGGTTGCTGCCAACTTTAGGTTTGGAAGAATCCAGCAAAGATTGTATCACTCTAGCTTGGCTCCCCACTTTCTGCCATGGTGAGTGGCTGCAAACACAGGCCATTTCCCATGGGAAAAAGAAGTCCTTTCCCCACGGTCTGCAAATCAAATGCAAGGTGGCCTTTGGGGCTCTAAGGACTTGCAGGGTACTTCTTATTGGCAGCTTTCGATTTGGAGAAATCTAGCAAAGATTGCAAATTTCTTGCTGGGCACCCCCCTATTGGCCAGGGCGAGAGGCCAGAAATGGAGGCCATTTTCCATGAGGAAAATGAAGTCATTGGCCCAGGGTCTGGGTATCAGATGAAAGGTGGCATCTGGGGCTCTAAGGACTTGCAGGGTCCTAGTTGCTGGCAGCTTTATGTTTGGAAGAATCCAGCACAGTTTGCAAATTTCTCGCTAGGCACAGCCTGCCTGCCAGGCCAAGTGGCCAGAAATGAAGGGCATTTTCCATGGGAAAAATGTCCTTAACCCAGGGTCTCAGTAATATGTTCAAGGTGGCCTTTCAGGCTCTAAGGACTTTCAGGGTCCTAGTTGCTGGCAACTTTAGGTTTGGAAGAATCCAGCAAAGATTGTATCACTCTAGCTTGGCTCCCCACTTTCTGCCATGGTGAGTGGCTGCAAACACAGGCCATTTCCCATGGGAAAAAGAAGTCCTTTCCCCACGGTCTGCAAATCAAATGCAAGGTGGCCTTTGGGGCTCTAAGGACATGCAGGGTACTTCTTACTGGCAGCTTTCGATTTGGAGAAATCCAGCAAAGATTGCAAATTTCTTGCTGGGCACCACCCTATTGGCCAGGGCGAGAGGCAAGAAATGGAGGCCATTTTCCATGGGGAAAATGAAGTCATTGGCCCAGGGTCTGGGTATCAGATGAAAGGTGGCATCTGGGGCTCTAAGGACTTGCAGGGTCTTAGTTGCTGCCAGCTTTAGGTTTGGAGAAATCCAGCAGAATTTTCAAATTTCCTGCTTGGCACCCTACTTTCTGCCAGGGCAAGTTGCAGCACAGGGATACTATTTCTATGGGAAAAAGAAGTAATTTCCCCATCATGTGGGTATCAGCAGAGAGGTGAAATTTGGGGCTCTAAGGAGCTGCAGGCTCCTCGCTCCCAGCAGGTTTAGTTTTGGAGAAAATCAGCCAAGTTTGCAAATTTCAGACAGGGAATGAAGCAGATGGCCGGGGCGAGTGGCCCCAAACTGACCCCATTTTCCATGGGGAAAAGAAGTCATGTCCCCAGGGTCTGGGTATAAGATGAAAGGTGGCATCTGGGGCTCTAAGGACTTGCAGGGTCCTAGTTGCTGCCAGCATTGGGTTTGGAGAAATCCAGCAAAGATTGCATCACTCTAGCTTGGCTCCCCACTTTCTGCCATAGTTAGTGGCTGCAAACACAGGCCATGTCCCATGGGAAAAAGAAGTCCTTTCCCCACGGTCTGCAAATCAAATGCAAGGTGGCCTTTGGGGCTCTAAGGACTTGCAGGGTACTTCTTACTGGCAGCTTTCGATTTGGAGAAATCCAGCAAAGATTGCAAATTTCTTGCTTGGAACCCCCTATTGGCCAGGGTGAGAGGCAAGAAATGGAGGCCATTTTCCTTGGGGAAAATGAAGTCATTGGCCCAGGGTCTGGGTATCAGATGAAAGGTGGCATCTGGGGCTCTAAGGACTTGCAGGGTCCTAGTTGCTGCCAGCTTTAGGTTTGGAGAAATCCAGCAGAATTTTCAAATTTCCTGCTTGGCACCCTACTTTCTGCCAGGGCAAGTTGCAGCAAAGGGATACTATTTCTATGGGAAAAAGAAGTAATTTCCCCATCATGTGGGTATCAGCAGAGAGGTGAAATTTGGGGCTCTAAGGAGCTGCAGGCTCCTCGTTGCCAGCAGGTTTAGTTTTGGAGAAAATCAGCCAAGTTTGCAAATTTCAGACAGGGAATGAAGCAGATGGCCGGGGCGAGTGGCCCCAAACTGACCCCATTTTCCATGGGGAAAAGAAGTCATGTCCCCAGGGTCTGGGTATAAGATGAAAGGTGGCATCTGGGGCTCTAAGGACTTGCAGGGTCCTAGTTGCTGCCAGCATTGGGTTTGGAGAAATCCAGCAAAGATTGCATCACTCTAGCTTGGCTCCCCAATTTCTGCCATGGTGAGTGGCTGCAAACACAGGCCATTTCCCATGGGAAAAAGAAGTCCTTTCCCCACGGTCTGCAAATGAAATGCAAGGTGGCCTTTGGGGCTCTAAGGACTTGCAGGGTACTTCTTACTGGCAGCTTTAGATTTGGAGCAATCCAGCAAAGATTGCAAATTTCTTGCTGGGCACCACCCTACTGGCCAGGGCGAGAGGCCACAAATGGAGGCCATTTTCCTTGGGGAAAATGAAGTCATTGGCCCAGGCTCTGGGTATCAGATGAAAGGTGGCATCTGGGGCTCTAAGGACTTGCAGGGTCCTAGTTGCTGGCAGCTTTATGTTTGGAAGAATCCAGCACAGTTTGCAAATTTCTCGCAAGGCACAGCCTGCCTGCCAGGCCAAGTGGCCAGAAATGAAGGGCATTTTCCATGGGAAAAATGTCCTTAACCCAGGGTCTCAGTAATATGTTCAAGGTGGCCTTTCAGGCTCTAAGGACTTTCAGGCTCCTGGTTGCTGCCAACTTTAGGTTTGGAAGAATCCAGCAAAGATTGTATCACTCTAGCTTGGCTCCCCACTTTCTGCCATGGTGAGTGGCTGCAAACACAGGCCATTTCCCATGGGAAAAAGAAGTCCTTTCCCCACGGTCTGCAAATCAAATGCAAGGTGGCCTTTGGGGCTCTAAGGACTTGCAGGGTACTTCTTACTGGCAGCTTTCGATTTGGAGCAATCCAGCAAAGATTGCAAATTTCTTGCTGGGAACCCCCTATTGGCCAGGGTGAGAGGCAAGAAATGGAGGCCATTTTCCTTGGGGAAAATGAAGTCATTGGCCCAGGCTCTGGGTATCAGATGAAAGGTGGCATCTGGGGCTCTAAGGACTTGCAGGGTCCTAGTTGCTGCCAGCTTTAGGTTTGGAGAAATCCAGCAGAATTTTCAAATTTCCTGCTTGGCACCCTACTTTCTGCCAGGGCAAGTTGCAGCAAAGGGATACTATTTCTATGGGAAAAAGAAGTAATTTCCCCATCATGTGGGTATCAGCAGAGAGGTGAAATTTGGGGCTCTAAGGAGCTGCAGGCTCCTCGTTGCCAGCAGGTTTAGTTTTGGAGAAAATCAGCCAAGTTTGCAAATTTCAGACAGGGAATGAAGCAGATGGCCGGGGCGAGTGGCCCCAAACTGACCCCATTTTCCATGGGGAAAAGAAGTCATGTCCCCAGGGTCTGGGTATAAGATGAAAGGTGGCATCTGGGGCTCTAAGGACTTGCAGGGTCCTAGTTGCTGCCAGCATTGGGTTTGGAGAAATCCAGCAAAGATTGCATCACTCTAGCTTGGCTCCCCAATTTCTGCCATGGTGAGTGGCTGCAAACACAGGCCATTTCCCATGGGAAAAAGAAGTCCTTTCCCCACGGTCTGCAAATCAAATGCAAGGTGGCCTTTGGGGCTCTAAGGACTTGCAGGGTACTTCTTACTGGCAGCTTTCGATTTGGAGCAATCCAGCAAAGATTGCAAATTTCTTGCTGGGCACCACCCTACTGGCCAGGGCGAGAGGCCAGAAATGGAGGCCATTTTCCTTGGGGAAAATGAAGTCATTGGCCCAGGCTCTGGGTATCAGATGAAAGGTGGCATCTGGGGCTCTAAGGACTTGCAGGGTCCTAGTTGCTGGCAGCTTTATGTTTGGAAGAATCCAGCACAGTTTGCAAATTTCTCGCTAGGCACAGCCTGCCTGCCAGGCCAAGTGGCCACAAATGAAGGGCATTTTCCATGGGAAAAATGTCCTTAACCCAGGGTCTCAGTAATATGTTCAAGGTTGCCTTTCAGGCTCTAAGGACTTTCAGGCTCCTGGTTGCTGCCAACTTTAGGTTTGGAAGAATCCAGCAAAGATTGTATCACTCTAGCTTGGCTCCCCACTTTCTGCCATGGTGAGTGGCTGCAAACACAGGCCATTTCCCATGGGAAAAAGAAGTCCTTTCCCCACGGTCTGCAAATCAAATGCAAGGTGGCCTTTGGGGCTCTAAGGACTTGCAGGGTACTTCTTATTGGCAGCTTTCGATTTGGAGAAATCTAGCAAAGATTGCAAATTTCTTGCTGGGCACCCCCCTATTGGCCAGGGCGAGAGGCCAGAAATGGAGGCCATTTTCCATGAGGAAAATGAAGTCATTGGCCCAGGGTCTGGGTATCAGATGAAAGGTGGCATCTGGGGCTCTAAGGACTTGCAGGGTCCTAGTTGCTGGCAGCTTTATGTTTGGAAGAATCCAGCACAGTTTGCAAATTTCTCGCTAGGCACAGCCTGCCTGCCAGGCCAAGTGGCCAGAAATGAAGGGCATTTTCCATGGGAAAAATGTCCTTAACCCAGGGTCTCAGTAATATGTTCAAGGTGGCCTTTCAGGCTCTAAGGACTTTCAGGGTCCTAGTTGCTGGCAACTTTAGGTTTGGAAGAATCCAGCAAAGATTGTATCACTCTAGCTTGGCTCCCCACTTTCTGCCATGGTGAGTGGCTGCAAACACAGGCCATTTCCCATGGGAAAAAGAAGTCCTTTCCCCACGGTCTGCAAATCAAATGCAAGGTGGCCTTTGGGGCTCTAAGGACATGCAGGGTACTTCTTACTGGCAGCTTTCGATTTGGAGAAATCCAGCAAAGATTGCAAATTTCTTGCTGGGCACCACCCTATTGGCCAGGGCGAGAGGCAAGAAATGGAGGCCATTTTCCATGGGGAAAATGAAGTCATTGGCCCAGGGTCTGGGTATCAGATGAAAGGTGGCATCTGGGGCTCTAAGGACTTGCAGGGTCTTAGTTGCTGCCAGCTTTAGGTTTGGAGAAATCCAGCAGAATTTTCAAATTTCCTGCTTGGCACCCTACTTTCTGCCAGGGCAAGTTGCAGCACAGGGATACTATTTCTATGGGAAAAAGAAGTAATTTCCCCATCATGTGGGTATCAGCAGAGAGGTGAAATTTGGGGCTCTAAGGAGCTGCAGGCTCCTCGCTCCCAGCAGGTTTAGTTTTGGAGAAAATCAGCCAAGTTTGCAAATTTCAGACAGGGAATGAAGCAGATGGCCGGGGCGAGTGGCCCCAAACTGACCCCATTTTCCATGGGGAAAAGTAGTCATGTCCCCAGGGTCTGGGTATAAGATGAAAGGTGGCATCTGGGGCTCTAAGGACTTGCAGGGTCCTAGTTGCTGCCAGCATTGGGTTTGGAGAAATCCAGCAAAGATTGCATCACTCTAGCTTGGCTCCCCACTTTCTGCCATAGTTAGTGGCTGCAAACACAGGCCATGTCCCATGGGAAAAAGAAGTCCTTTCCCCACGGTCTGCAAATCAAATGCAAGGTGGCCTTTGGGGCTCTAAGGACTTGCAGGGTACTTCTTACTGGCAGCTTTCGATTTGGAGAAATCCAGCAAAGATTGCAAATTTCTTGCTGGGAACCCCCTATTGGCCAGGGTGAGAGGCAAGAAATGGAGGCCATTTTCCTTGGGGAAAATGAAGTCATTGGCCCAGGCTCTGGGTATCAGATGAAAGGTGGCATCTGGGGCTCTAAGGACTTGCAGGGTCTTAGTTGCTGCCAGCTTTAGGTTTGGAGAAATCCAGCAGAATTTTCAAATTTCCTGCTTGGCACCCTACTTTCTGCCAGGGCAAGTTGCAGCAAAGGGATTCTATTTCTATTGGAGAAAGAAGTAATTTCCCCATCATGTGGGTATCAGCAGAGAGGTGAAATTTGGGGCTCTAAGGAGCTGCAGGCTCCTCGTTGCCAGCAGGTTTAGTTTTGGAGAAAATCAGCCAAGTTTGCAAATTTCAGACAGGGAATGAAGCAGATGGCCGGGGCGAGTGGCCCCAAACTGACCCCATTTTCCATGGGGAAAAGAAGTCATGTCCCCAGGGTCTGGGTATAAGATGAAAGGTGGCATCTGGGGCTCTAAGGACTTGCAGGGTCCTAGTTGCTGCCAGCATTGGGTTTGGAGAAATCCAGCAAAGATTGCATCACTCTAGCTTGGCTCCCCAATTTCTGCCATGGTGAGTGGCTGCAAACACAGGCCATTTCCCATGGGAAAAAGAAGTCCTTTCCCCACGGTCTGCAAATGAAATGCAAGGTGGCCTTTGGGGCTCTAAGGACTTGCAGGGTACTTCTTACTGGCAGCTTTAGATTTGGAGCAATCCAGCAAAGATTGCAAATTTCTTGCTGGGCACCACCCTACTGGCCAGGGCGAGAGGCCACAAATGGAGGCCATTTTCCTTGGGGAAAATGAAGTCATTGGCCCAGGCTCTGGGTATCAGATGAAAGGTGGCATCTGGGGCTCTAAGGACTTGCAGGGTCCTAGTTGCTGGCAGCTTTATGTTTGGAAGAATCCAGCACAGTTTGCAAATTTCTCGCAAGGCACAGCCTGCCTGCCAGGCCAAGTGGCCAGAAATGAAGGGCATTTTCCATGGGAAAAATGTCCTTAACCCAGGGTCTCAGTAATATGTTCAAGGTGGCCTTTCAGGCTCTAAGGACTTTCAGGCTCCTGGTTGCTGCCAACTTTAGGTTTGGAAGAATCCAGCAAAGATTGTATCACTCTAGCTTGGCTCCCCACTTTCTGCCATGGTGAGTGGCTGCAAACACAGGCCATTTCCCATGGGAAAAAGAAGTCCTTTCCCCACGGTCTGCAAATCAAATGCAAGGTGGCCTTTGGGGCTCTAAGGACTTGCAGGGTACTTCTTACTGGCAGCTTTCGATTTGGAGAAATCCAGCAAAGATTGCAAATTTCTTGCTGGGAACCCCCTATTGGCCAGGGTGAGAGGCAAGAAATGGAGGCCATTTTCCTTGGGGAAAATGAAGTCATTGGCCCAGGGTCTGGGTATCAGATGAAAGGTGGCCTTTGGGGCTCTAAGGACTTGCAGGGTCCTAGTTGCTGCCAGCTTTAGGTTTGGAGAAATCCAGCAGAATTTTCAAATTTCCTGCTTGGCACCCTACTTTCTGCCAGGGCAAGTTGCAGCAAAGGGATACTATTTCTATGGGAAAAAGAAGTAATTTCCCCATCATGTGGGTATCAGCAGAGAGGTGAAATTTGGGGCTCTAAGGAGCTGCAGGCTCCTCGTTGCCAGCAGGTTTAGTTTTGGAGAAAATCAGCCAAGTTTGCAAATTTCAGACAGGGAATGAAGCAGATGGCCGGGGCGAGTGGCCCCAAACTGACCCCATTTTCCATGGGGAAAAGAAGTCATGTCCCCAGGGTCTGGGTATAAGATGAAAGGTGGCATCTGGGGCTCTAAGGACTTGCAGGGTCCTAGTTGCTGCCAGCATTGGGTTTGGAGAAATCCAGCAAAGATTGCATCACTCTAGCTTGGCTCCCCAATTTCTGCCATGGTGAGTGGCTGCAAACACAGGCCATTTCCCATGGGAAAAAGAAGTCCTTTCCCCACGGTCTGCAAATCAAATGCAAGGTGGCCTTTGGGGCTCTAAGGACTTGCAGGGTACTTCTTACTGGCAGCTTTCGATTTGGAGCAATCCAGCAAAGATTGCAAATTTCTTGCTGGGCACCACCCTACTGGCCAGGGCGAGAGGCCAGAAATGGAGGCCATTTTCCTTGGGGAAAATGAAGTCATTGGCCCAGGCTCTGGGTATCAGATGAAAGGTGGCATCTGGGGCTCTAAGGACTTGCAGGGTCCTAGTTGCTGGCAGCTTTATGTTTGGAAGAATCCAGCACAGTTTGCAAATTTCTCGCTAGGCACAGCCTGCCTGCCAGGCCAAGTGGCCACAAATGAAGGGCATTTTCCATGGGAAAAATGTCCTTAACCCAGGGTCTCAGTAATATGTTCAAGGTGGCCTTTCAGGCTCTAAGGACTTTCAGGC
Source organism: Agelaius phoeniceus (assembly GCF_051311805.1). NCBI lineage: Eukaryota > Metazoa > Chordata > Aves > Passeriformes > Icteridae > Agelaius > Agelaius phoeniceus. Next base: position 6,747,541 of record NC_135293.1, read on the forward strand.
TCCTGGTTGCTGCCAACTTTAGGTTTGGAAGAATCCAGCAAAGATTGTATCACTCTAGCTTGGCTCCCCACTTTCTGCCATGGTGAGTGGCTGCAAACACAGGCCATTTCCCATGGGAAAAAGAAGTCCTTTCCCCACGGTCTGCAAATCAAATGCAAGGTGGCCTTTGGGGCTCTAAGGACTTGCAGGGTACTTCTTATTGGCAGCTTTCGATTTGGAGAAATCTAGCAAAGATTGCAAATTTCTTGCTGGGCACCCCCCTATTGGCCAGGGCGAGAGGCCAGAAATGGAGGCCATTTTCCATGAGGAAAATGAAGTCATTGGCCCAGGGTCTGGGTATCAGATGAAAGGTGGCATCTGGGGCTCTAAGGACTTGCAGGGTCCTAGTTGCTGGCAGCTTTATGTTTGGAAGAATCCAGCACAGTTTGCAAATTTCTCGCTAGGCACAGCCTGCCTGCCAGGCCAAGTGGCCAGAAATGAAGGGCATTTTCCATGGGAAAAATGTCCTTAACCCAGGGTCTCAGTAATATGTTCAAGGTGGCCTTTCAGGCTCTAAGGACTTTCAGGGTCCTAGTTGCTGGCAACTTTAGGTTTGGAAGAATCCAGCAAAGATTGTATCACTCTAGCTTGGCTCCCCACTTTCTGCCATGGTGAGTGGCTGCAAACACAGGCCATTTCCCATGGGAAAAAGAAGTCCTTTCCCCACGGTCTGCAAATCAAATGCAAGGTGGCCTTTGGGGCTCTAAGGACATGCAGGGTACTTCTTACTGGCAGCTTTCGATTTGGAGAAATCCAGCAAAGATTGCAAATTTCTTGCTGGGCACCACCCTATTGGCCAGGGCGAGAGGCAAGAAATGGAGGCCATTTTCCATGGGGAAAATGAAGTCATTGGCCCAGGGTCTGGGTATCAGATGAAAGGTGGCATCTGGGGCTCTAAGGACTTGCAGGGTCTTAGTTGCTGCCAGCTTTAGGTTTGGAGAAATCCAGCAGAATTTTCAAATTTCCTGCTTGGCACCCTACTTTCTGCCAGGGCAAGTTGCAGCACAGGGATACTATTTCTATGGGAAAAAGAAGTAATTTCCCCATCATGTGGGTATCAGCAGAGAGGTGAAATTTGGGGCTCTAAGGAGCTGCAGGCTCCTCGCTCCCAGCAGGTTTAGTTTTGGAGAAAATCAGCCAAGTTTGCAAATTTCAGACAGGGAATGAAGCAGATGGCCGGGGCGAGTGGCCCCAAACTGACCCCATTTTCCATGGGGAAAAGAAGTCATGTCCCCAGGGTCTGGGTATAAGATGAAAGGTGGCATCTGGGGCTCTAAGGACTTGCAGGGTCCTAGTTGCTGCCAGCATTGGGTTTGGAGAAATCCAGCAAAGATTGCATCACTCTAGCTTGGCTCCCCACTTTCTGCCATAGTTAGTGGCTGCAAACACAGGCCATGTCCCATGGGAAAAAGAAGTCCTTTCCCCACGGTCTGCAAATCAAATGCAAGGTGGCCTTTGGGGCTCTAAGGACTTGCAGGGTACTTCTTACTGGCAGCTTTCGATTTGGAGAAATCCAGCAAAGATTGCAAATTTCTTGCTTGGAACCCCCTATTGGCCAGGGTGAGAGGCAAGAAATGGAGGCCATTTTCCTTGGGGAAAATGAAGTCATTGGCCCAGGGTCTGGGTATCAGATGAAAGGTGGCATCTGGGGCTCTAAGGACTTGCAGGGTCCTAGTTGCTGCCAGCTTTAGGTTTGGAGAAATCCAGCAGAATTTTCAAATTTCCTGCTTGGCACCCTACTTTCTGCCAGGGCAAGTTGCAGCAAAGGGATACTATTTCTATGGGAAAAAGAAGTAATTTCCCCATCATGTGGGTATCAGCAGAGAGGTGAAATTTGGGGCTCTAAGGAGCTGCAGGCTCCTCGTTGCCAGCAGGTTTAGTTTTGGAGAAAATCAGCCAAGTTTGCAAATTTCAGACAGGGAATGAAGCAGATGGCCGGGGCGAGTGGCCCCAAACTGACCCCATTTTCCATGGGGAAAAGAAGTCATGTCCCCAGGGTCTGGGTATAAGATGAAAGGTGGCATCTGGGGCTCTAAGGACTTGCAGGGTCCTAGTTGCTGCCAGCATTGGGTTTGGAGAAATCCAGCAAAGATTGCATCACTCTAGCTTGGCTCCCCAATTTCTGCCATGGTGAGTGGCTGCAAACACAGGCCATTTCCCATGGGAAAAAGAAGTCCTTTCCCCACGGTCTGCAAATGAAATGCAAGGTGGCCTTTGGGGCTCTAAGGACTTGCAGGGTACTTCTTACTGGCAGCTTTAGATTTGGAGCAATCCAGCAAAGATTGCAAATTTCTTGCTGGGCACCACCCTACTGGCCAGGGCGAGAGGCCACAAATGGAGGCCATTTTCCTTGGGGAAAATGAAGTCATTGGCCCAGGCTCTGGGTATCAGATGAAAGGTGGCATCTGGGGCTCTAAGGACTTGCAGGGTCCTAGTTGCTGGCAGCTTTATGTTTGGAAGAATCCAGCACAGTTTGCAAATTTCTCGCAAGGCACAGCCTGCCTGCCAGGCCAAGTGGCCAGAAATGAAGGGCATTTTCCATGGGAAAAATGTCCTTAACCCAGGGTCTCAGTAATATGTTCAAGGTGGCCTTTCAGGCTCTAAGGACTTTCAGGCTCCTGGTTGCTGCCAACTTTAGGTTTGGAAGAATCCAGCAAAGATTGTATCACTCTAGCTTGGCTCCCCACTTTCTGCCATGGTGAGTGGCTGCAAACACAGGCCATTTCCCATGGGAAAAAGAAGTCCTTTCCCCACGGTCTGCAAATCAAATGCAAGGTGGCCTTTGGGGCTCTAAGGACTTGCAGGGTACTTCTTACTGGCAGCTTTAGATTTGGAGAAATCCAGCAAAGATTGCAAATTTCTTGCTGGGAACCCCCTATTGGCCAGGGTGAGAGGCAAGAAATGGAGGCCATTTTCCTTGGGGAAAATGAAGTCATTGGCCCAGGCTCTGGGTATCAGATGAAAGGTGGCATCTGGGGCTCTAAGGACTTGCAGGGTCCTAGTTGCTGCCAGCTTTAGGTTTGGAGAAATCCAGCAGAATTTTCAAATTTCCTGCTTGGCACCCTACTTTCTGCCAGGGCAAGTTGCAGCAAAGGGATACTATTTCTATGGGAAAAAGAAGTAATTTCCCCATCATGTGGGTATCAGCAGAGAGGTGAAATTTGGGGCTCTAAGGAGCTGCAGGCTCCTCGTTGCCAGCAGGTTTAGTTTTGGAGAAAATCAGCCAAGTTTGCAAATTTCAGACAGGGAATGAAGCAGATGGCCGGGGCGAGTGGCCCCAAACTGACCCCATTTTCCATGGGGAAAAGAAGTCATGTCCCCAGGGTCTGGGTATAAGATGAAAGGTGGCATCTGGGGCTCTAAGGACTTGCAGGGTCCTAGTTGCTGCCAGCATTGGGTTTGGAGAAATCCAGCAAAGATTGCATCACTCTAGCTTGGCTCCCCACTTTCTGCCATGGTGAGTGGCTGTAAACGGAGGCCATTTCCCATGGGAAAAAGAAGTCCTTTCCCCACGGTCTGCAAATCAAATGCAAGGTGGCCTTTGGGGCTCTAAGGACTTGCAGGGTACTTCTTACTGGCAGCTTTAGATTTGGAGCAATCCAGCAAAGATTGCAAATTTCTTGCTGGGCACCACCCTACTGGCCAGGGCGAGAGGCCAGAAATGGAGGCCATTTTCCTTGGGGAAAATGAAGTCATTGGCCCAGGCTCTGGGTATCAGATGAAAGGTGGCATCTGGGGCTCTAAGGACTTGCAGGGTCCTAGTTGCTGGCAGCTTTATGTTTGGAAGAATCCAGCACAGTTTGCAAATTTCTCGCTAGGCACAGCCTGCCTGCCAGGCCAAGTGGCCACAAATGAAGGGCATTTTCCATGGGAAAAATGTCCTTAACCCAGGGTCTCAGTAATATGTTCAAGGTGGCCTTTCAGGCTCTAATGACTTTCAGGCTCCTGGTTGCTGCCAACTTTAGGTTTGGAAGAATCCAGCAAAGATTGTATCACTCTAGCTTGGCTCCCCACTTTCTGCCATGGTGAGTGGCTGCAAACACAGGCCATTTCCCATGGGAAAAAGAAGTCCTTTCCCCACGGTCTGCAAATCAAATGCAAGGTGGCCTTTGGGGCTCTAAGGACTTGCAGGGTACTTCTTATTGGCAGCTTTCGATTTGGAGAAATCTAGCAAAGATTGCAAATTTCTTGCTGGGCACCCCCCTATTGGCCAGGGCGAGAGGCCAGAAATGGAGGCCATTTTCCATGAGGAAAATGAAGTCATTGGCCCAGGCTCTGGGTATCAGATGAAAGGTGGCATCTGGGGCTCTAAGGACTTGCAGGGTCCTAGTTGCTGGCAGCTTTATGTTTGGAAGAATCCAGCACAGTTTGCAAATTTCTCGCTAGGCACAGCCTGCCTGCCAGGCCAAGTGGCCAGAAATGAAGGGCATTTTGCATGGGAAAAATGTCCTTAACCCAGGGTCTCAGTAATATGTTCAAGGTGGCCTTTCAGGCTCTAAGGACTTTCAGGGTCCTAGTTGCTGCCAACTTTAGGTTTGGAAGAATCCAGCAAAGATTGTATCACTCTAGCTTGGCTCCCCACTTTCTGCCATGGTGAGTGGCTGCAAACACAGGCCATTTCCCATGGGAAAAAGAAGTCCTTTCCCCACGGTCTGCAAATCAAATGCAAGGTGGCCTTTGGGGCTCTAAGGACATGCAGGGTACTTCTTACTGGCAGCTTTAGATTTGGAGCAATCCAGCAAAGATTGCAAATTTCTTGCTGGGCACCACCCTATTGGCCAGGGCGAGAGGCAAGAAATGGAGGCCATTTTCCATGGGGAAAATGAAGTCATTGGCCCAGGGTCTGGGTATCAGATGAAAGGTGGCATCTGGGGCTCTAAGGACTTGCAGGGTCTTAGTTGCTGCCAGCTTTAGGTTTGGAGAAATCCAGCAGAATTTTCAAATTTCCTGCTTGGCACCCTACTTTCTGCCAGGGCAAGTTGCAGCAAAGGGATACTATTTCTATGGGAAAAAGAAGTAATTTCCCCATCATGTGGGTATCAGCAGAGAGGTGAAATTTGGGGCTCTAAGGAGCTGCAGGCTCCTCGTTGCCAGCAGGTTTAGTTTTGGAGAAAATCAGCCAAGTTTGCAAATTTCAGACAGGGAATGAAGCAGATGGCCGGGGCGAGTGGCCCCAAACTGACCCCATTTTCCATGGGGAAAAAAGTCATGTCCCCAGGGTCTGGGTATAAGATGAAAGGTGGCATCTGGGGCTCTAAGGACTTGCAGGGTCCTAGTTGCTGCCAGCATTGGGTTTGGAGAAATCCAGCAAAGATTGCATCACTCTAGCTTGGCTCCCCACTTTCTGCCATGGTGAGTGGCTGCAAACACAGGCCATTTCCCATGGGAAAAAGAAGTCCTTTCCCCACGGTCTGCAAATCAAATGCAAGGTGGCCTTTGGGGCTCTAAGGACTTGCAGGGTACTTCTTACTGGCAGCTTTCGATTTGGAGCAATCCAGCAAAGATTGCAAATTTCTTGCTGGGAACCCCCTATTGGCCAGGGTGAGAGGCAAGAAATGGAGGCCATTTTCCTTGGGGAAAATGAAGTCATTGGCCCAGGGTCTGGGTATCAGATGAAAGGTGGCCTTTGGGGCTCTAAGGACTTGCAGGGTCCTAGTTGCTGCCAGCTTTAGGTTTGGAGAAATCCAGCAGAATTTTCAAATTTCCTGCTTGGCACCCTACTTTCTGCCAGGGCAAGTTGCAGCACAGGGATACTATTTCTATGGGAAAAAGAAGTAATTTCCCCATCATGTGGGTATCAGCAGAGAGGTGAAATTTGGGGCTCTAAGGAGCTGCAGGCTCCTCGTTGCCAGCAGGTTTAGTTTTGGAGAAAATCAGCCAAGTTTGCAAATTTCAGACAGGGAATGAAGCAGATGGCCGGGGCGAGTGGCCCCAAACTGACCCCATTTTCCATGGGGAAAAGAAGTCATGTCCCCAGGGTCTGGGTAGAAGATGAAAGGTGGCATCTGGGGCTCTAAGGACTTGCAGGGTCCTAGTTGCTGCCAGCATTGGGTTTGGAGAAATCCAGCAAAGATTGCATCACTCTAGCTTGGCTCCCCACTTTCTGCCATGGTGAGTGGCTGTAAACGGAGGCCATTTCCCATGGGAAAAAGAAGTCCTTTCCCCACGGTCTGCAAATGAAATGCAAGGTGGCCTTTGGGGCTCTAAGGACTTGCAGGGTACTTCTTACTGGCAGCTTTAGATTTGGAGCAATCCAGCAAAGATTGCAAATTTCTTGCTGGGCACCACCCTACTGGCCAGGGCGAGAGGCCAGAAATGGAGGCCATTTTCCTTGGGGAAAATGAAGTCATTGGCCCAGGCTCTGGGTATCAGATGAAAGGTGGCATCTGGGGCTCTAAGGACTTGCAGGGTCCTAGTTGCTGGCAGCTTTATGTTTGGAAGAATCCAGCACAGTTTGCAAATTTCTCGCTAGGCACAGCCTGCCTGCCAGGCCAAGTGGCCACAAATGAAGGGCATTTTCCATGGGAAAAATGTCCTTAACCCAGGGTCTCAGTAATATGTTCAAGGTGGCCTTTCAGGCTCTAAGGACTTTCAGGCTCCTGGTTGCTGCCAACTTTAGGTTTGGAAGAATCCAGCAAAGATTGTATCACTCTAGCTTGGCTCCCCACTTTCTGCCATGGTGAGTGGCTGCAAACACAGGCCATTTCCCATGGGAAAAAGAAGTCCTTTCCCCACGGTCTGCAAATCAAATGAAAGGTGGCCTTTGGGGCTCTAAGGACTTGCAGGGTACTTCTTATTGGCAGCTTTAGATTTGGAGAAATCCAGCAAAGATTGCAAATTTCTTGCTGGGCACCCCCCTATTGGCCAGGGCGAGAGGCCAGAAATGGAGGCCATTTTCCATGAGGAAAATGAAGTCATTGGCCCAGGGTCTGGGTATCAGATGAAAGGTGGCATCTGGGGCTCTAAGGACTTGCAGGGTCCTAGTTGCTGGCAGCTTTATGTTTGGAAGAATCCAGCACAGTTTGCAAATTTCTCGTTAGGCACTGCCCTGCCTGCCAGGCCAAATGGCCAGAAATGAAGGGCATTTTCCATGGGAAAAATGTCCTTAACCCAGGGTCTCAGTAATATGTTCAAGGTGGCCTTTCAGGCTCTAAGGACTTTCAGGGTCCTCATTGCTGCCAACGTTAGGTTTGGAAGAATCCAGCAAAGATTGCATCACTCTAGCTTGGCTCCCCACTTTCTGCCATGGTGAGTGGCTGCAAACACAGGCCATTTCCCATGGGAAAAAGAAGTCCTTTCCCCACGGTCTGCAAATCAAATGCAAGGTGGCCTTTGGGGCTCTAAGGACATGCAGGGTACTTCTTACTGGCAGCTTTCGATTTGGAGCAATCTAGCAAAGATTGCAAATTTCTTGCTGGGCACCACCCTATTGGCCAGGGCAAGAGGCCAGAAATGGAGGCCATTTTCCATAGGGAAAATGAAGTCATTGGCCCAGGGTCTGGGTATCAGATGAAAGGCGGCATCTGGGGCTCTAAGGACTTGCAGGGTCCAAGTTGCTGCCAGCATTAGATTTGGAGAAATCCAGCAAAGATTGCATCACTCTAGCTTGGCTCCCCACTTTCTGCCATGGTGAGTGGGTGCAAACACAGGCCATTTCCCATGGGAAAAAGAAGTCCTTTCCCCACGGTCTGCAAATGAAATGCAAGGTGGCCTTTGGGGCTCTAAGGACTTGCAGGGTACTTCTTACTGGCAGCTTTCGATTTGGAGAAATCCAGCAAAGATTGCAAATTTCTTGCTGGGCACCACCCTATTGGCCAGGGCGAGAGGCCAGATATGGAGGCCATTTTCCATGGGGAAAATGAAGTCATTGGCCCAGGGTCTGGGTATCAGATGAAAGGTGGCCTTTGGGGCTCTAAGGACTTGCAGGGTCCTAGTTGCTGCCAGCTTTAGGTTTGGAGAAATCCAGCAGAATTTTCAAATTTCCTGCTTGGCACCCTACTTTCTGCCCGGGCAAGTTGCAGCACAGGGATACTATTTCTATGGGAAGAAGAAGTAATTTCCCCATCATGTGGGTATCAGCAGAGAGGTGAAATTTGGTGCTCTAAGGAGCTGCAGGCTCCTCGTTGCCAGCAGGTTTAGTTTTGGAGAAAATCAGCCAAGTTTGCAAATTTCAGACAGGGAATGAAGCAGATGGCCGGGGAGAGTGGCCCCAAACTGACCCCATTTTCCATGGGGAAAAGAAGTCATGTCCCCAGGGTCTAGGTAGAAGATTGAAGGTGCCATCTGGGGCTCTAAGGACTTGCAGGGTCCTAGTTGCTGGCAGCTTTATGTTTGGAAGAATCCAGCACAGTTTGCAAATTTCTCGCTAGGCACAGCCTGCCTGCCAGGCCAAGTGGCCACAAATGAAGGGCATTTTCCATGGGAAAAATGTCCTTAACCCAGGGTCTCAGTAATATGTTCAAGGTGGCCTTTCAGGCTCTAAGGACTTTCAGGGTCCTAGTTGCTGCCAACTTTAGGTTTGGAAGAATCCAGCAAAGATTGTATCACTCTAGCTTGGCTCCCCACTTTCTGCCATGGTGAGTGGCTGCAAACACAGGCCATTTCCCATGGGAAAAAGAAGTCCTTTCCCCACGGTCTGCAAATCAAATGCAAGGTGGCCTTTGGGGCTCTAAGGACATGCAGGGTACTTCTTACTGGCATCTTTCGATTTGGAGAAATCCAGCAAAGATTGCAAATTTCTTGCTGGGCACCACCCTATTAGCCAGGGCGAGAGGCAAGAAATGGAGGCCATTTTCCATGGGGAAAATGAAGTCATTGGCCCAGGCTCTGGGTATCAGATGAAAGGTGGCATCTGGGGTTCTAAGGACTTGCAGGGTCTTAGTTGCTGCCAGCTTTAGGTTTGGAGAAATCCAGCAGAATTTTCAAATTTCCTGCTTGGCACCCTACTTTCTGCCAGGGCAAGTTGCAGCACAGGGATACTATTTCTATGGGAAAAAGAAGTAATTTCCCCATCATGTGGGTATCAGCAGAGAGGTGAAATTTGGGGCTCTAAGGAGCTGCAGGCTCCTCGCTCCCAGCAGGTTTAGTTTTGGAGAAAATCAGCCAAGTTTGCAAATTTCAGACAGGGAATGAAGCAGATGGCCGGGGCGAGTGGCCCCAAACTGACCCCATTTTCCATGGGGAAAAGAAGTCATGTCCCCAGGGTCTGGGTATAAGATGAAAGGTGGCATCTGGGGCTCTAAGGACTTGCAGGGTCCTAGTTGCTGCCAGCATTGGGTTTGGAGAAATCCAGCAAAGATTGCATCACTCTAGCTTGGCTCCCCACTTTCTGCCATGGTGAGTGGCTGCAAACACAGGCCATTTCCCATGGGAAAAAGAAGTCCTTTCCCCACGGTCTGCAAATCAAATGCAAGCTGGCCTTTGGGGCTCTAAGGACTTGCAGGGTACTTCTTACTGGCAGCTTTCGATTTGGAGAAATCCAGCAAAGATTGCAAATTTCTTGCTGGGCACCACCCTATTAGCCAGGGCGAGAGGCCAGAAATGGAGGCCATTTTCCTTGGGGAAAATGAAGTCATTGGCCCAGGGTCTGGGTATCAGATGAAAGGTGGCCTTTGGGGCTCTAAGGACTTGCAGGGTCCTAGTTGCTGCCAGCTTTAGGTTTGGAGAAATCCAGCAGAATTTTCAAATTTCCTGCTTGGCACCCTACTTTCTGCCAGGGCAAGTTGCAGCACAGGGATACTATTTCTATGGGAAAAAGAAGTAATTTCCCCATCATGTGGGTATCAGCAGAGAGGTGAAATTTGGGGCTCTAAGGAGCTGCAGGCTCCTCATTGCCAGCAGGTTTAGTTTTGGAGAAAATCAGCCAAGTTTGCAAATTTCAGACAGGGAATGAAGCAGATGGCCGGGGCGAGTGGCCCCAAACTGACCCCATTTTCCATGGGGAAAAGAAGTCATGTCCCCAGGGTCTGGGTATAAGATGAAAGGTGGCATCTGGGGCTCTAAGGACTTGCAGGGTCCTAGTTGCTGCCAGCATTGGGTTTGGAGAAATCCAGCAAAGATTGCATCACTCTAGCTTGGCTCCCCACTTTCTGCCATGGTGAGTGGCTGCAAACACAGGCCATTTCCCATGGGAAAAAGAAGTCCTTTCCCCACGGTCTGCAAATGAAATGCAAGGTGGCCTTTGGGGCTCTAAGGACTTGCAGGGTACTTCTTACTGGCAGCTTTCGATTTGGAGCAATCCAGCAAAGATTGCAAATTTCTTGCTGGGCACCACCCTACTGGCCAGGGCGAGAGGCCAGAAATGGAGGCCATTTTCCTTGGGGAAAATGAAGTCATTGGCCCAGGCTCTGGGTATCAGATGAAAGGTGGCATCTGGGGCTCTAAGGACTTGCAGGGTCCTAGTTGCTGGCAGCTTTATGTTTGGAAGAATCCAGCACAGTTTGCAAATTTCTCGCTAGGCACAGCCTGCCTGCCAGGCCAAGTGGCCAGAAATGAAGGGCATTTTGCATGGGAAAAATGTCCTTAACCCAGGGTCTCAGTAATATGTTCAAGGTGGCCTTTCAGGCTCTAAGGACTTTCAGGCTCCTGGTTGCTGCCAACTTTAGGTTTGGAAGAATCCAGCAAAGATTGTATCACTCTAGCTTGGCTCCCCACTTTCTGCCATGGTGAGTGGCTGCAAACACAGGCCATTTCCCATTGGAAAAAGAAGTCCTTTCCCCATGGTCTGGAAATGAAATGCAAGGTGGCCTTTGGGGCTCTAAGGACTTGCAGGGTACTTCTTATTGGCAGCTTTCGATTTGGAGCAATCTAGCAAAGATTGCAAATTTCTTGCTGGGCACCCCCCTATTGGCCAGGGCGAGAGGCAAGAAATGGAGGCCATTTTCCATGAGGAAAATGAAGTCATTGGCCCAGGCTCTGGGTATCAGATGAAAGGTGGCATCTGGGGCTCTAAGGACTTGCAGGGTCCTAGTTGCTGGCAGCTTTATGTTTGGAAGAATCCAGCACAGTTTGCAAATTTCTCGCTAGGCACAGCCTGCCTGCCAGGCCAAGTGGCCAGAAATGAAGGGCATTTTGCATGGGAAAAATGTCCTTAACCCAGGGTCTCAGTAAAATGTTCAAGGTGGCCTTTCAGGCTCTAAGGACTTTCAGGCTCCTGGTTGCTGCCAACTTTAGGTTTGGAAGAATCCAGCAAAGATTGTATCACTCTAGCTTGGCTCCCCACTTTCTGCCATGGTGAGTGGCTGCAAACACAGGCCATTTCCCATGGGAAAAAGAAGTCCTTTCCCCACGGTCTGCAAATCAAATGCAAGGTGGCCTTTGGGGCTCTAAGGACTTGCAGGGTACTTCTTATTGGCAGCTTTCGATTTGGAGAAATCTAGCAAAGATTGCAAATTTCTTGCTGGGCACCCCCCTATTGGCCAGGGCGAGAGGCCAGAAATGGAGGCCATTTTCCATGAGGAAAATGAAGTCATTGGCCCAGGCTCTGGGTATCAGATGAAAGGTGGCCTTTGGGGCTCTAAGGACTTGCAGGGTCCTAGTTGCTGGCAGCTTTATGTTTGGAAGAATCCAGCACAGTTTGCAAATTTCTCGCTAGGCACAGCCTGCCTGCCAGGCCAAGTGGCCAGAAATGAAGGGCATTTTCCATGGGAAAAATGTCCTTAACCCAGGGTCTCAGTAATATGTTCAAGGTGGCCTTTCAGGCTCTAAGGACTTTCAGGGTCCTAGTTGCTGCCAACTTTAGGTTTGGAAGAATCCAGCAAAGATTGTATCACTCTAGCTTGGCTCCCCACTTTCTGCCATGGTGAGTGGCTGCAAACACAGGCCATTTCCCATGGGAAAAAGAAGTCCTTTCCCCACGGTCTGCAAATCAAATGCAAGGTGGCCTTTGGGGCTCTAAGGACTTGCAGGGTACTTCTTACTGGCAGCTTTCGATTTGGAGCAATCCAGCAAAGATTGCAAATTTCTTGCTGGGAACCCCCTATTGGCCAGGGTGAGAGGCAAGTAATGGAGGCCATTTTCCTTGGGGAAAATGAAGTCATTGGCCCAGGCTCTGGGTATCAGATGAAAGGTGGCATCTGGGGCTCTAAGGACTTGCAGGGTCCTAGTTGCTGCCAGCTTTAGGTTTGGAGAAATCCAGCAGAATTTTCAAATTTCCTGCTTGGCACCCTACTTTCTGCCAGGGCAAGTTGCAGCAAAGGGATACTATTTCTATGGGAAAAAGAAGTAATTTCCCCATCATGTGGGTATCAGCAGAGAGGTGAAATTTGGGGCTCTAAGGAGCTGCAGGCTCCTCGTTGCCAGCAGGTTTAGTTTTGGAGAAAATCAGCCAAGTTTGCAAATTTCAGACAGGGAATGAAGCAGATGGCCGGGGCGAGTGGCCCCAAACTGACCCCATTTTCCATGGGGAAAAGAAGTCATGTCCCCAGGGTCTGGGTATAAGATGAAAGGTGGCATCTGGGGCTCTAAGGACTTGCAGGGTCCTAGTTGCTGCCAGCATTGGGTTTGGAGAAATCCAGCAAAGATTGCATCACTCTAGCTTGGCTCCCCAATTTCTGCCATGGTGAGTGGCTGCAAACACAGGCCATTTCCCATGGGAAAAAGAAGTCCTTTCCCCACGGTCTGCAAATCAAATGCAAGGTGGCCTTTGGGGCTCTAAGGACTTGCAGGGTACTTCTTACTGGCAGCTTTCGATTTGGAGCAATCCAGCAAAGATTGCAAATTTCTTGCTGGGCACCACCCTACTGGCCAGGGCGAGAGGCCAGAAATGGAGGCCATTTTCCTTGGGGAAAATGAAGTCATTGGCCCAGGCTCTGGGTATCAGATGAAAGGTGGCATCTGGGGCTCTAAGGACTTGCAGGGTCCTAGTTGCTGGCAGCTTTATGTTTGGAAGAATCCAGCACAGTTTGCAAATTTCTCGCTAGGCACAGCCTGCCTGCCAGGCCAAGTGGCCACAAATGAAGGGCATTTTCCATGGGAAAAATGTCCTTAACCCAGGGTCTCAGTAATATGTTCAAGGTTGCCTTTCAGGCTCTAAGGACTTTCAGGCTCCTGGTTGCTGCCAACTTTAGGTTTGGAAGAATCCAGCAAAGATTGTATCACTCTAGCTTGGCTCCCCACTTTCTGCCATGGTGAGTGGCTGCAAACACAGGCCATTTCCCATGGGAAAAAGAAGTCCTTTCCCCACGGTCTGCAAATCAAATGCAAGGTGGCCTTTGGGGCTCTAAGGACTTGCAGGGTACTTCTTATTGGCAGCTTTCGATTTGGAGAAATCTAGCAAAGATTGCAAATTTCTTGCTGGGCACCCCCCTATTGGCCAGGGCGAGAGGCCAGAAATGGAGGCCATTTTCCATGAGGAAAATGAAGTCATTGGCCCAGGGTCTGGGTATCAGATGAAAGGTGGCATCTGGGGCTCTAAGGACTTGCAGGGTCCTAGTTGCTGGCAGCTTTATGTTTGGAAGAATCCAGCACAGTTTGCAAATTTCTCGCTAGGCACAGCCTGCCTGCCAGGCCAAGTGGCCAGAAATGAAGGGCATTTTCCATGGGAAAAATGTCCTTAACCCAGGGTCTCAGTAATATGTTCAAGGTGGCCTTTCAGGCTCTAAGGACTTTCAGGGTCCTAGTTGCTGGCAACTTTAGGTTTGGAAGAATCCAGCAAAGATTGTATCACTCTAGCTTGGCTCCCCACTTTCTGCCATGGTGAGTGGCTGCAAACACAGGCCATTTCCCATGGGAAAAAGAAGTCCTTTCCCCACGGTCTGCAAATCAAATGCAAGGTGGCCTTTGGGGCTCTAAGGACATGCAGGGTACTTCTTACTGGCAGCTTTCGATTTGGAGAAATCCAGCAAAGATTGCAAATTTCTTGCTGGGCACCACCCTATTGGCCAGGGCGAGAGGCAAGAAATGGAGGCCATTTTCCATGGGGAAAATGAAGTCATTGGCCCAGGGTCTGGGTATCAGATGAAAGGTGGCATCTGGGGCTCTAAGGACTTGCAGGGTCTTAGTTGCTGCCAGCTTTAGGTTTGGAGAAATCCAGCAGAATTTTCAAATTTCCTGCTTGGCACCCTACTTTCTGCCAGGGCAAGTTGCAGCACAGGGATACTATTTCTATGGGAAAAAGAAGTAATTTCCCCATCATGTGGGTATCAGCAGAGAGGTGAAATTTGGGGCTCTAAGGAGCTGCAGGCTCCTCGCTCCCAGCAGGTTTAGTTTTGGAGAAAATCAGCCAAGTTTGCAAATTTCAGACAGGGAATGAAGCAGATGGCCGGGGCGAGTGGCCCCAAACTGACCCCATTTTCCATGGGGAAAAGAAGTCATGTCCCCAGGGTCTGGGTATAAGATGAAAGGTGGCATCTGGGGCTCTAAGGACTTGCAGGGTCCTAGTTGCTGCCAGCATTGGGTTTGGAGAAATCCAGCAAAGATTGCATCACTCTAGCTTGGCTCCCCACTTTCTGCCATAGTTAGTGGCTGCAAACACAGGCCATGTCCCATGGGAAAAAGAAGTCCTTTCCCCACGGTCTGCAAATCAAATGCAAGGTGGCCTTTGGGGCTCTAAGGACTTGCAGGGTACTTCTTACTGGCAGCTTTCGATTTGGAGAAATCCAGCAAAGATTGCAAATTTCTTGCTGGGAACCCCCTATTGGCCAGGGTGAGAGGCAAGAAATGGAGGCCATTTTCCTTGGGGAAAATGAAGTCATTGGCCCAGGCTCTGGGTATCAGATGAAAGGTGGCATCTGGGGCTCTAAGGACTTGCAGGGTCTTAGTTGCTGCCAGCTTTAGGTTTGGAGAAATCCAGCAGAATTTTCAAATTTCCTGCTTGGCACCCTACTTTCTGCCAGGGCAAGTTGCAGCAAAGGGATACTATTTCTATTGGAGAAAGAAGTAATTTCCCCATCATGTGGGTATCAGCAGAGAGGTGAAATTTGGGGCTCTAAGGAGCTGCAGGCTCCTCGTTGCCAGCAGGTTTAGTTTTGGAGAAAATCAGCCAAGTTTGCAAATTTCAGACAGGGAATGAAGCAGATGGCCGGGGCGAGTGGCCCCAAACTGACCCCATTTTCCATGGGGAAAAGAAGTCATGTCCCCAGGGTCTGGGTATAAGATGAAAGGTGGCATCTGGGGCTCTAAGGACTTGCAGGGTCCTAGTTGCTGCCAGCATTGGGTTTGGAGAAATCCAGCAAAGATTGCATCACTCTAGCTTGGCTCCCCAATTTCTGCCATGGTGAGTGGCTGCAAACACAGGCCATTTCCCATGGGAAAAAGAAGTCCTTTCCCCACGGTCTGCAAATGAAATGCAAGGTGGCCTTTGGGGCTCTAAGGACTTGCAGGGTACTTCTTACTGGCAGCTTTAGATTTGGAGCAATCCAGCAAAGATTGCAAATTTCTTGCTGGGCACCACCCTACTGGCCAGGGCGAGAGGCCACAAATGGAGGCCATTTTCCTTGGGGAAAATGAAGTCATTGGCCCAGGCTCTGGGTATCAGATGAAAGGTGGCATCTGGGGCTCTAAGGACTTGCAGGGTCCTAGTTGCTGGCAGCTTTATGTTTGGAAGAATCCAGCACAGTTTGCAAATTTCTCGCTAGGCACAGCCTGCCTGCCAGGCCAAGTGGCCAGAAATGAAGGGCATTTTCCATGGGAAAAATGTCCTTAACCCAGGGTCTCAGTAATATGTTCAAGGTGGCCTTTCAGGCTCTAAGGACTTTCAGGCTCCTGGTTGCTGCCAACTTTAGGTTTGGAAGAATCCAGCAAAGATTGTATCACTCTAGCTTGGCTCCCCACTTTCTGCCATGGTGAGTGGCTGCAAACACAGGCCATTTCCCATGGGAAAAAGAAGTCCTTTCCCCACGGTCTGCAAATCAAATGCAAGGTGGCCTTTGGGGCTCTAAGGACTTGCAGGGTACTTCTTACTGGCAGCTTTCGATTTGGAGAAATCCAGCAAAGATTGCAAATTTCTTGCTGGGAACCCCCTATTGGCCAGGGTGAGAGGCAAGAAATGGAGGCCATTTTCCTTGGGGAAAATGAAGTCATTGGCCCAGGCTCTGGGTATCAGATGAAAGGTGGCATCTGGGGCTCTAAGGACTTGCAGGGTCCTAGTTGCTGCCAGCTTTAGGTTTGGAGAAATCCAGCAGAATTTTCAAATTTCCTGCTTGGCACCCTACTTTCTGCCAGGGCAAGTTGCAGCAAAGGGATACTATTTCTATGGGAAAAAGAAGTAATTTCCCCATCATGTGGGTATCAGCAGAGAGGTGAAATTTGGGGCTCTAAGGAGCTGCAGGCTCCTCGTTGCCAGCAGGTTTAGTTTTGGAGAAAATCAGCCAAGTTTGCAAATTTCAGACAGGGAATGAAGCAGATGGCCGGGGCGAGTGGCCCCAAACTGACCCCATTTTCCATGGGGAAAAGAAGTCATGTCCCCAGGGTCTGGGTATAAGATGAAAGGTGGCATCTGGGGCTCTAAGGACTTGCAGGGTCCTAGTTGCTGCCAGCATTGGGTTTGGAGAAATCCAGCAAAGATTGCATCACTCTAGCTTGGCTCCCCAATTTCTGCCATGGTGAGTGGCTGCAAACACAGGCCATTTCCCATGGGAAAAAGAAGTCCTTTCCCCACGGTCTGCAAATCAAATGCAAGGTGGCCTTTGGGGCTCTAAGGACTTGCAGGGTACTTCTTACTGGCAGCTTTCGATTTGGAGCAATCCAGCAAAGATTGCAAATTTCTTGCTGGGCACCACCCTACTGGCCAGGGCGAGAGGCCAGAAATGGAGGCCATTTTCCTTGGGGAAAATGAAGTCATTGGCCCAGGCTCTGGGTATCAGATGAAAGGTGGCATCTGGGGCTCTAAGGACTTGCAGGGTCCTAGTTGCTGGCAGCTTTATGTTTGGAAGAATCCAGCACAGTTTGCAAATTTCTCGCTAGGCACAGCCTGCCTGCCAGGCCAAGTGGCCACAAATGAAGGGCATTTTCCATGGGAAAAATGTCCTTAACCCAGGGTCTCAGTAATATGTTCAAGGTTGCCTTTCAGGCTCTAAGGACTTTCAGGCTCCTGGTTGCTGCCAACTTTAGGTTTGGAAGAATCCAGCAAAGATTGTATCACTCTAGCTTGGCTCCCCACTTTCTGCCATGGTGAGTGGCTGCAAACACAGGCCATTTCCCATGGGAAAAAGAAGTCCTTTCCCCACGGTCTGCAAATCAAATGCAAGGTGGCCTTTGGGGCTCTAAGGACTTGCAGGGTACTTCTTATTGGCAGCTTTCGATTTGGAGAAATCTAGCAAAGATTGCAAATTTCTTGCTGGGCACCCCCCTATTGGCCAGGGCGAGAGGCCAGAAATGGAGGCCATTTTCCATGAGGAAAATGAAGTCATTGGCCCAGGGTCTGGGTATCAGATGAAAGGTGGCATCTGGGGCTCTAAGGACTTGCAGGGTCCTAGTTGCTGGCAGCTTTATGTTTGGAAGAATCCAGCACAGTTTGCAAATTTCTCGCTAGGCACAGCCTGCCTGCCAGGCCAAGTGGCCAGAAATGAAGGGCATTTTCCATGGGAAAAATGTCCTTAACCCAGGGTCTCAGTAATATGTTCAAGGTGGCCTTTCAGGCTCTAAGGACTTTCAGGGTCCTAGTTGCTGGCAACTTTAGGTTTGGAAGAATCCAGCAAAGATTGTATCACTCTAGCTTGGCTCCCCACTTTCTGCCATGGTGAGTGGCTGCAAACACAGGCCATTTCCCATGGGAAAAAGAAGTCCTTTCCCCACGGTCTGCAAATCAAATGCAAGGTGGCCTTTGGGGCTCTAAGGACATGCAGGGTACTTCTTACTGGCAGCTTTCGATTTGGAGAAATCCAGCAAAGATTGCAAATTTCTTGCTGGGCACCACCCTATTGGCCAGGGCGAGAGGCAAGAAATGGAGGCCATTTTCCATGGGGAAAATGAAGTCATTGGCCCAGGGTCTGGGTATCAGATGAAAGGTGGCATCTGGGGCTCTAAGGACTTGCAGGGTCTTAGTTGCTGCCAGCTTTAGGTTTGGAGAAATCCAGCAGAATTTTCAAATTTCCTGCTTGGCACCCTACTTTCTGCCAGGGCAAGTTGCAGCACAGGGATACTATTTCTATGGGAAAAAGAAGTAATTTCCCCATCATGTGGGTATCAGCAGAGAGGTGAAATTTGGGGCTCTAAGGAGCTGCAGGCTCCTCGCTCCCAGCAGGTTTAGTTTTGGAGAAAATCAGCCAAGTTTGCAAATTTCAGACAGGGAATGAAGCAGATGGCCGGGGCGAGTGGCCCCAAACTGACCCCATTTTCCATGGGGAAAAGAAGTCATGTCCCCAGGGTCTGGGTATAAGATGAAAGGTGGCATCTGGGGCTCTAAGGACTTGCAGGGTCCTAGTTGCTGCCAGCATTGGGTTTGGAGAAATCCAGCAAAGATTGCATCACTCTAGCTTGGCTCCCCACTTTCTGCCATAGTTAGTGGCTGCAAACACAGGCCATGTCCCATGGGAAAAAGAAGTCCTTTCCCCACGGTCTGCAAATCAAATGCAAGGTGGCCTTTGGGGCTCTAAGGACATGCAGGGTACTTCTTACTGGCAGCTTTCGATTTGGAGAAATCCAGCAAAGATTGCAAATTTCTTGCTTGGAACCCCCTATTGGCCAGGGTGAGAGGCAAGAAATGGAGGCCATTTTCCTTGGGGAAAATGAAGTCATTGGCCCAGGGTCTGGGTATCAGATGAAAGGTGGCATCTGGGGCTCTAAGGACTTGCAGGGTCCTAGTTGCTGCCAGCTTTAGGTTTGGAGAAATCCAGCAGAATTTTCAAATTTCCTGCTTGGCACCCTACTTTCTGCCAGGGCAAGTTGCAGCAAAGGGATACTATTTCTATGGGAAAAAGAAGTAATTTCCCCATCATGTGGGTATCAGCAGAGAGGTGAAATTTGGGGCTCTAAGGAGCTGCAGGCTCCTCGTTGCCAGCAGGTTTAGTTTTGGAGAAAATCAGCCAAGTTTGCAAATTTCAGACAGGGAATGAAGCAGATGGCCGGGGCGAGTGGCCCCAAACTGACCCCATTTTCCATGGGGAAAAGAAGTCATGTCCCCAGGGTCTGGGTATAAGATGAAAGGTGGCATCTGGGGCTCTAAGGACTTGCAGGGTCCTAGTTGCTGCCAGCATTGGGTTTGGAGAAATCCAGCAAAGATTGCATCACTCTAGCTTGGCTCCCCAATTTCTGCCATGGTGAGTGGCTGCAAACACAGGCCATTTCCCATGGGAAAAAGAAGTCCTTTCCCCACGGTCTGCAAATGAAATGCAAGGTGGCCTTTGGGGCTCTAAGGACTTGCAGGGTACTTCTTACTGGCAGCTTTAGATTTGGAGCAATCCAGCAAAGATTGCAAATTTCTTGCTGGGCACCACCCTACTGGCCAGGGCGAGAGGCCACAAATGGAGGCCATTTTCCTTGGGGAAAATGAAGTCATTGGCCCAGGCTCTGGGTATCAGATGAAAGGTGGCATCTGGGGCTCTAAGGACTTGCAGGGTCCTAGTTGCTGGCAGCTTTATGTTTGGAAGAATCCAGCACAGTTTGCAAATTTCTCGCAAGGCACAGCCTGCCTGCCAGGCCAAGTGGCCAGAAATGAAGGGCATTTTCCATGGGAAAAATGTCCTTAACCCAGGGTCTCAGTAATATGTTCAAGGTGGCCTTTCAGGCTCTAAGGACTTTCAGGCTCCTGGTTGCTGCCAACTTTAGGTTTGGAAGAATCCAGCAAAGATTGTATCACTCTAGCTTGGCTCCCCACTTTCTGCCATGGTGAGTGGCTGCAAACACAGGCCATTTCCCATGGGAAAAAGAAGTCCTTTCCCCACGGTCTGCAAATCAAATGCAAGGTGGCCTTTGGGGCTCTAAGGACTTGCAGGGTACTTCTTACTGGCAGCTTTAGATTTGGAGAAATCCAGCAAAGATTGCAAATTTCTTGCTGGGAACCCCCTATTGGCCAGGGTGAGAGGCAAGAAATGGAGGCCATTTTCCTTGGGGAAAATGAAGTCATTGGCCCAGGCTCTGGGTATCAGATGAAAGGTGGCATCTGGGGCTCTAAGGACTTGCAGGGTCCTAGTTGCTGCCAGCTTTAGGTTTGGAGAAATCCAGCAGAATTTTCAAATTTCCTGCTTGGCACCCTACTTTCTGCCAGGGCAAGTTGCAGCAAAGGGATACTATTTCTATGGGAAAAAGAAGTAATTTCCCCATCATGTGGGTATCAGCAGAGAGGTGAAATTTGGGGCTCTAAGGAGCTGCAGGCTCCTCGTTGCCAGCAGGTTTAGTTTTGGAGAAAATCAGCCAAGTTTGCAAATTTCAGACAGGGAATGAAGCAGATGGCCGGGGCGAGTGGCCCCAAACTGACCCCATTTTCCATGGGGAAAAGAAGTCATGTCCCCAGGGTCTGGGTATAAGATGAAAGGTGGCATCTGGGGCTCTAAGGACTTGCAGGGTCCTAGTTGCTGCCAGCATTGGGTTTGGAGAAATCCAGCAAAGATTGCATCACTCTAGCTTGGCTCCCCACTTTCTGCCATGGTGAGTGGCTGTAAACGGAGGCCATTTCCCATGGGAAAAAGAAGTCCTTTCCCCACGGTCTGCAAATCAAATGCAAGGTGGCCTTTGGGGCTCTAAGGACTTGCAGGGTACTTCTTACTGGCAGCTTTAGATTTGGAGCAATCCAGCAAAGATTGCAAATTTCTTGCTGGGCACCACCCTACTGGCCAGGGCGAGAGGCCAGAAATGGAGGCCATTTTCCTTGGGGAAAATGAAGTCATTGGCCCAGGCTCTGGGTATCAGATGAAAGGTGGCATCTGGGGCTCTAAGGACTTGCAGGGTCCTAGTTGCTGGCAGCTTTATGTTTGGAAGAATCCAGCACAGTTTGCAAATTTCTCGCTAGGCACAGCCTGCCTGCCAGGCCAAGTGGCCACAAATGAAGGGCATTTTCCATGGGAAAAATGTCCTTAACCCAGGGTCTCAGTAATATGTTCAAGGTGGCCTTTCAGGCTCTAAGGACTTTCAGGCTCCTGGTTGCTGCCAACTTTAGGTTTGGAAGAATCCAGCAAAGATTGTATCACTCTAGCTTGGCTCCCCACTTTCTGCCATGGTGAGTGGCTGCAAACACAGGCCATTTCCCATGGGAAAAAGAAGTCCTTTCCCCACGGTCTGCAAATCAAATGCAAGGTGGCCTTTGGGGCTCTAAGGACTTGCAGGGTACTTCTTATTGGCAGCTTTCGATTTGGAGAAATCTAGCAAAGATTGCAAATTTCTTGCTGGGCACCCCCCTATTGGCCAGGGCGAGAGGCCAGAAATGGAGGCCATTTTCCATGAGGAAAATGAAGTCATTGGCCCAGGCTCTGGGTATCAGATGAAAGGTGGCATCTGGGGCTCTAAGGACTTGCAGGGTCCTAGTTGCTGGCAGCTTTATGTTTGGAAGAATCCAGCACAGTTTGCAAATTTCTCGCTAGGCACAGCCTGCCTGCCAGGCCAAGTGGCCAGAAATGAAGGGCATTTTGCATGGGAAAAATGTCCTTAACCCAGGGTCTCAGTAATATGTTCAAGGTGGCCTTTCAGGCTCTAAGGACTTTCAGGGTCCTAGTTGCTGCCAACTTTAGGTTTGGAAGAATCCAGCAAAGATTGTATCACTCTAGCTTGGCTCCCCACTTTCTGCCATGGTGAGTGGCTGCAAACACAGGCCATTTCCCATGGGAAAAAGAAGTCCTTTCCCCACGGTCTGCAAATCAAATGCAAGGTGGCCTTTGGGGCTCTAAGGACATGCAGGGTACTTCTTACTGGCAGCTTTAGATTTGGAGCAATCCAGCAAAGATTGCAAATTTCTTGCTGGGCACCACCCTATTGGCCAGGGCGAGAGGCAAGAAATGGAGGCCATTTTCCATGGGGAAAATGAAGTCATTGGCCCAGGGTCTGGGTATCAGATGAAAGGTGGCATCTGGGGCTCTAAGGACTTGCAGGGTCTTAGTTGCTGCCAGCTTTAGGTTTGGAGAAATCCAGCAGAATTTTCAAATTTCCTGCTTGGCACCCTACTTTCTGCCAGGGCAAGTTGCAGCAAAGGGATACTATTTCTATGGGAAAAAGAAGTAATTTCCCCATCATGTGGGTATCAGCAGAGAGGTGAAATTTGGGGCTCTAAGGAGCTGCAGGCTCCTCGTTGCCAGCAGGTTTAGTTTTGGAGAAAATCAGCCAAGTTTGCAAATTTCAGACAGGGAATGAAGCAGATGGCCGGGGCGAGTGGCCCCAAACTGACCCCATTTTCCATGGGGAAAAAAGTCATGTCCCCAGGGTCTGGGTATAAGATGAAAGGTGGCATCTGGGGCTCTAAGGACTTGCAGGGTCCTAGTTGCTGCCAGCATTGGGTTTGGAGAAATCCAGCAAAGATTGCATCACTCTAGCTTGGCTCCCCACTTTCTGCCATGGTGAGTGGCTGCAAACACAGGCCATTTCCCATGGGAAAAAGAAGTCCTTTCCCCACGGTCTGCAAATCAAATGCAAGGTGGCCTTTGGGGCTCTAAGGACTTGCAGGGTACTTCTTACTGGCAGCTTTCGATTTGGAGCAATCCAGCAAAGATTGCAAATTTCTTGCTGGGAACCCCCTATTGGCCAGGGTGAGAGGCAAGAAATGGAGGCCATTTTCCTTGGGGAAAATGAAGTCATTGGCCCAGGGTCTGGGTATCAGATGAAAGGTGGCCTTTGGGGCTCTAAGGACTTGCAGGGTCCTAGTTGCTGCCAGCTTTAGGTTTGGAGAAATCCAGCAGAATTTTCAAATTTCCTGCTTGGCACCCTACTTTCTGCCAGGGCAAGTTGCAGCACAGGGATACTATTTCTATGGGAAAAAGAAGTAATTTCCCCATCATGTGGGTATCAGCAGAGAGGTGAAATTTGGGGCTCTAAGGAGCTGCAGGCTCCTCGTTGCCAGCAGGTTTAGTTTTGGAGAAAATCAGCCAAGTTTGCAAATTTCAGACAGGGAATGAAGCAGATGGCCGGGGCGAGTGGCCCCAAACTGACCCCATTTTCCATGGGGAAAAGAAGTCATGTCCCCAGGGTCTGGGTAGAAGATGAAAGGTGGCATCTGGGGCTCTAAGGACTTGCAGGGTCCTAGTTGCTGCCAGCATTGGGTTTGGAGAAATCCAGCAAAGATTGCATCACTCTAGCTTGGCTCCCCACTTTCTGCCATGGTGAGTGGCTGTAAACGGAGGCCATTTCCCATGGGAAAAAGAAGTCCTTTCCCCACGGTCTGCAAATGAAATGCAAGGTGGCCTTTGGGGCTCTAAGGACTTGCAGGGTACTTCTTACTGGCAGCTTTAGATTTGGAGCAATCCAGCAAAGATTGCAAATTTCTTGCTGGGCACCACCCTACTGGCCAGGGCGAGAGGCCAGAAATGGAGGCCATTTTCCTTGGGGAAAATGAAGTCATTGGCCCAGGCTCTGGGTATCAGATGAAAGGTGGCATCTGGGGCTCTAAGGACTTGCAGGGTCCTAGTTGCTGGCAGCTTTATGTTTGGAAGAATCCAGCACAGTTTGCAAATTTCTCGCTAGGCACAGCCTGCCTGCCAGGCCAAGTGGCCACAAATGAAGGGCATTTTCCATGGGAAAAATGTCCTTAACCCAGGGTCTCAGTAATATGTTCAAGGTGGCCTTTCAGGCTCTAAGGACTTTCAGGCTCCTGGTTGCTGCCAACTTTAGGTTTGGAAGAATCCAGCAAAGATTGTATCACTCTAGCTTGGCTCCCCACTTTCTGCCATGGTGAGTGGCTGCAAACACAGGCCATTTCCCATGGGAAAAAGAAGTCCTTTCCCCACGGTCTGCAAATCAAATGCAAGGTGGCCTTTGGGGCTCTAAGGACTTGCAGGGTACTTCTTATTGGCAGCTTTAGATTTGGAGAAATCCAGCAAAGATTGCAAATTTCTTGCTGGGCACCCCCCTATTGGCCAGGGCGAGAGGCCAGAAATGGAGGCCATTTTCCATGAGGAAAATGAAGTCATTGGCCCAGGGTCTGGGTATCAGATGAAAGGTGGCATCTGGGGCTCTAAGGACTTGCAGGGTCCTAGTTGCTGGCAGCTTTATGTTTGGAAGAATCCAGCACAGTTTGCAAATTTCTCGTTAGGCACTGCCCTGCCTGCCAGGCCAAATGGCCAGAAATGAAGGGCATTTTCCATGGGAAAAATGTCCTTAACCCAGGGTCTCAGTAATATGTTCAAGGTGGCCTTTCAGGCTCTAAGGACTTTCAGGGTCCTCATTGCTGCCAACGTTAGGTTTGGAAGAATCCAGCAAAGATTGCATCACTCTAGCTTGGCTCCCCACTTTCTGCCATGGTGAGTGGCTGCAAACACAGGCCATTTCCCATGGGAAAAAGAAGTCCTTTCCCCACGGTCTGCAAATCAAATGCAAGGTGGCCTTTGGGGCTCTAAGGACATGCAGGGTACTTCTTACTGGCAGCTTTCGATTTGGAGCAATCTAGCAAAGATTGCAAATTTCTTGCTGGGCACCACCCTATTGGCCAGGGCAAGAGGCCAGAAATGGAGGCCATTTTCCATAGGGAAAATGAAGTCATTGGCCCAGGGTCTGGGTATCAGATGAAAGGCGGCATCTGGGGCTCTAAGGACTTGCAGGGTCCAAGTTGCTGCCAGCATTAGATTTGGAGAAATCCAGCAAAGATTGCATCACTCTAGCTTGGCTCCCCACTTTCTGCCATGGTGAGTGGGTGCAAACACAGGCCATTTCCCATGGGAAAAAGAAGTCCTTTCCCCACGGTCTGCAAATGAAATGCAAGGTGGCCTTTGGGGCTCTAAGGACTTGCAGGGTACTTCTTACTGGCAGCTTTCGATTTGGAGAAATCCAGCAAAGATTGCAAATTTCTTGCTGGGCACCACCCTATTGGCCAGGGCGAGAGGCCAGATATGGAGGCCATTTTCCATGGGGAAAATGAAGTCATTGGCCCAGGGTCTGGGTATCAGATGAAAGGTGGCCTTTGGGGCTCTAAGGACTTGCAGGGTCCTAGTTGCTGCCAGCTTTAGGTTTGGAGAAATCCAGCAGAATTTTCAAATTTCCTGCTTGGCACCCTACTTTCTGCCCGGGCAAGTTGCAGCACAGGGATACTATTTCTATGGGAAGAAGAAGTAATTTCCCCATCATGTGGGTATCAGCAGAGAGGTGAAATTTGGTGCTCTAAGGAGCTGCAGGCTCCTCGTTGCCAGCAGGTTTAGTTTTGGAGAAAATCAGCCAAGTTTGCAAATTTCAGACAGGGAATGAAGCAGATGGCCGGGGAGAGTGGCCCCAAACTGACCCCATTTTCCATGGGGAAAAGAAGTCATGTCCCCAGGGTCTAGGTAGAAGATTGAAGGTGCCATCTGGGGCTCTAAGGACTTGCAGGGTCCTAGTTGCTGGCAGCTTTATGTTTGGAAGAATCCAGCACAGTTTGCAAATTTCTCGCTAGGCACAGCCTGCCTGCCAGGCCAAGTGGCCACAAATGAAGGGCATTTTCCATGGGAAAAATGTCCTTAACCCAGGGTCTCAGTAATATGTTCAAGGTGGCCTTTCAGGCTCTAAGGACTTTCAGGGTCCTAGTTGCTGCCAACTTTAGGTTTGGAAGAATCCAGCAAAGATTGTATCACTCTAGCTTGGCTCCCCACTTTCTGCCATGGTGAGTGGCTGCAAACACAGGCCATTTCCCATGGGAAAAAGAAGTCCTTTCCCCACGGTCTGCAAATCAAATGCAAGGTGGCCTTTGGGGCTCTAAGGACATGCAGGGTACTTCTTACTGGCATCTTTCGATTTGGAGAAATCCAGCAAAGATTGCAAATTTCTTGCTGGGCACCACCCTATTAGCCAGGGCGAGAGGCAAGAAATGGAGGCCATTTTCCATGGGGAAAATGAAGTCATTGGCCCAGGCTCTGGGTATCAGATGAAAGGTGGCATCTGGGGTTCTAAGGACTTGCAGGGTCTTAGTTGCTGCCAGCTTTAGGTTTGGAGAAATCCAGCAGAATTTTCAAATTTCCTGCTTGGCACCCTACTTTCTGCCAGGGCAAGTTGCAGCACAGGGATACTATTTCTATGGGAAAAAGAAGTAATTTCCCCATCATGTGGGTATCAGCAGAGAGGTGAAATTTGGGGCTCTAAGGAGCTGCAGGCTCCTCGCTCCCAGCAGGTTTAGTTTTGGAGAAAATCAGCCAAGTTTGCAAATTTCAGACAGGGAATGAAGCAGATGGCCGGGGCGAGTGGCCCCAAACTGACCCCATTTTCCATGGGGAAAAGAAGTCATGTCCCCAGGGTCTGGGTATAAGATGAAAGGTGGCATCTGGGGCTCTAAGGACTTGCAGGGTCCTAGTTGCTGCCAGCATTGGGTTTGGAGAAATCCAGCAAAGATTGCATCACTCTAGCTTGGCTCCCCACTTTCTGCCATGGTGAGTGGCTGCAAACACAGGCCATTTCCCATGGGAAAAAGAAGTCCTTTCCCCACGGTCTGCAAATCAAATGCAAGGTGGCCTTTGGGGCTCTAAGGACTTGCAGGGTACTTCTTACTGGCAGCTTTCGATTTGGAGAAATCCAGCAAAGATTGCAAATTTCTTGCTGGGCACCACCCTATTAGCCAGGGCGAGAGGCCAGAAATGGAGGCCATTTTCCTTGGGGAAAATGAAGTCATTGGCCCAGGGTCTGGGTATCAGATGAAAGGTGGCCTTTGGGGCTCTAAGGACTTGCAGGGTCCTAGTTGCTGCCAGCTTTAGGTTTGGAGAAATCCAGCAGAATTTTCAAATTTCCTGCTTGGCACCCTACTTTCTGCCAGGGCAAGTTGCAGCACAGGGATACTATTTCTATGGGAAAAAGAAGTAATTTCCCCATCATGTGGGTATCAGCAGAGAGGTGAAATTTGGGGCTCTAAGGAGCTGCAGGCTCCTCATTGCCAGCAGGTTTAGTTTTGGAGAAAATCAGCCAAGTTTGCAAATTTCAGACAGGGAATGAAGCAGATGGCCGGGGCGAGTGGCCCCAAACTGACCCCATTTTCCATGGGGAAAAGAAGTCATGTCCCCAGGGTCTGGGTATAAGATGAAAGGTGGCATCTGGGGCTCTAAGGACTTGCAGGGTCCTAGTTGCTGCCAGCATTGGGTTTGGAGAAATCCAGCAAAGATTGCATCACTCTAGCTTGGCTCCCCACTTTCTGCCATGGTGAGTGGCTGCAAACACAGGCCATTTCCCATGGGAAAAAGAAGTCCTTTCCCCACGGTCTGCAAATGAAATGCAAGGTGGCCTTTGGGGCTCTAAGGACTTGCAGGGTACTTCTTACTGGCAGCTTTCGATTTGGAGCAATCCAGCAAAGATTGCAAATTTCTTGCTGGGCACCACCCTACTGGCCAGGGCGAGAGGCCAGAAATGGAGGCCATTTTCCTTGGGGAAAATGAAGTCATTGGCCCAGGCTCTGGGTATCAGATGAAAGGTGGCATCTGGGGCTCTAAGGACTTGCAGGGTCCTAGTTGCTGGCAGCTTTATGTTTGGAAGAATCCAGCACAGTTTGCAAATTTCTCGCTAGGCACAGCCTGCCTGCCAGGCCAAGTGGCCAGAAATGAAGGGCATTTTGCATGGGAAAAATGTCCTTAACCCAGGGTCTCAGTAATATGTTCAAGGTGGCCTTTCAGGCTCTAAGGACTTTCAGGCTCCTGGTTGCTGCCAACTTTAGGTTTGGAAGAATCCAGCAAAGATTGTATCACTCTAGCTTGGCTCCCCACTTTCTGCCATGGTGAGTGGCTGCAAACACAGGCCATTTCCCATTGGAAAAAGAAGTCCTTTCCCCATGGTCTGGAAATGAAATGCAAGGTGGCCTTTGGGGCTCTAAGGACTTGCAGGGTACTTCTTATTGGCAGCTTTCGATTTGGAGCAATCTAGCAAAGATTGCAAATTTCTTGCTGGGCACCCCCCTATTGGCCAGGGCGAGAGGCAAGAAATGGAGGCCATTTTCCATGAGGAAAATGAAGTCATTGGCCCAGGCTCTGGGTATCAGATGAAAGGTGGCATCTGGGGCTCTAAGGACTTGCAGGGTCCTAGTTGCTGGCAGCTTTATGTTTGGAAGAATCCAGCACAGTTTGCAAATTTCTCGCTAGGCACAGCCTGCCTGCCAGGCCAAGTGGCCAGAAATGAAGGGCATTTTGCATGGGAAAAATGTCCTTAACCCAGGGTCTCAGTAAAATGTTCAAGGTGGCCTTTCAGGCTCTAAGGACTTTCAGGCTCCTGGTTGCTGCCAACTTTAGGTTTGGAAGAATCCAGCAAAGATTGTATCACTCTAGCTTGGCTCCCCACTTTCTGCCATGGTGAGTGGCTGCAAACACAGGCCATTTCCCATGGGAAAAAGAAGTCCTTTCCCCACGGTCTGCAAATCAAATGCAAGGTGGCCTTTGGGGCTCTAAGGACTTGCAGGGTACTTCTTATTGGCAGCTTTCGATTTGGAGAAATCTAGCAAAGATTGCAAATTTCTTGCTGGGCACCCCCCTATTGGCCAGGGCGAGAGGCCAGAAATGGAGGCCATTTTCCATGAGGAAAATGAAGTCATTGGCCCAGGCTCTGGGTATCAGATGAAAGGTGGCCTTTGGGGCTCTAAGGACTTGCAGGGTCCTAGTTGCTGGCAGCTTTATGTTTGGAAGAATCCAGCACAGTTTGCAAATTTCTCGCTAGGCACAGCCTGCCTGCCAGGCCAAGTGGCCAGAAATGAAGGGCATTTTCCATGGGAAAAATGTCCTTAACCCAGGGTCTCAGTAATATGTTCAAGGTGGCCTTTCAGGCTCTAAGGACTTTCAGGGTCCTAGTTGCTGCCAACTTTAGGTTTGGAAGAATCCAGCAAAGATTGTATCACTCTAGCTTGGCTCCCCACTTTCTGCCATGGTGAGTGGCTGCAAACACAGGCCATTTCCCATGGGAAAAAGAAGTCCTTTCCCCACGGTCTGCAAATCAAATGCAAGGTGGCCTTTGGGGCTCTAAGGACATGCAGGGTACTTCTTACTGGCAGCTTTAGATTTGGAGCAATCTAGCAAAGATTGCAAATTTCTTGCTGGGCACCACCCTATTGGCCAGGGCGAGAGGCAAGAAATGGAGGCCATTTTCCATGGGGAAAATGAAGTCATTGGCCCAGGGTCTGGGTATCAGATGAAAGGTGGCATCTGGGGCTCTAAGGACTTGCAGGGTCTTAGTTGCTGCCAGCTTTAGGTTTGGAGAAATCCAGCAGAATTTTCAAATTTCCTGCTTGGCACCCTACTTTCTGCCAGGGCAAGTTGCAGCACAGGGATACTATTTCTATGGGAAAAAGAAGTAATTTCCCCATCATGTGGGTATCAGCAGAGAGGTGAAATTTGGGGCTCTAAGGAGCTGCAGGCTCCTCGTTGCCAGCAGGTTTAGTTTTGGATAAAATCAGCCAAGTTTGCAAATTTCAGACAGGGAATGAAGCAGATGGCCGGGGCGAGTGGCCCCAAACTGACCCCATTTTCCATGGGGAAAAGAAGTCATGTCCCCAGGGTCTGGGTATAAGATGAAAGGTGGCATCTGGGGCTCTAAGGACTTGCAGGGTCCTAGTTGCTGCCAGTATTGGGTTTGGAGAAATCCAGCAAAGATTGCATCACTCTAGCTTGGCTCCCCACTTTCTGCCATGGTGAGTGGCTGCAAACACAGGCCATTTCCCATGGGAAAAAGAAGTCCTTTCCCCACGGTCTGCAAATCAAATGCAAGGTGGCCTTTGGGGCTCTAAGGACTTGCAGGGTACTTCTTACTGGCAGCTTTCGATTTGGAGCAATCCAGCAAAGATTGCAAATTTCTTGCTGGGCACCACCCTACTGGCCAGGGCGAGAGGCCAGAAATGGAGGCCATTTTCCTTGGGGAAAATGAAGTCATTGGCCCAGGCTCTGGGTATCAGATGAAAGGTGGCAGCTGGGGCTCTAAGGACTTGCAGGGTCCTAGTTGCTGGCAGCTTTATGTTTGGAAGAATCCAGCACAGTTTGCAAATTTCTCGCTAGGCACAGCCTGCCTGCCAGGCCAAGTGGCCACAAATGAAGGGCATTTTCCATGGGAAAAATGTCCTTAACCCAGGGTCTCAGTAATATGTTCAAGGTGGCCTTTCAGGCTCTAAGGACTTTCAGGCTCCTGGTTGCTGCCAACTTTAGGTTTGGAAGAATCCAGCAAAGATTGTATCACTCTAGCTTGGCTCCCCACTTTCTGCCATGGTGAGTGGCTGCAAACACAGGCCATTTCCCATTGGAAAAAGAAGTCCTTTCCCCATGGTCTGCAAATG
Source organism: Agelaius phoeniceus (assembly GCF_051311805.1). Taxonomy (NCBI): domain Eukaryota; kingdom Metazoa; phylum Chordata; class Aves; order Passeriformes; family Icteridae; genus Agelaius; species Agelaius phoeniceus. The sequence goes on from NC_135293.1 coordinate 6,777,842, forward strand.
AAATGCAAGGTGGCCTTTGGGGCTCTAAGGACTTGCAGGGTACTTCTTATTGGCAGCTTTAGATTTGGAGCAATCTAGCAAAGATTGCAAATTTCTTGCTGGGCACCCCCCTATTGGCCAGGGCGAGAGGCCAGAAATGGAGGCCATTTTCCATGAGGAAAATGAAGTCATTGGCCCAGGCTCTGGGTATCAGATGAAAGGTGGCCTTTGGGGCTCTAAGGACTTGCAGGGTCCTAGTTGCTGGCAGCTTTATGTTTGGAAGAATCCAGCACAGTTTGCAAATTTCTCGCTAGGCACAGCCTGCCTGCCAGGCCAAGTGGCCAGAAATGAAGGGCATTTTCCATGGGAAAAATGTCCTTAACCCAGGGTCTCAGTAATATGTTCAAGGTGGCCTTTCAGGCTCTAAGGACTTTCAGGCTCCTGGTTGCTGCCAACTTTAGGTTTGGAAGAATCCAGCAAAGATTGTATCACTCTAGCTTGGCTCCCCACTTTCTGCCATGGTGAGTGGCTGCAAACACAGGCCATTTCCCATGGGAAAAAGAAGTCCTTTCCCCACGGTCTGCAAATCAAATGCAAGGTGGCCTTTGGGGCTCTAAGGACTTGCAGGGTACTTCTTATTGGCAGCTTTCGATTTGGAGAAATCCAGCAAAGATTGCAAATTTCTTGCTGGGCACCCCCCTATTGGCCAGGGCGAGAGGCCAGAAATGGAGGCCATTTTCCATGAGGAAAATGAAGTCATTGGCCCAGGGTCTGGGTATCAGATGAAAGGTGGCATCTGGGGCTCTAAGGACTTGCAGGGTCCTAGTTGCTGGCAGCTTTATGTTTGGAAGAATCCAGCACAGTTTGCAAATTTCTCGTTAGGCACTGCCCTGCCTGCCAGGCCAAATGGCCAGAAATGAAGGGCATTTTCCATGGGAAAAATGTCCTTAACCCAGGGTCTCAGTAATATGTTCAAGGTGGCCTTTCAGGCTCTAAGGACTTTCAGGGTCCTCATTGCTGCCAACGTTAGGTTTGGAAGAATCCAGCAAAGATTGCATCACTCTAGCTTGGCTCCCAACTTTCTGCCATGGTGAGTGGCTGCAAACACAGGCCATTTCCCATGGGAAAAAGAAGTCCTTTCCCCACGGTCTGCAAATCAAATGCAAGGTGGCCTTTGGGGCTCTAAGGACATGCAGGGTACTTCTTACTGGCAGCTTTCGATTTGGAGAAATCTAGCAAAGATTGCAAATTTCTTGCTGGGCACCACCCTATTGGCCAGGGCAAGAGGCCAGAAATGGAGGCCATTTTCCATAGGGAAAATGAAGTCATTGGCCCAGGGTCTGGGTATCAGATGAAAGGCGGCATCTGGGGCTCTAAGGACTTGCAGGGTCCAAGTTGCTGCCAGCATTAGATTTGGAGAAATCCAGCAAAGATTGCATCACTCTAGCTTGGCTCCCCACTTTCTGCCATGGTGAGTGGGTGCAAACACAGGCCATTTCCCATGGGAAAAAGAAGTCCTTTCCCCACGGTCTGCAAATGAAATGCAAGGTGGCCTTTGGGGCTCTAAGGACTTGCAGGGTACTTCTTACTGGCAGCTTTCGATTTGGAGAAATCCAGCAAAGATTGCAAATTTCTTGCTGGGCACCACCCTATTGGCCAGGGCGAGAGGCCAGATATGGAGGCCATTTTCCATGGGGAAAATGAAGTCATTGGCCCAGGGTCTGGGTATCAGATGAAAGGTGGCCTTTGGGGCTCTAAGGACTTGCAGGGTCCTAGTTGCTGCCAGCTTTAGGTTTGGAGAAATCCAGCAGAATTTTCAAATTTCCTGCTTGGCACCCTACTTTCTGCCCGGGCAAGTTGCAGCACAGGGATACTATTTCTATGGGAAGAAGAAGTAATTTCCCCATCATGTGGGTATCAGCAGAGAGGTGAAATTTGGTGCTCTAAGGAGCTGCAGGCTCCTCGTTGCCAGCAGGTTTAGTTTTGGAGAAAATCAGCCAAGTTTGCAAATTTCAGACAGGGAATGAAGCAGATGGCCGGGGCGAGTGGCCCCAAACTGACCCCATTTTCCATGGGGAAAAGAAGTCATGTCCCCAGGGTCTGGGTATAAGATGAAAGGTGGCATCTGGGGCTCTAAGGACTTGCAGGGTCCTAGTTGCTGCCAGCATTGGGTTTGGAGAAATCCAGCAAAGATTGCATCACTCTAGCTTGGCTCCCCAATTTCTGCCATGGTGAGTGGCTGCAAACACAGGCCATTTCCCATGGGAAAAAGAAGTCCTTTCCCCACGGTCTGCAAATGAAATGCAAGGTGGCCTTTGGGGCTCTAAGGACTTGCAGGGTACTTCTTACTGGCAGCTTTAGATTTGGAGCAATCCAGCAAAGATTGCAAATTTCTTGCTGGGCACCACCCTACTGGCCAGGGCGAGAGGCCACAAATGGAGGCCATTTTCCTTGGGGAAAATGAAGTCATTGGCCCAGGCTCTGGGTATCAGATGAAAGGTGGCATCTGGGGCTCTAAGGACTTGCAGGGTCCTAGTTGCTGGCAGCTTTATGTTTGGAAGAATCCAGCACAGTTTGCAAATTTCTCGCAAGGCACAGCCTGCCTGCCAGGCCAAGTGGCCAGAAATGAAGGGCATTTTCCATGGGAAAAATGTCCTTAACCCAGGGTCTCAGTAATATGTTCAAGGTGGCCTTTCAGGCTCTAAGGACTTTCAGGCTCCTGGTTGCTGCCAACTTTAGGTTTGGAAGAATCCAGCAAAGATTGTATCACTCTAGCTTGGCTCCCCACTTTCTGCCATGGTGAGTGGCTGCAAACACAGGCCATTTCCCATGGGAAAAAGAAGTCCTTTCCCCACGGTCTGCAAATCAAATGCAAGGTGGCCTTTGGGGCTCTAAGGACTTGCAGGGTACTTCTTACTGGCAGCTTTCGATTTGGAGAAATCCAGCAAAGATTGCAAATTTCTTGCTGGGAACCCCCTATTGGCCAGGGTGAGAGGCAAGAAATGGAGGCCATTTTCCTTGGGGAAAATGAAGTCATTGGCCCAGGCTCTGGGTATCAGATGAAAGGTGGCATCTGGGGCTCTAAGGACTTGCAGGGTCCTAGTTGCTGCCAGCTTTAGGTTTGGAGAAATCCAGCAGAATTTTCAAATTTCCTGCTTGGCACCCTACTTTCTGCCAGGGCAAGTTGCAGCAAAGGGATACTATTTCTATGGGAAAAAGAAGTAATTTCCCCATCATGTGGGTATCAGCAGAGAGGTGAAATTTGGGGCTCTAAGGAGCTGCAGGCTCCTCGTTGCCAGCAGGTTTAGTTTTGGAGAAAATCAGCCAAGTTTGCAAATTTCAGACAGGGAATGAAGCAGATGGCCGGGGCGAGTGGCCCCAAACTGACCCCATTTTCCATGGGGAAAAGAAGTCATGTCCCCAGGGTCTGGGTAGAAGATGAAAGGTGGCATCTGGGGCTCTAAGGACTTGCAGGGTCCTAGTTGCTGCCAGCATTGGGTTTGGAGAAATCCAGCAAAGATTGCATCACTCTAGCTTGGCTCCCCACTTTCTGCCATGGTGAGTGGCTGTAAACGGAGGCCATTTCCCATGGGAAAAAGAAGTCCTTTCCCCACGGTCTGCAAATCAAATGCAAGGTGGCCTTTGGGGCTCTAAGGACTTGCAGGGTACTTCTTACTGGCAGCTTTAGATTTGGAGCAATCCAGCAAAGATTGCAAATTTCTTGCTGGGCACCACCCTACTGGCCAGGGCGAGAGGCCAGAAATGGAGGCCATTTTCCTTGGGGAAAATGAAGTCATTGGCCCAGGCTCTGGGTATCAGATGAAAGGTGGCATCTGGGGCTCTAAGGACTTGCAGGGTCCTAGTTGCTGGCAGCTTTATGTTTGGAAGAATCCAGCACAGTTTGCAAATTTCTCGCTAGGCACAGCCTGCCTGCCAGGCCAAGTGGCCAGAAATGAAGGGCATTTTCCATGGGAAAAATGTCCTTAACCCAGGGTCTCAGTAATATGTTCAAGGTGGCCTTTCAGGCTCTAATGACTTTCAGGCTCCTGGTTGCTGCCAACTTTAGGTTTGGAAGAATCCAGCAAAGATTGTATCACTCTAGCTTGGCTCCCCACTTTCTGCCATGGTGAGTGGCTGCAAACACAGGCCATTTCCCATGGGAAAAAGAAGTCCTTTCCCCACGGTCTGCAAATCAAATGCAAGGTGGCCTTTGGGGCTCTAAGGACTTGCAGGGTACTTCTTATTGGCAGCTTTCGATTTGGAGAAATCTAGCAAAGATTGCAAATTTCTTGCTGGGCACCCCCCTATTGGCCAGGGCGAGAGGCCAGAAATGGAGGCCATTTTCCATGAGGAAAATGAAGTCATTGGCCCAGGCTCTGGGTATCAGATGAAAGGTGGCATCTGGGGCTCTAAGGACTTGCAGGGTCCTAGTTGCTGGCAGCTTTATGTTTGGAAGAATCCAGCACAGTTTGCAAATTTCTCGCTAGGCACAGCCTGCCTGCCAGGCCAAGTGGCCAGAAATGAAGGGCATTTTGCATGGGAAAAATGTCCTTAACCCAGGGTCTCAGTAATATGTTCAAGGTGGCCTTTCAGGCTCTAAGGACTTTCAGGGTCCTAGTTGCTGCCAACTTTAGGTTTGGAAGAATCCAGCAAAGATTGTATCACTCTAGCTTGGCTCCCCACTTTCTGCCATGGTGAGTGGCTGCAAACACAGGCCATTTCCCATGGGAAAAAGAAGTCCTTTCCCCACGGTCTGCAAATCAAATGCAAGGTGGCCTTTGGGGCTCTAAGGACATGCAGGGTACTTCTTACTGGCAGCTTTAGATTTGGAGCAATCCAGCAAAGATTGCAAATTTCTTGCTGGGCACCACCCTATTGGCCAGGGCGAGAGGCAAGAAATGGAGGCCATTTTCCATGGGGAAAATGAAGTCATTGGCCCAGGGTCTGGGTATCAGATGAAAGGTGGCATCTGGGGCTCTAAGGACTTGCAGGGTCTTAGTTGCTGCCAGCTTTAGGTTTGGAGAAATCCAGCAGAATTTTCAAATTTCCTGCTTGGCACCCTACTTTCTGCCAGGGCAAGTTGCAGCAAAGGGATACTATTTCTATGGGAAAAAGAAGTAATTTCCCCATCATGTGGGTATCAGCAGAGAGGTGAAATTTGGGGCTCTAAGGAGCTGCAGGCTCCTCGTTGCCAGCAGGTTTAGTTTTGGAGAAAATCAGCCAAGTTTGCAAATTTCAGACAGGGAATGAAGCAGATGGCCGGGGCGAGTGGCCCCAAACTGACCCCATTTTCCATGGGGAAAAAAGTCATGTCCCCAGGGTCTGGGTATAAGATGAAAGGTGGCATCTGGGGCTCTAAGGACTTGCAGGGTCCTAGTTGCTGCCAGCATTGGGTTTGGAGAAATCCAGCAAAGATTGCATCACTCTAGCTTGGCTCCCCACTTTCTGCCATGGTGAGTGGCTGCAAACACAGGCCATTTCCCATGGGAAAAAGAAGTCCTTTCCCCACGGTCTGCAAATGAAATGCAAGGTGGCCTTTGGGGCTCTAAGGACTTGCAGGGTACTTCTTACTGGCAGCTTTCGATTTGGAGCAATCCAGCAAAGATTGCAAATTTCTTGCTGGGAACCCCCTATTGGCCAGGGTGAGAGGCAAGAAATGGAGGCCATTTTCCTTGGGGAAAATGAAGTCATTGGCCCAGGGTCTGGGTATCAGATGAAAGGTGGCCTTTGGGGCTCTAAGGACTTGCAGGGTCCTAGTTGCTGCCAGCTTTAGGTTTGGAGAAATCCAGCAGAATTTTCAAATTTCCTGCTTGGCACCCTACTTTCTGCCAGGGCAAGTTGCAGCACAGGGATACTATTTCTATGGGAAAAAGAAGTAATTTCCCCATCATGTGGGTATCAGCAGAGAGGTGAAATTTGGGGCTCTAAGGAGCTGCAGGCTCCTCGTTGCCAGCAGGTTTAGTTTTGGAGAAAATCAGCCAAGTTTGCAAATTTCAGACAGGGAATGAAGCAGATGGCCGGGGCGAGTGGCCCCAAACTGACCCCATTTTCCATGGGGAAAAGAAGTCATGTCCCCAGGGTCTGGGTAGAAGATGAAAGGTGGCATCTGGGGCTCTAAGGACTTGCAGGGTCCTAGTTGCTGCCAGCATTGGGTTTGGAGAAATCCAGCAAAGATTGCATCACTCTAGCTTGGCTCCCCACTTTCTGCCATAGTTAGTGGCTGCAAACACAGGCCATTTCCCATGGGAAAAAGAAGTCCTTTCCCCATGGTCTGCAAATCAAATGCAAGGTGGCCTTTGGGGCTCTAAGGACTTGCAGGGTACTTCTTACTGGCAGCTTTAGATTTGGTGCAATCCAGCAAAGATTGCAAATTTCTTGCTGGGCACCACCCTACTGGCCAGGGCGAGAGGCCAGAAATGGAGGCCATTTTCCTTGGGGAAAATGAAGTCATTGGCCCAGGCTCTGGGTATCAGATGAAAGGTGGCATCTGGGGCTCTAAGGACTTGCAGGGTCCTAGTTGCTGGCAGCTTTATGTTTGGAAGAATCCAGCACAGTTTGCAAATTTCTCGCTAGGCACAGCCTGCCTGCCAGGCCAAGTGGCCACAAATGAAGGGCATTTTCCATGGGAAAAATGTCCTTAACCCAGGGTCTCAGTAATATGTTCAAGGTGGCCTTTCAGGCTCTAAGGACTTTCAGGCTCCTGGTTGCTGCCAACTTTAGGTTTGGAAGAATCCAGCAAAGATTGTATCACTCTAGCTTGGCTCCCCACTTTCTGCCATGGTGAGTGGCTGCAAACACAGGCCATTTCCCATGGGAAAAAGAAGTCCTTTCCCCACGGTCTGCAAATCAAATGAAAGGTGGCCTTTGGGGCTCTAAGGACTTGCAGGGTACTTCTTATTGGCAGCTTTAGATTTGGAGAAATCCAGCAAAGATTGCAAATTTCTTGCTGGGCACCCCCCTATTGGCCAGGGCGAGAGGCCAGAAATGGAGGCCATTTTCCATGAGGAAAATGAAGTCATTGGCCCAGGGTCTGGGTATCAGATGAAAGGTGGCATCTGGGGCTCTAAGGACTTGCAGGGTCCTAGTTGCTGGCAGCTTTATGTTTGGAAGAATCCAGCACAGTTTGCAAATTTCTCGTTAGGCACTGCCCTGCCTGCCAGGCCAAATGGCCAGAAATGAAGGGCATTTTCCATGGGAAAAATGTCCTTAACCCAGGGTCTCAGTAATATGTTCAAGGTGGCCTTTCAGGCTCTAAGGACTTTCAGGGTCCTCATTGCTGCCAACGTTAGGTTTGGAAGAATCCAGCAAAGATTGCATCACTCTAGCTTGGCTCCCCACTTTCTGCCATGGTGAGTGGCTGCAAACACAGGCCATTTCCCATGGGAAAAAGAAGTCCTTTCCCCACGGTCTGCAAATCAAATGCAAGGTGGCCTTTGGGGCTCTAAGGACATGCAGGGTACTTCTTACTGGCAGCTTTCGATTTGGAGAAATCTAGCAAAGATTGCAAATTTCTTGCTGGGCACCACCCTATTGGCCAGGGCAAGAGGCCAGAAATGGAGGCCATTTTCCATAGGGAAAATGAAGTCATTGGCCCAGGGTCTGGGTATCAGATGAAAGGCGGCATCTGGGGCTCTAAGGACTTGCAGGGTCCAAGTTGCTGCCAGCATTAGATTTGGAGAAATCCAGCAAAGATTGCATCACTCTAGCTTGGCTCCCCACTTTCTGCCATGGTGAGTGGGTGCAAACACAGGCCATTTCCCATGGGAAAAAGAAGTCCTTTCCCCACGGTCTGCAAATGAAATGCAAGGTGGCCTTTGGGGCTCTAAGGACTTGCAGGGTACTTCTTACTGGCAGCTTTCGATTTGGAGAAATCCAGCAAAGATTGCAAATTTCTTGCTGGGCACCACCCTATTGGCCAGGGCGAGAGGCCAGATATGGAGGCCATTTTCCATGGGGAAAATGAAGTCATTGGCCCAGGGTCTGGGTATCAGATGAAAGGTGGCCTTTGGGGCTCTAAGGACTTGCAGGGTCCTAGTTGCTGCCAGCTTTAGGTTTGGAGAAATCCAGCAGAATTTTCAAATTTCCTGCTTGGCACCCTACTTTCTGCCCGGGCAAGTTGCAGCACAGGGATACTATTTCTATGGGAAGAAGAAGTAATTTCCCCATCATGTGGGTATCAGCAGAGAGGTGAAATTTGGTGCTCTAAGGAGCTGCAGGCTCCTCGTTGCCAGCAGGTTTAGTTTTGGAGAAAATCAGCCAAGTTTGCAAATTTCAGACAGGGAATGAAGCAGATGGCCGGGGAGAGTGGCCCCAAACTGACCCCATTTTCCATGGGGAAAAGAAGTCATGTCCCCAGGGTCTAGGTAGAAGATTGAAGGTGCCATCTGGGGCTCTAAGGACTTGCAGGGTCCTAGTTGCTGGCAGCTTTATGTTTGGAAGAATCCAGCACAGTTTGCAAATTTCTCGCTAGGCACAGCCTGCCTGCCAGGCCAAGTGGCCACAAATGAAGGGCATTTTCCATGGGAAAAATGTCCTTAACCCAGGGTCTCAGTAATATGTTCAAGGTGGCCTTTCAGGCTCTAAGGACTTTCAGGGTCCTAGTTGCTGCCAACTTTAGGTTTGGAAGAATCCAGCAAAGATTGTATCACTCTAGCTTGGCTCCCCACTTTCTGCCATGGTGAGTGGCTGCAAACACAGGCCATTTCCCATGGGAAAAAGAAGTCCTTTCCCCACGGTCTGCAAATCAAATGCAAGGTGGCCTTTGGGGCTCTAAGGACTTGCAGGGTACTTCTTACTGGCAGCTTTCGATTTGGAGAAATCCAGCAAAGATTGCAAATTTCTTGCTGGGCACCACCCTATTAGCCAGGGCGAGAGGCCAGAAATGGAGGCCATTTTCCTTGGGGAAAATGAAGTCATTGGCCCAGGGTCTGGGTATCAGATGAAAGGTGGCCTTTGGGGCTCTAAGGACTTGCAGGGTCCTAGTTGCTGCCAGCTTTAGGTTTGGAGAAATCCAGCAGAATTTTCAAATTTCCTGCTTGGCACCCTACTTTCTGCCAGGGCAAGTTGCAGCACAGGGATACTATTTCTATGGGAAAAAGAAGTAATTTCCCCATCATGTGGGTATCAGCAGAGAGGTGAAATTTGGGGCTCTAAGGAGCTGCAGGCTCCTCATTGCCAGCAGGTTTAGTTTTGGAGAAAATCAGCCAAGTTTGCAAATTTCAGACAGGGAATGAAGCAGATGGCCGGGGCGAGTGGCCCCAAACTGACCCCATTTTCCATGGGGAAAAGAAGTCATGTCCCCAGGGTCTGGGTATAAGATGAAAGGTGGCATCTGGGGCTCTAAGGACTTGCAGGGTCCTAGTTGCTGCCAGCATTGGGTTTGGAGAAATCCAGCAAAGATTGCATCACTCTAGCTTGGCTCCCCACTTTCTGCCATGGTGAGTGGCTGCAAACACAGGCCATTTCCCATGGGAAAAAGAAGTCCTTTCCCCACGGTCTGCAAATGAAATGCAAGGTGGCCTTTGGGGCTCTAAGGACTTGCAGGGTACTTCTTACTGGCAGCTTTCGATTTGGAGCAATCCAGCAAAGATTGCAAATTTCTTGCTGGGCACCACCCTACTGGCCAGGGCGAGAGGCCAGAAATGGAGGCCATTTTCCTTGGGGAAAATGAAGTCATTGGCCCAGGCTCTGGGTATCAGATGAAAGGTGGCATCTGGGGCTCTAAGGACTTGCAGGGTCCTAGTTGCTGGCAGCTTTATGTTTGGAAGAATCCAGCACAGTTTGCAAATTTCTCGCTAGGCACAGCCTGCCTGCCAGGCCAAGTGGCCAGAAATGAAGGGCATTTTCCATGGGAAAAATGTCCTTAACCCAGGGTCTCAGTAATATGTTCAAGGTGGCCTTTCAGGCTCTAAGGACTTTCAGGCTCCTGGTTGCTGCCAACTTTAGGTTTGGAAGAATCCAGCAAAGATTGTATCACTCTAGCTTGGCTCCCCACTTTCTGCCATGGTGAGTGGCTGCAAACACAGGCCATTTCCCATTGGAAAAAGAAGTCCTTTCCCCATGGTCTGGAAATGAAATGCAAGGTGGCCTTTGGGGCTCTAAGGACTTGCAGGGTACTTCTTATTGGCAGCTTTCGATTTGGAGCAATCTAGCAAAGATTGCAAATTTCTTGCTGGGCACCCCCCTATTGGCCAGGGCGAGAGGCAAGAAATGGAGGCCATTTTCCATGAGGAAAATGAAGTCATTGGCCCAGGCTCTGGGTATCAGATGAAAGGTGGCATCTGGGGCTCTAAGGACTTGCAGGGTCCTAGTTGCTGGCAGCTTTATGTTTGGAAGAATCCAGCACAGTTTGCAAATTTCTCGCTAGGCACAGCCTGCCTGCCAGGCCAAGTGGCCAGAAATGAAGGGCATTTTGCATGGGAAAAATGTCCTTAACCCAGGGTCTCAGTAAAATGTTCAAGGTGGCCTTTCAGGCTCTAAGGACTTTCAGGCTCCTGGTTGCTGCCAACTTTAGGTTTGGAAGAATCCAGCAAAGATTGTATCACTCTAGCTTGGCTCCCCACTTTCTGCCATGGTGAGTGGCTGCAAACACAGGCCATTTCCCATGGGAAAAAGAAGTCCTTTCCCCACGGTCTGCAAATCAAATGCAAGGTGGCCTTTGGGGCTCTAAGGACTTGCAGGGTACTTCTTATTGGCAGCTTTCGATTTGGAGAAATCTAGCAAAGATTGCAAATTTCTTGCTGGGCACCCCCCTATTGGCCAGGGCGAGAGGCCAGAAATGGAGGCCATTTTCCATGAGGAAAATGAAGTCATTGGCCCAGGCTCTGGGTATCAGATGAAAGGTGGCCTTTGGGGCTCTAAGGACTTGCAGGGTCCTAGTTGCTGGCAGCTTTATGTTTGGAAGAATCCAGCACAGTTTGCAAATTTCTCGCTAGGCACAGCCTGCCTGCCAGGCCAAGTGGCCAGAAATGAAGGGCATTTTCCATGGGAAAAATGTCCTTAACCCAGGGTCTCAGTAATATGTTCAAGGTGGCCTTTCAGGCTCTAAGGACTTTCAGGGTCCTAGTTGCTGCCAACTTTAGGTTTGGAAGAATCCAGCAAAGATTGTATCACTCTAGCTTGGCTCCCCACTTTCTGCCATGGTGAGTGGCTGCAAACACAGGCCATTTCCCATGGGAAAAAGAAGTCCTTTCCCCACGGTCTGCAAATCAAATGCAAGGTGGCCTTTGGGGCTCTAAGGACATGCAGGGTACTTCTTACTGGCAGCTTTAGATTTGGAGCAATCTAGCAAAGATTGCAAATTTCTTGCTGGGCACCACCCTATTGGCCAGGGCGAGAGGCAAGAAATGGAGGCCATTTTCCATGGGGAAAATGAAGTCATTGGCCCAGGGTCTGGGTATCAGATGAAAGGTGGCATCTGGGGCTCTAAGGACTTGCAGGGTCTTAGTTGCTGCCAGCTTTAGGTTTGGAGAAATCCAGCAGAATTTTCAAATTTCCTGCTTGGCACCCTACTTTCTGCCAGGGCAAGTTGCAGCACAGGGATACTATTTCTATGGGAAAAAGAAGTAATTTCCCCATCATGTGGGTATCAGCAGAGAGGTGAAATTTGGGGCTCTAAGGAGCTGCAGGCTCCTCGTTGCCAGCAGGTTTAGTTTTGGAGAAAATCAGCCAAGTTTGCAAATTTCAGACAGGGAATGAAGCAGATGGCCGGGGCGAGTGGCCCCAAACTGACCCCATTTTCCATGGGGAAAAGAAGTCATGTCCCCAGGGTCTGGGTATAAGATGAAAGGTGGCATCTGGGGCTCTAAGGACTTGCAGGGTCCTAGTTGCTGCCAGTATTGGGTTTGGAGAAATCCAGCAAAGATTGCATCACTCTAGCTTGGCTCCCCACTTTCTGCCATGGTGAGTGGCTGCAAACACAGGCCATTTCCCATGGGAAAAAGAAGTCCTTTCCCCACGGTCTGCAAATCAAATGCAAGGTGGCCTTTGGGGCTCTAAGGACTTGCAGGGTACTTCTTACTGGCAGCTTTCGATTTGGAGCAATCCAGCAAAGATTGCAAATTTCTTGCTGGGCACCACCCTACTGGCCAGGGCGAGAGGCCAGAAATGGAGGCCATTTTCCTTGGGGAAAATGAAGTCATTGGCCCAGGCTCTGGGTATCAGATGAAAGGTGGCAGCTGGGGCTCTAAGGACTTGCAGGGTCCTAGTTGCTGGCAGCTTTATGTTTGGAAGAATCCAGCACAGTTTGCAAATTTCTCGCTAGGCACAGCCTGCCTGCCAGGCCAAGTGGCCACAAATGAAGGGCATTTTCCATGGGAAAAATGTCCTTAACCCAGGGTCTCAGTAATATGTTCAAGGTGGCCTTTCAGGCTCTAAGGACTTTCAGGCTCCTGGTTGCTGCCAACTTTAGGTTTGGAAGAATCCAGCAAAGATTGTATCACTCTAGCTTGGCTCCCCACTTTCTGCCATGGTGAGTGGCTGCAAACACAGGCCATTTCCCATTGGAAAAAGAAGTCCTTTCCCCATGGTCTGCAAATGAAATGCAAGGTGGCCTTTGGGGCTCTAAGGACTTGCAGGGTACTTCTTATTGGCAGCTTTAGATTTGGAGCAATCTAGCAAAGATTGCAAATTTCTTGCTGGGCACCCCCCTATTGGCCAGGGCGAGAGGCCAGAAATGGAGGCCATTTTCCATGAGGAAAATGAAGTCATTGGCCCAGGCTCTGGGTATCAGATGAAAGGTGGCCTTTGGGGCTCTAAGGACTTGCAGGGTCCTAGTTGCTGGCAGCTTTATGTTTGGAAGAATCCAGCACAGTTTGCAAATTTCTCGCTAGGCACAGCCTGCCTGCCAGGCCAAGTGGCCAGAAATGAAGGGCATTTTCCATGGGAAAAATGTCCTTAACCCAGGGTCTCAGTAATATGTTCAAGGTGGCCTTTCAGGCTCTAAGGACTTTCAGGCTCCTGGTTGCTGCCAACTTTAGGTTTGGAAGAATCCAGCAAAGATTGTATCACTCTAGCTTGGCTCCCCACTTTCTGCCATGGTGAGTGGCTGCAAACACAGGCCATTTCCCATGGGAAAAAGAAGTCCTTTCCCCACGGTCTGCAAATCAAATGCAAGGTGGCCTTTGGGGCTCTAAGGACTTGCAGGGTACTTCTTATTGGCAGCTTTCGATTTGGAGAAATCCAGCAAAGATTGCAAATTTCTTGCTGGGCACCCCCCTATTGGCCAGGGCGAGAGGCCAGAAATGGAGGCCATTTTCCATGAGGAAAATGAAGTCATTGGCCCAGGGTCTGGGTATCAGATGAAAGGTGGCATCTGGGGCTCTAAGGACTTGCAGGGTCCTAGTTGCTGCCAGCTTTATGTTTGGAAGAATCCAGCACAGTTTGCAAATTTCTCGTTAGGCACTGCCCTGCCTGCCAGGCCAAATGGCCAGAAATGAAGGGCATTTTCCATGGGAAAAATGTCCTTAACCCAGGGTCTCAGTAATATGTTCAAGGTGGCCTTTCAGGCTCTAAGGACTTTCAGGGTCCTCATTGCTGCCAACGTTAGGTTTGGAAGAATCCAGCAAAGATTGCATCACTCTAGCTTGGCTCCCCACTTTCTGCCATGGTGAGTGGCTGCAAACACAGGCCATTTCCCATGGGAAAAAGAAGTCCTTTCCCCACGGTCTGCAAATCAAATGCAAGGTGGCCTTTGGGGCTCTAAGGACATGCAGGGTACTTCTTACTGGCAGCTTTCGATTTGGAGAAATCTAGCAAAGATTGCAAATTTCTTGCTGGGCACCACCCTATTGGCCAGGGCAAGAGGCCAGAAATGGAGGCCATTTTCCATAGGGAAAATGAAGTCATTGGCCCAGGGTCTGGGTATCAGATGAAAGGCGGCATCTGGGGCTCTAAGGACTTGCAGGGTCCAAGTTGCTGCCAGCATTAGATTTGGAGAAATCCAGCAAAGATTGCATCACTCTAGCTTGGCTCCCCACTTTCTGCCATGGTGAGTGGGTGCAAACACAGGCCATTTCCCATGGGAAAAAGAAGTCCTTTCCCCACGGTCTTCAAATGAAATGCAAGGTGGCCTTTGGGGCTCTAAGGACTTGCAGGGTACTTCTTACTGGCAGCTTTCGATTTGGAGAAATCCAGCAAAGATTGCAAATTTCTTGCTGGGCACCACCCTATTGGCCAGGGCGAGAGGCCAGATATGGAGGCCATTTTCCATGGGGAAAATGAAGTCATTGGCCCAGGGTCTGGGTATCAGATGAAAGGTGGCCTTTGGGGCTCTAAGGACTTGCAGGGTCCTAGTTGCTGCCAGCTTTAGGTTTGGAGAAATCCAGCAGAATTTTCAAATTTCCTGCTTGGCACCCTACTTTCTGCCCGGGCAAGTTGCAGCACAGGGATACTATTTCTATGGGAAGAAGAAGTAATTTCCCCATCATGTGGGTATCAGCAGAGAGGTGAAATTTGGTGCTCTAAGGAGCTGCAGGCTCCTCGTTGCCAGCAGGTTTAGTTTTGGAGAAAATCAGCCAAGTTTGCAAATTTCAGACAGGGAATGAAGCAGATGGCCGGGGAGAGTGGCCCCAAACTGACCCCATTTTCCATGGGGAAAAGAAGTCATGTCCCTAGGGTCTAGGTAGAAGATTGAAGGTGCCATCTGGGGCTCTAAGGACTTGCAGGGTCCTAGTTGCTGGCAGCATTGGGTTTGGAGAAATCCAGCAAAGATTGCATCACTCTAGCTTGGCTCCCCACTTTCTGCCATGGTGAGTGGCTGCAAACACAGGCCATTTCCCATGGGAAAAAGAAGTCCTTTCCCCACGGTCTGCAAATGAAATGCAAGGTGGCCTTTGGGGCTCTAAGGACTTGCAGGGTACTTCTTACTGGCAGCTTTCGATTTGGAGCAATCCAGCAAAGATTGCAAATTTCTTGCTGGGCACCACCCTACTGGCCAGGGCGAGAGGCCAGAAATGGAGGCCATTTTCCTTGGGGAAAATGAAGTCATTGGCCCAGGCTCTGGGTATCAGATGAAAGGTGGCATCTGGGGCTCTAAGGACTTGCAGGGTCCTAGTTGCTGGCAGCTTTATGTTTGGAAGAATCCAGCACAGTTTGCAAATTTCTCGCTAGGCACAGCCTGCCTGCCAGGCCAAGTGGCCAGAAATGAAGGGCATTTTCCATGGGAAAAATGTCCTTAACCCAGGGTCTCAGTAATATGTTCAAGGTGGCCTTTCAGGCTCTAAGGACTTTCAGGCTCCTGGTTGCTGCCAACTTTAGGTTTGGAAGAATCCAGCAAAGATTGTATCACTCTAGCTTGGCTCCCCACTTTCTGCCATGGTGAGTGGCTGCAAACACAGGCCATTTCCCATTGGAAAAAGAAGTCCTTTCCCCATGGTCTGCAAATGAAATGCAAGGTGGCCTTTGGGGCTCTAAGGACTTGCAGGGTACTTCTTATTGGCAGCTTTCGATTTGGAGCAATCTAGCAAAGATTGCAAATTTCTTGCTGGGCACCCCCCTATTGGCCAGGGCGAGAGGCCAGAAATGGAGGCCATTTTCCATGAGGAAAATGAAGTCATTGGCCCAGGCTCTGGGTATCAGATGAAAGGTGGCATCTGGGGCTCTAAGGACTTGCAGGGTCCTAGTTGCTGGCAGCTTTATGTTTGGAAGAATCCAGCACAGTTTGCAAATTTCTCGCTAGGCACAGCCTGCCTGCCAGGCCAAGTGGCCAGAAATGAAGGGCATTTTCCATGGGAAAAATGTCCTTAACCCAGGGTCTCAGTAAAATGTTCAAGGTGGCCTTTCAGGCTCTAAGGACTTTCAGGCTCCTGGTTGCTGCCAACTTTAGGTTTGGAAGAATCCAGCAAAGATTGTATCACTCTAGCTTGGCTCCCCACTTTCTGCCATGGTGAGTGGCTGCAAACACAGGCCATTTCCCATGGGAAAAAGAAGTCCTTTCCCCACGGTCTGCAAATCAAATGCAAGGTGGCCTTTGGGGCTCTAAGGACTTGCAGGGTACTTCTTATTGGCAGCTTTCGATTTGGAGAAATCTAGCAAAGATTGCAAATTTCTTGCTGGGCACCCCCCTATTGGCCAGGGCGAGAGGCCAGAAATGGAGGCCATTTTCCATGAGGAAAATGAAGTCATTGGCCCAGGCTCTGGGTATCAGATGAAAGGTGGCCTTTGGGGCTCTAAGGACTTGCAGGGTCCTAGTTGCTGGCAGCTTTATGTTTGGAAGAATCCAGCACAGTTTGCAAATTTCTCGCTAGGCACAGCCTGCCTGCCAGGCCAAGTGGCCACAAATGAAGGGCATTTTCCATGGGAAAAATGTCCTTAACCCAGGGTCTCAGTAATATGTTCAAGGTGGCCTTTCAGGCTCTAAGGACTTTCAGGGTCCTAGTTGCTGCCAACTTTAGGTTTGGAAGAATCCAGCAAAGATTGTATCACTCTAGCTTGGCTCCCCACTTTCTGCCATGGTGAGTGGCTGCAAACACAGGCCATTTCCCATGGGAAAAAGAAGTCCTTTCCCCACGGTCTGCAAATGAAATGCAAGGTGGCCTTTGGGGCTCTAAGGACATGCAGGGTACTTCTTACTGGCAGCTTTAGATTTGGAGCAATCTAGCAAAGATTGCAAATTTCTTGCTGGGCACCACCCTATTGGCCAGGGCGAGAGGCAAGAAATGGAGGCCATTTTCCATGGGGAAAATGAAGTCATTGGCCCAGGGTCTGGGTATCAGATGAAAGGTGGCATCTGGGGCTCTAAGGACTTGCAGGGTCTTAGTTGCTGCCAGCTTTAGGTTTGGAGAAATCCAGCAGAATTTTCAAATTTCCTGCTTGGCACCCTACTTTCTGCCAGGGCAAGTTGCAGCACAGGGATACTATTTCTATGGGAAAAAGAAGTAATTTCCCCATCATGTGGGTATCAGCAGAGAGGTGAAATTTGGGGCTCTAAGGAGCTGCAGGCTCCTCGTTGCCAGCAGGTTTAGTTTTGGAGAAAATCAGCCAAGTTTGCAAATTTCAGACAGGGAATGAAGCAGATGGCCGGGGCGAGTGGCCCCAAACTGACCCCATTTTCCATGGGGAAAAGAAGTCATGTCCCCAGGGTCTGGGTATAAGATGAAAGGTGGCATCTGGGGCTCTAAGGACTTGCAGGGTCCTAGTTGCTGCCAGTATTGGGTTTGGAGAAATCCAGCAAAGATTGCATCACTCTAGCTTGGCTCCCCACTTTCTGCCATGGTGAGTGGCTGCAAACACAGGCCATTTCCCATGGGAAAAAGAAGTCCTTTCCCCACGGTCTGCAAATCAAATGCAAGGTGGCCTTTGGGGCTCTAAGGACTTGCAGGGTACTTCTTACTGGCAGCTTTCGATTTGGAGCAATCCAGCAAAGATTGCAAATTTCTTGCTGGGCACCACCCTACTGGCCAGGGCGAGAGGCCAGAAATGGAGGCCATTTTCCTTGGGGAAAATGAAGTCATTGGCCCAGGCTCTGGGTATCAGATGAAAGGTGGCATCTGGGGCTCTAAGGACTTGCAGGGTCCTAGTTGCTGGCAGCTTTATGTTTGGAAGAATCCAGCACAGTTTGCAAATTTCTCGCTAGGCACAGCCTGCCTGCCAGGCCAAGTGGCCAGAAATGAAGGGCATTTTCCATGGGAAAAATGTCCTTAACCCAGGGTCTCAGTAATATGTTCAAGGTGGCCTTTCAGGCTCTAAGGACTTTCAGGCTCCTGGTTGCTGCCAACTTTAGGTTTGGAAGAATCCAGCAAAGATTGTATCACTCTAGCTTGGCTCCCCACTTTCTGCCATGGTGAGTGGCTGCAAACACAGGCCATTTCCCATTGGAAAAAGAAGTCCTTTCCCCATGGTCTGCAAATGAAATGCAAGGTGGCCTTTGGGGCTCTAAGGACTTGCAGGGTACTTCTTATTGGCAGCTTTAGATTTGGAGCAATCTAGCAAAGATTGCAAATTTCTTGCTGGGCACCCCCCTATTGGCCAGGGCGAGAGGCCAGAAATGGAGGCCATTTTCCATGAGGAAAATGAAGTCATTGGCCCAGGGTCTGGGTATCAGATGAAAGGTGGCCTTTGGGGCTCTAAGGACTTGCAGGGTCCTAGTTGCTGGCAGCTTTATGTTTGGAAGAATCCAGCACAGTTTGCAAATTTCTCGCTAGGCACAGCCTGCCTGCCAGGCCAAGTGGCCAGAAATGAAGGGCATTTTCCATGGGAAAAATGTCCTTAACCCAGGGTCTCAGTAATATGTTCAAGGTGGCCTTTCAGGCTCTAAGGACTTTCAGGCTCCTGGTTGCTGCCAACTTTAGGTTTGGAAGAATCCAGCAAAGATTGTATCACTCTAGCTTGGCTCCCCACTTTCTGCCATGGTGAGTGGCTGCAAACACAGGCCATTTCCCATGGGAAAAAGAAGTCCTTTCCCCACGGTCTGCAAATCAAATGCAAGGTGGCCTTTGGGGCTCTAAGGACTTGCAGGGTACTTCTTATTGGCAGCTTTCGATTTGGAGAAATCTAGCAAAGATTGCAAATTTCTTGCTGGGCACCACCCTATTGGCCAGGGCAAGAGGCCAGAAATGGAGGCCATTTTCCATAGGGAAAATGAAGTCATTGGCCCAGGGTCTGGGTATCAGATGAAAGGCGGCATCTGGGGCTCTAAGGACTTGCAGGGTCCAAGTTGCTGCCAGCATTAGATTTGGAGAAATCCAGCAAAGATTGCATCACTCTAGCTTGGCTCCCCACTTTCTGCCATGGTGAGTGGGTGCAAACACAGGCCATTTCCCATGGGAAAAAGAAGTCCTTTCCCCACGGTCTGCAAATGAAATGCAAGGTGGCCTTTGGGGCTCTAAGGACTTGCAGGGTACTTCTTACTGGCAGCTTTCGATTTGGAGAAATCCAGCAAAGATTGCAAATTTCTTGCTGGGCACCACCCTATTGGCCAGGGCGAGAGGCCAGATATGGAGGCCATTTTCCATGGGGAAAATGAAGTCATTGGCCCAGGCTCTGGGTATCAGATGAAAGGTGGCCTTTGGGGCTCTAAGGACTTGCAGGGTCCTAGTTGCTGCCAGCTTTAGGTTTGGAGAAATCCAGCAGAATTTTCAAATTTCCTGCTTGGCACCCTACTTTCTGCCCGGGCAAGTTGCAGCACAGGGATACTATTTCTATGGGAAGAAGAAGTAATTTCCCCATCATGTGGGTATCAGCAGAGAGGTGAAATTTGGTGCTCTAAGGAGCTGCAGGCTCCTCGTTGCCAGCAGGTTTAGTTTTGGAGAAAATCAGCCAAGTTTGCAAATTTCAGACAGGGAATGAAGCAGATGGCCGGGGAGAGTGGCCCCAAACTGACCCCATTTTCCATGGGGAAAAGAAGTCATGTCCCCAGGGTCTAGGTAGAAGATTGAAGGTGCCATCTGGGGCTCTAAGGACTTGCAGGGTCCTAGTTGCTGGCAGCATTGGGTTTGGAGAAATCCAGCAAAGATTGCATCACTCTAGCTTGGCTCCCCACTTTCTGCCATGGTGAGTGGCTGCAAACACAGGCCATTTCCCATGGGAAAAAGAAGTCCTTTCCCCACGGTCTGCAAATGAAATGCAAGGTGGCCTTTGGGGCTCTAAGGACTTGCAGGGTACTTCTTACCGGCAGCTTTCGATTTGGAGCAATCCAGCAAAGATTGCAAATTTCTTGCTGGGCACCACCCTACTGGCCAGGGCGAGAGGCCAGAAATGGAGGCCATTTTCCTTGGGGAAAATGAAGTCATTGGCCCAGGCTCTGGGTATCAGATGAAAGGTGGCATCTGGGGCTCTAAGGACTTGCAGGGTCCTAGTTGCTGGCAGCTTTATGTTTGGAAGAATCCAGCACAGTTTGCAAATTTCTCGCTAGGCACAGCCTGCCTGCCAGGCCAAGTGGCCAGAAATGAAGGGCATTTTCCATGGGAAAAATGTCCTTAACCCAGGGTCTCAGTAATATGTTCAAGGTGGCCTTTCAGGCTCTAAGGACTTTCAGGCTCCTGGTTGCTGCCAACTTTAGGTTTGGAAGAATCCAGCAAAGATTGTATCACTCTAGCTTGGCTCCCCACTTTCTGCCATGGTGAGTGGCTGCAAACACAGGCCATTTCCCATTGGAAAAAGAAGTCCTTTCCCCATGGTCTGGAAATGAAATGCAAGGTGGCCTTTGGGGCTCTAAGGACTTGCAGGGTACTTCTTATTGGCAGCTTTAGATTTGGAGCAATCTAGCAAAGATTGCAAATTTCTTGCTGGGCACCCCCCTATAGGCCAGGGCGAGAGGCCAGAAATGGAGGCCATTTTCCATGAGGAAAATGAAGTCATTGGCCCAGGCTCTGGGTATCAGATGAAAGGTGGCATCTGGGGCTCTAAGGACTTGCAGGGTCCTAGTTGCTGGCAGCTTTATGTTTGGAAGAATCCAGCACAGTTTGCAAATTTCTCGCTAGGCACAGCCTGCCTGCCAGGCCAAGTGGCCAGAAATGAAGGGCATTTTCCATGGGAAAAATGTCCTTAACCCAGGGTCTCAGTAAAATGTTCAAGGTGGCCTTTCAGGCTCTAAGGACTTTCAGGCTCCTGGTTGCTGCCAACTTTAGGTTTGGAAGAATCCAGCAAAGATTGTATCACTCTAGCTTGGCTCCCCACTTTCTGCCATGGTGAGTGGCTGCAAACACAGGCCATTTCCCATGGGAAAAAGAAGTCCTTTCCCCACGGTCTGCAAATCAAATGCAAGGTGGCCTTTGGGGCTCTAAGGACTTGCAGGGTACTTCTTATTGGCAGCTTTCGATTTGGAGAAATCTAGCAAAGATTGCAAATTTCTTGCTGGGCACCCCCCTATTGGCCAGGGCGAGAGGCCAGAAATGGAGGCCATTTTCCATGAGGAAAATGAAGTCATTGGCCCAGGCTCTGGGTATCAGATGAAAGGTGGCATCTGGGGCTCTAAGGACTTGCAGGGTCCTAGTTGCTGGCAGCTTTATGTTTGGAAGAATCCAGCACAGTTTGCAAATTTCTCGCTAGGCACAGCCTGCCTGCCAGGCCAAGTGGCCACAAATGAAGGGCATTTTCCATGGGAAAAATGTCCTTAACCCAGGGTCTCAGTAATATGTTCAAGGTGGCCTTTCAGGCTCTAAGGACTTTCAGGGTCCTAGTTGCTGCCAACTTTAGGTTTGGAAGAATCCAGCAAAGATTGTATCACTCTAGCTTGGCTCCCCACTTTCTGCCATGGTGAGTGGCTGCAAACACAGGCCATTTCCCATGGGAAAAAGAAGTCCTTTCCCCACGGTCTGCAAATCAAATGCAAGGTGGCCTTTGGGGCTCTAAGGACATGCAGGGTACTTCTTACTGGCAGCTTTAGATTTGGAGCAATCCAGCAAAGATTGCAAATTTCTTGCTGGGCACCACCCTATTGGCCAGGGCGAGAGGCAAGAAATGGAGGCCATTTTCCATGGGGAAAATGAAGTCATTGGCCCAGGCTCTGGGTATCAGATGAAAGGTGGCATCTGGGGCTCTAAGGACTTGCAGGGTCTTAGTTGCTGCCAGCTTTAGGTTTGGAGAAATCCAGCAGAATTTTCAAATTTCCTGCTTGGCACCCTACTTTCTGCCAGGGCAAGTTGCAGCACAGGGATACTATTTCTATGGGAAAAAGAAGTAATTTCCCCATCATGTGGGTATCAGCAGAGAGGTGAAATTTGGGGCTCTAAGGAGCTGCAGGCTCCTCGTTGCCAGCAGGTTTAGTTTTGGAGAAAATCAGCCAAGTTTGCAAATTTCAGACAGGGAATGAAGCAGATGGCCGGGGCGAGTGGCCCCAAACTGACCCCATTTTCCATGGGGAAAAGAAGTCATGTCCCCAGGGTCTGGGTATAAGATGAAAGGTGGCATCTGGGGCTCTAAGGACTTGCAGGGTCCTAGTTGCTGCCAGTATTGGGTTTGGAGAAATCCAGCAAAGATTGCATCACTCTAGCTTGGCTCCCCACTTTCTGCCATGGTGAGTGGCTGCAAACACAGGCCATTTCCCATGGGAAAAAGAAGTCCTTTCCCCACGGTCTGCAAATCAAATGCAAGGTGGCCTTTGGGGCTCTAAGGACTTGCAGGGTACTTCTTACTGGCAGCTTTCGATTTGGAGAAATCCAGCAAAGATTGCAAATTTCTTGCTGGGCACCACCCTATTAGCCAGGGCGAGAGGCAAGAAATGGAGGCCATTTTCCTTGGGGAAAATGAAGTCATTGGCCCAGGGTCTGGGTATCAGATGAAAGGTGGCCTTTGGGGCTCTAAGGACTTGCAGGGTCCTAGTTGCTGCCAGCTTTAGGTTCGAGAAATCCAGCAGAATTTTCAAATTTCCTGCTTGGCACCCTACTTTCTGCCAGGGCAAGTTGCAGCACAGGGATACTATTTCTATGGGAAAAACAAGTAATTTCCCCATCATGTGGGTATCAGCAGAGAGGTGAAATTTGGGGCTCTAAGGAGCTGCAGGCTCCTCGTTGCCAGCAGGTTTAGTTTTGGAGAAAATCAGCCAAGTTTGCAAATTTCAGACAGGGAATGAAGCAGATGGCCGGGGCGAGTGGCCCCAAACTGACCCCATTTTCCATGGGGAAAAGAAGTCATGTCCCCAGGGTCTGGGTAGAAGATGAAAGGTGGCATCTGGGGCTCTAAGGACTTGCAGGGTCCTAGTTGCTGCCAGCATTGGGTTTGGAGAAATCCAGCAAAGATTGCATCACTCTAGCTTGGCTCCCCACTTTCTGCCATGGTGAGTGGCTGCAAACACAGGCCATTTCCCATTGGAAAAAGAAGTCCTTTCCCCATGGTCTGCAAATGAAATGCAAGGTGGCCTTTGGGGCTCTAAGGACTTGCAGGGTACTTCTTATTGGCAGCTTTAGATTTGGAGCAATCTAGCAAAGATTGCAAATTTCTTGCTGGGCACCCCCCTATTGGCCAGGGCGAGAGGCCAGAAATGGAGGCCATTTTCCATGAGGAAAATGAAGTCATTGGCCCAGGGTCTGGGTATCAGATGAAAGGTGGCCTTTGGGGCTCTAAGGACTTGCAGGGTCCTAGTTGCTGGCAGCTTTATGTTTGGAAGAATCCAGCACAGTTTGCAAATTTCTCGCTAGGCACAGCCTGCCTGCCAGGCCAAGTGGCCAGAAATGAAGGGCATTTTCCATGGGAAAAATGTCCTTAACCCAGGGTCTCAGTAATATGTTCAAGGTGGCCTTTCAGGCTCTAAGGACTTTCAGGCTCCTGGTTGCTGCCAACTTTAGGTTTGGAAGAATCCAGCAAAGATTGTATCACTCTAGCTTGGCTCCCCACTTTCTGCCATGGTGAGTGGCTGCAAACACAGGCCATTTCCCATGGGAAAAAGAAGTCCTTTCCCCACGGTCTGCAAATCAAATGCAAGGTGGCCTTTGGGGCTCTAAGGACTTGCAGGGTACTTCTTATTGGCAGCTTTCGATTTGGAGAAATCTAGCAAAGATTGCAAATTTCTTGCTGGGCACCACCCTATTGGCCAGGGCAAGAGGCCAGAAATGGAGGCCATTTTCCATAGGGAAAATGAAGTCATTGGCCCAGGGTCTGGGTATCAGATGAAAGGCGGCATCTGGGGCTCTAAGGACTTGCAGGGTCCAAGTTGCTGCCAGCATTAGATTTGGAGAAATCCAGCAAAGATTGCATCACTCTAGCTTGGCTCCCCACTTTCTGCCATGGTGAGTGGGTGCAAACACAGGCCATTTCCCATGGGAAAAAGAAGTCCTTTCCCCACGGTCTGCAAATGAAATACAAGGTGGCCTTTGGGGCTCTAAGGACTTGCAGGGTACTTCTTACTGGCAGCTTTCGATTTGGAGAAATCCAGCAAAGATTGCAAATTTCTTGCTGGGCACCACCCTATTGGCCAGGGCGAGAGGCCAGATATGGAGGCCATTTTCCATGGGGAAAATGAAGTCATTGGCCCAGGGTCTGGGTATCAGATGAAAGGTGGCCTTTGGGGCTCTAAGGACTTGCAGGGTCCTAGTTGCTGCCAGCTTTAGGTTTGGAGAAATCCAGCAGAATTTTCAAATTTCCTGCTTGGCACCCTACTTTCTGCCCGGGCAAGTTGCAGCACAGGGATACTATTTCTATGGGAAGAAGAAGTAATTTCCCCATCATGTGGGTATCAGCAGAGAGGTGAAATTTGGTGCTCTAAGGAGCTGCAGGCTCCTCGTTGCCAGCAGGTTTAGTTTTGGAGAAAATCAGCCAAGTTTGCAAATTTCAGACAGGGAATGAAGCAGATGGCCGGGGAGAGTGGCCCCAAACTGACCCCATTTTCCATGGGGAAAAGAAGTCATGTCCCCAGGGTCTAGGTAGAAGATTGAAGGTGCCATCTGGGGCTCTAAGGACTTGCAGGGTCCTAGTTGCTGGCAGCATTGGGTTTGGAGAAATCCAGCAAAGATTGCATCACTCTAGCTTGGCTCCCCACTTTCTGCCATGGTGAGTGGCTGCAAACACAGGCCATTTCCCATGGGAAAAAGAAGTCCTTTCCCCACGGTCTGCAAATCAAATGCAAGGTGGCCTTTGGGGCTCTAAGGACTTGCAGGGTACTTCTTACTGGCAGCTTTCGATTTGGAGCAATCCAGCAAAGATTGCAAATTTCTTGCTGGGCACCACCCTACTGGCCAGGGCGAGAGGCCAGAAATGGAGGCCATTTTCCATGAGGAAAATGAAGTCATTGGCCCAGGCTCTGGGTATCAGATGAAAGGTGGCATCTGGGGCTCTAAGGACTTGCAGGGTCCTAGTTGCTGGCAGCTTTATGTTTGGAAGAATCCAGCACAGTTTGCAAATTTCTCGCTAGGCACAGCCTGCCTGCCAGGCCAAGTGGCCAGAAATGAAGGGCATTTTCCATGGGAAAAATGTCCTTAACCCAGGGTCTCAGTAATATGTTCAAGGTGGCCTTTCAGGCTCTAAGGACTTTCAGGCTCCTGGTTGCTGCCAACTTTAGGTTTGGAAGAATCCAGCAAAGATTGTATCACTCTAGCTTGGCTCCCCACTTTCTGCCATGGTGAGTGGCTGCAAACACAGGCCATTTCCCATTGGAAAAAGAAGTCCTTTCCCCATGGTCTGGAAATGAAATGCAAGGTGGCCTTTGGGGCTCTAAGGACTTGCAGGGTACTTCTTATTGGCAGCTTTAGATTTGGAGCAATCTAGCAAAGATTGCAAATTTCTTGCTGGGCACCCCCCTATAGGCCAGGGCGAGAGGCCAGAAATGGAGGCCATTTTCCATGAGGAAAATGAAGTCATTGGCCCAGGCTCTGGGTATCAGATGAAAGGTGGCATCTGGGGCTCTAAGGACTTGCAGGGTCCTAGTTGCTGGCAGCTTTATGTTTGGAAGAATCCAGCACAGTTTGCAAATTTCTCGCTAGGCACAGCCTGCCTGCCAGGCCAAGTGGCCAGAAATGAAGGGCATTTTCCATGGGAAAAATGTCCTTAACCCAGGGTCTCAGTAATATGTTCAAGGTGGCCTTTCAGGCTCTAAGGACTTTCAGGGTCCTAGTTGCTGGCAACTTTAGGTTTGGAAGAATCCAGCAAAGATTGTATCACTCTAGCTTGGCTCCCCACTTTCTGCCATGGTGAGTGGCTGCAAACACAGGCCATTTCCCATGGGAAAAAGAAGTCCTTTCCCCACGGTCTGCAAATCAAATGCAAGGTGGCCTTTGGGGCTCTAAGGACATGCAGGGTACTTCTTACTGGCAGCTTTAGATTTGGAGCAATCCAGCAAAGATTGCAAATTTCTTGCTGGGCACCACCCTATTGGCCAGGGCGAGAGGCAAGAAATGGAGGCCATTTTCCATGGGGAAAATGAAGTCATTGGCCCAGGGTCTGGGTATCAGATGAAAGGTGGCATCTGGGGCTCTAAGGACTTGCAGGGTCTTAGTTGCTGCCAGCTTTAGGTTTGGAGAAATCCAGCAGAATTTTCAAATTTCCTGCTTGGCACCCTACTTTCTGCCAGGGCAAGTTGCAGCACAGGGATACTATTTCTATGGGAAAAAGAAGTAATTTCCCCATCATGTGGGTATCAGCAGAGAGGTGAAATTTGGGGCTCTAAGGAGCTGCAGGCTCCTCGTTGCCAGCAGGTTTAGTTTTGGAGAAAATCAGCCAAGTTTGCAAATTTCAGACAGGGAATGAAGCAGATGGCCGGGGCGAGTGGCCCCAAACTGACCCCATTTTCCATGGGGAAAAGAAGTCATGTCCCCAGGGTCTGGGTATAAGATGAAAGGTGGCATCTGGGGCTCTAAGGACTTGCAGGGTCCTAGTTGCTGCCAGTATTGGGTTTGGAGAAATCCAGCAAAGATTGCATCACTCTAGCTTGGCTCCCCACTTTCTGCCATGGTGAGTGGCTGCAAACACAGGCCATTTCCCATGGGAAAAAGAAGTCCTTTCCCCACGGTCTGCAAATCAAATGCAAGGTGGCCTTTGGGGCTCTAAGGACTTGCAGGGTACTTCTTACTGGCAGCTTTCGATTTGGAGAAATCCAGCAAAGATTGCAAATTTCTTGCTGGGCACCACCCTATTAGCCAGGGCGAGAGGCAAGAAATGGAGGCCATTTTCCTTGGGGAAAATGAAGTCATTGGCCCAGGGTCTGGGTATCAGATGAAAGGTGGCCTTTGGGGCTCTAAGGACTTGCAGGGTCCTAGTTGCTGCCAGCTTTAGGTTCGAGAAATCCAGCAGAATTTTCAAATTTCCTGCTTGGCACCCTACTTTCTGCCAGGGCAAGTTGCAGCACAGGGATACTATTTCTATGGGAAAAACAAGTAATTTCCCCATCATGTGGGTATCAGCAGAGAGGTGAAATTTGGGGCTCTAAGGAGCTGCAGGCTCCTCGTTGCCAGCAGGTTTAGTTTTGGAGAAAATCAGCCAAGTTTGCAAATTTCAGACAGGGAATGAAGCAGATGGCCGGGGCGAGTGGCCCCAAACTGACCCCATTTTCCATGGGGAAAAGAAGTCATGTCCCCAGGGTCTGGGTAGAAGATGAAAGGTGGCATCTGGGGCTCTAAGGACTTGCAGGGTCCTAGTTGCTGCCAGCATTGGGTTTGGAGAAATCCAGCAAAGATTGCATCACTCTAGCTTGGCTCCCCACTTTCTGCCATGGTGAGTGGCTGCAAACACAGGCCATTTCCCATTGGAAAAAGAAGTCCTTTCCCCATGGTCTGCAAATGAAATGCAAGGTGGCCTTTGGGGCTCTAAGGACTTGCAGGGTACTTCTTATTGGCAGCTTTAGATTTGGAGCAATCTAGCAAAGATTGCAAATTTCTTGCTGGGCACCCCCCTATTGGCCAGGGCGAGAGGCCAGAAATGGAGGCCATTTTCCATGAGGAAAATGAAGTCATTGGCCCAGGGTCTGGGTATCAGATGAAAGGTGGCCTTTGGGGCTCTAAGGACTTGCAGGGTCCTAGTTGCTGGCAGCTTTATGTTTGGAAGAATCCAGCACAGTTTGCAAATTTCTCGCTAGGCACAGCCTGCCTGCCAGGCCAAGTGGCCAGAAATGAAGGGCATTTTCCATGGGAAAAATGTCCTTAACCCAGGGTCTCAGTAATATGTTCAAGGTGGCCTTTCAGGCTCTAAGGACTTTCAGGCTCCTGGTTGCTGCCAACTTTAGGTTTGGAAGAATCCAGCAAAGATTGTATCACTCTAGCTTGGCTCCCCACTTTCTGCCATGGTGAGTGGCTGCAAACACAGGCCATTTCCCATGGGAAAAAGAAGTCCTTTCCCCACGGTCTGCAAATCAAATGCAAGGTGGCCTTTGGGGCTCTAAGGACTTGCAGGGTACTTCTTATTGGCAGCTTTCGATTTGGAGAAATCTAGCAAAGATTGCAAATTTCTTGCTGGGCACCACCCTATTGGCCAGGGCAAGAGGCCAGAAATGGAGGCCATTTTCCATAGGGAAAATGAAGTCATTGGCCCAGGGTCTGGGTATCAGATGAAAGGCGGCATCTGGGGCTCTAAGGACTTGCAGGGTCCAAGTTGCTGCCAGCATTAGATTTGGAGAAATCCAGCAAAGATTGCATCACTCTAGCTTGGCTCCCCACTTTCTGCCATGGTGAGTGGGTGCAAACACAGGCCATTTCCCATGGGAAAAAGAAGTCCTTTCCCCACGGTCTGCAAATGAAATACAAGGTGGCCTTTGGGGCTCTAAGGACTTGCAGGGTACTTCTTACTGGCAGCTTTCGATTTGGAGAAATCCAGCAAAGATTGCAAATTTCTTGCTGGGCACCACCCTATTGGCCAGGGCGAGAGGCCAGATATGGAGGCCATTTTCCATGGGGAAAATGAAGTCATTGGCCCAGGGTCTGGGTATCAGATGAAAGGTGGCCTTTGGGGCTCTAAGGACTTGCAGGGTCCTAGTTGCTGCCAGCTTTAGGTTTGGAGAAATCCAGCAGAATTTTCAAATTTCCTGCTTGGCACCCTACTTTCTGCCCGGGCAAGTTGCAGCACAGGGATACTATTTCTATGGGAAGAAGAAGTAATTTCCCCATCATGTGGGTATCAGCAGAGAGGTGAAATTTGGTGCTCTAAGGAGCTGCAGGCTCCTCGTTGCCAGCAGGTTTAGTTTTGGAGAAAATCAGCCAAGTTTGCAAATTTCAGACAGGGAATGAAGCAGATGGCCGGGGAGAGTGGCCCCAAACTGACCCCATTTTCCATGGGGAAAAGAAGTCATGTCCCCAGGGTCTAGGTAGAAGATTGAAGGTGCCATCTGGGGCTCTAAGGACTTGCAGGGTCCTAGTTGCTGGCAGCATTGGGTTTGGAGAAATCCAGCAAAGATTGCATCACTCTAGCTTGGCTCCCCACTTTCTGCCATGGTGAGTGGCTGCAAACACAGGCCATTTCCCATGGGAAAAAGAAGTCCTTTCCCCACGGTCTGCAAATGAAATGCAAGGTGGCCTTTGGGGCTCTAAGGACTTGCAGGGTACTTCTTACTGGCAGCTTTCGATTTGGAGCAATCCAGCAAAGATTGCAAATTTCTTGCTGGGCACCACCCTACTGGCCAGGGCGAGAGGCCAGAAATGGAGGCCATTTTCCATGAGGAAAATGAAGTCATTGGCCCAGGCTCTGGGTATCAGATGAAAGGTGGCATCTGGGGCTCTAAGGACTTGCAGGGTCCTAGTTGCTGGCAGCTTTATGTTTGGAAGAATCCAGCACAGTTTGCAAATTTCTCGCTAGGCACAGCCTGCCTGCCAGGCCAAGTGGCCAGAAATGAAGGGCATTTTCCATGGGAAAAATGTCCTTAACCCAGGGTCTCAGTAATATGTTCAAGGTGGCCTTTCAGGCTCTAAGGACTTTCAGGCTCCTGGTTGCTGCCAACTTTAGGTTTGGAAGAATCCAGCAAAGATTGTATCACTCTAGCTTGGCTCCCCACTTTCTGCCATGGTGAGTGGCTGCAAACACAGGCCATTTCCCATTGGAAAAAGAAGTCCTTTCCCCATGGTCTGGAAATGAAATGCAAGGTGGCCTTTGGGGCTCTAAGGACTTGCAGGGTACTTCTTATTGGCAGCTTTAGATTTGGAGCAATCTAGCAAAGATTGCAAATTTCTTGCTGGGCACCCCCCTATAGGCCAGGGCGAGAGGCCAGAAATGGAGGCCATTTTCCATGAGGAAAATGAAGTCATTGGCCCAGGCTCTGGGTATCAGATGAAAGGCGGCATCTGGGGCTCTAAGGACTTGCAGGGTCCTAGTTGCTGGCAGCTTTATGTTTGGAAGAATCCAGCACAGTTTGCAAATTTCTCGCTAGGCACAGCCTGCCTGCCAGGCCAAGTGGCCAGAAATGAAGGGCATTTTCCATGGGAAAAATGTCCTTAACCCAGGGTCTCAGTAAAATGTTCAAGGTGGCCTTTCAGGCTCTAAGGACTTTCAGGCTCCTGGTTGCTGCCAACTTTAGGTTTGGAAGAATCCAGCAAAGATTGTATCACTCTAGCTTGGCTCCCCACTTTCTGCCATGGTGAGTGGCTGCAAACACAGGCCATTTCCCATGGGAAAAAGAAGTCCTTTCCCCACGGTCTGCAAATCAAATGCAAGGTGGCCTTTGGGGCTCTAAGGACTTGCAGGGTACTTCTTATTGGCAGCTTTCGATTTGGAGAAATCTAGCAAAGATTGCAAATTTCTTGCTGGGCACCCCCCTTTTGGCCAGGGCGAGAGGCCAGAAATGGAGGCCATTTTCCATGAGGAAAATGAAGTCATTGGCCCAGGCTCTGGGTATCAGATGAAAGGTGGCATCTGGGGCTCTAAGGACTTGCAGGGTCCTAGTTGCTGGCAGCTTTATGTTTGGAAGAATCCAGCACAGTTTGCAAATTTCTCGCTAGGCACAGCCTGCCTGCCAGGCCAAGTGGCCAGAAATGAAGGGCATTTTCCATGGGAAAAATGTCCTTAACCCAGGGTCTCAGTAATATGTTCAAGGTGGCCTTTCAGGCTCTAAGGACTTTCAGGGTCCTAGTTGCTGGCAACTTTAGGTTTGGAAGAATCCAGCAAAGATTGTATCACTCTAGCTTGGCTCCCCACTTTCTGCCATGGTGAGTGGCTGCAAACACAGGCCATTTCCCATGGGAAAAAGAAGTCCTTTCCCCACGGTCTGCAAATCAAATGCAAGGTGGCCTTTGGGGCTCTAAGGACATGCAGGGTACTTCTTACTGGCAGCTTTAGATTTGGAGCAATCCAGCAAAGATTGCAAATTTCTTGCTGGGCACCACCCTATTGGCCAGGGCGAGAGGCAAGAAATGGAGGCCATTTTCCATGGGGAAAATGAAGTCATTGGCCCAGGGTCTGGGTATCAGATGAAAGGTGGCATCTGGGGCTCTAAGGACTTGCAGGGTCTTAGTTGCTGCCAGCTTTAGGTTTGGAGAAATCCAGCAGAATTTTCAAATTTCCTGCTTGGCACCCTACTTTCTGCCAGGGCAAGTTGCAGCACAGGGATACTATTTCTATGGGAAAAAGAAGTAATTTCCCCATCATGTGGGTATCAGCAGAGAGGTGAAATTTGGGGCTCTAAGGAGCTGCAGGCTCCTCGTTGCCAGCAGGTTTAGTTTTGGAGAAAATCAGCCAAGTTTGCAAATTTCAGACAGGGAATGAAGCAGATGGCCGGGGCGAGTGGCCCCAAACTGACCCCATTTTCCATGGGGAAAAGAAGTCATGTCCCCAGGGTCTGGGTATAAGATGAAAGGTGGCATCTGGGGCTCTAAGGACTTGCAGGGTCCTAGTTGCTGCCAGTATTGGGTTTGGAGAAATCCAGCAAAGATTGCATCACTCTAGCTTGGCTCCCCACTTTCTGCCATGGTGAGTGGCTGCAAACACAGGCCATTTCCCATGGGAAAAAGAAGTCCTTTCCCCACGGTCTGCAAATCAAATGCAAGGTGGCCTTTGGGGCTCTAAGGACTTGCAGGGTACTTCTTACTGGCAGCTTTCGATTTGGAGAAATCCAGCAAAGATTGCAAATTTCTTCCTGGGCACCACCCTATTAGCCAGGGCGAGAGGCAAGAAATGGAGGCCATTTTCCTTGGGGAAAATGAAGTCATTGGCCCAGGCTCTGGGTATCAGATGAAAGGTGGCCTTTGGGGCTCTAAGGACTTGCAGGGTCCTAGTTGCTGCCAGCTTTAGGTTTGGAGAAATCCAGCAGAATTTTCAAATTTCCTGCTTGGCACCCTACTTTCTGCCAGGGCAAGTTGCAGCACAGGGATACTATTTCTATGGGAAAAAGAAGTAATTTCCCCATCATGTGGGTATCAGCAGAGAGGTGAAATTTGGGGCTCTAAGGAGCTGCAGGCTCCTCGTTGCCAGCAGGTTTAGTTTTGGAGAAAATCAGCCAAGTTTGCAAATTTCAGACAGGGAATGAAGCAGATGGCCGGGGCGAGTGGCCCCAAACTGACCCCATTTTCCATGGGGAAAAGAAGTCATGTCCCCAGGGTCTGGGTAGAAGATGAAAGGTGGCATCTGGGGCTCTAAGGACTTGCAGGGTCCTAGTTGCTGCCAGCATTGGGTTTGGAGAAATCCAGCAAAGATTGCATCACTCTAGCTTGGCTCCCCACTTTCTGCCATGGTGAGTGGCTGCAAACACAGGCCATTTCCCAATGGAAAAAGAAGTCCTTTCCCCACGGTCTGCAAATCAAATGCAAGGTGGCCTTTGGGGCTCTAAGGACTTGCAGGGTACTTCTTACTGGCAGCTTTCAATTTGGAGCAATCCAGCAAAGATTGCAAATTTCTTGCTGGGCACCATCCTACTGGCCAGGGCGAGAGGCCAGAAATGGAGGCCATTTTCCTTGGGGAAAATGAAGTCATTGGCCCAGGCTCTGGGTATCAGATGAAAGGTGGCATCTGGGGCTCTAAGGACTTGCAGGGTCCTAGTTGCTGGCAGCTTTATGTTTGGAAGAATCCAGCACAGTTTGCAAATTTCTCGCTAGGCACAGCCTGCCTGCCAGGCCAAGTGGCCAGAAATGAAGGGCATTTTCCATGGGAAAAATGTCCTTAACCCAGGGTCTCAGTAATATGTTCAAGGTGGCCTTTCAGGCTCTAAGGACTTTCAGGCTCCTGGTTGCTGCCAACTTTAGGTTTGGAAGAATCCAGCAAAGATTGTATCACTCTAGCTTGGCTCCCCACTTTCTGCCATGGTGAGTGGCTGCAAACACAGGCCATTTCCCATTGGAAAAAGAAGTCCTTTCCCCATGGTCTGCAAATGAAATGCAAGGTGGCCTTTGGGGCTCTAAGGACTTGCAGGGTACTTCTTATTGGCAGCTTTAGATTTGGAGCAATCTAGCAAAGATTGCAAATTTCTTGCTGGGCACCCCCCTATTGGCCAGGTCGAGAGGCCAGAAATGGAGGCCATTTTCCATGAGGAAAATGAAGTCATTGGCCCAGGCTCTGGGTATCAGATGAAAGGTGGCCTTTGGGGCTCTAAGGACTTGCAGGGTCCTAGTTGCTGGCAGCTTTATGTTTGGAAGAATCCAGCACAGTTTGCAAATTTCTCGCTAGGCACAGCCTGCCTGCCAGGCCAAGTGGCCAGAAATGAAGGGCATTTTCCATGGGAAAAATGTCCTTAACCCAGGGTCTCAGTAATATGTTCAAGGTGGCCTTTCAGGCTCTAAGGACTTTCAGGCTCCTGGTTGCTGCCAACTTTAGGTTTGGAAGAATCCAGCAAAGATTGTATCACTCTAGCTTGGCTCCCCACTTTCTGCCATGGTGAGTGGCTGCAAACACAGGCCATTTCCCATGGGAAAAAGAAGTCCTTTCCCCACGGTCTGCAAATCAAATGCAAGGTGGCCTTTGGGGCTCTAAGGACTTGCAGGGTACTTCTTATTGGCAGCTTTCGATTTGGAGAAATCTAGCAAAGATTGCAAATTTCTTGCTGGGCACCCCCCTATTGGCCAGGGCGAGAGGCCAGAATTGGAGGCCATTTTCCTTGGGGAAAATGAAGTCATTGGCCCAGGCTCTGGGTATCAGATGAAAGGTGGCCTTTGGGGCTCTAAGGACTTGCAGGGTCCTAGTTGCTGGCAGCTTTATGTTTGGAAGAATCCAGCACAGTTTGCAAATTTCTCGCTAGGCACAGCCTGCCTGCCAGGCCAAGTGGCCAGAAATGAAGGGCATTTTCCATGGGAAAAATGTCCTTAACCCAGGGTCTCAGTAATATGTTCAAGGTGGCCTTTCAGGCTCTAAGGACTTTCAGGGTCCTAGTTGCTGCCAACTTTAGGTTTGGAAGAATCCAGCAAAGATTGTATCACTCTAGCTTGGCTCCCCACTTTCTGCCATGGTGAGTGGCTGCAAACACAGGCCATTTCCCATGGGAAAAAGAAGTCCTTTCCCCACGGTCTGCAAATCAAATGCAAGGTGGCCTTTGGGGCTCTAAGGACATGCAGGGTACTTCTTACTGGCAGCTTTAGATTTGGAGCAATCCAGCAAAGATTGCAAATTTCTTGCTGGGCACCACCCTATTGGCCAGGGCGAGAGGCAAGAAATGGAGGCCATTTTCCATGGGGAAAATGAAGTCATTGGCCCAGGGTCTGGGTATCAGATGAAAGGTGGCATCTGGGGCTCTAAGGACTTGCAGGGTCTTAGTTGCTGCCAGCTTTAGGTTTGGAGAAATCCAGCAGAATTTTCAAATTTCCTGCTTGGCACCCTACTTTCTGCCAGGGCAAGTTGCAGCACAGGGATACTATTTCTATGGGAAAAAGAAGTAATTTCCCCATCATGTGGGTATCAGCAGAGAGGTGAAATTTGGGGCTCTAAGGAGCTGCAGGCTCCTCGTTGCCAGCAGGTTTAGTTTTGGAGAAAATCAGCCAAGTTTGCAAATTTCAGACAGGGAATGAAGCAGATGGCCGGGGCGAGTGGCCCCAAACTGACCCCATTTTCCATGGGGAAAAGAAGTCATGTCCCCAGGGTCTGGGTATAAGATGAAAGGTGGCATCTGGGGCTCTAAGGACTTGCAGGGTCCTAGTTGCTGCCAGTATTGGGTTTGGAGAAATCCAGCAAAGATTGCATCACTCTAGCTTGGCTCCCCACTTTCTGCCATGGTGAGTGGCTGCAAACACAGGCCATTTCCCATGGGAAAAAGAAGTCCTTTCCCCACGGTCTGCAAATCAAATGCAAGGTGGCCTTTGGGGCTCTAAGGACTTGCAGGGTACTTCTTACTGGCAGCTTTCGATTTGGAGAAATCCAGCAAAGATTGCAAATTTCTTGCTGGGCACCACCCTATTGGCCAGGGCGAGAGGCCAGAAATGGAGGCCATTTTCCTTGGGGAAAATGAAGTCATTGGCCCAGGGTCTGGGTATCAGATGAAAGGTGGCCTTTGGGGCTCTAAGGACTTGCAGGGTCCTAGTTGCTGCCAGCTTTAGGTTTGGAGAAATCCAGCAGAATTTTCAAATTTCCTGCTTGGCACCCTACTTTCTGCCAGGGCAAGTTGCAGCACAGGGATACTATTTCTATGGGAAAAAGAAGTAATTTCCCCATCATGTGGGTATCAGCAGAGAGGTGAAATTTGGGGCTCTAAGGAGCTGCAGGCTCCTCGTTGCCAGCAGGTTTAGTTTTGGAGAAAATCAGCCAAGTTTGCAAATTTCAGACAGGGAATGAAGCAGATGGCCGGGGCGAGTGGCCCCAAACTGACCCCATTTTCCATGGGGAAAAGAAGTCATGTCCCCAGGGTCTGGGTAGAAGATGAAAGGTGGCATCTGGGGCTCTAAGGACTTGCAGGGTCCTAGTTGCTGCCAACATTGGGTTTTGAGAAATCCAGCAAAGATTGCATCACTCTAGCTTGGCTCCCCACTTTCTGCCATGGTGAGTGGCTGCAAACACAGGCCATTTCCCATGGGAAAAAGAAGTCCTTTCCCCACGGTCTGCAAATGAAATGCAAGGTGGCCTTTGGGGCTCTAAGGACTTGCAGGGTACTTCTTACTGGCAGCTTTCGATTTGGAGCAATCCAGCAAAGATTGCAAATTTCTTGCTGGGCACCACCCTACTGGCCAGGGCGAGAGGCCAGAAATGGAGGCCATTTTCCTTGGGGAAAATGAAGTCATTGGCCCAGGCTCTGGGTATCAGATGAAAGGTGGCATCTGGGGCTCTAAGGACTTGCAGGGTCCTAGTTGCTGGCAGCTTTATGTTTGGAAGAATCCAGCACAGTTTGCAAATTTCTCGCTAGGCACAGCCTGCCTGCCAGGCCAAGTGGCCAGAAATGAAGGGCATTTTCCATGGGAAAAATGTCCTTAACCCAGGGTCTCAGTAATATGTTCAAGGTGGCCTTTCAGGCTCTAAGGACTTTCAGGCTCCTGGTTGCTGCCAACTTTAGGTTTGGAAGAATCCAGCAAAGATTGTATCACTCTAGCTTGGCTCCCCACTTTCTGCCATGGTGAGTGGCTGCAAACACAGGCCATTTCCCATGGGAAAAAGAAGTCCTTTCCCCACGGTCTGCAAATCAAATGCAAGGTGGCCTTTGGGGCTCTAAGGACTTGCAGGGTACTTCTTATTGGCAGCTTTAGATTTGGAGCAATCTAGCAAAGATTGCAAATTTCTTGCTGGGCACCCCCCTATTGGCCAGGGCGAGAGGCCAGAAATGGAGGCCATTTTCCATGAGGAAAATGAAGTCATTGGCCCAGGCTCTGGGTATCAGATGAAAGGTGGCATCTGGGGCTCTAAGGACTTGCAGGGTCCTAGTTGCTGGCAGCTTTATGTTTGGAAGAATCCAGCACAGTTTGCAAATTTCTCGCTAGGCACAGCCTGCCTGCCAGGCCAAGTGGCCAGAAATGAAGGGCATTTTCCATGGGAAAAATGTCCTTAACCCAGGGTCTCAGTAATATGTTCAAGGTGGCCTTTCAGGCTCTAAGGACTTTCAGGCTCCTGGTTGCTGCCAACTTTAGGTTTGGAAGAATCCAGCAAAGATTGTATCACTCTAGCTTGGCTCCCCACTTTCTGCCATGGTGAGTGGCTGCAAACACAGGCCATTTCCCATGGGAAAAAGAAGTCCTTTCCCCACGGTCTGCAAATCAAATGCAAGGTGGCCTTTGGGGCTCTAAGGACATGCAGGGTACTTCTTACTGGCAGCTTTAGATTTGGAGCAATCCAGCAAAGATTGCAAATTTCTTGCTGGGCACCACCCTATTGGCCAGGGCGAGAGGCAAGAAATGGAGGCCATTTTCCATGGGGAAAATGAAGTCATTGGCCCAGGGTCTGGGTATCAGATGAAAGGTGGCATCTGGGGCTCTAAGGACTTGCAGGGTCTTAGTTGCTGCCAGCTTTAGGTTTGGAGAAATCCAGCAGAATTTTCAAATTTCCTGCTTGGCACCCTACTTTCTGCCAGGGCAAGTTGCAGCACAGGGATACTATTTCTATGGGAAAAAGAAGTAATTTCCCCATCATGTGGGTATCAGCAGAGAGGTGAAATTTGGGGCTCTAAGGAGCTGCAGGCTCCTCGTTGCCAGCAGGTTTAGTTTTGGAGAAAATCAGCCAAGTTTGCAAATTTCAGACAGGGAATGAAGCAGATGGCCGGGGCGAGTGGCCCCAAACTGACCCCATTTTCCATGGGGAAAAGAAGTCATGTCCCCAGGGTCTGGGTATAAGATGAAAGGTGGCATCTGGGGCTCTAAGGACTTGCAGGGTCCTAGTTGCTGCCAGTATTGGGTTTGGAGAAATCCAGCAAAGATTGCATCACTCTAGCTTGGCTCCCCACTTTCTGCCATGGTGAGTGGCTGCAAACACAGGCCATTTCCCATGGGAAAAAGAAGTCCTTTCCCCACGGTCTGCAAATCAAATGCAAGGTGGCCTTTGGGGCTCTAAGGACTTGCAGGGTACTTCTTACTGGCAGCTTTCGATTTGGAGAAATCCAGCAAAGATTGCAAATTTCTTGCTGGGAACCCCCTATTGGCCAGGGTGAGAGGCAAGAAATGGAGGCCATTTTCCTTGGGGAAAATGAAGTCATTGGCCCAGGGTCTGGGTATCAGATGAAAGGTGGCATCTGGGGCTCTAAGGACTTGCAGGGTCCTAGTTGCTGCCAGCTTTAGGTTTGGAGAAATCCAGCAGAATTTTCAAATTTCCTGCTTGGCACCCTACTTTCTGCCAGGGCAAGTTGCAGCACAGGGATACAATTTCTATGGGAAAAAGAAGTAATTTCCCCATCATGTGGGTATCAGCAGAGAGGTGAAATTTGGGGCTCTAAGGAGCTGCAGGCTCCTCGTTGCCAGCAGGTTTAGTTTTGGAGAAAATCAGCCAAGTTTGCAAATTTCAGACAGGGAATGAAGCAGATGGCCGGGGCGAGTGGCCCCAAACTGACCCCATTTTCCATGGGGAAAAGAAGTCATGTCCCCAGGGTCTGGGTATAAGATGAAAGGTGGCATCTGGGGCTCTAAGGACTTGCAGGGTCCTAGTTGCTGCCAGCATTGGGTTTGGAGAAATCCAGCAAAGATTGCATCACTCTAGCTTGGCTCCCCACTTTCTGCCATGGTGAGTGGCTGCAAACGGAGGCCATTTCCCAATGGAAAAAGAAGTCCTTTCCCCACGGTCTGCAAATGAAATGCAAGGTGGCCTTTGGGGCTCTAAGGACTTGCAGGGTACTTCTTACTGGCAGCTTTAGATTTGGAGCAATCCAGCAAAGATTGCAAATTTCTTGCTGGGCACCACCCTACTGGCCAGGGCGAGAGGCCAGAAATGGAGGCCATTTTCCTTGGGGAAAATGAAGTCATTGGCCCAGGCTCTGGGTATCAGATGAAAGGTGGCATCTGGGGCTCTAAGGACTTGCAGGGTCCTAGTTGCTGGCAGCTTTATGTTTGGAAGAATCCAGCACAGTTTGCAAATTTCTCGCTAGGCACAGCCTGCCTGCCAGGCCAAGTGGCCACAAATGAAGGGCATTTTCCATGGGAAAAATGTCCTTAACCCAGGGTCTCAGTAATATGTTCAAGGTGGCCTTTCAGGCTCTAAGGACTTTCAGGCTCCTGGTTGCTGCCATCTTTAGGTTTGGAAGAATCCAGCAAAGTTTGTATCACTCTAGCTTGGCTCCCCACTTTCTGCCATGGTGAGTGGCTGCAAACACAGGCCATTTCCCATGGGAAAAAGAAGTCCTTTCCCCACGGTCTGCAAATCAAATGCAAGGTGGCCTTTGGGGCTCTAAGGACTTGCAGGGTACTTCTTACTGGCAGCTTTCGATTTGGAGAAATCTAGGAAAGATTGCAAATTTCTTGCTGGGCACCCCCCTATTGGCCAGGGCGAGAGGCCAGAAATGGAGGCCATTTTCCATGAGGAAAATGAAGTCATTGGCCCAGGCTCTGGGTATCAGATGAAAGGTGGCATCTGGGGCTCTAAGGACTTGCAGGGTCCTAGTTGCTGGCAGCTTTATGTTTGGAAGAATCCAGCACAGTTTGCAAATTTCTCGCTAGGCACAGCCTGCCTGCCAGGCCAAGTGGCCAGAAATGAAGGGCATTTTCCATGGGAAAAATGTCCTTAACCCAGGGTCTCAGTAATATGTTCAAGGTGGCCTTTCAGGCTCTAAGGACTTTCAGGGTCCTAGTTGCTGGCAACTTTAGGTTTGGAAGAATCCAGCAAAGATTGTATCACTCTAGCTTGGCTCCCCACTTTCTGCCATGGTGAGTGGCTGCAAACACAGGCCATTTCCCATGGGAAAAAGAAGTCCTTTCCCCACGGTCTGCAAATCAAATGCAAGGTGGCCTTTGGGGCTCTAAGGACATGCAGGGTACTTCTTACTGGCAGCTTTAGATTTGGAGCAATCCAGCAAAGATTGCAAATTTCTTGCTGGGCACCACCCTATTGGCCAGGGCGAGAGGCAAGAAATGGAGGCCATTTTCCATGGGGAAAATGAAGTCATTGGCCCAGGGTCTGGGTATCAGATGAAAGGTGGCATCTGGGGCTCTAAGGACTTGCAGGGTCTTAGTTGCTGCCAGCTTTAGGTTTGGAGAAATCCAGCAGAATTTTCAAATTTCCTGCTTGGCACCCTACTTTCTGCCAGGGCAAGTTGCAGAACAGGGATACTATTTCTATGGGAAAAAGAAGTAATTTCCCCATCATGTGGGTATCAGCAGAGAGGTGAAATTTGGGGCTCTAAGGAGCTGCAGGCTCCTCGTTGCCAGCAGGTTTAGTTTTGGAGAAAATCAGCCAAGTTTGCAAATTTCAGACAGGGAATGAAGCAGATGGCCGGGGCGAGTGGCCCCAAACTGACCCCATTTTCCATGGGGAAAAGAAGTCATGTCCCCAGGGTCTGGGTATAAGATGAAAGGTGGCATCTGGGGCTCTAAGGACTTGCAGGGTCCTAGTTGCTGCCAGCATTGGGTTTGGAGAAATCCAGCAAAGATTGCATCACTCTAGCTTGGCTCCCCACTTTCTGCCATGGTGAGTGGCTGCAAACACAGGCCATTTCCCATGGGAAAAAGAAGTCCTTTCCCCACGGTCTGCAAATCAAATGCAAGGTGGCCTTTGGGGATCTAAGGACTTGCAGGGTACTTCTTACTGGCAGCTTTCGATTTGGAGCAATCCAGCAAAGATTGCAAATTTCTTGCTGGGAACCCCCTATTGGCCAGGGTGAGAGGCAAGAAATGGAGGCCATTTTCCTTGGGGAAAATGAAGTCATTGGCCCAGGGTCTGGGTATCAGATGAAAGGTGGCCTTTGGGGCTCTAAGGACTTGCAGGGTCCTAGTTGCTGCCAGCTTTAGGTTTGGAGAAATCCAGCAGAATTTTCAAATTTCCTGCTTGGCACCCTACTTTCTGCCAGGGCAAGTTGCAGCACAGGGATACTATTTCTATGGGAAAAAGAAGTAATTTCCCCATCATGTGGGTATCAGCAGAGAGGTG
The DNA here is from genome assembly GCF_051311805.1 of Agelaius phoeniceus. NCBI lineage: Eukaryota > Metazoa > Chordata > Aves > Passeriformes > Icteridae > Agelaius > Agelaius phoeniceus. The sequence continues at coordinate 6,818,063 of NC_135293.1, forward strand.
AAATTTGGGGCTCTAAGGAGCTGCAGGCTCCTCGTTGCCAGCAGGTTTAGTTTTGGAGAAAATCAGCCAAGTTTGCAAATTTCAGACAGGGAATGAAGCAGATGGCCGGGGCGAGTGGCCCCAAACTGACCCCATTTTCCATGGGGAAAAGAAGTCATGTCCCCAGGGTCTGGGTAGAAGATGAAAGGTGGCATCTGGGGCTCTAAGGACTTGCAGGGTCCTAGTTGCTGCCAGCATTGGGTTTGGAGAAATCCAGCAAAGATTGCATCACTCTAGCTTGGCTCCCCACTTTCTGCCATGGTGAGTGGCTGCAAACACAGGCCATTTCCCAATGGAAAAAGAAGTCCTTTCCCCACGGTCTGCAAATCAAATGCAAGGTGGCCTTTGGGGCTCTAAGGACTTGCAGGGTACTTCTTACTGGCAGCTTTCGATTTGGAGCAATCCAGCAAAGATTGCAAATTTCTTGCTGGGCACCATCCTACTGGCCAGGGCGAGAGGCCAGAAATGGAGGCCATTTTCCTTGGGGAAAATGAAGTCATTGGCCCAGGCTCTGGGTATCAGATGAAAGGTGGCATCTGGGGCTCTAAGGACTTGCAGGGTCCTAGTTGCTGGCAGCTTTATGTTTGGAAGAATCCAGCACAGTTTGCAAATTTCTCGCTAGGCACAGCCTGCCTGCCAGGCCAAGTGGCCACAAATGAAGGGCATTTTCCATGGGAAAAATGTCCTTAACCCAGGGTCTCAGTAATATGTTCAAGGTGGCCTTTCAGGCTCTAAGGACTTTCAGGCTCCTGGTTGCTGCCAACTTTAGGTTTGGAAGAATCCAGCAAAGATTGTATCACTCTAGCTTGGCTCCCCACTTTCTGCCATGGTGAGTGGCTGCAAACACAGGCCATTTCCCATTGGAAAAAGAAGTCCTTTCCCCATGGTCTGCAAATGAAATGCAAGGTGGCCTTTGGGGCTCTAAGGACTTGCAGGGTACTTCTTATTGGCAGCTTTAGATTTGGAGCAATCCAGCAAAGATTGCAAATTTCTTGCTGGGCACCCCCCTATTGGCCAGGGCGAGAGGCCAGAAATGGAGGCCATTTTCCATGAGGAAAATGAAGTCATTGGCCCAGGCTCTGGGTATCAGATGAAAGGTGGCCTTTGGGGCTCTAAGGACTTGCAGGGTCCTAGTTGCTGGCAGCTTTATGTTTGGAAGAATCCAGCACAGTTTGCAAATTTCTCGCTAGGCACAGCCTGCCTGCCAGGCCAAGTGGCCAGAAATGAAGGGCATTTTCCATGGGAAAAATGTCCTTAACCCAGGGTCTCAGTAATATGTTCAAGGTGGCCTTTCAGGCTCTAAGGACTTTCAGGCTCCTGGTTGCTGCCAACTTTAGGTTTGGAAGAATCCAGCAAAGATTGTATCACTCTAGCTTGGCTCCCCACTTTCTGCCATGGTGAGTGGCTGCAAACACAGGCCATTTCCCATGGGAAAAAGAAGTCCTTTCCCCACGGTCTGCAAATCAAATGCAAGGTGGCCTTTGGGGCTCTAAGGACTTGCAGGGTACTTCTTATTGGCAGCTTTCGATTTGGAGAAATCTAGCAAAGATTGCAAATTTCTTGCTGGGCACCCCCCTATTGGCCAGGGCGAGAGGCCAGAAATGGAGGCCATTTTCCTTGGGGAAAATGAAGTCATTGGCCCAGGCTCTGGGTATCAGATGAAAGGTGGCATCTGGGGCTCTAAGGACTTGCAGGGTCCTAGTTGCTGGCAGCTTTATGTTTGGAAGAATCCAGCACAGTTTGCAAATTTCTCGCTAGGCACAGCCTGCCTGCCAGGACAAGTGGCCAGAAATGAAGGGCATTTTCCATGGGAAAAATGTCCTTAACCCAGGGTCTCAGTAATATGTTCAAGGTGGCCTTTCAGGCTCTAAGGACTTTCAGGGTCCTAGTTGCTGGCAACTTTAGGTTTGGAAGAATCCAGCAAAGATTGTATCACTCTAGCTTGGCTCCCCACTTTCTGCCATGGTGAGTGGCTGCAAACACAGGCCATTTCCCATGGGAAAAAGAAGTCCTTTCCCCACGGTCTGCAAATCAAATGCAAGGTGGCCTTTGGGGCTCTAAGGACATGCAGGGTACTTCTTACTGGCAGCTTTAGATTTGGAGCAATCCAGCAAAGATTGCAAATTTCTTGCTGGGCACCACCCTATTGGCCAGGGCGAGAGGCAAGAAATGGAGGCCATTTTCCATGGGGAAAATGAAGTCATTGGCCCAGGGTCTGGGTATCAGATGAAAGGTGGCATCTGGGGCTCTAAGGACTTGCAGGGTCTTAGTTGCTGCCAGCTTTAGGTTTGGAGAAATCCAGCAGAATTTTCAAATTTCCTGCTTGGCACCCTACTTTCTGCCAGGGCAAGTTGCAGCACAGGGATACTATTTCTATGGGAAAAAGAAGTAATTTCCCCATCATGTGGGTATCAGCAGAGAGGTGAAATTTGGGGCTCTAAGGAGCTGCAGGCTCCTCGTTGCCAGCAGGTTTAGTTTTGGAGAAAATCAGCCAAGTTTGCAAATTTCAGACAGGGAATGAAGCAGATGGCCGGGGCGAGTGGCCCCAAACTGACCCCATTTTCCATGGGGAAAAGAAGTCATGTCCCCAGGGTCTGGGTATAAGATGAAAGGTGGCATCTGGGGCTCTAAGGACTTGCAGGGTCCTAGTTGCTGCCAGCATTGGGTTTGGAGAAATCCAGCAAAGATTGCATCACTCTAGCTTGGCTCCCCACTTTCTGCCATGGTGAGTGGCTGCAAACACAGGCCATTTCCCATGGGAAAAAGAAGTCCTTTCCCCACGGTCTGCAAATCAAATGCAAGGTGGCCTTTGGGGCTCTAAGGACTTGCAGGGTACTTCTTACTGGCAGCTTTCGATTTGGAGAAATCCAGCAAAGATTGCAAATTTCTTGCTGGGAACCCCCTATTGGCCAGGGTGAGAGGCAAGAAATGGAGGCCATTTTCCTTGGGGAAAATGAAGTCATTGGCCCAGGGTCTGGGTATCAGATGAAAGGTGGCATCTGGGGCTCTAAGGACTTGCAGGGTCCTAGTTGCTGCCAGCTTTAGGTTTGGAGAAATCCAGCAGAATTTTCAAATTTCCTGCTTGGCACCCTACTTTCTGCCAGGGCAAGTTGCAGCACAGGGATACAATTTCTATGGGAAAAAGAAGTAATTTCCCCATCATGTGGGTATCAGCAGAGAGGTGAAATTTGGGGCTCTAAGGAGCTGCAGGCTCCTCGTTGCCAGCAGGTTTAGTTTTGGAGAAAATCAGCCAAGTTTGCAAATTTCAGACAGGGAATGAAGCAGATGGCCGGGGCGAGTGGCCCCAAACTGACCCCATTTTCCATGGGGAAAAGAAGTCATGTCCCCAGGGTCTGGGTATAAGATGAAAGGTGGCATCTGGGGCTCTAAGGACTTGCAGGGTCCTAGTTGCTGCCAGCATTGGGTTTGGAGAAATCCAGCAAAGATTGCATCACTCTAGCTTGGCTCCCCACTTTCTGCCATGGTGAGTGGCTGCAAACGGAGGCCATTTCCCAATGGAAAAAGAAGTCCTTTCCCCACGGTCTGCAAATGAAATGCAAGGTGGCCTTTGGGGCTCTAAGGACTTGCAGGGTACTTCTTACTGGCAGCTTTAGATTTGGAGCAATCCAGCAAAGATTGCAAATTTCTTGCTGGGCACCACCCTACTGGCCAGGGCGAGAGGCCAGAAATGGAGGCCATTTTCCTTGGGGAAAATGAAGTCATTGGCCCAGGCTCTGGGTATCAGATGAAAGGTGGCATCTGGGGCTCTAAGGACTTGCAGGGTCCTAGTTGCTGGCAGCTTTATGTTTGGAAGAATCCAGCACAGTTTGCAAATTTCTCGCTAGGCACAGCCTGCCTGCCAGGCCAAGTGGCCACAAATGAAGGGCATTTTCCATGGGAAAAATGTCCTTAACCCAGGGTCTCAGTAATATGTTCAAGGTGGCCTTTCAGGCTCTAAGGACTTTCAGGCTCCTGGTTGCTGCCATCTTTAGGTTTGGAAGAATCCAGCAAAGTTTGTATCACTCTAGCTTGGCTCCCCACTTTCTGCCATGGTGAGTGGCTGCAAACACAGGCCATTTCCCATGGGAAAAAGAAGTCCTTTCCCCACGGTCTGCAAATCAAATGCAAGGTGGCCTTTGGGGCTCTAAGGACTTGCAGGGTACTTCTTACTGGCAGCTTTCGATTTGGAGAAATCTAGGAAAGATTGCAAATTTCTTGCTGGGCACCCCCCTATTGGCCAGGGCGAGAGGCCAGAAATGGAGGCCATTTTCCATGAGGAAAATGAAGTCATTGGCCCAGGCTCTGGGTATCAGATGAAAGGTGGCATCTGGGGCTCTAAGGACTTGCAGGGTCCTAGTTGCTGGCAGCTTTATGTTTGGAAGAATCCAGCACAGTTTGCAAATTTCTCGCTAGGCACAGCCTGCCTGCCAGGCCAAGTGGCCAGAAATGAAGGGCATTTTCCATGGGAAAAATGTCCTTAACCCAGGGTCTCAGTAATATGTTCAAGGTGGCCTTTCAGGCTCTAAGGACTTTCAGGGTCCTAGTTGCTGGCAACTTTAGGTTTGGAAGAATCCAGCAAAGATTGTATCACTCTAGCTTGGCTCCCCACTTTCTGCCATGGTGAGTGGCTGCAAACACAGGCCATTTCCCATGGGAAAAAGAAGTCCTTTCCCCACGGTCTGCAAATCAAATGCAAGGTGGCCTTTGGGGCTCTAAGGACATGCAGGGTACTTCTTACTGGCAGCTTTAGATTTGGAGCAATCCAGCAAAGATTGCAAATTTCTTGCTGGGCACCACCCTATTGGCCAGGGCGAGAGGCAAGAAATGGAGGCCATTTTCCATGGGGAAAATGAAGTCATTGGCCCAGGGTCTGGGTATCAGATGAAAGGTGGCATCTGGGGCTCTAAGGACTTGCAGGGTCTTAGTTGCTGCCAGCTTTAGGTTTGGAGAAATCCAGCAGAATTTTCAAATTTCCTGCTTGGCACCCTACTTTCTGCCAGGGCAAGTTGCAGCACAGGGATACTATTTCTATGGGAAAAAGAAGTAATTTCCCCATCATGTGGGTATCAGCAGAGAGGTGAAATTTGGGGCTCTAAGGAGCTGCAGGCTCCTCGTTGCCAGCAGGTTTAGTTTTGGAGAAAATCAGCCAAGTTTGCAAATTTCAGACAGGGAATGAAGCAGATGGCCGGGGCGAGTGGCCCCAAACTGACCCCATTTTCCATGGGGAAAAGAAGTCATGTCCCCAGGGTCTGGGTATAAGATGAAAGGTGGCATCTGGGGCTCTAAGGACTTGCAGGGTCCTAGTTGCTGCCAGCATTGGGTTTGGAGAAATCCAGCAAAGATTGCATCACTCTAGCTTGGCTCCCCACTTTCTGCCATGGTGAGTGGCTGCAAACACAGGCCATTTCCCATGGGAAAAAGAAGTCCTTTCCCCACGGTCTGCAAATCAAATGCAAGGTGGCCTTTGGGGATCTAAGGACTTGCAGGGTACTTCTTACTGGCAGCTTTCGATTTGGAGCAATCCAGCAAAGATTGCAAATTTCTTGCTGGGAACCCCCTATTGGCCAGGGTGAGAGGCAAGAAATGGAGGCCATTTTCCTTGGGGAAAATGAAGTCATTGGCCCAGGGTCTGGGTATCAGATGAAAGGTGGCCTTTGGGGCTCTAAGGACTTGCAGGGTCCTAGTTGCTGCCAGCTTTAGGTTTGGAGAAATCCAGCAGAATTTTCAAATTTCCTGCTTGGCACCCTACTTTCTGCCAGGGCAAGTTGCAGCACAGGGATACTATTTCTATGGGAAAAAGAAGTAATTTCCCCATCATGTGGGTATCAGCAGAGAGGTGAAATTTGGGGCTCTAAGGAGCTGCAGGCTCCTCGTTGCCAGCAGGTTTAGTTTTGGAGAAAATCAGCCAAGTTTGCAAATTTCAGACAGGGAATGAAGCAGATGGCCGGGGCGAGTGGCCCCAAACTGACCCCATTTTCCATGGGGAAAAGAAGTCATGTCCCCAGGGTCTGGGTAGAAGATGAAAGGTGGCATCTGGGGCTCTAAGGACTTGCAGGGTCCTAGTTGCTGCCAGCATTGGGTTTGGAGAAATCCAGCAAAGATTGCATCACTCTAGCTTGGCTCCCCACTTTCTGCCATAGTTAGTGGCTGCAAACACAGGCCATTTCCCATGGGAAAAAGAAGTCCTTTCCCCATGGTCTGCAAATCAAATGCAAGGTGGCCTTTGGGGCTCTAAGGACTTGCAGGGTACTTCTTACTGGCAGATTTAGATTTGGTGCAATCCAGCAAAGATTGCAAATTTCTTGCTGGGCACCACCCTACTGGCCAGGGCGAGGGCCCAGAAATGGAGGCCATTTTCCTTGGGGAAAATGAAGTCATTGGCCCAGGCTCTGGGTATCAGATGAAAGGTGGCATCTGGGGCTCTAAGGACTTGCAGGGTCCTAGTTGCTGGCAGCTTTATGTTTGGAAGAATCCAGCACAGTTTGCAAATTTCTCGCTAGGCACAGCCTGCCTGCCAGGCCAAGTGGCCACAAATGAAGGGCATTTTCCATGGGAAAAATGTCCTTAACCCAGGGTCTCAGTAATATGTTCAAGGTGGCCTTTCAGGCTCTAAGGACTTTCAGGCTCCTGGTTGCTGCCAACTTTAGGTTTGGAAGAATCCAGCAAAGATTGTATCACTCTAGCTTGGCTCCCCACTTTCTGCCATGGTGAGTGGCTGCAAACACAGGCCATTTCCCATGGGAAAAAGAAGTCCTTTCCCCACGGTCTGCAAATCAAATGCAAGGTGGCCTTTGGGGCTCTAAGGACATGCAGGGTACTTCTTACTGGCAGCTTTCGATTTGGAGAAATCCAGCAAAGATTGCAAATTTCTTGCTGGGCACCACCCTACTGGCCAGGGCGAGAGCCCAGAAATGGAGGCCATTTTCCATGGGGAAAATGAAGTCATTGGCCCAGGGTCTGGGTATCAGATGAAAGGTGGCATCTGGGGCTCTAAGGACTTGCAGGGTCCTAGTTGCTGGCAGCTTTATGTTTGGAAGAATCCAGCACAGTTTGCAAATTTCTCGCTAGGCACAGCCTGCCTGCCAGGCCAAGTGGCCACAAATGAAGGGCATTTTCCATGGGAAAAATGTCCTTAACCCAGGGTCTCAGTAATATGTTCAAGGTGGCCTTTCAGGCTCTAAGGACATTCAGGCTCCTGGTTGCTGCCAACTTTAGGTTTGGAAGAATCCAGCAAAGATTGCATCACTCTAGCTTGGCTCCCCACTTTCTGCCATGGTGAGTGGCTGCAAACACAGGCCATTTCCCATGGGAAAAAGAAGTCCTTTCCCCACGGTCTGCAAATCAAATGAAAGGTGGCCTTTGGGGCTCTAAGGACTTGCAGGGTACTTCTTATTGGCAGCTTTCGATTTGGAGAAATCCAGCAAAGATTGCAAATTTCTTGCTGGGCACCCCCATATTGGCCAGGGCGAGAGGCCAGAAATGGAGGCCATTTTCCATGAGGAAAATGAAGTCATTGGCCCAGGGTCTGGGTATCAGATGAAAGGTGGCATCTGGGGATCTAAGGACTTGCAGGGTCCTAGTTGCTGGCAGCTTTATGTTTGGAAGAATCCAGCACAGTTTGCAAATTTCTCGTTAGGCACTGCCCTGCCTGCCAGGCCAAATGGCCAGAAATGAAGGGCATTTTCCATGGGAAAAATGTCCTTAACCCAGGGTCTCAGTAATATGTTCAAGGTGGCCTTTCAGGCTCTAAGGACTTTCAGGGTCCTCGTTGCTGCCAACGTTAGGTTTGGAAGAATCCAGCAAAGATTGCATCACTCTAGCTTGGCTCCCCACTTTCTGCCATGGTGAGTGGCTGCAAACACAGGCCATTTCCCATGGGAAAAAGAAGTCCTTTCCCCACGGTCTGCAAATGAAATGCAAGGTGGCCTTTGGGGCTCTAAGGACATGCAGGGTACTTCTTACTGGCAGCTTTCGATTTGGAGAAATCCAGCAAAGATTGCAAATTTCTTGCTGGGCACCACCCTATTGGCCAGGGCAAGAGGCCAGAAATGGAGGCCATTTTCCATAGGGAAAATGAAGTCATTGGCCCAGGGTCTGGGTATCAGATGAAAGGCGGCATCTGGGGCTCTAAGGACTTGCAGGGTCCAAGTTGCTGCCAGCATTAGATTTGGAGAAATCCAGCAAAGATTGCATCACTCTAGCTTGGCTCCCCACTTTCTGCCATGGTGAGTGGCTGCAAACACAGGCCATTTCCCATGGGAAAAAGAAGTCCTTTCCCCACGGTCTGCAAATGAAATGCAAGGTGGCCTTTGGGGCTCTAAGGACTTGCAGGGTACTTCTTACTGGCAGCTTTCGATTTGGAGAAATCCAGCAAAGATTGCAAATTTCTTGCTGGGCACCACCCTATTGGCCAGGGCGAGAGGCCAGAAATGGAGGCCATTTTCCATGGGGAAAATGAAGTCATTGGCCCAGGCTCTGGGTATCAGATGAAAGGTGGCCTTTGGGGCTCTAAGGACTTGCAGGGTCCTAGTTGCTGCCAGCTTTAGGTTTGGAGAAATCCAGCAGAATTTTCAAATTTCCTGCTTGGCACCCTACTTTCTGCCCGGGCAAGTTGCAGCACAGGGATACTATTTCTATGGGAAGAAGAAGTAATTTCCCCATCATGTGGGTATCAGCAGAGAGGTGAAATTTGGTGCTCTAAGGAGCTGCAGGCTCCTCGTTGCCAGCAGGTTTAGTTTTGGAGAAAATCAGCCAAGTTTGCAAATTTCAGACAGGGAATGAAGCAGATGGCCGGGGAGAGTGGCCCCAAACTGACCCCATTTTCCATGGGGAAAAGAAGTCATGTCCCCAGGGTCTAGGTAGAAGATTGAAGGTGGCATCTGGGGCTCTAAGGACTTGCAGGGTCCTAGTTGCTGGCAGCTTTATGTTTGGAAGAATCCAGCACAGTTTGCAAATTTCTCGCTAGGCACAGCCTGCCTGCCAGGCCAAGTGGCCACAAATGAAGGGCATTTTCCATGGGAAAAATGTCCTTAACCCAGGGTCTCAGTAATATGTTCAAGGTGGCCTTTGGGGCTCTAAGGACTTTTAGGGTCCTAGTTGCTGCCAACTTTAGGTTTGGAAGAATCCAGCAAAGATTGTATCACTCTAGCTTGGCTCCCCACTTTCTGCCATGGTGAGTGGCTGCAAACACAGGCCATTTCCCATGGGAAAAAGAAGTCCTTTCCCCACGGTCTGCAAATCAAATGCAAGGTGGCCTTTGGGGCTCTAAGGACATGCAGGGTACTTCTTACTGGCATCTTTCGATTTGGAGAAATCCAGCAAAGATTGCAAATTTCTTGCTGGGCACCACCCTATTAGCCAGGGCGAGAGGCAAGAAATGGAGGCCATTTTCCATGGGGAAAATGAAGTCATTGGCCCAGGGTCTGGGTATCAGATGAAAGGTGGCATCTGGGGTTCTAAGGACTTGCAGGGTCTTAGTTGCTGCCAGCTTTAGGTTTGGAGAAATCCAGCAGAATTTTCAAATTTCCTGCTTGGCACCCTACTTTCTGCCAGGGCAAGTTGCAGCACAGGGATACTATTTCTATGGGAAAAAGAAGTAATTTCCCCATCATGTGGGTATCAGCAGAGAGGTGAAATTTGGGGCTCTAAGGAGCTGCAGGCTCCTCGTTGCCAGCAGGTTTAGTTTTGGAGAAAATCAGCCAAGTTTGCAAATTTCAGACAGGGAATGAAGCAGATGGCCGGGGCGAGTGGCCCCAAACTGACCCCATTTTCCATGGGGAAAAGAAGTCATGTCCCCAGGGTCTGGGTAGAAGATGAAAGGTGGCATCTGGGGCTCTAAGGACTTGCAGGGTCCTAGTTGCTGCCAGCATTGGGTTTGGAGAAATCCAGCAAAGATTGCATCACTCTAGCTTGGCTCCCCACTTTCTGCCATAGTTAGTGGCTGCAAACACAGGCCATTTCCCATGGGAAAAAGAAGTCCTTTCCCCATGGTCTGCAAATCAAATGCAAGGTGGCCTTTGGGGCTCTAAGGACTTGCAGGGTACTTCTTACTGGCAGCTTTAGATTTGGTGCAATCCAGCAAAGATTGCAAATTTCTTGCTGGGCACCACCCTACTGGCCAGGGCGAGAGCCCAGAAATGGAGGCCATTTTCCTTGGGGAAAATGAAGTCATTGGCCCAGGGTCTGGGTATCAGATGAAAGGTGGCATCTGGGGCTCAAAGGACTTGCAGGGTCCTAGTTGCTGGCAGCTTTATGTTTGGAAGAATCCAGCACAGTTTGCAAATTTCTCGCTAGGCACAGCCTGCCTGCCAGGCCAAGTGGCCACAAATGAAGGGCATTTTCCATGGGAAAAATGTCCTTAACCCAGGGTCTCAGTAATATGTTCAAGGTGGCCTTTCAGGCTCTAAGGACTTTCAGGCTCCTGGTTGCTGCCAACTTTAGGTTTGGAAGAATCCAGCAAAGATTGTATCACTCTAGCTTGGCTCCCCACTTTCTGCCATGGTGAGTGGCTGCAAACACAGGCCATTTCCCATGGGAAAAAGAAGTCCTTTCCCCACGGTCTGCAAATCAAATGCAAGGTGGCCTTTGGGGCTCTAAGGACATGCAGGGTACTTCTTACTGGCAGCTTTCGATTTGGAGAAATCCAGCAAAGATTGCAAATTTCTTGCTGGGCACCACCCTACTGGCCAGGGCGAGAGGCCAGAAATGGAGGCCATTTTCCATGGGGAAAATGAAGTCATTGGCCCAGGGTCTGGGTATCAGATGAAAGGTGGCATCTGGGGCTCTAAGGACTTGCAGGGTCCTAGTTGCTGGCAGCTTTATGTTTGGAAGAATCCAGCACAGTTTGCAAATTTCTCGCTAGGCACAGCCTGCCTGCCAGGCCAAGTGGCCACAAATGAAGGGCATTTTCCATGGGAAAAATGTCCTTAACCCAGGGTCTCAGTAATATGTTCAAGGTGGCCTTTCAGGCTCTAAGGACATTCAGGCTCCTGGTTGCTGCCAACTTTAGGTTTGGAAGAATCCAGCAAAGATTGTATCACTCTAGCTTGGCTCCCCACTTTCTGCCATGGTGAGTGGCTGCAAACACAGGCCATTTCCCATGGGAAAAAGAAGTCCTTTCCCCACGGTCTGCAAATCAAATGCAAGGTGGCCTTTGGGGCTCTAAGGACTTGCAGGGTACTTCTTATTGGCAGCTTTCGATTTGGAGAAATCCAGCAAAGATTGCAAATTTCTTGCTGGGCACCCCCCTATTGGCCAGGGCGAGAGGCCAGAAATGGAGGCCATTTTCCATGAGGAAAATGAAGTCATTGGCCCAGGCTCTGGGTATCAGATGAAAGGTGGCATCTGGGGCTCTAAGGACTTGCAGGGTCCTAGTTGCTGGCAGCTTTATGTTTGGAAGAATCCAGCACAGTTTGCAAATTTCTCGTTAGGCACTGCCCTGCCTGCCAGGCCAAATGGCCAGAAATGAAGGGCATTTTCCATGGGAAAAATGTCCTTAACCCAGGGTCTCAGTAATATGTTCAAGGTGGCCTTTCAGGCTCTAAGGACTTTCAGGGTCCTCATTGCTGCCAACGTTAGGTTTGGAAGAATCCAGCAAAGATTGCATCACTCTAGCTTGGCTCCCCACTTTCTGCCATGGTGAGTGGCTGCAAACACAGGCCATTTCCCATGGGAAAAAGAAGTCCTTTCCCCACGGTCTGCAAATGAAATGCAAGGTGGCCTTTGGGGCTCTAAGGACTTGCAGGGTACTTCTTACTGGCAGCTTTCGATTTGGAGAAATCCAGCAAAGATTGCAAATTTCTTGCTGGGCACCACCCTATTGGCCAGGGCGAGAGGCCAGAAATGGAGGCCATTTTCCATGGGGAAAATGAAGTCATTGGCCCAGGGTCTGGGTATCAGATGAAAGGTGGCCTTTGGGGCTCTAAGGACTTGCAGGGTCCTAGTTGCTGCCAGCTTTAGGTTTGGAGAAATCCAGCAGAATTTTCAAATTTCCTGCTTGGCACCCTACTTTCTGCCCGGGCAAGTTGCAGCACAGGGATACTATTTCTATGGGAAGAAGAAGTAATTTCCCCATCATGTGGGTATCAGCAGAGAGGTGAAATTTGGTGCTCTAAGGAGCTGCAGGCTCCTCGTTGCCAGCAGGTTTAGTTTTGGAGAAAATCAGCCAAGTTTGCAAATTTCAGACAGGGAATGAAGCAGATGGCCGGGGAGAGTGGCCCCAAACTGACCCCATTTTCCATGGGGAAAAGAAGTCATGTCCCCAGGGTCTAGGTAGAAGATTGAAGGTGGCATCTGGGGCTCTAAGGACTTGCAGGGTCCTAGTTGCTGGCAGCTTTATGTTTGGAAGAATCCAGCACAGTTTGCAAATTTCTCGCTAGGCACAGCCTGCCTGCCAGGCCAAGTGGCCACAAATGAAGGGCATTTTCCATGGGAAAAATGTCCTTAACCCAGGGTCTCAGTAATATGTTCAAGGTGGCCTTTGGGGCTCTAAGGACTTTTAGGGTCCTAGTTGCTGCCAACTTTAGGTTTGGAAGAATCCAGCAAAGATTGTATCACTCTAGCTTGGCTCCCCACTTTCTGCCATGGTGAGTGGCTGCAAACACAGGCCATTTCCCATGGGAAAAAGAAGTCCTTTCCCCACGGTCTGCAAATCAAATGCAAGGTGGCCTTTGGGGCTCTAAGGACATGCAGGGTACTTCTTACTGGCATCTTTCGATTTGGAGAAATCCAGCAAAGATTGCAAATTTCTTGCTGGGCACCACCCTATTAGCCAGGGCGAGAGGCAAGAAATGGAGGCCATTTTCCATGGGGAAAATGAAGTCATTGGCCCAGGGTCTGGGTATCAGATGAAAGGTGGCATCTGGGGTTCTAAGGACTTGCAGGGTCTTAGTTGCTGCCAGCTTTAGGTTTGGAGAAATCCAGCAGAATTTTCAAATTTCCTGCTTGGCACCCTACTTTCTGCCAGGGCAAGTTGCAGCACAGGGATACTATTTCTATGGGAAAAAGAAGTAATTTCCCCATCATGTGGGTATCAGCAGAGAGGTGAAATTTGGGGCTCTAAGGAGCTGCAGGCTCCTCGTTGCCAGCAGGTTTAGTTTTGGAGAAAATCAGCCAAGTTTGCAAATTTCAGACAGGGAATGAAGCAGATGGCCGGGGCGAGTGGCCCCAAACTGACCCCATTTTCCATGGGGAAAAGAAGTCATGTCCCCAGGGTCTGGGTAGAAGATGAAAGGTGGCATCTGGGGCTCTAAGGACTTGCAGGGTCCTAGTTGCTGCCAGCATTGGGTTTGGAGAAATCCAGCAAAGATTGCATCACTCTAGCTTGGCTCCCCACTTTCTGCCATAGTTAGTGGCTGCAAACACAGGCCATTTCCCATGGGAAAAAGAAGTCCTTTCCCCATGGTCTGCAAATCAAATGCAAGGTGGCCTTTGGGGCTCTAAGGACTTGCAGGGTACTTCTTACTGGCAGCTTTAGATTTGGTGCAATCCAGCAAAGATTGCAAATTTCTTGCTGGGCACCACCCTACTGGCCAGGGCGAGAGCCCAGAAATGGAGGCCATTTTCCTTGGGGAAAATGAAGTCATTGGCCCAGGGTCTGGGTATCAGATGAAAGGTGGCATCTGGGGCTCAAAGGACTTGCAGGGTCCTAGTTGCTGGCAGCTTTATGTTTGGAAGAATCCAGCACAGTTTGCAAATTTCTCGCTAGGCACAGCCTGCCTGCCAGGCCAAGTGGCCACAAATGAAGGGCATTTTCCATGGGAAAAATGTCCTTAACCCAGGGTCTCAGTAATATGTTCAAGGTGGCCTTTCAGGCTCTAAGGACTTTCAGGCTCCTGGTTGCTGCCAACTTTAGGTTTGGAAGAATCCAGCAAAGATTGTATCACTCTAGCTTGGCTCCCCACTTTCTGCCATGGTGAGTGGCTGCAAACACAGGCCATTTCCCATGGGAAAAAGAAGTCCTTTCCCCACGGTCTGCAAATCAAATGCAAGGTGGCCTTTGGGGCTCTAAGGACATGCAGGGTACTTCTTACTGGCAGCTTTCGATTTGGAGAAATCCAGCAAAGATTGCAAATTTCTTGCTGGGCACCACCCTACTGGCCAGGGCGAGAGGCCAGAAATGGAGGCCATTTTCCATGGGGAAAATGAAGTCATTGGCCCAGGGTCTGGGTATCAGATGAAAGGTGGCATCTGGGGCTCTAAGGACTTGCAGGGTCCTAGTTGCTGGCAGCTTTATGTTTGGAAGAATCCAGCACAGTTTGCAAATTTCTCGCTAGGCACAGCCTGCCTGCCAGGCCAAGTGGCCACAAATGAAGGGCATTTTCCATGGGAAAAATGTCCTTAACCCAGGGTCTCAGTAATATGTTCAAGGTGGCCTTTCAGGCTCTAAGGACATTCAGGCTCCTGGTTGCTGCCAACTTTAGGTTTGGAAGAATCCAGCAAAGATTGTATCACTCTAGCTTGGCTCCCCACTTTCTGCCATGGTGAGTGGCTGCAAACACAGGCCATTTCCCATGGGAAAAAGAAGTCCTTTCCCCACGGTCTGCAAATCAAATGCAAGGTGGCCTTTGGGGCTCTAAGGACTTGCAGGGTACTTCTTATTGGCAGCTTTCGATTTGGAGAAATCCAGCAAAGATTGCAAATTTCTTGCTGGGCACCCCCCTATTGGCCAGGGCGAGAGGCCAGAAATGGAGGCCATTTTCCATGAGGAAAATGAAGTCATTGGCCCAGGCTCTGGGTATCAGATGAAAGGTGGCATCTGGGGCTCTAAGGACTTGCAGGGTCCTAGTTGCTGGCAGCTTTATGTTTGGAAGAATCCAGCACAGTTTGCAAATTTCTCGTTAGGCACTGCCCTGCCTGCCAGGCCAAATGGCCAGAAATGAAGGGCATTTTCCATGGGAAAAATGTCCTTAACCCAGGGTCTCAGTAATATGTTCAAGGTGGCCTTTCAGGCTCTAAGGACTTTCAGGGTCCTCATTGCTGCCAACGTTAGGTTTGGAAGAATCCAGCAAAGATTGCATCACTCTAGCTTGGCTCCCCACTTTCTGCCATGGTGAGTGGCTGCAAACACAGGCCATTTCCCATGGGAAAAAGAAGTCCTTTCCCCACGGTCTGCAAATGAAATGCAAGGTGGCCTTTGGGGCTCTAAGGACTTGCAGGGTACTTCTTACTGGCAGCTTTCGATTTGGAGAAATCCAGCAAAGATTGCAAATTTCTTGCTGGGCACCACCCTATTGGCCAGGGCGAGAGGCCAGAAATGGAGGCCATTTTCCATGGGGAAAATGAAGTCATTGGCCCAGGGTCTGGGTATCAGATGAAAGGTGGCCTTTGGGGCTCTAAGGACTTGCAGGGTCCTAGTTGCTGCCAGCTTTAGGTTTGGAGAAATCCAGCAGAATTTTCAAATTTCCTGCTTGGCACCCTACTTTCTGCCCGGGCAAGTTGCAGCACAGGGATACTATTTCTATGGGAAGAAGAAGTAATTTCCCCATCATGTGGGTATCAGCAGAGAGGTGAAATTTGGTGCTCTAAGGAGCTGCAGGCTCCTCGTTGCCAGCAGGTTTAGTTTTGGAGAAAATCAGCCAAGTTTGCAAATTTCAGACAGGGAATGAAGCAGATGGCCGGGGAGAGTGGCCCCAAACTGACCCCATTTTCCATGGGGAAAAGAAGTCATGTCCCCAGGGTCTAGGTAGAAGATTGAAGGTGGCATCTGGGGCTCTAAGGACTTGCAGGGTCCTAGTTGCTGGCAGCTTTATGTTTGGAAGAATCCAGCACAGTTTGCAAATTTATCGCTAGGCACAGCCTGCCTGCCAGGCCAAGTGGCCACAAATGAAGGGCATTTTCCATGGGAAAAATGTCCTTAACCCAGGGTCTCAGTAATATGTTCAAGGTGGCCTTTCAGGCTCTAAGGACTTTTAGGGTCCTAGTTGCTGCCAACTTTAGGTTTGGAAGAATCCAGCAAAGATTGTATCACTCTAGCTTGGCTCCCCACTTTCTGCCATGGTGAGTGGCTGCAAACACAGGCCATTTCCCATGGGAAAAAGAAGTCCTTTCCCCACGGTCTGCAAATCAAATGCAAGGTGGCCTTTGGGGCTCTAAGGACATGCAGGGTACTTCTTACTGGCATCTTTCGATTTGGAGAAATCCAGCAAAGATTGCAAATTTCTTGCTGGGCACCACCCTATTAGCCAGGGCGAGAGGCAAGAAATGGAGGCCATTTTCCATGGGGAAAATGAAGTCATTGGCCCAGGGTCTGGGTATCAGATGAAAGGTGGCATCTGGGGTTCTAAGGACTTGCAGGGTCTTAGTTGCTGCCAGCTTTAGGTTTGGAGAAATCCAGCAGAATTTTCAAATTTCCTGCTTGGCACCCTACTTTCTGCCAGGGCAAGTTGCAGCACAGGGATACTATTTCTATGGGAAAAAGAAGTAATTTCCCCATCATGTGGGTATCAGCAGAGAGGTGAAATTTGGGGCTCTAAGGAGCTGCAGGCTCCTCGCTGCCAGCAGGTTTAGTTTTGGAGAAAATCAGCCAAGTTTGCAAATTTCAGACAGGGAATGAAGCAGATGGCCGGGGCGAGTGGCCCCAAACTGACCCCATTTTCCATGGGGAAAAGAAGTCATGTCCCCAGGGTCTGGGTATAAGATGAAAGGTGGCATCTGGGGCTCTAAGGACTTGCAGGGTCCTAGTTGCTGCCAGCATTGGGT
The DNA here is from genome assembly GCF_051311805.1 of Agelaius phoeniceus. Lineage (NCBI taxonomy): Eukaryota > Metazoa > Chordata > Aves > Passeriformes > Icteridae > Agelaius > Agelaius phoeniceus. The sequence continues at coordinate 6,834,800 of NC_135293.1, forward strand.
TTGGAGAAATCCAGCAAAGATTGCATCACTCTAGCTTGGCTCCCCACTTTCTGCCATGGTGAGTGGCTGCAAACACAGGCCATTTCCCATGGGAAAAAGAAGTCCTTTCCCCACGGTCTGCAAATGAAATGCAAGGTGGCCTTTGGGGCTCTAAGGACTTGCAGGGTACTTCTTACTGGCAGCTTTCGATTTGGAGAAATCCAGCAAAGATTGCAAATTTCTTGCTGGGCACCACCCTATTAGCCAGGGCGAGAGGCAAGAAATGGAGGCCATTTTCCTTGGGGAAAATGAAGTCATTGGCCCAGGGTCTGGGTATCAGATGAAAGGTGGCCTTTGGGGCTCTAAGGACTTGCAGGGTCCTAGTTGCTGCCAGCTTTAGGTTTGGAGAAATCCAGCAGAATTTTCAAATTTCCTGCTTGGCACCCTACTTTCTGCCAGGGCAAGTTGCAGCACAGGGATACTATTTCTATGGGAAAAAGAAGTAATTTCCCCATCATGTGGGTATCAGCAGAGAGGTGAAATTTGGGGCTCTAAGGAGCTGCAGGCTCCTCGTTGCCAGCAGGTTTAGTTTTGGAGAAAATCAGCCAAGTTTGCAAATTTCAGACAGGGAATGAAGCAGATGGCCGGGGCGAGTGGCCCCAAACTGACCCCATTTTCCATGGGGAAAAGAAGTCATGTCCCCAGGGTCTGGGTAGAAGATGAAAGGTGGCATCTGGGGCTCTAAGGACTTGCAGGGTCCTAGTTGCTGCCAGCATTGGGTTTGGAGAAATCCAGCAAAGATTGCATCACTCTAGCTTGGCTCCCCACTTTCTGCCATGGTGAGTGGCTGCAAACACAGGCCATTTCCCATGGGAAAAAGAAGTCCTTTCCCCACGGTCTGCAAATGAAATGCAAGGTGGCCTTTGGGGCTCTAAGGACTTGCAGGGTACTTCTTACTGGCAGCTTTCGATTTGGAGAAATCCAGCAAAGATTGCAAATTTCTTGCTGGGCACCACCCTACTGGCCAGGGCGAGAGGCCAGAAATGGAGGCCATTTTCCTTGGGGAAAATGAAGTCATTGGCCCAGGCTCTGGGTATCAGATGAAAGGTGGCATCTGGGGCTCTAAGGACTTGCAGGGTCCTAGTTGCTGGCAGCTTTATGTTTGGAAGAATCCAGCACAGTTTGCAAATTTCTCGCTAGGCACAGCCTGCCTGCCAGGCCAAGTGGCCAGAAATGAAGGGCATTTTCCATGGGAAAAATGTCCTTAACCCAGGGTCTCAGTAATATGTTCAAGGTGGCCTTTCAGGCTCTAAGGACTTGCAGGCTCCTGGTTGCTGCCAACTTTAGGTTTGGAAGAATCCAGCAAAGATTGTATCACTCTAGCTTGGCTCCCCACTTTCTGCCATGGTGAGTGGCTGCAAACACAGGCCATTTCCCATTGGAAAAAGAAGTCCTTTCCCCATGGTCTGGAAATGAAATGCAAGGTGGCCTTTGGGGCTCTAAGGACTTGCAGGGTACTTCTTATTGGCAGCTTTAGATTTGGAGCAATCTAGCAAAGATTGCAAATTTCTTGCTGGGCACCCCCCTATTGGCCAGGGCGAGAGGCCAGAAATGGAGGCCATTTTCCATGAGGAAAATGAAGTCATTGGCCCAGGGTCTGGGTATCAGATGAAAGGTGGCCTTTGGGGCTCTAAGTACTTGCAGGGTCTTAGTTGCTGCCAGCATTAGGTTTGGAGAAATCCAGCAGAATTTTCAAATTTCCTGCTTGGCACCCTACTTTCTGCCAGGGCAAGTTGCAGCACAGGGATACTATTTCTATGGGAAAAAGAAGTAATTTCCCCATCATGTGGGTATCAGCAGAGAGGTGAAATTTGGTGCTCTAAGGAGCTGCAGGCTCCTCGTTGCCAGCAGGTTTAGTTTTGGAGAAAATCAGCCAAGTTTGCAAATTTCAGACAGGGAATGAAGCAGATGGCCGGGGCGAGTGGCCCCAAACTGACCCCATTTTCCATGGGGAAAAGAAGTCATGTCCCCAGGGTCTAGGTAGAAGATGAAAGGTGGCATCTGGGGCTCTAAGGACTTGCAGGGTCCTAGTTGCTGCCAGCATTGGGTTTGGAGAAATACAGCAAAGATTGCATCACTCTAGCTTGGCTCCCCACTTTCTGCCATAGTGAGTGGCTGCAAACACAGGCCATTTCCCAATGGAAAAAGAAGTCCTTTCCCCACGGTCTGCAAATGAAATGCAAGGTGGCCTTTGGGGCTCTAAGGACTTGCAGGGTACTTCTTACTGGCAGCTTTCGATTTGGAGAAATCCAGCAAAGATAGCAAATTTCTTGCTGGGCACCACCCTATTGGCCAGGGTGAGAGGCCAGAAATGGAGGCCATTTTCCTTGGGGAAAATGAAGTCATTGGCCCAGGGTCTGGGTATCAGATGAAAGGTGGCCTTTGGGGCTCTAAGGACTTGCAGGGTCCTAGTTGCTGCCAGCTTTAGGTTTGGAGAAATCCAGCAGAATTTTCAAATTTCCTGCTTGGCACCCTACTTTCTGCCAGGGCAAGTTGCAGCACAGGGATACTATTTCTATGGGAAAAAGAAGTAATTTCCCCATCATGTGGGTATCAGCAGAGAGGTGAAATTTGGGGCTCTAAGGAGCTGCAGGCTCCTCGCTGCCAGCAGGTTTAGTTTTGGAGAAAATCAGCCAAGTTTGCAAATTTCAGACAGGGAATGAAGCAGATGGCCGGGGCGAGTGGCCCCAAACTGACCCCATTTTCCATGGGGAAAAGAAGTCATGTCCCCAGGGTCTGGGTATAAGATGAAAGGTGGCATCTGGGGCTCTAAGGATTTGCAGGGTCCTAGTTGCTGCCAGCATTGGGTTTGGAGAAATCCAGCAAAGATTGCATCACTCTAGCTTGGCTCCCCACTTTCTGCCATGGTGAGTGGCTGCAAACACAGGCCATTTCCCATGGGAAAAAGAAGTCCTTTCCCCACGGTCTGCAAATGAAATGCAAGGTGGCCTTTGGGGCTCTAAGGACTTGCAGGGTCCTAGTTGCTGCCAGCTTTAGGTTTGGAGAAATCCAGCAAAGATTGCAAATTTCTTGCTGGGCACCACCCTATTGGCCAGGGCGAGAGGCCAGAAATGGAGGCCATTTTCCATGGGGAAAATGAAGTCATTGGCCCAGGGTCTGGGTATCAGATGAAAGGTGGCATCTGGGGCTCTAAGGACTTGCAGGGTCCTAGTTGCTGGCAGCTTTATGTTTGGAAGAATCCAGCACAGTTTGCAAATTTCTCGCTAGGCACAGCCTGCCTGCCAGGCCAAGTGGCCACAAATGAAGGGCATTTTCCATGGGAAAAATGTCCTTAACCCAGGGTATCAGTAATATGTTCAAGGTGGCCTTTCAGGCTCTAAGGACTTTCAGGGTCCTCGTTGCTGCCAACATTAGGTTTGGAAGAATCCAGCAAAGATTGTATCACTCTAGCTTGGCTCCCCACTTTCTGCCATGGTGAGTGGCTGCAAACACAGGCCATTTCCCATGGGAAAAAGAAGTCCTTTCCCCACGGTCTGCAAATGAAATGCAAGGTGGCCTTTGGGGCTCTAAGGACTTGCAGGGTACTTCTTACTGGCAGCTTTAGATTTGGAGAAATCTAGCAAAGATTGCAAATTTCTTGCTGGGCACCACCCTATTGGCCAGGGCGAGAGGCCAGAAATGGAGGCCATTTTTCTTGGGGAAAATGAAGTCACTGGCCCAGGCTCTGGGTATCAGATGAAAGGTGGCCTTTGGGGCTCTAAGGACTTGCAGGGTCCTAGTTGCTGGCAGCTTTATGTTTGGAAGAATCCAGCACAGTTTGCAAATTTCTCGTTAGGCACTGCCCTGCCTGCCAGGCCAAATGGCCAGAAATGAAGGGCATTTTCCATGGGAAAAATGTCCTTAACCCAGGGTCTCAGTAATATGTTCAAGGTGGCCTTTCAGGCTCCAAGGACTTACAGGGTCCTAGTTGCTGCCAACTTTAGGTTTGGAAGAATCCAGCAAAGATTGTATCACTCTAGCTTGGCTCCCCACTTTCTGCCATGGTGAGTGGCTGCAAACACAGGCCCTTTCCCATGGGAAAAAGAAGTCCTTTCCCCACGGTCTGCAAATCAAATGCAAGGTGGCCTTTGGGGCTCTAAGGACTTGCAGGGTACTTCTTACTGGCAGCTTTAGATTTGGAGAAATCCAGCAAAGATTGCAAATTTCTTGCTGGGCACCACCCTATTGGCCAGGGCGAGAGGCCAGAAATGGAGGCCATTTTCCATGGGGAAAAGAAGTCATGTCCCCAGGGTCTGGGCATAAGATGAAAGGTGGCATCTGGGGCTCTAAGGACTTGCAGGGTCCTAGTTGCTGCCAGCATTGGGTTTGGAGAAATACAGCAAAGATTGCATCACTCTAGCTTGGCTCCCCACTTTCTTCCATGGTGAGTGGCTGCAATCACAGGCCATTTCCCATGGGAAAAAGAAGTCCTTTCCCCACGGTCTTCAAATGAAATGCAAGGTGGCCTTTGGGGCTCTAAAGACTTGCAGGGTACTTCTTACTGGCAGCTTTCGATTTGGAGAAATCCAGCAAAGATTGCAAATTTCTTGCTGGGCACCACCCTATTGGCCAGGGTGAGAGGCAAGAAATGGAGGCCGTTTTCCTTGGGGAAAATGAAGTCATTGGCCCAGGGTCTGGGTATCAGATGAAAGGTGGCCTTTGGGGCTCTAAGGACTTGCAGGGTCCTAGTTGCTGCCAGCTTTAGGTTTGGAGAAATCCAGCAGAATTTTCAAATTTCCTGCTTGGCACCCTACTTTCTGCCAGGGCAAGTTGCAGCACAGGGATACAATTTCTATGGGAAAAAGAAGTAATTTCCCCATCATGTGGGTATCAGCAGAGAGGTGAAATTTGGGGCTCTAAGGAGCTGCAGGCTCCTCGTTTCCAGCAGGTTTAGTTTTGGAGAAAATCAGCCAAGTTTGCAAATTTCAGACAGGGAATGAAGCAGATGGCCGGGGCGAGTGGCCCCAAACTGCCCCCATTTTCCATGGGGAAAAGAAGTCATGTCCCCAGGGTCTGGGTATCAGATGAAAGGTGGCATCTGGGGCTCTAAGGACTTGCAGGGTCCTAGTTGCTGCCAGGATTGGGTTTGGAGAAATCCAGCAAAGATTGTATCACTCTAGCTTGGCTCCCCAATTTCTGCCATAGTTAGTGGCTGCAAACGGAGGCCATTTCCCATGGGAAAAAGAAGTCCTTTCCCCACGGTCTGCAAATGAAATGCAAGGTGGCCTTTGGGGCTCTAAGGACTTGCAGGTACTTCTTACTGGCAGCTTTCGATTTGGAGAAATCCAGCAAAGATTGCAAATTTCTTGCTGGGCACCACCCTATTGGCCAGGGCGAGAGGCCAGAAATGGAGGCCATTTTCCTTGGGGAAAATGAAGTCATTGGCCCAGGGTCTGGGTATCAGATGAAAGGTGGCATTTGGGGCTCTAAGGACATGCAGGGTCCTAGTTGCTGCCATCATTAGGTTTGGAGAAATCCAGCAAGGATTGCATCACTCTAGCTTGGCTCCCCACTTTCTGCCATGGTGAGTGGCTGCAAACACAGGCCATTTCCCATGGGAAAAAGAAGTCCTTTCCCCACGGTCGGCAAATCAAATGCAAGGTGCCCTTTGGGGCTCTAAGGACATGCAGGGTACTTCTTACTGGCAGCTTTAGATTTGGAGAAATCCAGCAAAGATTGCAAATTTCTTGCTGGGCACCACCCTATTTGCCAGGGCGAGAGGCCAGAAATGGAGGCCATTTTCCATGGGGAAAACGAAGTCATTGGCCCAGGCTCTGGGTGTCAGATGAAAGGTGGCGTCTGGGGCTCTAAGGACTTGCAGGGTCCTAGTTGCTGGCAGCTTTCGTTCTGGAAGGATCCAGCAGAGTTTGTAGATTCCTGGCTTGGCACTGCCCTGCCTGCCAGGCCAAGTGGCCACAAATGAAGGCCATTTCCCATGGGAAAAAGATGTCCTTTCCCCAGGGTCTCAGTAATATGTTCAAGGTGGCGTTTGAGGCTCTAAGTACTTCCAGGGCCCTAGTTGCTGCCAGCTTTTCTTTTGGAAAAATCCAGCAACGATTGCATCATTCTAGCTAGGCTCCCACTTTCTGCCAGGGTGAGTGGCTGCCAAGGGAGGCCATTTGCCATGGGAAAAAGAAGTCCTTTCCCCAGGGTCTGGGTGTCAGATGAAAGGTGGCCTTTGGGGTTCTGAGGACTTGTAGGGTAGTACTTACTGGCTAGAGTAGAGGAAATGGATTCTATTTGAATATCTGTCTAGAGGCTTTGCCCCACAGGTCCTGGTTGTCCTTGATGGGCTGCAGCTGTGAGCATTGAAGAGAACTGGGATAAAAGGGGGCGGCTTAGCCATTCAGGGAGAGCCTTGAAGGAGCCCTGAACTGGGAAAGAACAGCATGCAGAAGAAAGCGTCTGTGCTGTGAAGATCTGCAGCCATAAGAACACACCGAGGAGGTATGGACTTTAGCAAGCTGAGAACAGCATTATGGGACTCTAGAGAAATAGAACAACAACAAGTGGCAGCTTTAGATTTGGAGCAATCCAGCAAAGCTTGCAAATTTCTTGCTGGGCACCACCCTCTTGGTCAGGGCGAGAGGCCAGAAATGGAGGCCATTTTCCATGGGGAAAACGAAGTCATTGGCCCAGGCTCTGGGTGTCAGATGAAAGGTGGCGTCTGGGGCTGTAAGGACTTGCAGGGTCCTAGTTGCTGGCAGCTTTCGTTCTGGAAGGATCCAGCAGAGTTTGTAGATTCCTGGCTTGGCACTGCCCTGCCTGCCAGGCCAAGTGGCCACAAATGAAGGCCATTTCCCATGGGAAAAAGATGTCCTTTCCCCAGGGTCTCAGTAATATGTTCAAGGTGGCGTTTGAGGCTCTAAGTACTTCCAGGGCCCTAGTTGCTGGCAGCTTTTCTTTTGGAAAAATCCAGCAACGATTGCATCATTCTAGCAAGGCTCCCACTTTCTGCCAGGGTGAGTGGCTGCCAAGGGAGGCCATTTGCCATGGGAAAAAGTCCTTTCCCCAGGGTCTGGGTGTCAGATGAAAGGTGGCCTTTGGGGTTCTGAGGACTTGTAGGGTAGTACTTACTGGCCAGAGTAGAGGAAATGGATTCTATTTGAATATCTGTCTAGAGGCTTTGCCCCACAGGTCCTGGTTGTCCTTGATGGGCTGCAGCTGTGAGCATTGAAGAGAACTGGGATAAAAGGGGGCGGCTTAGCCATTCAGGGAGAGCCTTGAAGGAGCCCTGAACTGGGAAAGAACAGCATGCAGAAGAAAGCGTCTGTGCTGTGAAGATTTGCAGCCATAAGAACACACCGAGGAGGTATGGACTTTAGCAATCTGAGAACAGCATGATGGGACTCTAGAGAAATAGAACAACAACAAGTGGCAGCTTTAGATTTGGAGCAATCCAGCAAAGCTTGCAAATTTCTTGCTGGGCACCACCCTCTTGGTCAGGGTGAGAGGCCAGAAATGGAGGCCATTTTCCATGGGGAAAACGAAGTCATTGGCCCAGGCTCTGGGTGTCAGATGACAGGTGGCATCTGGGGCTCTAAGGACTTGCAGGGTCCTAGTTGCTGGCAGCTTTTGTTCTGGAAGGATCCAGCACAGTTTGTAGATTCCTGGCTTGGCACTGCCCTGCCTGCCAGGCCAAGTGGCCACAAATGAAGGCCATTTCCCATGGGAAAAAGATGTCCTTTCCCCAGGGTCTCAGTAATATGTTCAAGGTGGCGTTTGAGGCTCTAAGTACTTCCAGGGCCCTAGTTGCTGCCAGCTTTTCTTTTGGAAAAATCCAGCAACGATTGCATCATTCTAGCAAGGCTCCCACTTTCTGCCAGGGTGAGTGGCTGCCAAGGGAGGCCATTTGCCATGGGAAAAAGAAGTCCTTTCCCCAGGGTCTGGGTGTCAGATGAAAGGTGGCCTTTGGGGTTCTAAGGACTTGTAGGGTAGTACTTACTGGCTAGAGTAGAGGAAATGGATTCTATTTGAATATCTGTCTAGAGGCTTTGCCCCACAGGTCCTGGTTGTCCTTGATGGGCTGCAGCTGTGAGCATTGAAGAGAACTGGGATAAAAGGGGGCGGCGTAGCCATTCAGGGAGAGCCTTGAAGGAGCCCTGAACTGGGAAAGAACAGCATGCAGAAGAAAGCGTCTGTGCTGTGAAGATCTGCAGCCATAAGAACACACCGAGGAGGTATGGACTTTAGCAAGCTGAGAACAGCATTATGGGACTCTAGAGAAATAGAACAACAACAAGTGGCAGCTTTAGATTTGGAGCAATCCAGCAAAGCTTGCAAATTTCTTGCTGGGCACCACCCTCTTGGTCAGGGTGAGAGGCCAGAAATGGAGGCCATTTTCCATGGGGAAAACGAAGTCATTGGCCCAGGCTCTTGGTGTCAGATGACAGGTGGCATCTGGGGCTCTAAGGACTTGCAGGGTCCTAGTTTCTGGCAGCTTTTGTTCTGGAAGGATCCAGCACAGTTTGTAGATTCCTGGCTTGGCACTGCCCTGCCTGCCAGGCCAAGTGGCCACAAATGAAGGCCATTTTCCATGGGAAAAACGAAGTCCTTTCCCCAGGGTCTCAGTAATATGTTCAAGGTGGCGTTTGAGGCTCTAAGTACTTCCAGGGCCCTAGTTGCTGCCAGCTTTTCTTTTGGAAAAATCCAGCAACGATTGCATCATTCTAGCAAGGCTCCCACTTTCTGCCAGGGTGAGTGGCTGCCAAGGGAGGCCATTTGCCATGGGAAAAAGAGTTCCTTTCCCAGGGTCTGGGTGTCAGATGAAAGGTGGCCTTTGGGGTTCTGAGGACTTGTAGGGTAGTACTTACTGGCTTGAGTAGAGGAAATGGATTCTATTTGAATATCTGTCTAGAGGCTTTGCCCCACAGGTCCTGGTTGTCCTTGATGGGCTGCAGCTGTGAGCATTGAAGAGAACTGGGATAAAAGGGGGCGGCTTAGCCATTCAGGGAGAGCCTTGAAGGAGCCCTGAACTGGGAAAGAACAGCATGCAGAAGAAAGCGTCTGTGCTGTGAAGATCTGCAGCCATAAGAACACACCGAGGAGGTATGGACTTTAGCAATCTGAGAACAGCATTATGGGACTCTAGAGAAATAGAACAACAACAAGTGGCAGCTTTAGATTTGGAGCAATCCAGCAAAGCTTGCAAATTTCTTGCTGGGCACCACCCTCTTGGTCAGGGTGAGTGGCCAGAAATGGAGGCCATTTTCCATGGGGAAAACGAAGTCATTGACCCAGGCTCTGGGTGTCAGATGAAAGGTGGCGTCTGGGGCTCTAAGGACTTGCAGGGTCCTAGTTGCTGGCAGCTTTCGTTCTGGAAGGATCCAGCAGAGTTTGTAGATTCCTGGCTTGGCACTGCCCTGCCTGCCAGGCCATGTGGCCACAAATGAAGGCCATTTCCCATGGGAAAAAGATGTCCTTTCCCCAGGGTCTCAGTAATATGTTCAAGGTGGCGTTTGAGGCTCTAAGTACTTCCAGGGCCCTAGTTGCTGCCAGCTTTTCTTTTGGAAAAATCCAGCAACGATTGCATCATTCTAGCTAGGCTCCCACTTTCTGCCAGGGTGAGTGGCTGCCAAGGGAGGCCATTTGCCATGGGAAAAAGAAGTCCTTTCCCCAGGGTCTGGGTGTCAGATGAAAGGTGGCCTTTGGGGTTCTGAGGACTTGTAGGGTAGTACTTACTGGCTAGAGTAGAGGAAATGGATTCTATTTGAATATCTGTCTAGAGGCTTTGCCCCACAGGTCCTGGTTGTCCTCGATGGGCTGCAGCTGTGAGCATTGAAGAGAACTGGGATAAAAGGGGGCGGCTTAGCCATTCAGGGAGAGCCTTGAAGGAGCCCTGAACTGGGAAAGAACAGCATGCAGAAGAAAGCGTCTGTGCTGTGAAGATCTGCAGCCATAAGAACACACCGAGGAGGTATGGACTTTAGCAAGCTGAGAACAGCATTATGGGACTCTAGAGAAATAGAACAACAACAAGTGGCAGCGTTAGATTTGGAGCAATCCAGCAAAGATTGCAAATTTCTTGCTGGGCACCACCCTCTTGGTCAGGGCGAGAGGCCAGAAATGGAGGCCATTTTCCATGGGGAAAACGAAGTCATTGGCCCAGGCTCTGGGTGTCAGATGAAAGGTGGCGTCTGGGGCTCTAAGGACTTGCAGGGTCCTAGTTGCTGGCAGCTTTGGTTCTGGAAGGATCCAGCAGAGTTTGTAGATTCCTGGCTTGGCACTGCCCTGCCTGCCAGGCCAAGTGGCCACAAATGAAGGCCATTTCCCATGGGAAAAAGATGTCCTTTCCCCAGGGTCTCAGTAATATGTTCAAGGTGGCGTTTGAGGCTCTAAGTACTTCCAGGGCCCTAGTTGCTGCCAGCTTTTCTTTTGGAAAAATCCAGCAACGATTGCATCATTCTAGCAAGGCTCCCACTTTCTGCCAGGGTGAGTGGCTGCCAAGGGAGGCCATTTGCCATGGGAAAAAGAAGTCCTTTCCCCAGGGTCTGGGTGTCAGATGAAAGGTGGCCTTTGGGGTTCTGAGGACTTGTAGGGTAGTACTTACTGGCTAGAGTAGAGGAAATGGATTCTATTTGAATATCTGTCTAGAGGCTTTGCCCCACAGGTCCTGGTTGTCCTTGATGGGCTGCAGCTGTGAGCATTGAAGAGAACTGGGATAAAAGGGGGCGGCGTAGCCATTCAGGGAGAGCCTTGAAGGAGCCCTGAACTGGGAAAGAACAGCATGCAGAAGAAAGCGTCTGTGCTGTGAAGATCTGCAGCCATAAGAACACACCGAGGAGGTATGGACTTTAGCAATCTGAGAACAGCATGATGGGACTCTAGAGAAATAGAACAACAACAAGTGGCAGCTTTAGATTTGGAGCAATCCAGCAAAGCTTGCAAATTTCTTGCTGGGCACCACCCTCTTGGTCAGGGTGAGAGGCCAGAAATGGAGGCCATTTTCCATGGGGAAAACGAAGTCATTGGCCCAGGCTCTTGGTGTCAGATGACAGGTGGCATCTGGGGCTCTAAGGACTTGCAGGGTCCTAGTTTCTGGCAGCTTTTGTTCTGGAAGGATCCAGCACAGTTTGTAGATTCCTGGCTTGGCACTGCCCTGCCTGCCAGGCCAAGTGGCCACAAATGAAGGCCATTTTCCATGGGAAAAACGAAGTCCTTTCCCCAGGGTCTCAGTAATATGTTCAAGGTGGCGTTTGAGGCTCTAAGTACTTCCAGGGCCCTAGTTGCTGCCAGCTTTTCTTTTGGAAAAATCCAGCAACGATTGCATCATTCTAGCAAGGCTCCCACTTTCTGCCAGGGTGAGTGGCTGCCAAGGGAGGCCATTTGCCATGGGAAAAAGAGTTCCTTTCCCCAGGGTCTGGGTGTCAGATGAAAGGTGGCCTTTGGGGTTCTGAGGACTTGTAGGGTAGTACTTACTGGCTTGAGTAGAGGAAATGGATTCTATTTGAATATCTGTCTAGAGGCTTTGCCCCACAGGTCCTGGTTGTCCTTGATGGGCTGCAGCTGTGAGCATTGAAGAGAACTGGGATAAAAGGGGGCGGCTTAGCCATTCAGGGAGAGCCTTGAAGGAGCCCTGAACTGGGAAAGAACAGCATGCAGAAGAAAGCGTCTGTGCTGTGAAGATCTGCAGCCATAAGAACACACCGAGGAGGTATGGACTTTAGCAATCTGAGAACAGCATTATGGGACTCTAGAGAAATAGAACAACAACAAGTGGCAGCTTTAGATTTGGAGCAATCCAGCAAAGCTTGCAAATTTCTTGCTGGGCACCACCCTCTTGGTCAGGGTGAGTGGCCAGAAATGGAGGCCATTTTCCATGGGGAAAACGAAGTCATTGACCCAGGCTCTGGGTGTCAGATGAAAGGTGGCGTCTGGGGCTCTAAGGACTTGCAGGGTCCTAGTTGCTGGCAGCTTTCGTTCTGGAAGGATCCAGCACAGTTTGTAGATTCCTGGCTTGGCACTGCCCTGCCTGCCAGGCCATGTGGCCACAAATGAAGGCCATTTTCCATGGGAAAAAGATGTCCTTTCCCCAGGGTCTCAGTAATATGTTCAAGGTGGCGTTTGAGGCTCTAAGTACTTCCAGGGCCCTAGTTGCTGCCAGCTTTTCTTTTGGAAAAATCCAGCAACGATTGCATCATGCTAGCAAGGCTCCCACTTTCTGCCAGGGTGAGTGGCTGCCAAGGGAGGCCATTTGCCATGGGAAAAAGAAGTCCTTTCCCCAGGGTCTGGGTGTCAGATGAAAGGTGGCCTTTGGGGTTCTGAGGACTTGTAGGGTAGTACTTACTGGCTAGAGTAGAGGAAATGGATTCTATTTGAATATCTGTCTAGAGGCTTTGCCCCACAGGTCCTGGTTGTCCTTGATGGGCTGCAGCTGTGAGCATTGAAGAGAACTGGGATAAAAGGGGGCGGCGTAGCCATTCAGGGAGAGCCTTGAAGGAGCCCTGAACTGGGAAAGAACAGCATGCAGAAGAAAGCGTCTGTGCTGTGAAGATCTGCAGCCATAAGAACACACCGAGGAGGTATGGACTTTAGCAATCTGAGAACAGCATTATGGGACTCTAGAGAAATAGAACAACAACAAGTGGCAGCTTTAGATTTGGAGCAATCCAGCAAAGCTTGCAAATTTCTTGCTGGGCACCACCCTCTTGGTCAGGGTGAGAGGCCAGAAATGGAGGCCATTTTCCATGGGGAAAACGAAGTCTTTGGCCCAGGCTCTGGGTATCAGATGACAGGTGGCATCTGGGGCTCTAAGGACTTGCAGGGTCCAAGTTGCTGGCAGCTTTTGTTCTTGAAGGATCCAGCACAGTTTGTAGATTCCTGGCTTGGCACTGCCCTGCCTGCCAGGCCAAGTGGCCACAAATGAAGGCCATTTTCCATGGGAAAAAGATGTCCTTTCCCCAGGGTCTCAGTAATATGTTCAAGGTGGCGTTTGAGGCTCTAAGTACTTCCAGGGCCCTAGTTGCTGGCAGCTTTTCTTTTGGAAAAATCCAGCAACGATTGCATCATTCTAGCTAGGCTCCCACTTTCTGCCAGGGTGAGTGGCTGCCAAGGGAGGCCATTTGCCATGGGAAAAAGAAGTCCTTTCCCCAGGGTCTGGGTGTCAGATGAAAGGTGGCCTTTTGGGTTCTGAGGACTTGTAGGGTAGTACTTACTGGCTAGAGTAGAGGAAATGGATTCTATTTGAATATCTGTCTAGAGGCTTTGCCCCACAGGTCCTGGTTGTCCTTGATGGGCTGCAGCTGTGAGCATTGAAGAGAACTGGGATAAAAGGGGGCGGCTTAGCCATTCAGGGAGAGCCTTGAAGGAGCCCTGAACTGGGAAAGAACAGCATGCAGAAGAAAGCGTCTGTGCTGTGAAGATCTGCAGCCATAAGAACACACCGAGGAGGTATGGACTTTAGCAATCTGAGAACAGCATTATGGGACTCTAGAGAAATAGAACAACAACAAGTGGCAGCTTTAGATTTGGAGCAATCCAGCAAAGCTTGCAAATTTCTTGCTGGGCACCACCCTCTTGGTCAGGGTGAGAGGCCAGAAATGGAGGCCATTTTCCATGGGGAAAACGAAGTCATTGGCCCAGGCTCTTGGTGTCAGATGACAGGTGGCATCTGGGGCTCTAAGGACTTGCAGGGTCCTAGTTTCTGGCAGCTTTTGTTCTGGAAGGATCCAGCACAGTTTGTAGATTCCTGGCTTGGCACTGCCCTGCCTGCCAGGCCAAGTGGCCACAAATGAAGGCCATTTTCCATGGGAAAAACGAAGTCCTTTCCCCAGGGTCTCAGTAATATGTTCAAGGTGGCGTTTGAGGCTCTAAGTACTTCCAGGGCCCTAGTTGCTGCCAGCTTTTCTTTTGGAAAAATCCAGCAACGATTGCATCATTCTAGCAAGGCTCCCACTTTCTGCCAGGGTGAGTGGCTGCCAAGGGAGGCCATTTGCCATGGGAAAAAGAGTTCCTTTCCCCAGGGTCTGGGTGTCAGATGAAAGGTGGCCTTTGGGGTTCTGAGGACTTGTAGGGTAGTACTTACTGGCTTGAGTAGAGGAAATGGATTCTATTTGAATATCTGTCTAGAGGCTTTGCCCCACAGGTCCTGGTTGTCCTTGATGGGCTGCAGCTGTGAGCATTGAAGAGAACTGGGATAAAAGGGGGCGGCTTAGCCATTCAGGGAGAGCCTTGAAGGAGCCCTGAACTGGGAAAGAACAGCATGCAGAAGAAAGCGTCTGTGCTGTGAAGATCTGCAGCCATAAGAACACACCGAGGAGGTATGGACTTTAGCAATCTGAGAACAGCATTATGGGACTCTAGAGAAATAGAACAACAACAAGTGGCAGCTTTAGATTTGGAGCAATCCAGCAAAGCTTGCAAATTTCTTGCTGGGCACCACCCTCTTGGTCAGGGTGAGTGGCCAGAAATGGAGGCCATTTTCCATGGGGAAAACGAAGTCATTGACCCAGGCTCTGGGTGTCAGATGAAAGGTGGCGTCTGGGGCTCTAAGGACTTGCAGGGTCCTAGTTGCTGGCAGCTTTCGTTCTGGAAGGATCCAGCAGAGTTTGTAGATTCCTGGCTTGGCACTGCCCTGCCTGCCAGGCCATGTGGCCACAAATGAAGGCCATTTTCCATGGGAAAAAAATGTCCTTTCCCCAGGGTCTCAGTAATATGTTCAAGGTGGCGTTTGAGGCTCTAAGTACTTCCAGGGCCCTAGTTGCTGCCAGCTTTTCTTTTGGAAAAATCCAGCAACGATTGCATCATGCTAGCAAGGCTCCCACTTTCTGCCAGGGTGAGTGGCTGCCAAGGGAGGCCATTTGCCATGGGAAAAAGAAGTCCTTTCCCCAGGGTCTGGGTGTCAGATGAAAGGTGGCCTTTGGGGTTCTGAGGACTTGTAGGGTAGTACTTACTGGCTAGAGTAGAGGAAATGGATTCTATTTGAATATCTGTCTAGAGGCTTTGCCCCACAGGTCCTGGTTGTCCTTGATGGGCTGCAGCTGTGAGCATTGAAGAGAACTGGGATAAAAGGGGGCGGCGTAGCCATTCAGGGAGAGCCTTGAAGGAGCCCTGAACTGGGAAAGAACAGCATGCAGAAGAAAGCGTCTGTGCTGTGAAGATCTGCAGCCATAAGAACACACCGAGGAGGTATGGACTTTAGCAATCTGAGAACAGCATGATGGGACTCTAGAGAAATAGAACAACAACAAGTGGCAGCTTTAGATTTGGAGCAATCCAGCAAAGCTTGCAAATTTCTTGCTGGGCACCACCCTCTTGGTCAGGGTGAGAGGCCAGAAATGGAGGCCATTTTCCATGGGGAAAACGAAGTCTTTGGCCCAGGCTCTGGG
Organism: Agelaius phoeniceus; assembly: GCF_051311805.1. Classification (NCBI taxonomy): domain Eukaryota; kingdom Metazoa; phylum Chordata; class Aves; order Passeriformes; family Icteridae; genus Agelaius; species Agelaius phoeniceus. Next base: position 6,850,165 of record NC_135293.1, read on the forward strand.
TATCAGATGACAGGTGGCATCTGGGGCTCTAAGGACTTGCAGGGTCCAAGTTGCTGGCATCTTTTGTTCTTGAAGGATCCAGCACAGTTTGTAGATTCCTGGCTTGGCACTGCCCTGCCTGCCAGGCCAAGTGGCCACAAATGAAGGCCATTTTCCATGGGAAAAAGATGTCCTTTCCCCAGGGTCTCAGTAATATGTTCAAGGTGGCGTTTGAGGCTCTAAGTACTTCCAGGGCCCTAGTTGCTGGCAGCTTTTCTTTTGGAAAAATCCAGCAACGATTGCATCATTCTAGCTAGGCTCCCACTTTCTGCCAGGGTGAGTGGCTGCCAAGGGAGGCCATTTGCCATGGGAAAAAGAAGTCCTTTCCCCAGGGTCTGGGTGTCAGATGAAAGGTGGCCTTTTGGGTTCTGAGGACTTGTAGGGTAGTACTTACTGGCTAGAGTAGAGGAAATGGATTCTATTTGAATATCTGTCTAGAGGCTTTGCCCCACAGGTCCTGGTTGTCCTTGATGGGCTGCAGCTGTGAGCATTGAAGAGAACTGGGATAAAAGGGGGCGGCTTAGCCATTCAGGGAGAGCCTTGAAGGAGCCCTGAACTGGGAAAGAACAGCATGCAGAAGAAAGCGTCTGTGCTGTGAAGATCTGCAGCCATAAGAACACACCGAGGAGGTATGGACTTTAGCAAGCTGAGAACAGCATTATGGGACTCTAGAGAAATAGAACAACAACAAGTGGCAGCTTTAGATTTGGAGCAATCCAGCAAAGCTTGCAAATTTCTTGCTGGGCACCACCCTCTTGGTCAGGGTGAGAGGCCAGAAATGGAGGCCATTTTCCATGGGGAAAACGAAGTCATTGGCCCAGGCTCTTGGTGTCAGATGACAGGTGGCATCTGGGGCTCTAAGGACTTGCAGGGTCCTAGTTTCTGGCAGCTTTTGTTCTGGAAGGATCCAGCACAGTTTGTAGATTCCTGGCTTGGCACTGCCCTGCCTGCCAGGCCAAGTGGCCACAAATGAAGGCCATTTTCCATGGGAAAAAGATGTCCTTTCCCCAGGGTCTCAGTAATATGTTCAAGGTGGCGTTTGAGGCTCTAAGTACTTCCAGGGCCCTAGTTGCTGCCAGCTTTTCTTTTGGAAAAATCCAGCAACGATTGCATCATTCTAGCAAGGCTCCCACTTTCTGCCAGGGTGAGTGGCTGCCAAGGGAGGCCATTTGCCATGGGAAAAAGTCCTTTCCCCAGGGTCTGGGTGTCAGATGAAAGGTGGCCTTTGGGGTTCTGAGGACTTGTAGGGTAGTACTTACTGGCCAGAGTAGAGGAAATGGATTCTATTTGAATATCTGTCTAGAGGCTTTGCCCCACAGGGTCTGGTTGTCCTTGATGGGCTGCAGCTGTGAGCATTGAAGAGAACTGGGATAAAAGGGGGCGGCTTAGCCATTCAGGGAGAGCCTTGAAGGAGCCCTGAACTGGGAAAGAACAGCATGCAGAAGAAAGCGTCTGTGCTGTGAAGATTTGCAGCCATAAGAACACACCGAGGAGGTATGGACTTTAGCAAGCTGAGAACAGCATGATGGGACTCTAGAGAAATAGAACATCAACAAGTGGCAGCTTTAGATTTGGAGCAATCCAGCAAAGCTTGCAAATTTCTTGCTGGGCACCACCCTCTTGGTCAGGGTGAGAGGCCAGAAATGGAGGCCATTTTCCATGGGGAAAACGAAGTCATTGGCCCAGGCTCTGGGTGTCAGATGACAGGTGGCGTCTGGGGCTCTAAGGACTTGCAGGGTCCTAGTTGCTGGCAGCTTTTGTTCTGGAAGGATCCAGCACAGTTTGTAGATTCCTGGCTTGGCACTGCCCTGCCTGCCAGGCCAAGTGGCCACAAATGAAGGCCATTTTCCATGGGAAAAAGATGTCCTTTCCCCAGGGTCTCAGTAATATGTTCAAGGTGGCGTTTGAGGCTCTAAGTACTTCCAGGGCCCTAGTTGCTGGCAGCTTTTCTTTTGGAAAAATCCAGCAACGATTGCATCATTCTAGCAAGGCTCCCACTTTCTGCCAGGGTGAGTGGCTGCCAAGGGAGGCCATTTGCCATGGGAAAAAGAAGTCCTTTCCCCAGGGTCTGGGTGTCAGATGAAAGGTGGCCTTTGGGGTTCTGAGGACTTGTAGGGTAGTACTTACTGGCTAGAGTAGAGGAAATGGATTCTATTTGAATATCTGTCTAGAGGCTTTGCCCCACAGGTCCTGGTTGTCCTTGATGGGCTGCAGCTGTGAGCATTGAAGAGAACTGGGATAAAAGGGGGCGGCTTAGCCATTCAGGGAGAGCCTTGAAGGAGCCCTGAACTGGGAAAGAACAGCATGCAGAAGAAAGCGTCTGTGCTGTGAAGATCTGCAGCCATAAGAACACACCGAGGAGGTATGGACTTTAGCAATCTGAGAACAGCATGATGGGACTCTAGAGAAATAGAACAACAACAAGTGGCAGCTTTAGATTTGGAGCAATCCAGCAAAGCTTGCAAATTTCTTGCTGGGCACCACCCTCTTGGTCAGGGTGACAGGCCAGAAATGGAGGCCATTTTCCATGGGGAAAATGAAGTCATTGGCCCAGGCTCTGGGTGTCAGATGACAGGTGGCGTCTGGGGCTCTAAGGACTTGCAGGGTCCTAGTTGCTGGCAGCTTTCGTTCTGGAAGGATCTAGCAGAGTTTGTAGATTCCTGGCTTGGCACTGCCCTGCCTGCCAGGCCAAGTGGCCACAAATGAAGGCCATTTCCCATGGGAAAAAGATGTCCTTTCCCCAGGGTCTCAGTAATATGTTCAAGGTGGCGTTTGAGGCTCTAAGTACTTCCAGGGCCCTAGTTGCTGGCAGCTTTTCTTTTGGAAAAATCCAGCAACGATTGCATCATTCTAGCAAGGCTCCCACTTTCTGCCAGGGTGAGTGGCTGCCAAGGGAGGCCATTTGCCATGGGAAAAAGAAGTCCTTTCCCCAGGGTCTGGGTGTCAGATGAAAGGTGGCCTTTGGGGTTCTGAGGACTTGTAGGGTAGTACTTACTGGCTAGAGTAGAGGAAATGGATTCTATTTGAATATCTGTCTAGAGGCTTTGCCCCACAGGTCCTGGTTGTCCTTGATGGGCTGCAGCTGTGAGCATTGAAGAGAACTGGGATAAAAGGGGGCGGCTTAGCCATTCAGGGAGAGCCTTGAAGGAGCCCTGAACTGGGAAAGAACAGCATGCAGAAGAAAGCGTCTGTGCTGTGAAGATCTGCAGCCATAAGAACACACCGAGGAGGTATGGACTTTAGCAATCTGAGAACAGCATTATGGGACTCTAGAGAAATAGAACAACAACAAGTGGCAGCTTTAGATTTGGAGCAATCCAGCAAAGCTTGCAAATTTCTTGCTGGGCACCACCCTCTTGGTTAGGGTGAGAGGCCAGAAATGGAGGCCATTTTCCATGGGGAAAACGAAGTCATTGGCCCAGGCTCTTGGTGTCAGATGACAGGTGGCATCTGGGGCTCTAAGGACTTGCAGGGTCCTAGTTGCTGGCAGCTTTGGTTCTGGAAGGATCCAGCAGAGTTTGTAGATTCCTGGCTTGGCACTGCCCTGCCTGCCAGGCCAAGTGGCCACAAATGAAGGCCATTGTCCATGGGAAAAACGAAGTCCTTTCCCCAGGGTCTCAGTAATATGTTCAAGGTGGCGTTTGAGGCTCTAAGTACTTCCAGGGCCCTAGTTGCTGCCAGCTTTTCTTTTGGAAAAATCCAGCAACGATTGCATCATTCTAGCAAGGCTCCCACTTTCTGCCAGGGTGAGTGGCTGCCAAGGGAGGCCATTTGCCATGGGAAAAAGAAGTCCTTTCCCCAGGGTCTGGGTGTCAGATGAAAGGTGGCCTTTGGGGCTCTAAGGACTTGTAGGGTAGTACTTACTGGCTAGAGTAGAGGAAATGGATTCTATTTGAATATCTGTCTAGAGGCTTTGCCCCACAGGTCCTGGTTGTCCTTGATGGGCTGCAGCTGTGAGCATTGAAGAGAACTGGGATAAAAGGGGGCGGCTTAGCCATTCAGGGAGAGCCTTGAAGGAGCCCTGAACTGGGAAAGAACAGCATGCAGAAGAAAGCGTCTGTGCTGTGAAGATCTGCAGCCATAAGAACACACCGAGGAGGTATGGACTTTAGCAAGCTGAGAACAGCATTATGGGACTCTAGAGAAATAGAACAACAACAAGTGGCAGCTTTAGATTTGGAGCAATCCAGCAAAGCTTGCAAATTTCTTGCTGGGCACCACCCTCTTGGTCAGGGTGAGAGGCCAGAAATGGAGGCCATTTTCCATGGGGAAAACGAAGTCATTGGCCCAGGCTCTTGGTGTCAGATGACAGGTGGCATCTGGGGCTCTAAGGACTTGCAGGGTCCTAGTTGCTGGCAGCTTTGGTTCTGGAAGGATCCAGCAGAGTTTGTAGATTCCTGGCTTGGCACTGCCCTGCCTGCCAGGCCAAGTGGCCACAAATGAAGGCCATTGTCCATGGGAAAAACGAAGTCCTTTCCCCAGGGTCTCAGTAATATGTTCAAGGTGGCGTTTGAGGCTCTAAGTACTTCCAGGGCCCTAGTTGCTGCCAGCTTTTCTTTTGGAAAAATCCAGCAACGATTGCATCATTCTAGCAAGGCTCCCACTTTCTGCCAGGGTGAGTGGCTGCCAAGGGAGGCCATTTGCCATGGGAAAAAGAAGTCCTTTCCCCAGGGTCTGGGTGTCAGATGAAAGGTGGCCTTTGGGGTTCTAAGGACTTGTAGGGTAGTACTTACTGGCTAGAGTAGAGGAAATGGATTCTATTTGAATATCTGTCTAGAGGCTTTGCCCCACAGGTCCTGGTTGTCCTTGATGGGCTGCAGCTGTGAGCATTGAAGAGAACTGGGATAAAAGGGGGCGGCTTAGCCATTCAGGGAGAGCCTTGAAGGAGCCCTGAACTGGGAAAGAACAGCATGCAGAAGAAAGCGTCTGTGCTGTGAAGATCTGCAGCCATAAGAACACACCGAGGAGGTATGGACTTTAGCAAGCTGAGAACAGCATGATGGGACTCTAGAGAAATAGAACAACAACAAGTGGCAGCGTTAGATTTGGAGCAATCCAGCAAAGCTTGCAAATTTCTTGCTGGGCACCACCCTCTTGGTCAGGGTGAGAGGCCAGAAATGGAGGCCATTTTCCATGGGGAAAACGAAGTCATTGGCCCAGGCTCTGGGTGTCAGATGACAGGTGACGTCTGGGGCTCTAAGGACATGCAGGGTCCTAGTTGCTGGCAGCTTTTGTTCTGGAAGGATCCAGCACAGTTTGTAGATTCCTGGCTTGGCACTGCCCTGCCTGCCAGGCCAAGTGGCCACAAATGAAGGCCATTTTCCATGGGAAAAAGATGTCCTTTCCCCAGGGTCTCAGTAATATGTTCAAGGTGGCGTTTGAGGCTCTAAGTACTTCCAGGGCCCTAGTTGCTGGCAGCTTTTCTTTTGGAAAAATCCAGCAACGATTGCATCATTCTAGCAAGGCTCCCACTTTCTGCCAGGGTGAGTGGCTGCCAAGGGAGGCCATTTGCCATGGGAAAAAGAAGTCCTTTCCCCAGGGTCTGGGTGTCAGATGAAAGGTGGCCTTTGGGGCTCTAAGGACTTGTAGGGTAGTACTTACTGGCTAGAGTAGAGGAAATGGATTCTATTTGAATATCTGTCTAGAGGCTTTGCCCCACAGGTCCTGGTTGTCCTTGATGGGCTGCAGCTGTGAGCATTGAAGAGAACTGGGATAAAAGGGGGCGGCTTAGCCATTCAGGGAGAGCCTTGAAGGAGCCCTGAACTGGGAAAGAACAGCATGCAGAAGAAAGCGTCTGTGCTGTGAAGATCTGCAGCCATAAGAACACACCGAGGAGGTATGGACTTTAGCAATCTGAGAACAGCATGATGGGACTCTAGAGAAATAGAACAACAACAAGTGGCAGCTTTCGATTTGGAGCAATCCAGCAAAGCTTGCAAATTTCTTGCTGGGCACCACCCTCTTGGTCAGGGTGAGAGGCCAGAAATGGAGGCCATTTTCCATGGGGAAAACGAAGTCATTGGCCCAGGCTCTTGGTGTCAGATGACAGGTGGCATCTGGGGCTCTAAGGACTTGCAGGGTCCTAGTTGCTGGCAGCTTTGGTTCTGGAAGGATCCAGCAGAGTTTGTAGATTCCTGGCTTGGCACTGCCCTGCCTGCCAGGCCAAGTGGCCACAAATGAAGGCCATTTTCCATGGGAAAAACGAAGTCCTTTCCCCAGGGTCTCAGTAATATGTTCAAGGTGGCGTTTGAGGCTCTAAGTACTTCCAGGGCCCTAGTTGCTGGCAGCTTTTCTTTTGGAAAAATCCAGCAACGATTGCATCATTCTAGCAAGGCTCCCACTTTCTGCCAGGGTGAGTGGCTGCCAAGGGAGGCCATTTGCCATGGGAAAAAGAAGTCCTTTCCCCAGGGTCTGGGTGTCAGATGAAAGGTGGCCTTTGGGGTTCTGAGGACTTGTAGGGTAGTACTTACTGGCTAGAGTAGAGGAAATGGATTCTATTTGAATATCTGTCTAGAGGCTTTGCCCCACAGGTCCTGGTTGTCCTTGATGGGCTGCAGCTGTGAGCATTGAAGAGAACTGGGATAAAAGGGGGCGGCTTAGCCATTCAGGGAGAGCCTTGAAGGAGCCCTGAACTGGGAAAGAACAGCATGCAGAAGAAAGCGTCTGTGCTGTGAAGATCTGCAGCCATAAGAACACACCGAGGAGGTATGGACTTTAGCAAGCTGAGAACAGCATTGTGGGACTCTAGAGAAATAGAACAACAACAAGTGGCAGCTTTCGATTTGGAGCAATCCAGCAAAGATTGCAAATTTCTTGCTGGGCACCACCCTCTTGGTCAGGGTGAGAGGCCAGAAATGGAGGCCATTTTCCATGGGGAAAACGAAGTCATTGGCCCAGGCTCTGGGTGTCAGATGACAGGTGGCATCTGGGGCTCTAAGGACTTGCAGGGTCCTAGTTGCTGGCAGCTTTGGTTCTGGAAGGATCCAGCAGAGTTTGTAGATTCCTGGCTTGGCACTGCCCTGCCTGCCAGGCCAAGTGGCCAGAAATGAAGGCCATTTTCCATGGGAAAAAGATGTCCTTTCCCCAGGGTCTCAGTAATATGTTCAAGGTGGCGTTTGAGGCTCTAAGTACTTCCAGGGCCCTAGTTGCTGCCAGCTTTTCTTTTGGAAAAATCCAGCAACGATTGCATCATTCTAGCAAGGCTCCCACTTTCTGCCAGGGTGAGTGGCTGCCAAGGGAGGCCATTTGCCATGGGAAAAAGAAGTCCTTTCCCCAGGGTCTGGGTGTCAGATGAAAGGTGGCCTTTGGGGTTCTGAGGACTTGTAGGGTAGTACTTACTGGCTAGAGTAGAGGAAATGGATTCTATTTGAATATCTGTCTAGAGGCTTTGCCCCACAGGTCCTGGTTGTCCTTGATGGGCTGCAGCTGTGAGCATTGAAGAGAACTGGGATAAAAGGGGGCGGCTTAGCCATTCAGGGAGAGCCTTGAAGGAGCCCTGAACTGGGAAAGAACAGCATGCAGAAGAAAGCGTCTGTGCTGTGAAGATCTGCAGCCATAAGAACACACCGAGGAGGTATGGACTTTAGCAAGCTGAGAACAGCATTGTGGGACTCTAGAGAAATAGAACAACAACAAGTGGCAGCTTTCGATTTGGAGCAATCCAGCAAAGATTGCAAATTTCTTGCTGGGCACCACCCTCTTGGTCAGGGTGAGAGGCCAGAAATGGAGGCCATTTTCCATGGGGAAAACGAAGTCATTGGCCCAGGCTCTGGGTGTCAGATGACAGGTGGCATCTGGGGCTCTAAGGACTTGCAGGGTCCTAGTTGCTGGCAGCTTTGGTTCTGGAAGGATCCAGCAGAGTTTGTAGATTCCTGGCTTGGCACTGCCCTGCCTGCCAGGCCAAGTGGCCACAAATGAAGGCCATTTCCCATGGGAAAAAGATGTCCTTTCCCCAGGGTCTCAGTAATATGTTCAAGGTGGCGTTTGAGGCTCTAAGTACTTCCAGGGCCCTAGTTGCTGCCAGCTTTTCTTTTGGAAAAATCCAGCAACGATTGCATCATTCTAGCAAGGCTCCCACTTTCTGCCAGGGTGAGTGGCTGCCAAGGGAGGCCATTTGCCATGGGAAAAAGAAGTCCTTTCCCCAGGGTCTGGGTGTCAGATGAAAGGTGGCCTTTGGGGTTCTGAGGACTTGTAGGGTAGTACTTACTGGCTAGAGTAGAGGAAATGGATTCTATTTGAATATCTGTCTAGAGGCTTTGCCCCACAGGTCCTGGTTGTCCTTGATGGGCTGCAGCTGTGAGCATTGAAGAGAACTGGGATAAAAGGGGGCGGCTTAGCCATTCAGGGAGAGCCTTGAAGGAGCCCTGAACTGGGAAAGAACAGCATGCAGAAGAAAGCGTCTGTGCTGTGAAGATCTGCAGCCATAAGAACACACCGAGGAGGTATGGACTTTAGCAATCTGAGAACAGCATTATGGGACTCTAGAGAAATAGAACAACAACAAGTGGCAGCTTTAGATTTGGAGCAATCCAGCAAAGCTTGCAAATTTCTTGCTGGGCACCACCCTCTTGGTCAGGGTGAGAGGCCAGAAATGGAGGCCATTTTCCATGGGGAAAACGAAGTCATTGGCCCAGGCTCTTGGTGTCAGATGAAAGGTGGCGTCTGGGGCTCTAAGGACTTGCAGGGTCCTAGTTGCTGGCAGCTTTCGTTCTGGAAGGATCCAGCAGAGTTTGTAGATTCCTGGCTTGGCACTGCCCTGCCTGCCAGGCCAAGTGGCCACAAATGAAGGCCATTTCCCATGGGAAAAAGATGTCCTTTCCCCAGGGTCTCAGTAATATGTTCAAGGTGGCGTTTGAGGCTCTAAGTACTTCCAGGGCCCTAGTTGCTGCCAGCTTTTCTTTTGGAAAAATCCAGCAACGATTGCATCATTCTAGCAAGGCTCCCACTTTCTGCCAGGGTGAGTGGCTGCCAAGGGAGGCCATTTGCCATGGGAAAAAGAAGTCCTTTCCCCAGGGTCTGGGTGTCAGATGAAAGGTGGCCTTTGGGGTTCTGAGGACTTGTAGGGTAGTACTTACTGGCTAGAGTAGAGGAAATGGATTCTATTTGAATATCTGTCTAGAGGCTTTGCCCCACAGGTCCTGGTTGTCCTTGATGGGCTGCAGCTGTGAGCATTGAAGAGAACTGGGATAAAAGGGGGCGGCTTAGCCATTCAGGGAGAGCCTTGAAGGAGCCCTGAACTGGGAAAGAACAGCATGCAGAAGAAAGCGTCTGTGCTGTGAAGATCTGCAGCCATAAGAACACACCGAGGAGGTATGGACTTTAGCAATCTGAGAACAGCATTATGGGACTCTAGAGAAATAGAACAACAACAAGTGGCAGCTTTAGATTTGGAGCAATCCAGCAAAGCTTGCAAATTTCTTGCTGGGCACCACCCTCTTGGTCAGGGTGAGAGGCCAGAAATGGAGGCCATTTTCCATGGGGAAAACGAAGTCATTGGCCCAGGCTCTTGGTGTCAGATGACAGGTGGCATCTGGGGCTCTAAGGACTTGCAGGGTCCTAGTTTCTGGCAGCTTTTGTTCTGGAAGGATCCAGCAGAGTTTGTAGATTCCTGGCTTGGCACTGCCCTGCCTGCCAGGCCAAGTGGCCACAAATGAAGGCCATTTTCCATGGGAAAAAGATGTCCTTTCCCCAGGGTCTCAGTAATATGTTCAAGGTGGCGTTTGAGGCTCTAAGTACTTCCAGGGCCCTAGTTGCTGCCAGCTTTTCTTTTGGAAAAATCCAGCAACGATTGCATCATTCTAGCAAGGCTCCCACTTTCTGCCAGGGTGAGTGGCTGCCAAGGGAGGCCATTTGCCATGGGAAAAAGTCCTTTCCCCAGGGTCTGGGTGTCAGATGAAAGGTGGCCTTTGGGCTTCTGAGGACTTGTAGGGTAGTACTTACTGGCCAGAGTAGAGGAAATGGATTCTATTTGAATATCTGTCTAGAGGCTTTGCCCCACAGGTCCTGGTTGTCCTTGATGGGCTGCAGCTGTGAGCATTGAAGAGAACTGGGATAAAAGGGGGCGGCTTAGCCATTCAGGGAGAGCCTTGAAGGAGCCCTGAACTGGGAAAGAACAGCATGCAGAAGAAAGCGTCTGTGCTGTGAAGATTTGCAGCCATAAGAACACACCGAGGAGGTATGGACTTTAGCAAGCTGAGAACAGCATGATGGGACTCTAGAGAAATAGAACATCAACAAGTGGCAGCTTTAGATTTGGAGCAATCCAGCAAAGCTTGCAAATTTCTTGCTGGGCACCACCCTCTTGGTCAGGGTGAGAGGCCAGAAATGGAGGCCATTTTCCATGGGGAAAACGAAGTCATTGGCCCAGGCTCTGGGTGTCAGATGACAGGTGGCGTCTGGGGCTCTAAGGACTTGCAGGGTCCTAGTTGCTGGCAGCTTTTGTTCTGGAAGGATCCAGCACAGTTTGTAGATTCCTGGCTTGGCACTGCCCTGCCTGCCAGGCCAAGTGGCCACAAATGAAGGCCATTTTCCATGGGAAAAAGATGTCCTTTCCCCAGGGTCTCAGTAATATGTTCAAGGTGGCGTTTGAGGCTCTAAGTACTTCCAGGGCCCTAGTTGCTGGCAGCTTTTCTTTTGGAAAAATCCAGCAACGATTGCATCATTCTAGCAAGGCTCCCACTTTCTGCCAGGGTGAGTGGCTGCCAAGGGAGGCCATTTGCCATGGGAAAAAGAAGTCCTTTCCCCAGGGTCTGGGTGTCAGATGAAAGGTGGCCTTTGGGGTTCTGAGGACTTGTAGGGTAGTACTTACTGGCTAGAGTAGAGGAAATGGATTCTATTTGAATATCTGTCTAGAGGCTTTGCCCCACAGGTCCTGGTTGTCCTTGATGGGCTGCAGCTGTGAGCATTGAAGAGAACTGGGATAAAAGGGGGCGGCTTAGCCATTCAGGGAGAGCCTTGAAGGAGCCCTGAACTGGGAAAGAACAGCATGCAGAAGAAAGCGTCTGTGCTGTGAAGATCTGCAGCCATAAGAACACACCGAGGAGGTATGGACTTTAGCAATCTGAGAACAGCATTATGGGACTCTAGAGAAATAGAACAACAACAAGTGGCAGCTTTAGATTTGGAGCAATCCAGCAAAGCTTGCAAATTTCTTGCTGGGCACCACCCTCTTGGTCAGGGCGAGTGGCCAGAAATGGAGGCCATTTTCCATGGGGAAAATGAAGTCATTGGCCCAGGCTCTGGGTGTCAGATGACAGGTGGCGTCTGGGGCTCTAAGGACTTGCAGGGTCCTAGTTGCTGGCAGCTTTCGTTCTGGAAGGATCTAGCAGAGTTTGTAGATTCCTGGCTTGGCACTGCCCTGCCTGCCAGGCCAAGTGGCCACAAATGAAGGCCATTTCCCATGGGAAAAAGATGTCCTTTCCCCAGGGTCTCAGTAATATGTTCAAGGTGGCGTTTGAGGCTCTAAGTACTTCCAGGGCCCTAGTTGCTGGCAGCTTTTCTTTTGGAAAAATCCAGCAACGATTGCATCATTCTAGCAAGGCTCCCACTTTCTGCCAGGGTGAGTGGCTGCCAAGGGAGGCCATTTGCCATGGGAAAAAGAAGTCCTTTCCCCAGGGTCTGGGTGTCAGATGAAAGGTGGCCTTTGGGGTTCTGAGGACTTGTAGGGTAGTACTTACTGGCTAGAGTAGAGGAAATGGATTCTATTTGAATATCTGTCTAGAGGCTTTGCCCCACAGGTCCTGGTTGTCCTTGATGGGCTGCAGCTGTGAGCATTGAAGAGAACTGGGATAAAAGGGGGCGGCTTAGCCATTCAGGGAGAGCCTTGAAGGAGCCCTGAACTGGGAAAGAACAGCATGCAGAAGAAAGCGTCTGTGCTGTGAAGATCTGCAGCCATAAGAACACACCGAGGAGGTATGGACTTTAGCAAGCTGAGAACAGCATTATGGGACTCTAGAGAAATAGAACAACAACAAGTGGCAGCTTTAGATTTGGAGCAATCCAGCAAAGCTTGCAAATTTCTTGCTGGGCACCACCCTCTTGGTTAGGGTGAGAGGCCAGAAATGGAGGCCATTTTCCATGGGGAAAACGAAGTCATTGGCCCAGGCTCTTGGTGTCAGATGACAGGTGGCATCTGGGGCTCTAAGGACTTGCAGGGTCCTAGTTGCTGGCAGCTTTGGTTCTGGAAGGATCCAGCAGAGTTTGTAGATTCCTGGCTTGGCACTGCCCTGCCTGCCAGGCCAAGTGGCCACAAATGAAGGCCATTGTCCATGGGAAAAACGAAGTCCTTTCCCCAGGGTCTCAGTAATATGTTCAAGGTGGCGTTTGAGGCTCTAAGTACTTCCAGGGCCCTAGTTGCTGCCAGCTTTTCTTTTGGAAAAATCCAGCAACGATTGCATCATTCTAGCAAGGCTCCCACTTTCTGCCAGGGTGAGTGGCTGCCAAGGGAGGCCATTTGCCATGGGAAAAAGAAGTCCTTTCCCCAGGGTCTGGGTGTCAGATGAAAGGTGGCCTTTGGGGCTCTAAGGACTTGTAGGGTAGTACTTACTGGCTAGAGTAGAGGAAATGGATTCTATTTGAATATCTGTCTAGAGGCTTTGCCCCACAGGTCCTGGTTGTCCTTGATGGGCTGCAGCTGTGAGCATTGAAGAGAACTGGGATAAAAGGGGGCGGCTTAGCCATTCAGGGAGAGCCTTGAAGGAGCCCTGAACTGGGAAAGAACAGCATGCAGAAGAAAGCGTCTGTGCTGTGAAGATCTGCAGCCATAAGAACACACCGAGGAGGTATGGACTTTAGCAATCTGAGAACAGCATGATGGGACTCTAGAGAAATAGAACAACAACAAGTGGCAGCTTTAGATTTGGAGCAATCCAGCAAAGCTTGCAAATTTCTTGCTGGGCACCACCCTCTTGGTCAGGGTGAGAGGCCAGAAATGGAGGCCATTTTCCATGGGGAAAACGAAGTCATTGGCCCAGGCTCTTGGTGTCAGATGACAGGTGGCATCTGGGGCTCTAAGGACTTGCAGGGTCCTAGTTGCTGGCAGCTTTGGTTCTGGAAGGATCCAGCAGAGTTTGTAGATTCCTGGCTTGGCACTGCCCTGCCTGCCAGGCCAAGTGGCCACAAATGAAGGCCATTGTCCATGGGAAAAACGAAGTCCTTTCCCCAGGGTCTCAGTAATATGTTCAAGGTGGCGTTTGAGGCTCTAAGTACTTCCAGGGCCCTAGTTGCTGCCAGCTTTTCTTTTGGAAAAATCCAGCAACGATTGCATCATTCTAGCAAGGCTCCCACTTTCTGCCAGGGTGAGTGGCTGCCAAGGGAGGCCATTTGCCATGGGAAAAAGAAGTCCTTTCCCCAGGGTCTGGGTGTCAGATGAAAGGTGGCCTTTGGGGTTCTAAGGACTTGTAGGGTAGTACTTACTGGCTAGAGTAGAGGAAATGGATTCTATTTGAATATCTGTCTAGAGGCTTTGCCCCACAGGTCCTGGTTGTCCTTGATGGGCTGCAGCTGTGAGCATTGAAGAGAACTGGGATAAAAGGGGGCGGCTTAGCCATTCAGGGAGAGCCTTGAAGGAGCCCTGAACTGGGAAAGAACAGCATGCAGAAGAAAGCGTCTGTGCTGTGAAGATCTGCAGCCATAAGAACACACCGAGGAGGTATGGACTTTAGCAAGCTGAGAACAGCATGATGGGACTCTAGAGAAATAGAACAACAACAAGTGGCAGCGTTAGATTTGGAGCAATCCAGCAAAGCTTGCAAATTTCTTGCTGGGCACCACCCTCTTGGTCAGGGTGAGAGGCCAGAAATGGAGGCCATTTTCCATGGGGAAAACGAAGTCATTGGCCCAGGCTCTGGGTGTCAGATGACAGGTGACGTCTGGGGCTCTAAGGACATGCAGGGTCCTAGTTGCTGGCAGCTTTTGTTCTGGAAGGATCCAGCACAGTTTGTAGATTCCTGGCTTGGCACTGCCCTGCCTGCCAGGCCAAGTGGCCACAAATGAAGGCCATTTTCCATGGGAAAAAGATGTCCTTTCCCCAGGGTCTCAGTAATATGTTCAAGGTGGCGTTTGAGGCTCTAAGTACTTCCAGGGCCCTAGTTGCTGCCAGCTTTTCTTTTGGAAAAATCCAGCAACGATTGCATCATTCTAGCAAGGCTCCCACTTTCTGCCAGGGTGAGTGGCTGCCAAGGGAGGCCATTTGCCATGGGAAAAAGAAGTCCTTTCCCCAGGGTCTGGGTGTCAGATGAAAGGTGGCCTTTGGGGCTCTAAGGACTTGTAGGGTAGTACTTACTGGCTAGAGTAGAGGAAATGGATTCTATTTGAATATCTGTCTAGAGGCTTTGCCCCACAGGTCCTGGTTGTCCTTGATGGGCTGCAGCTGTGAGCATTGAAGAGAACTGGGATAAAAGGGGGCGGCTTAGCCATTCAGGGAGAGCCTTGAAGGAGCCCTGAACTGGGAAAGAACAGCATGCAGAAGAAAGCGTCTGTGCTGTGAAGATCTGCAGCCATAAGAACACACCGAGGAGGTATGGACTTTAGCAATCTGAGAACAGCATGATGGGACTCTAGAGAAATAGAACAACAACAAGTGGCAGCTTTCGATTTGGAGCAATCCAGCAAAGCTTGCAAATTTCTTGCTGGGCACCACCCTCTTGGTCAGGGTGAGAGGCCAGAAATGGAGGCCATTTTCCATGGGGAAAACGAAGTCATTGGCCCAGGCTCTGGGTGTCAGATGACAGGTGGCGTCTGGGGCTCTAAGGACTTGCAGGGTCCTAGTTGCTGGCAGCTTTTGTTCTGGAAGGATCCAGCACAGTTTGTAGATTCCTGGCTTGGCACTGCCCTGCCTGCCAGGCCAAGTGGCCACAAATGAAGGCCATTTTCCATGGGAAAAAGATGTCCTTTCCCCAGGGTCTCAGTAATATGTTCAAGGTGGCGTTTGAGGCTCTAAGTACTTCCAGGGCCCTAGTTGCTGCCAGCTTTTCTTTTGGAAAAATCCAGCAACGATTGCATCATTCTAGCAAGGCTCCCACTTTCTGCCAGGGTGAGTGGCTGCCAAGGGAGGCCATTTGCCATGGGAAAAAGAAGTCCTTTCCCCAGGGTCTGGGTGTCAGATGAAAGGTGGCCTTTGGGGTTCTGAGGACTTGTAGGGTAGTACTTACTGGCTAGAGTAGAGGAAATGGATTCTATTTGAATATCTGTCTAGAGGCTTTGCCCCACAGGTCCTGGTTGTCCTTGATGGGCTGCAGCTGTGAGCATTGAAGAGAACTGGGATAAAAGGGGGCGGCTTAGCCATTCAGGGAGAGCCTTGAAGGAGCCCTGAACTGGGAAAGAACAGCATGCAGAAGAAAGCGTCTGTGCTGTGAAGATCTGCAGCCATAAGAACACACCGAGGAGGTATGGACTTTAGCAATCTGAGAACAGCATGATGGGACTCTAGAGAAATAGAACAACAACAAGTGGCAGCTTTAGATTTGGAGCAATCCAGCAAAGCTTGCAAATTTCTTGCTGGGCACCACCCTCTTGGTCAGGGTGAGAGGCCAGAAATGGAGGCCATTTTCCATGGGGAAAACGAAGTCATTGGCCCAGGCTCTGGGTGTCAGATGACAGGTGGCGTCTGGGGCTCTAAGGACTTGCAGGGTCCTAGTTGCTGGCAGCTTTTGTTCTGGAAGGATCCAGCACAGTTTGTAGATTCCTGGCTTGGCACTGCCCTGCCTGCCAGGCCAAGTGGCCACAAATGAAGGCCATTTTCCATGGGAAAAAGATGTCCTTTCCCCAGGGTCTCAGTAATATGTTCAAGGTGGCGTTTGAGGCTCTAAGTACTTCCAGGGCCCTAGTTGCTGCCAGCTTTTCTTTTGGAAAAATCCAGCAACGATTGCATCATTCTAGCAAGGCTCCCACTTTCTGCCAGGGTGAGTGGCTGCCAAGGGAGGCCATTTGCCATGGGAAAAAGAAGTCCTTTCCCCAGGGTCTGGGTGTCAGATGAAAGGTGGCCTTTGGGGCTCTAAGGACTTGTAGGGTAGTACTTACTGGCTAGAGTAGAGGAAATGGATTCTATTTGAATATCTGTCTAGAGGCTTTGCCCCACAGGTCCTGGTTGTCCTTGATGGGCTGCAGCTGTGAGCATTGAAGAGAACTGGGATAAAAGGGGGCGGCTTAGCCATTCAGGGAGAGCCTTGAAGGAGCCCTGAACTGGGAAAGAACAGCATGCAGAAGAAAGCGTCTGTGCTGTGAAGATCTGCAGCCATAAGAACACACCGAGGAGGTATGGACTTTAGCAATCTGAGAACAGCATTATGGGACTCTAGAGAAATAGAACAACAACAAGTGGCAGCTTTAGATTTGGAGCAATCCAGCAAAGCTTGCAAATTTCTTGCTGGGCACCACCCTCTTGGTCAGGGTGAGAGGCCAGAAATGGAGGCCATTTTCCATGGGGAAAACGAAGTCATTGGCCCAGGCTCTGGGTGTCAGATGACAGGTGGCATCTGGGGCTCTAAGGACTTGCAGGGTCCTAGTTGCTGGCAGCTTTTGTTCTGGAAGGATCCAGCACAGTTTGTAGATTCCTGGCTTGGCACTGCCCTGCCTGCCAGGCCAAGTGGCCACAAATGAAGGCCATTTTCCATGGGAAAAAGATGTCCTTTCCCCAGGGTCTCAGTAATATGTTCAAGGTGGCGTTTGAGGCTCTAAGTACTTCCAGGGCCCTAGTTGCTGGCAGCTTTTCTTTTGGAAAAATCCAGCAACGATTGCATCATTCTAGCAAGGCTCCCACTTTCTGCCAGGGTGAGTGGCTGCCAAGGGAGGCCATTTGCCATGGGAAAAAGAAGTCCTTTCCCCAGGGTCTGGGTGTCAGATGAAAGGTGGCCTTTGGGGTTCTGAGGACTTGTAGGGTAGTACTTACTGGCTAGAGTAGAGGAAATGGATTCTATTTGAATATCTGTCTAGAGGCTTTGCCCCACAGGTCCTGGTTGTCCTTGATGGGCTGCAGCTGTGAGCATTGAAGAGAACTGGGATAAAAGGGGGCGGCTTAGCCATTCAGGGAGAGCCTTGAAGGAGCCCTGAACTGGGAAAGAACAGCATGCAGAAGAAAGCGTCTGTGCTGTGAAGATCTGCAGCCATAAGAACACACCGAGGAGGTATGGACTTTAGCAATCTGAGAACAGCATGATGGGACTCTAGAGAAATAGAACAACAACAAGTGGCAGCTTTAGATTTGGAGCAATCCAGCAAAGCTTGCAAATTTCTTGCTGGGCACCACCCTCTTGGTCAGGGTGAGAGGCCAGAAATGGAGGCCATTTTCCATGGGGAAAACGAAGTCATTGGCCCAGGCTCTTGGTGTCAGATGAAAGGTGGCGTCTGGGGCTCTAAGGACTTGCAGGGTCCTAGTTGCTGGCAGCTTTCGTTCTGGAAGGATCCAGCAGAGTTTGTAGATTCCTGGCTTGGCACTGCCCTGCCTGCCAGGCCAAGTGGCCACAAATGAAGGCCATTTCCCATGGGAAAAAGATGTCCTTTCCCCAGGGTCTCAGTAATATGTTCAAGGTGGCGTTTGAGGCTCTAAGTACTTCCAGGGCCCTAGTTGCTGCCAGCTTTTCTTTTGGAACAATCCAGCAACGATTGCATCATTCTAGCAAGGCTCCCACTTTCTGCCAGGGTGAGTGGCTGCCAAGGGAGGCCATTTGCCATGGGAAAAAGAAGTCCTTTCCCCAGGGTCTGGGTGTCAGATGAAAGGTGGCCTTTGGGGTTCTGAGGACTTGTAGGGTAGTACTTACTGGCTAGAGTAGAGGAAATGGATTCTATTTGAATATCTGTCTAGAGGCTTTGCCCCACAGGTCCTGGTTGTCCTTGATGGGCTGCAGCTGTGAGCATTGAAGAGAACTGGGATAAAAGGGGGCGGCTTAGCCATTCAGGGAGAGCCTTGAAGGAGCCCTGAACTGGGAAAGAACAGCATGCAGAAGAAAGCGTCTGTGCTGTGAAGATCTGCAGCCATAAGAACACACCGAGGAGGTATGGACTTTAGCAAGCTGAGAACAGCATTATGGGACTCTAGAGAAATAGAACAACAACAAGTGGCAGCGTTAGATTTGGAGCAATCCAGCAAAGCTTGCAAATTTCTTGCTGGGCACCACCCTCTTGGTCAGGGTGAGAGGCCAGAAATGGAGGCCATTTTCCATGGGGAAAACGAAGTCATTGGCCCAGGCTCTGGGTGTCAGATGACAGGTGGCGTCTGGGGCTCTAAGGACTTGCAGGGTCCTAGTTGCTGGCAGCTTTTGTTCTGGAAGGATCCAGCACAGTTTGTAGATTCCTGGCTTGGCACTGCCCTGCCTGCCAGGCCAAGTGGCCACAAATGAAGGCCATTTTCCATGGGAAAAAGATGTCCTTTCCCCAGGGTCTCAGTAATATGTTCAAGGTGGCGTTTGAGGCTCTAAGTACTTCCAGGGCCCTAGTTGCTGGCAGCTTTTCTTTTGGAAAAATCCAGCAACGATTGCATCATTCTAGCAAGGCTCCCACTTTCTGCCAGGGTGAGTGGCTGCCAAGGGAGGCCATTTGCCATGGGAAAAAGAAGTCCTTTCCCCAGGGTCTGGGTGTCAGATGAAAGGTGGCCTTTGGGGCTCTAAGGACTTGTAGGGTAGTACTTACTGGCTAGAGTAGAGGAAATGGATTCTATTTGAATATCTGTCTAGAGGCTTTGCCCCACAGGTCCTGGTTGTCCTTGATGGGCTGCAGCTGTGAGCATTGAAGAGAACTGGGATAAAAGGGGGCGGCTTAGCCATTCAGGGAGAGCCTTGAAGGAGCCCTGAACTGGGAAAGAACAGCATGCAGAAGAAAGCGTCTGTGCTGTGAAGATCTGCAGCCATAAGAACACGCCGAGGAGGTATGGACTTTAGCAATCTGAGAACAGCATTATGGGACTCTAGAGAAATAGAACAACAACAAGTGGCAGCTTTAGATTTGGAGCAATCCAGCAAAGCTTGCAAATTTCTTGCTGGGCACCACCCTCTTGGTCAGGGTGAGAGGCCAGAAATGGAGGCCATTTTCCATGGGGAAAACGAAGTCATTGGCCCAGGCTCTGGGTGTCAGATGACAGGTGGCGTCTGGGGCTCTAAGGACTTGCAGGGTCCTAGTTGCTGGCAGCTTTTGTTCTGGAAGGATCCAGCAGAGTTTGTAGATTCCTGGCTTGGCACTGCCCTGCCTGCCAGGCCAAGTGGCCACAAATGAAGGCCATTTTCCATGGGAAAAACGAAGTCCTTTCCCCAGGGTCTCAGTAATATGTTCAAGGTGGCGTTTGAGGCTCTAAGTACTTCCAGGGCCCTAGTTGCTGCCAGCTTTTCTTTTGGAAAAATCCAGCAACGATTGCATCATTCTAGCAAGGCTCCCACTTTCTGCCAGGGTGAGTGGCTGCCAAGGGAGGCCATTTGCCATGGGAAAAAGAAGTCCTTTCCCCAGGGTCTGGGTGTCAGATGAAAGGTGGCCTTTGGGGTTCTGAGGACTTGTAGGGTAGTACTTACTGGCTAGAGTAGAGGAAATGGATTCTATTTGAATATCTGTCTAGAGGCTTTGCCCCACAGGTCCTGGTTGTCCTTGATGGGCTGCAGCTGTGAGCATTGAAGAGAACTGGGATAAAAGGGGGCGGCTTAGCCATTCAGGGAGAGCCTTGAAGGAGCCCTGAACTGGGAAAGAACAGCATGCAGAAGAAAGCGTCTGTGCTGTGAAGATCTGCAGCCATAAGAACACACCGAGGAGGTATGGACTTTAGCAATCTGAGAACAGCATTATGGGACTCTAGAGAAATAGAACAACAACAAGTGGCAGCTTTAGATTTGGAGCAATCCAGCAAAGCTTGCAAATTTCTTGCTGGGCACCACCCTCTTGGTCAGGGTGAGAGGCCAGAAATGGAGGCCATTTTCCATGGGGAAAACGAAGTCATTGGCCCAGGCTCTTGGTGTCAGATGAAAGGTGGCGTCTGGGGCTCTAAGGACTTGCAGGGTCCTAGTTGCTGGCAGCTTTCGTTCTGGAAGGATCCAGCAGAGTTTGTAGATTCCTGGCTTGGCACTGCCCTGCCTGCCAGGCCAAGTGGCCACAAATGAAGGCCATTTCCCATGGGAAAAAGATGTCCTTTCCCCAGGGTCTCAGTAATATGTTCAAGGTGGCGTTTGAGGCTCTAAGTACTTCCAGGGCCCTAGTTGCTGCCAGCTTTTCTTTTGGAAAAATCCAGCAACGATTGCATCATTCTAGCAAGGCTCCCACTTTCTGCCAGGGTGAGTGGCTGCCAAGGGAGGCCATTTGCCATGGGAAAAAGAAGTCCTTTCCCCAGGGTCTGGGTGTCAGATGAAAGGTGGCCTTTGGGGTTCTGAGGACTTGTAGGGTAGTACTTACTGGCTTGAGTAGAGGAAATGGATTCTATTTGAATATCTGTCTAGAGGCTTTGCCCCACAGGTCCTGGTTGTCCTTGATGGGCTGCAGCTGTGAGCATTGAAGAGAACTGGGATAAAAGGGGGCGGCTTAGCCATTCAGGGAGAGCCTTGAAGGAGCCCTGAACTGGGAAAGAACAGCATGCAGAAGAAAGCGTCTGTGCTGTGAAGATCTGCAGCCATAAGAACACACCGAGGAGGTATGGACTTTAGCAATCTGAGAACAGCATTATGGGACTCTAGAGAAATAGAACAACAACAAGTGGCAGCTTTAGATTTGGAGCAATCCAGCAAAGCTTGCAAATTTCTTGCTGGGCACCACCCTCTTGGTCAGGGTGAGAGGCCAGAAATGGAGGCCATTTTCCATGGGGAAAACGAAGTCATTGGCCCAGGCTCTTGGTGTCAGATGACAGGTGGCATCTGGGGCTCTAAGGACTTGCAGGGTCCTAGTTGCTGGCAGCTTTGGTTCTGGAAGGATCCAGCAGAGTTTGTAGATTCCTGGCTTGGCACTGCCCTGCCTGCCAGGCCAAGTGGCCAGAAATGAAGGCCATTTTCCATGGGAAAAAGATGTCCTTTCCCCAGGGTCTCAGTAATATGTTCAAGGTGGCGTTTGAGGCTCTAAGTACTTCCAGGGCCCTAGTTGCTGCCAGCTTTTCTTTTGGAAAAATCCAGCAACGATTGCATCATTCTAGCAAGGCTCCCACTTTCTGCCAGGGTGAGTGGCTGCCAAGGGAGGCCATTTGCCATGGGAAAAAGAAG
Organism: Agelaius phoeniceus; assembly: GCF_051311805.1. Classification (NCBI taxonomy): domain Eukaryota; kingdom Metazoa; phylum Chordata; class Aves; order Passeriformes; family Icteridae; genus Agelaius; species Agelaius phoeniceus. The sequence goes on from NC_135293.1 coordinate 6,871,356, forward strand.
TCCTTTCCCCAGGGTCTGGGTGTCAGATGAAAGGTGGCCTTTGGGGTTCTGAGGACTTGTAGGGTAGTACTTACTGGCTAGAGTAGAGGAAATGGATTCTATTTGAATATCTGTCTAGAGGCTTTGCCCCACAGGTCCTGGTTGTCCTTGATGGGCTGCAGCTGTGAGCATTGAAGAGAACTGGGATAAAAGGGGGCGGCTTAGCCATTCAGGGAGAGCCTTGAAGGAGCCCTGAACTGGGAAAGAACAGCATGCAGAAGAAAGCGTCTGTGCTGTGAAGATCTGCAGCCATAAGAACACACCGAGGAGGTATGGACTTTAGCAAGCTGAGAACAGCATTGTGGGACTCTAGAGAAATAGAACAACAACAAGTGGCAGCTTTAGATTTGGAGCAATCCAGCAAAGCTTGCAAATTTCTTGCTGGGCACCACCCTCTTGGTCAGGGTGAGAGGCCAGAAATGGAGGCCATTTTCCATGGGGAAAACGAAGTCATTGGCCCAGGCTCTGGGTGTCAGATGACAGGTGGCATCTGGGGCTCTAAGGACTTGCAGGGTCCTAGTTGCTGGCAGCTTTGGTTCTGGAAGGATCCAGCAGAGTTTGTAGATTCCTGGCTTGGCACTGCCCTGCCTGCCAGGCCAAGTGGCCACAAATGAAGGCCATTTCCCATGGGAAAAAGATGTCCTTTCCCCAGGGTCTCAGTAATATGTTCAAGGTGGCGTTTGAGGCTCTAAGTACTTCCAGGGCCCTAGTTGCTGCCAGCTTTTCTTTTGGAAAAATCCAGCAACGATTGCATCATTCTAGCAAGGCTCCCACTTTCTGCCAGGGTGAGTGGCTGCCAAGGGAGGCCATTTGCCATGGGAAAAAGAAGTCCTTTCCCCAGGGTCTGGGTGTCAGATGAAAGGTGGCCTTTGGGGTTCTGAGGACTTGTAGGGTAGTACTTACTGGCTAGAGTAGAGGAAATGGATTCTATTTGAATATCTGTCTAGAGGCTTTGCCCCACAGGTCCTGGTTGTCCTTGATGGGCTGCAGCTGTGAGCATTGAAGAGAACTGGGATAAAAGGGGGCGGCTTAGCCATTCAGGGAGAGCCTTGAAGGAGCCCTGAACTGGGAAAGAACAGCATGCAGAAGAAAGCGTCTGTGCTGTGAAGATCTGCAGCCATAAGAACACACCGAGGAGGTATGGACTTTAGCAATCTGAGAACAGCATTATGGGACTCTAGAGAAATAGAACAACAACAAGTGGCAGCTTTAGATTTGGAGCAATCCAGCAAAGCTTGCAAATTTCTTGCTGGGCACCACCCTCTTGGTCAGGGTGAGAGGCCAGAAATGGAGGCCATTTTCCATGGGGAAAACGAAGTCATTGGCCCAGGTTCTTGGTGTCAGATGAAAGGTGGCGTCTGGGGCTCTAAGGACTTGCAGGGTCCTAGTTGCTGGCAGCTTTCGTTCTGGAAGGATCCAGCAGAGTTTGTAGATTCCTGGCTTGGCACTGCCCTGCCTGCCAGGCCAAGTGGCCACAAATGAAGGCCATTTCCCATGGGAAAAAGATGTCCTTTCCCCAGGGTCTCAGTAATATGTTCAAGGTGGCGTTTGAGGCTCTAAGTACTTCCAGGGCCCTAGTTGCTGCCAGCTTTTCTTTTGGAAAAATCCAGCAACGATTGCATCATTCTAGCAAGGCTCCCACTTTCTGCCAGGGTGAGTGGCTGCCAAGGGAGGCCATTTGCCATGGGAAAAAGAAGTCCTTTCCCCAGGGTCTGGGTGTCAGATGAAAGGTGGCCTTTGGGGTTCTGAGGACTTGTAGGGTAGTACTTACTGGCTAGAGTAGAGGAAATGGATTCTATTTGAATATCTGTCTAGAGGCTTTGCCCCACAGGTCCTGGTTGTCCTTGATGGGCTGCAGCTGTGAGCATTGAAGAGAACTGGGATAAAAGGGGGCGGCTTAGCCATTCAGGGAGAGCCTTGAAGGAGCCCTGAACTGGGAAAGAACAGCATGCAGAAGAAAGCGTCTGTGCTGTGAAGATCTGCAGCCATAAGAACACACCGAGGAGGTATGGACTTTAGCAATCTGAGAACAGCATGATGGGACTCTAGAGAAATAGAACAACAACAAGTGGCAGCTTTAGATTTGGAGCAATCCAGCAAAGCTTGCAAATTTCTTGCTGGGCACCACCCTCTTGGTCAGGGTGAGAGGCCAGAAATGGAGGCCATTTTCCATGGGGAAAACGAAGTCATTGGCCCAGGCTCTTGGTGTCAGATGACAGGTGGCATCTGGGGCTCTAAGGACTTGCAGGGTCCTAGTTTCTGGCAGCTTTTGTTCTGGAAGGATCCAGCAGAGTTTGTAGATTCCTGGCTTGGCACTGCCCTGCCTGCCAGGCCAAGTGGCCACAAATGAAGGCCATTTTCCATGGGAAAAAGATGTCCTTTCCCCAGGGTCTCAGTAATATGTTCAAGGTGGCGTTTGAGGCTCTAAGTACTTCCAGGGCCCTAGTTGCTGCCAGCTTTTCTTTTGGAAAAATCCAGCAACGATTGCATCATTCTAGCAAGGCTCCCACTTTCTGCCAGGGTGAGTGGCTGCCAAGGGAGGCCATTTGCCATGGGAAAAAGTCCTTTCCCCAGGGTCTGGGTGTCAGATGAAAGGTGGCCTTTGGGGTTCTGAGGACTTGTAGGGTAGTACTTACTGGCCAGAGTAGAGGAAATGGATTCTATTTGAATATCTGTCTAGAGGCTTTGCCCCACAGGTCCTGGTTGTCCTTGATGGGCTGCAGCTGTGAGCATTGAAGAGAACTGGGATAAAAGGGGGCGGCTTAGCCATTCAGGGAGAGCCTTGAAGGAGCCCTGAACTGGGAAAGAACAGCATGCAGAAGAAAGCGTCTGTGCTGTGAAGATTTGCAGCCATAAGAACACACCGAGGAGGTATGGACTTTAGCAAGCTGAGAACAGCATGATGGGACTCTAGAGAAATAGAACATCAACAAGTGGCAGCTTTAGATTTGGAGCAATCCAGCAAAGCTTGCAAATTTCTTGCTGGGCACCACCCTCTTGGTCAGGGCGAGTGGCCAGAAATGGAGGCAATTTTCCATGGGGAAAACGAAGTCATTGGCCCAGGCTCTGGGTGTCAGATGACTGGTGGCATCTGGGGCTGTAAGGACTTGCAGGGTCCTAGTTGCTGGCAGCTTTCGTTTTGGAAGGATCCAGCACAGTTTGTAGATTCCTGGCTTGGCACTGCCCTGCCTGCCAGGCCAAGTGGCCACAAATGAAGGCCATTTTCCATGGGAAAAACGAAGTCCTTTCCCCAGGGTCTCAGTAATATGTTCAAGGTGGCGTTTGAGGCTCTAAGTACTTCCAGGGCCCTAGTTGCTGCCAGCTTTTCTTTTGGAAAAATCCAGCAACGATTGCATCATTTTTGCTAGGCTCCCACTTTCTGCCAGGGTGAGTGGCTGCCAAGGGAGGCCATTTGCCATGGGAAAAAGAAGTCCTTTCCCCAGGGTCTGGGTGTCAGATGAAAGGTGGCCTTTGGGGTTCTGAGGACTTGTAGGGTAGTACTTACTGGCTAGAGTAGAGGAAATGGATTCTATTTGAATATCTGTCTAGAGGCTTTGCCCCACAGGTCCTGGTTGTCCTTGATGGGCTGCAGCTGTGAGCATTGAAGATAACTGGGATAAAAGGGGGCGGCGTAGCCATTCAGGGAGAGCCTTGAAGGAGCCCTGAACTGGGAAAGAACAGCATGCAGAAGAAAGCGTCTGTGCTGTGAAGATCTGCAGCCATAAGAACACACCGAGGAGGTATGGACTTTAGCAATCTGAGAACAGCATGATGGGACTCTAGAGAAATAGAACAACAACAAGTGGCAGCTTTAGATTTGGAGCAATCCAGCAAAGCTTGCAAATTTCTTGCTGGGCACCACCCTCTTGGTCAGGGCGAGTGGCCAGAAATGGAGGCAATTTTCCATGGGGAAAACGAAGTCATTGGCCCAGGCTCTGGGTGTCAGATGACTGGTGGCATCTGGGGCTGTAAGGACTTGCAGGGTCCTAGTTGCTGGCAGCTTTCGTTTTGGAAGGATCCAGCACAGTTTGTAGATTCCTGGCTTGGCACTGCCCTGCCTGCCAGGCCAAGTGGCCACAAATGAAGGCCATTTTCCATGGGAAAAACGAAGTCCTTTCCCCAGGGTCTCAGTAATATGTTCAAGGTGGCGTTTGAGGCTCTAAGTACTTCCAGGGCCCTAGTTGCTGCCAGCTTTTCTTTTGGAAAAATCCAGCAACGATTGCATCATTTTTGCTAGGCTCCCACTTTCTGCCAGGGTGAGTGGCTGCCAAGGGAGGCCATTTGCCATGGGAAAAAGAAGTCCTTTCCCCAGGGTCTGGGTGTCAGATGAAAGGTGGCCTTTGGGGTTCTGAGGACTTGTAGGGTAGTACTTACTGGCTAGAGTAGAGGAAATGGATTCTATTTGAATATCTGTCTAGAGGCTTTGCCCCACAGGTCCTGGTTGTCCTTGATGGGCTGCAGCTGTGAGCATTGAAGAGAACTGGGATAAAAGGGGGCGGCGTAGCCATTCAGGGAGAGCCTTGAAGGAGCCCTGAACTGGGAAAGAACAGCATGCAGAAGAAAGCGTCTGTGCTGTGAAGATCTGCAGCCATAAGAACACACCGAGGAGGTATGGACTTTAGCAATCTGAGAACAGCATGATGGGACTCTAGAGAAATAGAACAACAACAAGTGGCAGCTTTCGATTTGGAGCAATCCAGCAAAGCTTGCCAATTTCTTGCTGGGCACCACCCTCTTGGTCAGGGCGAGTGGCCAGAAATGGAGGCCATTTTCCATGGGGAAAACGAAGTCATTGGCCCAGGCTCTGGGTGTCAGATGACAGGTGGCATCTGGGGCTCTAAGGACTTGCAGGGTCCTAGTTGCTGGCAGCTTTCGTTCTGGAAGGATCCAGCACAGTTTGTAGATTCCTGGCTTGGCACTGCCCTGCCTGCCAGGCCAAGTGGCCAGAAATGAAGGCCATTTTCCATGGGAAAAACGAAGTCCTTTCCCCAGGGTCTCAGTAATATGTTCAAGGTGGCGTTTGAGGCTCTAAGTACTTCCAGGGCCCTAGTTGCTGCCAGCTTTTCTTTTGGAAAAATCCAGCAACGATTGCATCATTCTAGCAAGGCTCCCACTTTCTGCCAGGGTGAGTGGCTGCCAAGGGAGGCCATTTGCCATGGGAAAAAGAAGTCCTTTCCCCAGGGTCTGGGTGTCAGATGAAAGGTGGCCTTTGGGGCTCTAAGGACTTGTAGGGTAGTACTTACTGGCTAGAGTAGAGGAAATGGATTCTATTTGAATATCTGTCTAGAGGCTTTGCCCCACAGGTCCTGGTTGTCCTTGATGGGCTGCAGCTGTGAGCATTGAAGAGAACTGGGATAAAAGGGGGCGGCTTAGCCATTCAGGGAGAGCCTTGAAGGAGCCCTGAACTGGGAAAGAACAGCATGCAGAAGAAAGCGTCTGTGCTGTGAAGATCTGCAGCCATAAGAACACACCGAGGAGGTATGGACTTTAGCAATCTGAGAACAGCATTATGGGACTCTAGAGAAATAGAACAACAACAAGTGGCAGCTTTAGATTTGGAGCAATCCAGCAAAGCTTGCAAATTTCTTGCTGGGCACCACCCTCTTGGTCAGGGTGAGAGGCCAGAAATGGAGGCCATTTTCCATGGGGAAAACGAAGTCATTGGCCCAGGCTCTGGGTGTCAGATGACAGGTGGCATCTGGGGCTCTAAGGACTTGCAGGGTCCTAGTTGCTGGCAGCTTTTGTTCTGGAAGGATCCAGCAGAGTTTGTAGATTCCTGGCTTGGCACTGCCCTGCCTGCCAGGCCAAGTGGCCACAAATGAAGGCCATTTTCCATGGGAAAAAGATGTCCTTTCCCCAGGGTCTCAGTAATATGTTCAAGGTGGCGTTTGAGGCTCTAAGTACTTCCAGGGCCCTAGTTGCTGGCAGCTTTTCTTTTGGAAAAATCCAGCAACGATTGCATCATTCTAGCAAGGCTCCCACTTTCTGCCAGGGTGAGTGGCTGCCAAGGGAGGCCATTTGCCATGGGAAAAAGAAGTCCTTTCCCCAGGGTCTGGGTGTCAGATGAAAGGTGGCCTTTGGGGTTCTGAGGACTTGTAGGGTAGTACTTACTGGCTAGAGTAGAGGAAATGGATTCTATTTGAATATCTGTCTAGAGGCTTTGCCCCACAGGTCCTGGTTGTCCTTGATGGGCTGCAGCTGTGAGCATTGAAGAGAACTGGGATAAAAGGGGGCGGCTTAGCCATTCAGGGAGAGCCTTGAAGGAGCCCTGAACTGGGAAAGAACAGCATGCAGAAGAAAGCGTCTGTGCTGTGAAGATCTGCAGCCATAAGAACACACCGAGGAGGTATGGACTTTAGCAATCTGAGAACAGCATGATGGGACTCTAGAGAAATAGAACAACAACAAGTGGCAGCTTTAGATTTGGAGCAATCCAGCAAAGCTTGCAAATTTCTTGCTGGGCACCACCCTCTTGGTCAGGGTGAGAGGCCAGAAATGGAGGCCATTTTCCATGGGGAAAACGAAGTCATTGGCCCAGGCTCTTGGTGTCAGATGAAAGGTGGCGTCTGGGGCTCTAAGGACTTGCAGGGTCCTAGTTGCTGGCAGCTTTCGTTCTGGAAGGATCCAGCAGAGTTTGTAGATTCCTGGCTTGGCACTGCCCTGCCTGCCAGGCCAAGTGGCCACAAATGAAGGCCATTTCCCATGGGAAAAAGATGTCCTTTCCCCAGGGTCTCAGTAATATGTTCAAGGTGGCGTTTGAGGCTCTAAGTACTTCCAGGGCCCTAGTTGCTGCCAGCTTTTCTTTTGGAACAATCCAGCAACGATTGCATCATTCTAGCAAGGCTCCCACTTTCTGCCAGGGTGAGTGGCTGCCAAGGGAGGCCATTTGCCATGGGAAAAAGAAGTCCTTTCCCCAGGGTCTGGGTGTCAGATGAAAGGTGGCCTTTGGGGTTCTGAGGACTTGTAGGGTAGTACTTACTGGCTAGAGTAGAGGAAATGGATTCTATTTGAATATCTGTCTAGAGGCTTTGCCCCACAGGTCCTGGTTGTCCTTGATGGGCTGCAGCTGTGAGCATTGAAGAGAACTGGGATAAAAGGGGGCGGCTTAGCCATTCAGGGAGAGCCTTGAAGGAGCCCTGAACTGGGAAAGAACAGCATGCAGAAGAAAGCGTCTGTGCTGTGAAGATCTGCAGCCATAAGAACACACCGAGGAGGTATGGACTTTAGCAAGCTGAGAACAGCATTATGGGACTCTAGAGAAATAGAACAACAACAAGTGGCAGCGTTAGATTTGGAGCAATCCAGCAAAGCTTGCAAATTTCTTGCTGGGCACCACCCTCTTGGTCAGGGTGAGAGGCCAGAAATGGAGGCCATTTTCCATGGGGAAAACGAAGTCATTGGCCCAGGCTCTGGGTGTCAGATGACAGGTGGCGTCTGGGGCTCTAAGGACTTGCAGGGTCCTAGTTGCTGGCAGCTTTTGTTCTGGAAGGATCCAGCACAGTTTGTAGATTCCTGGCTTGGCACTGCCCTGCCTGCCAGGCCAAGTGGCCACAAATGAAGGCCATTTTCCATGGGAAAAAGATGTCCTTTCCCCAGGGTCTCAGTAATATGTTCAAGGTGGCGTTTGAGGCTCTAAGTACTTCCAGGGCCCTAGTTGCTGGCAGCTTTTCTTTTGGAAAAATCCAGCAACGATTGCATCATTCTAGCAAGGCTCCCACTTTCTGCCAGGGTGAGTGGCTGCCAAGGGAGGCCATTTGCCATGGGAAAAAGAAGTCCTTTCCCCAGGGTCTGGGTGTCAGATGAAAGGTGGCCTTTGGGGCTCTAAGGACTTGTAGGGTAGTACTTACTGGCTAGAGTAGAGGAAATGGATTCTATTTGAATATCTGTCTAGAGGCTTTGCCCCACAGGTCCTGGTTGTCCTTGATGGGCTGCAGCTGTGAGCATTGAAGAGAACTGGGATAAAAGGGGGCGGCTTAGCCATTCAGGGAGAGCCTTGAAGGAGCCCTGAACTGGGAAAGAACAGCATGCAGAAGAAAGCGTCTGTGCTGTGAAGATCTGCAGCCATAAGAACACGCCGAGGAGGTATGGACTTTAGCAATCTGAGAACAGCATTATGGGACTCTAGAGAAATAGAACAACAACAAGTGGCAGCTTTAGATTTGGAGCAATCCAGCAAAGCTTGCAAATTTCTTGCTGGGCACCACCCTCTTGGTCAGGGTGAGAGGCCAGAAATGGAGGCCATTTTCCATGGGGAAAACGAAGTCATTGGCCCAGGCTCTGGGTGTCAGATGACAGGTGGCGTCTGGGGCTCTAAGGACTTGCAGGGTCCTAGTTGCTGGCAGCTTTTGTTCTGGAAGGATCCAGCAGAGTTTGTAGATTCCTGGCTTGGCACTGCCCTGCCTGCCAGGCCAAGTGGCCACAAATGAAGGCCATTTTCCATGGGAAAAACGAAGTCCTTTCCCCAGGGTCTCAGTAATATGTTCAAGGTGGCGTTTGAGGCTCTAAGTACTTCCAGGGCCCTAGTTGCTGCCAGCTTTTCTTTTGGAAAAATCCAGCAACGATTGCATCATTCTAGCAAGGCTCCCACTTTCTGCCAGGGTGAGTGGCTGCCAAGGGAGGCCATTTGCCATGGGAAAAAGAAGTCCTTTCCCCAGGGTCTGGGTGTCAGATGAAAGGTGGCCTTTGGGGTTCTGAGGACTTGTAGGGTAGTACTTACTGGCTAGAGTAGAGGAAATGGATTCTATTTGAATATCTGTCTAGAGGCTTTGCCCCACAGGTCCTGGTTGTCCTTGATGGGCTGCAGCTGTGAGCATTGAAGAGAACTGGGATAAAAGGGGGCGGCTTAGCCATTCAGGGAGAGCCTTGAAGGAGCCCTGAACTGGGAAAGAACAGCATGCAGAAGAAAGCGTCTGTGCTGTGAAGATCTGCAGCCATAAGAACACACCGAGGAGGTATGGACTTTAGCAATCTGAGAACAGCATTATGGGACTCTAGAGAAATAGAACAACAACAAGTGGCAGCTTTAGATTTGGAGCAATCCAGCAAAGCTTGCAAATTTCTTGCTGGGCACCACCCTCTTGGTCAGGGTGAGAGGCCAGAAATGGAGGCCATTTTCCATGGGGAAAACGAAGTCATTGGCCCAGGCTCTTGGTGTCAGATGAAAGGTGGCGTCTGGGGCTCTAAGGACTTGCAGGGTCCTAGTTGCTGGCAGCTTTCGTTCTGGAAGGATCCAGCAGAGTTTGTAGATTCCTGGCTTGGCACTGCCCTGCCTGCCAGGCCAAGTGGCCACAAATGAAGGCCATTTCCCATGGGAAAAAGATGTCCTTTCCCCAGGGTCTCAGTAATATGTTCAAGGTGGCGTTTGAGGCTCTAAGTACTTCCAGGGCCCTAGTTGCTGCCAGCTTTTCTTTTGGAAAAATCCAGCAACGATTGCATCATTCTAGCAAGGCTCCCACTTTCTGCCAGGGTGAGTGGCTGCCAAGGGAGGCCATTTGCCATGGGAAAAAGAAGTCCTTTCCCCAGGGTCTGGGTGTCAGATGAAAGGTGGCCTTTGGGGTTCTGAGGACTTGTAGGGTAGTACTTACTGGCTTGAGTAGAGGAAATGGATTCTATTTGAATATCTGTCTAGAGGCTTTGCCCCACAGGTCCTGGTTGTCCTTGATGGGCTGCAGCTGTGAGCATTGAAGAGAACTGGGATAAAAGGGGGCGGCTTAGCCATTCAGGGAGAGCCTTGAAGGAGCCCTGAACTGGGAAAGAACAGCATGCAGAAGAAAGCGTCTGTGCTGTGAAGATCTGCAGCCATAAGAACACACCGAGGAGGTATGGACTTTAGCAATCTGAGAACAGCATTATGGGACTCTAGAGAAATAGAACAACAACAAGTGGCAGCTTTAGATTTGGAGCAATCCAGCAAAGCTTGCAAATTTCTTGCTGGGCACCACCCTCTTGGTCAGGGTGAGAGGCCAGAAATGGAGGCCATTTTCCATGGGGAAAACGAAGTCATTGGCCCAGGCTCTTGGTGTCAGATGACAGGTGGCATCTGGGGCTCTAAGGACTTGCAGGGTCCTAGTTGCTGGCAGCTTTGGTTCTGGAAGGATCCAGCAGAGTTTGTAGATTCCTGGCTTGGCACTGCCCTGCCTGCCAGGCCAAGTGGCCAGAAATGAAGGCCATTTTCCATGGGAAAAAGATGTCCTTTCCCCAGGGTCTCAGTAATATGTTCAAGGTGGCGTTTGAGGCTCTAAGTACTTCCAGGGCCCTAGTTGCTGCCAGCTTTTCTTTTGGAAAAATCCAGCAACGATTGCATCATTCTAGCAAGGCTCCCACTTTCTGCCAGGGTGAGTGGCTGCCAAGGGAGGCCATTTGCCATGGGAAAAAGAAGTCCTTTCCCCAGGGTCTGGGTGTCAGATGAAAGGTGGCCTTTGGGGTTCTGAGGACTTGTAGGGTAGTACTTACTGGCTAGAGTAGAGGAAATGGATTCTATTTGAATATCTGTCTAGAGGCTTTGCCCCACAGGTCCTGGTTGTCCTTGATGGGCTGCAGCTGTGAGCATTGAAGAGAACTGGGATAAAAGGGGGCGGCTTAGCCATTCAGGGAGAGCCTTGAAGGAGCCCTGAACTGGGAAAGAACAGCATGCAGAAGAAAGCGTCTGTGCTGTGAAGATCTGCAGCCATAAGAACACACCGAGGAGGTATGGACTTTAGCAAGCTGAGAACAGCATTGTGGGACTCTAGAGAAATAGAACAACAACAAGTGGCAGCTTTAGATTTGGAGCAATCCAGCAAAGCTTGCAAATTTCTTGCTGGGCACCACCCTCTTGGTCAGGGTGAGAGGCCAGAAATGGAGGCCATTTTCCATGGGGAAAACGAAGTCATTGGCCCAGGCTCTGGGTGTCAGATGACAGGTGGCATCTGGGGCTCTAAGGACTTGCAGGGTCCTAGTTGCTGGCAGCTTTGGTTCTGGAAGGATCCAGCAGAGTTTGTAGATTCCTGGCTTGGCACTGCCCTGCCTGCCAGGCCAAGTGGCCACAAATGAAGGCCATTTCCCATGGGAAAAAGATGTCCTTTCCCCAGGGTCTCAGTAATATGTTCAAGGTGGCGTTTGAGGCTCTAAGTACTTCCAGGGCCCTAGTTGCTGCCAGCTTTTCTTTTGGAAAAATCCAGCAACGATTGCATCATTCTAGCAAGGCTCCCACTTTCTGCCAGGGTGAGTGGCTGCCAAGGGAGGCCATTTGCCATGGGAAAAAGAAGTCCTTTCCCCAGGGTCTGGGTGTCAGATGAAAGGTGGCCTTTGGGGTTCTGAGGACTTGTAGGGTAGTACTTACTGGCTAGAGTAGAGGAAATGGATTCTATTTGAATATCTGTCTAGAGGCTTTGCCCCACAGGTCCTGGTTGTCCTTGATGGGCTGCAGCTGTGAGCATTGAAGAGAACTGGGATAAAAGGGGGCGGCTTAGCCATTCAGGGAGAGCCTTGAAGGAGCCCTGAACTGGGAAAGAACAGCATGCAGAAGAAAGCGTCTGTGCTGTGAAGATCTGCAGCCATAAGAACACACCGAGGAGGTATGGACTTTAGCAATCTGAGAACAGCATTATGGGACTCTAGAGAAATAGAACAACAACAAGTGGCAGCTTTAGATTTGGAGCAATCCAGCAAAGCTTGCAAATTTCTTGCTGGGCACCACCCTCTTGGTCAGGGTGAGAGGCCAGAAATGGAGGCCATTTTCCATGGGGAAAACGAAGTCATTGGCCCAGGTTCTTGGTGTCAGATGAAAGGTGGCGTCTGGGGCTCTAAGGACTTGCAGGGTCCTAGTTGCTGGCAGCTTTCGTTCTGGAAGGATCCAGCAGAGTTTGTAGATTCCTGGCTTGGCACTGCCCTGCCTGCCAGGCCAAGTGGCCACAAATGAAGGCCATTTCCCATGGGAAAAAGATGTCCTTTCCCCAGGGTCTCAGTAATATGTTCAAGGTGGCGTTTGAGGCTCTAAGTACTTCCAGGGCCCTAGTTGCTGCCAGCTTTTCTTTTGGAAAAATCCAGCAACGATTGCATCATTCTAGCAAGGCTCCCACTTTCTGCCAGGGTGAGTGGCTGCCAAGGGAGGCCATTTGCCATGGGAAAAAGAAGTCCTTTCCCCAGGGTCTGGGTGTCAGATGAAAGGTGGCCTTTGGGGTTCTGAGGACTTGTAGGGTAGTACTTACTGGCTAGAGTAGAGGAAATGGATTCTATTTGAATATCTGTCTAGAGGCTTTGCCCCACAGGTCCTGGTTGTCCTTGATGGGCTGCAGCTGTGAGCATTGAAGAGAACTGGGATAAAAGGGGGCGGCTTAGCCATTCAGGGAGAGCCTTGAAGGAGCCCTGAACTGGGAAAGAACAGCATGCAGAAGAAAGCGTCTGTGCTGTGAAGATCTGCAGCCATAAGAACACACCGAGGAGGTATGGACTTTAGCAATCTGAGAACAGCATGATGGGACTCTAGAGAAATAGAACAACAACAAGTGGCAGCTTTAGATTTGGAGCAATCCAGCAAAGCTTGCAAATTTCTTGCTGGGCACCACCCTCTTGGTCAGGGTGAGAGGCCAGAAATGGAGGCCATTTTCCATGGGGAAAACGAAGTCATTGGCCCAGGCTCTTGGTGTCAGATGACAGGTGGCATCTGGGGCTCTAAGGACTTGCAGGGTCCTAGTTTCTGGCAGCTTTTGTTCTGGAAGGATCCAGCAGAGTTTGTAGATTCCTGGCTTGGCACTGCCCTGCCTGCCAGGCCAAGTGGCCACAAATGAAGGCCATTTTCCATGGGAAAAAGATGTCCTTTCCCCAGGGTCTCAGTAATATGTTCAAGGTGGCGTTTGAGGCTCTAAGTACTTCCAGGGCCCTAGTTGCTGCCAGCTTTTCTTTTGGAAAAATCCAGCAACGATTGCATCATTCTAGCAAGGCTCCCACTTTCTGCCAGGGTGAGTGGCTGCCAAGGGAGGCCATTTGCCATGGGAAAAAGTCCTTTCCCCAGGGTCTGGGTGTCAGATGAAAGGTGGCCTTTGGGGTTCTGAGGACTTGTAGGGTAGTACTTACTGGCCAGAGTAGAGGAAATGGATTCTATTTGAATATCTGTCTAGAGGCTTTGCCCCACAGGTCCTGGTTGTCCTTGATGGGCTGCAGCTGTGAGCATTGAAGAGAACTGGGATAAAAGGGGGCGGCTTAGCCATTCAGGGAGAGCCTTGAAGGAGCCCTGAACTGGGAAAGAACAGCATGCAGAAGAAAGCGTCTGTGCTGTGAAGATTTGCAGCCATAAGAACACACCGAGGAGGTATGGACTTTAGCAAGCTGAGAACAGCATGATGGGACTCTAGAGAAATAGAACATCAACAAGTGGCAGCTTTAGATTTGGAGCAATCCAGCAAAGCTTGCAAATTTCTTGCTGGGCACCACCCTCTTGGTCAGGGCGAGTGGCCAGAAATGGAGGCAATTTTCCATGGGGAAAACGAAGTCATTGGCCCAGGCTCTGGGTGTCAGATGACTGGTGGCATCTGGGGCTGTAAGGACTTGCAGGGTCCTAGTTGCTGGCAGCTTTCGTTTTGGAAGGATCCAGCACAGTTTGTAGATTCCTGGCTTGGCACTGCCCTGCCTGCCAGGCCAAGTGGCCACAAATGAAGGCCATTTTCCATGGGAAAAACGAAGTCCTTTCCCCAGGGTCTCAGTAATATGTTCAAGGTGGCGTTTGAGGCTCTAAGTACTTCCAGGGCCCTAGTTGCTGCCAGCTTTTCTTTTGGAAAAATCCAGCAACGATTGCATCATTTTTGCTAGGCTCCCACTTTCTGCCAGGGTGAGTGGCTGCCAAGGGAGGCCATTTGCCATGGGAAAAAGAAGTCCTTTCCCCAGGGTCTGGGTGTCAGATGAAAGGTGGCCTTTGGGGTTCTGAGGACTTGTAGGGTAGTACTTACTGGCTAGAGTAGAGGAAATGGATTCTATTTGAATATCTGTCTAGAGGCTTTGCCCCACAGGTCCTGGTTGTCCTTGATGGGCTGCAGCTGTGAGCATTGAAGATAACTGGGATAAAAGGGGGCGGCGTAGCCATTCAGGGAGAGCCTTGAAGGAGCCCTGAACTGGGAAAGAACAGCATGCAGAAGAAAGCGTCTGTGCTGTGAAGATCTGCAGCCATAAGAACACACCGAGGAGGTATGGACTTTAGCAATCTGAGAACAGCATGATGGGACTCTAGAGAAATAGAACAACAACAAGTGGCAGCTTTAGATTTGGAGCAATCCAGCAAAGCTTGCAAATTTCTTGCTGGGCACCACCCTCTTGGTCAGGGCGAGTGGCCAGAAATGGAGGCAATTTTCCATGGGGAAAACGAAGTCATTGGCCCAGGCTCTGGGTGTCAGATGACTGGTGGCATCTGGGGCTGTAAGGACTTGCAGGGTCCTAGTTGCTGGCAGCTTTCGTTTTGGAAGGATCCAGCACAGTTTGTAGATTCCTGGCTTGGCACTGCCCTGCCTGCCAGGCCAAGTGGCCACAAATGAAGGCCATTTTCCATGGGAAAAACGAAGTCCTTTCCCCAGGGTCTCAGTAATATGTTCAAGGTGGCGTTTGAGGCTCTAAGTACTTCCAGGGCCCTAGTTGCTGCCAGCTTTTCTTTTGGAAAAATCCAGCAACGATTGCATCATTTTTGCTAGGCTCCCACTTTCTGCCAGGGTGAGTGGCTGCCAAGGGAGGCCATTTGCCATGGGAAAAAGAAGTCCTTTCCCCAGGGTCTGGGTGTCAGATGAAAGGTGGCCTTTGGGGTTCTGAGGACTTGTAGGGTAGTACTTACTGGCTAGAGTAGAGGAAATGGATTCTATTTGAATATCTGTCTAGAGGCTTTGCCCCACAGGTCCTGGTTGTCCTTGATGGGCTGCAGCTGTGAGCATTGAAGAGAACTGGGATAAAAGGGGGCGGCGTAGCCATTCAGGGAGAGCCTTGAAGGAGCCCTGAACTGGGAAAGAACAGCATGCAGAAGAAAGCGTCTGTGCTGTGAAGATCTGCAGCCATAAGAACACACCGAGGAGGTATGGACTTTAGCAATCTGAGAACAGCATGATGGGACTCTAGAGAAATAGAACAACAACAAGTGGCAGCTTTCGATTTGGAGCAATCCAGCAAAGCTTGCCAATTTCTTGCTGGGCACCACCCTCTTGGTCAGGGCGAGTGGCCAGAAATGGAGGCCATTTTCCATGGGGAAAACGAAGTCATTGGCCCAGGCTCTGGGTGTCAGATGACAGGTGGCATCTGGGGCTCTAAGGACTTGCAGGGTCCTAGTTGCTGGCAGCTTTCGTTCTGGAAGGATCCAGCACAGTTTGTAGATTCCTGGCTTGGCACTGCCCTGCCTGCCAGGCCAAGTGGCCAGAAATGAAGGCCATTTTCCATGGGAAAAACGAAGTCCTTTCCCCAGGGTCTCAGTAATATGTTCAAGGTGGCGTTTGAGGCTCTAAGTACTTCCAGGGCCCTAGTTGCTGCCAGCTTTTCTTTTGGAAAAATCCAGCAACGATTGCATCATTCTAGCTAGGCTCCCACTTTCTGCCAGGGTGAGTGGCTGCCAAGGGAGGCCATTTGCCATGGGAAAAAGAAGTCCTTTCCCCAGGGTCTGGGTGTCAGATGAAAGGTGGCCTTTGGGGTTCTGAGGACTTGTAGGGTAGTACTTACTGGCTAGAGTAGAGGAAATGGATTCTATTTGAATATCTGTCTAGAGGCTTTGCCCCACAGGTCCTGGTTGTCCTTGATGGGCTGCAGCTGTGAGCATTGAAGAGAACTGGGATAAAAGGGGGCGGCGTAGCCATTCAG
This sequence comes from Agelaius phoeniceus, assembly GCF_051311805.1. Classification (NCBI taxonomy): domain Eukaryota; kingdom Metazoa; phylum Chordata; class Aves; order Passeriformes; family Icteridae; genus Agelaius; species Agelaius phoeniceus. The sequence continues at coordinate 6,887,193 of NC_135293.1, forward strand.
GGAGAGCCTTGAAGGAGCCCTGAACTGGGAAAGAACAGCATGCAGAAGAAAGCGTCTGTGCTGTGAAGATCTGCAGCCATAAGAACACACCGAGGAGGTATGGACTTTAGCAATCTGAGAACAGCATGATGGGACTCTAGAGAAATAGAACAACAACAAGTGGCAGCTTTCGATTTGGAGCAATCCAGCAAAGCTTGCAAATTTCTTGCTGGGCACCACCCTCTTGGTCAGGGCGAGTGGCCAGAAATGGAGGCAATTTTCCATGGGGAAAACGAAGTCATTGGCCCAGGCTCTGGGTGTCAGATGACTGGTGGCATCTGGGGCTGTAAGGACTTGCAGGGTCCTAGTTGCTGGCAGCTTTCGTTTTGGAAGGATCCAGCACAGTTTGTAGATTCCTGGCTTGGCACTGCCCTGCCTGCCAGGCCAAGTGGCCACAAATGAAGGCCATTTTCCATGGGAAAAACGAAGTCCTTTCCCCAGGGTCTCAGTAATATGTTCAAGGTGGCGTTTGAGGCTCTAAGTACTTCCAGGGCCCTAGTTGCTGCCAGCTTTTCTTTTGGAAAAATCCAGCAACGATTGCATCATTTTTGCTAGGCTCCCACTTTCTGCCAGGGTGAGTGGCTGCCAAGGGAGGCCATTTGCCATGGGAAAAAGAAGTCCTTTCCCCAGGGTCTGGGTGTCAGATGAAAGGTGGCCTTTGGGGTTCTGAGGACTTGTAGGGTAGTACTTACTGGCTAGAGTAGAGGAAATGGATTCTATTTGAATATCTGTCTAGAGGCTTTGCCCCACAGGTCCTGGTTGTCCTTGATGGGCTGCAGCTGTGAGCATTGAAGAGAACTGGGATAAAAGGGGGCGGCGTAGCCATTCAGGGAGAGCCTTGAAGGAGCCCTGAACTGGGAAAGAACAGCATGCAGAAGAAAGCGTCTGTGCTGTGAAGATCTGCAGCCATAAGAACACACCGAGGAGGTATGGACTTTAGCAATCTGAGAACAGCATGATGGGACTCTAGAGAAATAGAACAACAACAAGTGGCAGCTTTCGATTTGGAGCAATCCAGCAAAGCTTGCAAATTTCTTGCTGGGCACCACCCTCTTGGTCAGGGCGAGTGGCCAGAAATGGAGGCCATTTTCCATGGGGAAAACGAAGTCATTGGCCCAGGCTCTGGGTGTCAGATGACAGGTGGCATCTGGGGCTCTAAGGACTTGCAGGGTCCTAGTTGCTGGCAGCTTTCGTTTTGGAAGGATCCAGCAGAGTTTGTAGATTCCTGGCTTGGCACTGCCCTGCCTGCCAGGCAGAGTGGCCACAAATGAAGGCCATTTTCCATGGGAAAAACGAAGTCCTTTCCCCAGGGTCTCAGTAATATGTTCAAGGTGGCGTTTGAGGCTCTAAGTACTTCCAGGGCCCTAGTTGCTGGCAGCTTTTCTTTTGGAAAAATCCAGCAACGATTGCATCATTCTAGCTAGGCTCCCACTTTCTGCCAGGGTGAGTGGCTGCCAAGGGAGGCCATTTGCCATGGGAAAAAGAAGTCCTTTCCCCAGGGTCTGGGTGTCAGATGAAAGGTGGCCTTTGGGGTTCTGAGGACTTGTAGGGTAGTACTTACTGGCTAGAGTAGAGGAAATGGATTCTATTTGAATATCTGTCTAGAGGCTTTGCCCCACAGGTCCTGGTTGTCCTTGATGGGCTGCAGCTGTGAGCATTGAAGAGAACTGGGATAAAAGGGGGCGGCGTAGCCATTCAGGGAGAGCCTTGAAGGAGCCCTGAACTGGGAAAGAACAGCATGCAGAAGAAAGCGTCTGTGCTGTGAAGATCTGCAGCCATAAGAACACACCGAGGAGGTATGGACTTTAGCAATCTGAGAACAGCATGATGGGACTCTAGAGAAATAGAACAACAACAAGTGGCAGCTTTCGATTTGGAGCAATCCAGCAAAGCTTGCAAATTTCTTGCTGGGCACCACCCTCTTGGTCAGGGCGAGTGGCCAGAAATGGAGGCCATTTTCCATGGGGAAAACGAAGTCATTGGCCCAGGCTCTGGGTGTCAGATGACTGGTGGCATCTGGGGCTGTAAGGACTTGCAGGGTCCTAGTTGCTGGCAGCTTTCGTTCTGGAAGGATCCAGCAGAGTTTGTAGATTCCTGGCTTGGCACTGCCCTGCCTGCCAGGCCAAGTGGCCACAAATGAAGGCCATTTTCCATGGGAAAAACGAAGTCCTTTCCCCAGGGTCTCAGTAATATGTTCAAGGTGGCGTTTGAGGCTCTAAGTACTTCCAGGGCCCTAGTTGCTGCCAGCTTTTCTTTTGGAAAAATCCAGCAACGATTGCATCATTCTAGCTAGGCTCCCACTTTCTGCCAGGGTGAGTGGCTGCCAAGGGAGGCCATTTGCCATGGGAAAAAGAAGTCCTTTCCCCAGGGTCTGGGTGTCAGATGAAAGGTGGCCTTTGGGGTTCTGAGGACTTGTAGGGTACTACTTACTGGCTAGAGTAGAGGAAATGGATTCTATTTGAATATCTGTCCCACAGGTCCTGGTTGTCCTTGATGGGCTGCAGCTGTGAGCATTGAAGATAACTGGGATAAAAGGGGGCGGCGTAGCCATTCAGGGAGAGCCTTGAAGGAGCCCTGAACTGGGAAAGAACAGCATGCAGAAGAAAGCGTCTGTGCTGTGAAGATCTGCAGCCATAAGAACACACCGAGGAGGTATGGACTTTAGCAATCTGAGAACAGCATGATGGGACTCTAGAGAAATAGAACAACAACAAGTGGCAGCTTTCGATTTGGAGCAATCCAGCAAAGCTTGCAAATTTCTTGCTGGGCACCACCCTCTTGGTCAGGGCGAGTGGCCAGAAATGGAGGCAATTTTCCATGGGGAAAACGAAGTCATTGGCCCAGGCTCTGGGTGTCAGATGACTGGTGGCATCTGGGGCTGTAAGGACTTGCAGGGTCCTAGTTGCTGGCAGCTTTCGTTTTGGAAGGATCCAGCAGAGTTTGTAGATTCCTGGCTTGGCACTGCCCTGCCTGCCAGGCCAAGTGGCCACAAATGAAGGCCATTTTCCATGGGAAAAACGAAGTCCTTTCCCCAGGGTCTCAGTAATATGTTCAAGGTGGCGTTTGAGGCTCTAAGTACTTCCAGGGCCCTAGTTGCTGCCAGCTTTTCTTTTGGAAAAATCCAGCAACGATTGCATCATTTTTGCTAGGCTCCCACTTTCTGCCAGGGTGAGTGGCTGCCAAGGGAGGCCATTTGCCATGGGAAAAAGAAGTCCTTTCCCCAGGGTCTGGGTGTCAGATGAAAGGTGGCCTTTGGGGTTCTGAGGACTTGTAGGGTAGTACTTACTGGCTAGAGTAGAGGAAATGGATTCTATTTGAATATCTGTCTAGAGGCTTTGCCCCACAGGTCCTGGTTGTCCTTGATGGGCTGCAGCTGTGAGCATTGAAGAGAACTGGGATAAAAGGGGGCGGCGTAGCCATTCAGGGAGAGCCTTGAAGGAGCCCTGAACTGGGAAAGAACAGCATGCAGAAGAAAGCGTCTGTGCTGTGAAGATCTGCAGCCATAAGAACACACCGAGGAGGTATGGACTTTAGCAATCTGAGAACAGCATGATGGGACTCTAGAGAAATAGAACAACAACAAGTGGCAGCTTTCGATTTGGAGCAATCCAGCAAAGCTTGCAAATTTCTTGCTGGGCACCACCCTCTTGGTCAGGGCGAGTGGCCAGAAATGGAGGCCATTTTCCATGGGGAAAACGAAGTCATTGGCCCAGGCTCTGGGTGTCAGATGACAGGTGGCATCTGGGGCTCTAAGGACTTGCAGGGTCCTAGTTGCTGGCAGCTTTCGTTTTGGAAGGATCCAGCAGAGTTTGTAGATTCCTGGCTTGGCACTGCCCTGCCTGCCAGGCAGAGTGGCCACAAATGAAGGCCATTTTCCATGGGAAAAACGAAGTCCTTTCCCCAGGGTCTCAGTAATATGTTCAAGGTGGCGTTTGAGGCTCTAAGTACTTCCAGGGCCCTAGTTGCTGCCAGCTTTTCTTTTGGAAAAATCCAGCAACGATTGCATCATTCTAGCTAGGCTCCCACTTTCTGCCAGGGTGAGTGGCTGCCAAGGGAGGTCATTTGCCATGGGAAAAAGAAGTCCTTTCCCCAGGGTCTGGGTGTCAGATGAAAGGTGGCCTTTGGGGTTCTGAGGACTTGTAGGGTAGTACTTACTGGCTAGAGTAGAGGAAATGGATTCTATTTGAATATCTGTCTAGAGGCTTTGCCCCACAGGTCCTGGTTGTCCTTGATGGGCTGCAGCTGTGAGCATTGAAGAGAACTGGGATAAAAGGGGGCGGCGTAGCCATTCAGGGAGAGCCTTGAAGGAGCCCTGAACTGGGAAAGAACAGCATGCAGAAGAAAGCGTCTGTGCTGTGAAGATCTGCAGCCATAAGAACACACCGAGGAGGTATGGACTTTAGCAATCTGAGAACAGCATTATGGGACTCTAGAGAAATAGAACAACAACAAGTGGCAGCTTTCGATTTGGAGCAATCCAGCAAAGCTTGCAAATTTCTTGCTGGGCACCACCCTCTTGGTCAGGGCGAGTGGCCAGAAATGGAGGCCATTTTCCATGGGGAAAACGAAGTCATTGGCCCAGGCTCTGGGTGTCAGATGACAGGTGGCATCTGGGGCTCTAAGGACTTGCAGGGTCCTAGTTGCTGGCAGCTTTCGTTCTGGAAGGATCCAGCAGAGTTTGTAGATTCCTGGCTTGGCACTGCCCTGCCTGCCAGGCCAAGTGGCCACAAATGAAGGCCATTTTCCATGGGAAAAACGAAGTCCTTTCCCCAGGGTCTCAGTAATATGTTCAAGGTGGCGTTTGAGGCTCTAAGTACTTCCAGGGCCCTAGTTGCTGGCAGCTTTTCTTTTGGAAAAATCCAGCAACGATTGCATCATTTTTGCTAGGCTCCCACTTTCTGCCAGGGTGAGTGGCTGCCAAGGGAGGCCATTTGCCATGGGAAAAAGAAGTCCTTTCCCCAGGGTCTGGGTGTCAGATGAAAGGTGGCCTTTGGGGTTCTGAGGACTTGTAGGGTAGTACTTACTGGCTAGAGTAGAGGAAATGGATTCTATTTGAATATCTGTCTAGAGGCTTTGCCCCACAGGTCCTGGTTGTCCTTGATGGGCTGCAGCTGTGAGCATTGAAGAGAACTGGGATAAAAGGGGGCGGCGTAGCCATTCAGGGAGAGCCTTGAAGGAGCCCTGAACTGGGAAAGAACAGCATGCAGAAGAAAGCGTCTGTGCTGTGAAGATCTGCAGCCATAAGAACACACCGAGGAGGTATGGACTTTAGCAATCTGAGAACAGCATGATGGGACTCTAGAGAAATAGAACAACAACAAGTGGCAGCTTTAGATTTGGAGCAATCCAGCAAAGCTTGCAAATTTCTTGCTGGGCACCACCCTCTTGGTCAGGGCGAGTGGCCAGAAATGGAGGCCATTTTCCATGGGGAAAACGAAGTCATTGGCCCAGGCTCTGGGTGTCAGATGACAGGTGGCATCTGGGGCTCTAAGGACTTGCAGGGTCCTAGTTGCTGGCAGCTTTCGTTCTGGAAGGATCCAGCACAGTTTGTAGATTCCTGGCTTGGCACTGCCCTGCCTGCCAGGCCAAGTGGCCACAAATGAAGGCCATTTTCCATGGGAAAAACGAAGTCCTTTCCCCAGGGTCTCAGGAATATGTTCAAGGTGGCGTTTGAGGCTCTAAGTACTTCCAGGGCCCTAGTTGCTGGCAGCTTTTCTTTTGGAAAAATCCAGCAACGATTGCATCATTCTAGCTAGGCTCCCACTTTCTGCCAGGGTGAGTGGCTGCCAAGGGAGGCCATTTGCCATGGGAAAAAGAAGTCCTTTCCCCAGGGTCTGGGTGTCAGATGAAAGGTGGCCTTTGGGGTTCTGAGGACTTGTAGGGTAGTACTTACTGGCTAGAGTAGAGGAAATGGATTCTATTTGAATATCTGTCTAGAGGCTTTGCCCCACAGGTCCTGGTTGTCCTTGATGGGCTGCAGCTGTGAGCATTGAAGATAACTGGGATAAAAGGGGGCGGCGTAGCCATTCAGGGAGAGCCTTGAAGGAGCCCTGAACTGGGAAAGAACAGCATGCAGAAGAAAGCGTCTGTGCTGTGAAGATCTGCAGCCATAAGAACACACCGAGGAGGTATGGACTTTAGCAATCTGAGAACAGCATGATGGGACTCTAGAGAAATAGAACAACAACAAGTGGCAGCTTTAGATTTGGAGCAATCCAGCAAAGCTTGCAAATTTCTTGCTGGGCACCACCCTCTTGGTCAGGGCGAGTGGCCAGAAATGGAGGCAATTTTCCATGGGGAAAACGAAGTCATTGGCCCAGGCTCTGGGTGTCAGATGACTGGTGGCATCTGGGGCTGTAAGGACTTGCAGGGTCCTAGTTGCTGGCAGCTTTCGTTTTGGAAGGATCCAGCACAGTTTGTAGATTCCTGGCTTGGCACTGCCCTGCCTGCCAGGCCAAGTGGCCACAAATGAAGGCCATTTTCCATGGGAAAAACGAAGTCCTTTCCCCAGGGTCTCAGTAATATGTTCAAGGTGGCGTTTGAGGCTCTAAGTACTTCCAGGGCCCTAGTTGCTGCCAGCTTTTCTTTTGGAAAAATCCAGCAACGATTGCATCATTTTTGCTAGGCTCCCACTTTCTGCCAGGGTGAGTGGCTGCCAAGGGAGGCCATTTGCCATGGGAAAAAGAAGTCCTTTCCCCAGGGTCTGGGTGTCAGATGAAAGGTGGCCTTTGGGGTTCTGAGGACTTGTAGGGTAGTACTTACTGGCTAGAGTAGAGGAAATGGATTCTATTTGAATATCTGTCTAGAGGCTTTGCCCCACAGGTCCTGGTTGTCCTTGATGGGCTGCAGCTGTGAGCATTGAAGATAACTGGGATAAAAGGGGGCGGCGTAGCCATTCAGGGAGAGCCTTGAAGGAGCCCTGAACTGGGAAAGAACAGCATGCAGAAGAAAGCGTCTGTGCTGTGAAGATCTGCAGCCATAAGAACACACCGAGGAGGTATGGACTTTAGCAATCTGAGAACAGCATGATGGGACTCTAGAGAAATAGAACAACAACAAGTGGCAGCTTTAGATTTGGAGCAATCCAGCAAAGCTTGCAAATTTCTTGCTGGGCACCACCCTCTTGGTCAGGGCGAGTGGCCAGAAATGGAGGCAATTTTCCATGGGGAAAACGAAGTCATTGGCCCAGGCTCTGGGTGTCAGATGACTGGTGGCATCTGGGGCTGTAAGGACTTGCAGGGTCCTAGTTGCTGGCAGCTTTCGTTTTGGAAGGATCCAGCACAGTTTGTAGATTCCTGGCTTGGCACTGCCCTGCCTGCCAGGCCAAGTGGCCACAAATGAAGGCCATTTTCCATGGGAAAAACGAAGTCCTTTCCCCAGGGTCTCAGTAATATGTTCAAGGTGGCGTTTGAGGCTCTAAGTACTTCCAGGGCCCTAGTTGCTGCCAGCTTTTCTTTTGGAAAAATCCAGCAACGATTGCATCATTTTTGCTAGGCTCCCACTTTCTGCCAGGGTGAGTGGCTGCCAAGGGAGGCCATTTGCCATGGGAAAAAGAAGTCCTTTCCCCAGGGTCTGGGTGTCAGATGAAAGGTGGCCTTTGGGGTTCTGAGGACTTGTAGGGTAGTACTTACTGGCTAGAGTAGAGGAAATGGATTCTATTTGAATATCTGTCTAGAGGCTTTGCCCCACAGGTCCTGGTTGTCCTTGATGGGCTGCAGCTGTGAGCATTGAAGAGAACTGGGATAAAAGGGGGCGGCGTAGCCATTCAGGGAGAGCCTTGAAGGAGCCCTGAACTGGGAAAGAACAGCATGCAGAAGAAAGCGTCTGTGCTGTGAAGATCTGCAGCCATAAGAACACACCGAGGAGGTATGGACTTTAGCAATCTGAGAACAGCATGATGGGACTCTAGAGAAATAGAACAACAACAAGTGGCAGCTTTAGATTTGGAGCAATCCAGCAAAGCTTGCAAATTTCTTGCTGGGCACCACCCTCTTGGTCAGGGCGAGTGGCCAGAAATGGAGGCCATTTTCCATGGGGAAAACGAAGTCATTGGCCCAGGCTCTGGGTGTCAGATGACAGGTGGCATCTGGGGCTCTAAGGACTTGCAGGGTCCTAGTTGCTGGCAGCTTTCGTTCTGGAAGGATCCAGCACAGTTTGTAGATTCCTGGCTTGGCACTGCCCTGCCTGCCAGGCCAAGTGGCCACAAATGAAGGCCATTTTCCATGGGAAAAACGAAGTCCTTTCCCCAGGGTCTCAGTAATATGTTCAAGGTGGCGTTTGAGGCTCTAAGTACTTCCAGGGCCCTAGTTGCTGCCAGCTTTTCTTTTGGAAAAATCCAGCAACGATTGCATCATTCTAGCTAGGCTCCCACTTTCTGCCAGGGTGAGTGGCTGCCAAGGGAGGCCATTTGCCATGGGAAAAAGAAGTCCTTTCCCCAGGGTCTGGGTGTCAGATGAAAGGTGGCCTTTGGGGTTCTGAGGACTTGTAGGGTAGTACTTACTGGCTAGAGTAGAGGAAATGGATTCTATTTGAATATCTGTCTAGAGGCTTTGCCCCACAGGTCCTGGTTGTCCTTGATGGGCTGCAGCTGTGAGCATTGAAGAGAACTGGGATAAAAGGGGGCGGCGTAGCCATTCAGGGAGAGCCTTGAAGGAGCCCTGAACTGGGAAAGAACAGCATGCAGAAGAAAGCGTCTGTGCTGTGAAGATCTGCAGCCATAAGAACACACCGAGGAGGTATGGACTTTAGCAATCTGAGAACAGCATGATGGGACTCTAGAGAAATAGAACAACAACAAGTGGCAGCTTTCGATTTGGAGCAATCCAGCAAAGCTTGCAAATTTCTTGCTGGGCACCACCCTCTTGGTCAGGGCGAGTGGCCAGAAATGGAGGCCATTTTCCATGGGGAAAACGAAGTCATTGGCCCAGGCTCTGGGTGTCAGATGACTGGTGGCATCTGGGGCTGTAAGGACTTGCAGGGTCCTAGTTGCTGGCAGCTTTCGTTTTGGAAGGATCCAGCACAGTTTGTAGATTCCTGGCTTGGCACTGCCCTGCCTGCCAGGCCAAGTGGCCACAAATGAAGGCCATTTTCCATGGGAAAAACGAAGTCCTTTCCCCAGGGTCTCAGTAATATGTTCAAGGTGGCGTTTGAGGCTCTAAGTACTTCCAGGGCCCTAGTTGCTGCCAGCTTTTCTTTTGGAAAAATCCAGCAACGATTGCATCATTTTTGCTAGGCTCCCACTTTCTGCCAGGGTGAGTGGCTGCCAAGGGAGGCCATTTGCCATGGGAAAAAGAAGTCCTTTCCCCAGGGTCTGGGTGTCAGATGAAAGGTGGCCTTTGGGGTTCTGAGGACTTGTAGGGTAGTACTTACTGGCTAGAGTAGAGGAAATGGATTCTATTTGAATATCTGTCTAGAGGCTTTGCCCCACAGGTCCTGGTTGTCCTTGATGGGCTGCAGCTGTGAGCATTGAAGAGAACTGGGATAAAAGGGGGCGGCGTAGCCATTCAGGGAGAGCCTTGAAGGAGCCCTGAACTGGGAAAGAACAGCATGCAGAAGAAAGCGTCTGTGCTGTGAAGATCTGCAGCCATAAGAACACACCGAGGAGGTATGGACTTTAGCAATCTGAGAACAGCATGATGGGACTCTAGAGAAATAGAACAACAACAAGTGGCAGCTTTAGATTTGGAGCAATCCAGCAAAGCTTGCAAATTTCTTGCTGGGCACCACCCTCTTGGTCAGGGCGAGTGGCCAGAAATGGAGGCAATTTTCCATGGGGAAAACGAAGTCATTGGCCCAGGCTCTGGGTGTCAGATGACTGGTGGCATCTGGGGCTGTAAGGACTTGCAGGGTCCTAGTTGCTGGCAGCTTTCGTTTTGGAAGGATCCAGCACAGTTTGTAGATTCCTGGCTTGGCACTGCCCTGCCTGCCAGGCCAAGTGGCCACAAATGAAGGCCATTTTCCATGGGAAAAACGAAGTCCTTTCCCCAGGGTCTCAGTAATATGTTCAAGGTGGCGTTTGAGGCTCTAAGTACTTCCAGGGCCCTAGTTGCTGCCAGCTTTTCTTTTGGAAAAATCCAGCAACGATTGCATCATTTTTGCTAGGCTCCCACTTTCTGCCAGGGTGAGTGGCTGCCAAGGGAGGCCATTTGCCATGGGAAAAAGAAGTCCTTTCCCCAGGGTCTGGGTGTCAGATGAAAGGTGGCCTTTGGGGTTCTGAGGACTTGTAGGGTAGTACTTACTGGCTAGAGTAGAGGAAATGGATTCTATTTGAATATCTGTCTAGAGGCTTTGCCCCACAGGTCCTGGTTGTCCTTGATGGGCTGCAGCTGTGAGCATTGAAGAGAACTGGGATAAAAGGGGGCGGCGTAGCCATTCAGGGAGAGCCTTGAAGGAGCCCTGAACTGGGAAAGAACAGCATGCAGAAGAAAGCGTCTGTGCTGTGAAGATCTGCAGCCATAAGAACACACCGAGGAGGTATGGACTTTAGCAATCTGAGAACAGCATGATGGGACTCTAGAGAAATAGAACAACAACAAGTGGCAGCTTTCGATTTGGAGCAATCCAGCAAAGCTTGCAAATTTCTTGCTGGGCACCACCCTCTTGGTCAGGGCGAGTGGCCAGAAATGGAGGCCATTTTCCATGGGGAAAACGAAGTCATTGGCCCAGGCTCTGGGTGTCAGATGACAGGTGGCATCTGGGGCTCTAAGGACTTGCAGGGTCCTAGTTGCTGGCAGCTTTCGTTTTGGAAGGATCCAGCAGAGTTTGTAGATTCCTGGCTTGGCACTGCCCTGCCTGCCAGGCAGAGTGGCCACAAATGAAGGCCATTTTCCATGGGAAAAACGAAGTCCTTTCCCCAGGGTCTCAGTAATATGTTCAAGGTGGCGTTTGAGGCTCTAAGTACTTCCAGGGCCCTAGTTGCTGGCAGCTTTTCTTTTGGAAAAATCCAGCAACGATTGCATCATTCTAGCTAGGCTCCCACTTTCTGCCAGGGTGAGTGGCTGCCAAGGGAGGCCATTTGCCATGGGAAAAAGAAGTCCTTTCCCCAGGGTCTGGGTGTCAGATGAAAGGTGGCCTTTGGGGTTCTGAGGACTTGTAGGGTAGTACTTACTGGCTAGAGTAGAGGAAATGGATTCTATTTGAATATCTGTCTAGAGGCTTTGCCCCACAGGTCCTGGTTGTCCTTGATGGGCTGCAGCTGTGAGCATTGAAGAGAACTGGGATAAAAGGGGGCGGCGTAGCCATTCAGGGAGAGCCTTGAAGGAGCCCTGAACTGGGAAAGAACAGCATGCAGAAGAAAGCGTCTGTGCTGTGAAGATCTGCAGCCATAAGAACACACCGAGGAGGTATGGACTTTAGCAATCTGAGAACAGCATTATGGGACTCTAGAGAAATAGAACAACAACAAGTGGCAGCTTTCGATTTGGAGCAATCCAGCAAAGCTTGCAAATTTCTTGCTGGGCACCACCCTCTTGGTCAGGGCGAGTGGCCAGAAATGGAGGCCATTTTCCATGGGGAAAACGAAGTCATTGGCCCAGGCTCTGGGTGTCAGATGACAGGTGGCATCTGGGGCTCTAAGGACTTGCAGGGTCCTAGTTGCTGGCAGCTTTCGTTTTGGAAGGATCCAGCAGAGTTTGTAGATTCCTGGCTTGGCACTGCCCTGCCTGCCAGGCCAAGTGGCCACAAATGAAGGCCATTTTCCATGGGAAAAACGAAGTCCTTTCCCCAGGGTCTCAGTAATATGTTCAAGGTGGCGTTTGAGGCTCTAAGTACTTCCAGGGCCCTAGTTGCTGCCAGCTTTTCTTTTGGAAAAATCCAGCAACGATTGCATCATTTTTGCTAGGCTCCCACTTTCTGCCAGGGTGAGTGGCTGCCAAGGGAGGCCATTTGCCATGGGAAAAAGAAGTCCTTTCCCCAGGGTCTGGGTGTCAGATGAAAGGTGGCCTTTGGGGTTCTGAGGACTTGTAGGGTAGTACTTACTGGCTAGAGTAGAGGAAATGGATTCTATTTGAATATCTGTCTAGAGGCTTTGCCCCACAGGTCCTGGTTGTCCTTGATGGGCTGCAGCTGTGAGCATTGAAGAGAACTGGGATAAAAGGGGGCGGCGTAGCCATTCAGGGAGAGCCTTGAAGGAGCCCTGAACTGGGAAAGAACAGCATGCAGAAGAAAGCGTCTGTGCTGTGAAGATCTGCAGCCATAAGAACACACCGAGGAGGTATGGACTTTAGCAATCTGAGAACAGCATGATGGGACTCTAGAGAAATAGAACAACAACAAGTGGCAGCTTTCGATTTGGAGCAATCCAGCAAAGCTTGCAAATTTCTTGCTGGGCACCACCCTCTTGGTCAGGGCGAGTGGCCAGAAATGGAGGCCATTTTCCATGGGGAAAACGAAGTCATTGGCCCAGGCTCTGGGTGTCAGATGACAGGTGGCATCTGGGGCTCTAAGGACTTGCAGGGTCCTAGTTGCTGGCAGCTTTCGTTTTGGAAGGATCCAGCAGAGTTTGTAGATTCCTGGCTTGGCACTGCCCTGCCTGCCAGGCCAAGTGGCCACAAATGAAGGCCATTTTCCATGGGAAAAACGAAGTCCTTTCCCCAGGGTCTCAGTAATATGTTCAAGGTGGCGTTTGAGGCTCTAAGTACTTCCAGGGCCCTAGTTGCTGCCAGCTTTTCTTTTGGAAAAATCCAGCAACGATTGCATCATTTTTGCTAGGCTCCCACTTTCTGCCAGGGTGAGTGGCTGCCAAGGGAGGCCATTTGCCATGGGAAAAAGAAGTCCTTTCCCCAGGGTCTGGGTGTCAGATGAAAGGTGGCCTTTGGGGTTCTGAGGACTTGTAGGGTAGTACTTACTGGCTAGAGTAGAGGAAATGGATTCTATTTGAATATCTGTCTAGAGGCTTTGCCCCACAGGTCCTGGTTGTCCTTGATGGGCTGCAGCTGTGAGCATTGAAGAGAACTGGGATAAAAGGGGGCGGCGTAGCCATTCAGGGAGAGCCTTGAAGGAGCCCTGAACTGGGAAAGAACAGCATGCAGAAGAAAGCGTCTGTGCTGTGAAGATCTGCAGCCATAAGAACACACCGAGGAGGTATGGACTTTAGCAATCTGAGAACAGCATGATGGGACTCTAGAGAAATAGAACAACAACAAGTGGCAGCTTTCGATTTGGAGCAATCCAGCAAAGCTTGCCAATTTCTTGCTGGGCACCACCCTCTTGGTCAGGGCGAGTGGCCAGAAATGGAGGCAATTTTCCATGGGGAAAACGAAGTCATTGGCCCAGGCTCTGGGTGTCAGATGACAGGTGGCATCTGGGGCTCTAAGGACTTGCAGGGTCCTAGTTGCTGGCAGCTTTCGTTTTGGAAGGATCCAGCAGAGTTTGTAGATTCCTGGCTTGGCACTGCCCTGCCTGCCAGGCAGAGTGGCCACAAATGAAGGCCATTTTCCATGGGAAAAACGAAGTCCTTTCCCCAGGGTCTCAGTAATATGTTCAAGGTGGCGTTTGAGGCTCTAAGTACTTCCAGGGCCCTAGTTGCTGCCAGCTTTTCTTTTGGAAAAATCCAGCAACGATTGCATCATTCTAGCTAGGCTCCCACTTTCTGCCAGGGTGAGTGGCTGCCAAGGGAGGCCATTTGCCATGGGAAAAAGAAGTCCTTTCCCCAGGGTCTGGGTGTCAGATGAAAGGTGGCCTTTGGGGTTCTGAGGACTTGTAGGGTAGTACTTACTGGCTAGAGTAGAGGAAATGGATTCTATTTGAATATCTGTCTAGAGGCTTTGCCCCACAGGTCCTGGTTGTCCTTGATGGGCTGCAGCTGTGAGCATTGAAGAGAACTGGGATAAAAGGGGGCGGCGTAGCCATTCAGGGAGAGCCTTGAAGGAGCCCTGAACTGGGAAAGAACAGCATGCAGAAGAAAGCGTCTGTGCTGTGAAGATCTGCAGCCATAAGAACACACCGAGGAGGTATGGACTTTAGCAATCTGAGAACAGCATGATGGGACTCTAGAGAAATAGAACAACAACAAGTGGCAGCTTTAGATTTGGAGCAATCCAGCAAAGCTTGCAAATTTCTTGCTGGGCACCACCCTCTTGGTCAGGGCGAGTGGCCAGAAATGGAGGCCATTTTCCATGGGGAAAACGAAGTCATTGGCCCAGGCTCTGGGTGTCAGATGACTGGTGGCATCTGGGGCTGTAAGGACTTGCAGGGTCCTAGTTGCTGGCAGCTTTCGTTCTGGAAGGATCCAGCAGAGTTTGTAGATTCCTGGCTTGGCACTGCCCTGCCTGCCAGGCCAAGTGGCCAGAAATGAAGGCCATTTTCCATGGGAAAAACGAAGTCCTTTCCCCAGGGTCTCAGTAATATGTTCAAGGTGGCGTTTGAGGCTCTAAGTACTTCCAGGGCCCTAGTTGCTGGCAGCTTTTCTTTTGGAAAAATCCAGCAACGATTGCATCATTCTAGCTAGGCTCCCACTTTCTGCCAGGGTGAGTGGCTGCCAAGGGAGGCCATTTGCCATGGGAAAAAGTCCTTTCCCCAGGGTCTGGGTTTCAGATGAAAGGTGGCCTTTGGGGTTCTGAGGACTTGTAGGGTAGTACTTACTGGCTAGAGTAGAGGAAATGGATTCTATTTGAATATCTGTCCCACAGGTCCTGGTTGTCCTTGATGGGCTGCAGCTGTGAGCATTGAAGAGAACTGGGATAAAAGGGGGCGGCGTAGCCATTCAGGGAGAGCCTTGAAGGAGCCCTGAACTGGGAAAGAACAGCATGCAGAAGAAAGCGTCTGTGCTGTGAAGAGCTGCAGCCATAAGAACACACCGAGGAGGTATGGACTTTAGCAATCTGAGAACAGCATGATGGGACTCTAGAGAAATAGAACAACAACAAGTGGCAGCTTTAGATTTGGAGCAATCCAGCAAAGCTTGCAAATTTCTTGCTGGGCACCACCCTCTTGGTCAGGGCGAGTGGCCAGAAATGGAGGCCATTTTCCATGGGGAAAACGAAGTCATTGGCCCAGGCTCTGGGTGTCAGATGACAGGTGGCATCTGGGGCTGTAAGGACTTGCAGGGTCCTAGTTGCTGGCAGCTTTCGTTCTGGAAGGATCCAGCAGAGTTTGTAGATTCCTGGCTTGGCACTGCCCTGCCTGCCAGGCCAAGTGGCCAGAAATGAAGGCCATTTTCCATGGGAAAAACGAAGTCCTTTCCCCAGGGTCTCAGTAATATGTTCAAGGTGGCGTTTGAGGCTCTAAGTACTTCCAGGGCCCTAGTTGCTGCCAGCTTTTCTTTTGGAAAAATCCAGCAACGATTTCATCATTTTTGCTAGGCTCCCACTTTCTGCCAGGGTGAGTGGCTGCCAAGGGAGGCCATTTGCCATGGGAAAAAGAAGTCCTTTCCCCAGGGTCTGGGTGTCAGATGAAAGGTGGCCTTTGGGGTTCTGAGGACTTGTAGGGTAGTACTTACTGGCTAGAGTAGAGGAAATGGATTCTATTTGAATATCTGTCTAGAGGCTTTGCCCCACAGGTCCTGGTTGTCCTTGATGGGCTGCAGCTGTGAGCATTGAAGAGAACTGGGATAAAAGGGGGCGGCGTAGCCATTCAGGGAGAGCCTTGAAGGAGCCCTGAACTGGGAAAGAACAGCATGCAGAAGAAAGCGTCTGTGCTGTGAAGATCTGCAGCCATAAGAACACACCGAGGAGGTATGGACTTTAGCAATCTGAGAACAGCATTATGGGACTCTAGAGAAATAGAACAACAACAAGTGGCAGCTTTCGATTTGGAGCAATCCAGCAAAGCTTGCAAATTTCTTGCTGGGCACCACCCTCTTGGTCAGGGCGAGTGGCCAGAAATGGAGGCCATTTTCCATGGGGAAAACGAAGTCATTGGCCCAGGCTCTGGGTGTCAGATGACAGGTGGCATCTGGGGCTCTAAGGACTTGCAGGGTCCTAGTTGCTGGCAGCTTTCGTTTTGGAAGGATCCAGCACAGTTTGTAGATTCCTGGCTTGGCACTGCCCTGCCTGCCAGGCAGAGTGGCCACAAATGAAGGCCATTTTCCATGGGAAAAACGAAGTCCTTTCCCCAGGGTCTCAGTAATATGTTCAAGGTGGCGTTTGAGGCTCTAAGTACTTCCAGGGCCCTAGTTGCTGCCAGCTTTTCTTTTGGAAAAATCCAGCAACGATTGCATCATTCTAGCTAGGCTCCCACTTTCTGCCAGGGTGAGTGGCTGCCAAGGGAGGCCATTTGCCATGGGAAAAAGAAGTCCTTTCCCCAGGGTCTGGGTGTCAGATGAAAGGTGGCCTTTGGGGTTCTGAGGACTTGTAGGGTAGTACTTACTGGCTAGAGTAGAGGAAATGGATTCTATTTGAATATCTGTCTAGAGGCTTTGCCCCACAGGTCCTGGTTGTCCTTGATGGGCTGCAGCTGTGAGCATTGAAGAGAACTGGGATAAAAGGGGGCGGCGTAGCCATTCAGGGAGAGCCTTGAAGGAGCCCTGAACTGGGAAAGAACAGCATGCAGAAGAAAGCGTCTGTGCTGTGAAGATCTGCAGCCATAAGAACACACCGAGGAGGTATGGACTTTAGCAATCTGAGAACAGCATGATGGGACTCTAGAGAAATAGAACAACAACAAGTGGCAGCTTTCGATTTGGAGCAATCCAGCAAAGCTTGCAAATTTCTTGCTGGGCACCACCCTCTTGGTCAGGGCGAGTGGCCAGAAATGGAGGCCATTTTCCATGGGGAAAACGAAGTCATTGGCCCAGGCTCTGGGTGTCAGATGACAGGTGGCATCTGGGGCTCTAAGGACTTGCAGGGTCCTAGTTGCTGGCAGCTTTCGTTTTGGAAGGATCCAGCAGAGTTTGTAGATTCCTGGCTTGGCACTGCCCTGCCTGCCAGGCCAAGTGGCCAGAAATGAAGGCCATTTTCCATGGGAAAAACGAAGTCCTTTCCCCAGGGTCTCAGTAATATGTTCAAGGTGGCGTTTGAGGCTCTAAGTACTTCCAGGGCCCTAGTTGCTGGCAGCTTTTCTTTTGGAAAAATCCAGCAACGATTGCATCATTTTTGCTAGGCTCCCACTTTCTGCCAGGGTGAGTGGCTGCCAAGGGAGGCCATTTGCCATGGGAAAAAGAAGTCCTTTCCCCAGGGTCTGGGTGTCAGATGAAAGGTGGCCTTTGGGGTTCTGAGGACTTGTAGGGTAGTACTTACTGGCTAGAGTAGAGGAAATGGATTCTATTTGAATATCTGTCTAGAGGCTTTGCCCCACAGGTCCTGGTTGTCCTTGATGGGCTGCAGCTGTGAGCATTGAAGAGAACTGGGATAAAAGGGGGCGGCGTAGCCATTCAGGGAGAGCCTTGAAGGAGCCCTGAACTGGGAAAGAACAGCATGCAGAAGAAAGCGTCTGTGCTGTGAAGATCTGCAGCCATAAGAACACACCGAGGAGGTATGGACTTTAGCAATCTGAGAACAGCATGATGGGACTCTAGAGAAATAGAACAACAACAAGTGGCAGCTTTCGATTTGGAGCAATCCAGCAAAGCTTGCAAATTTCTTGCTGGGCACCACCCTCTTGGTCAGGGCGAGTGGCCAGAAATGGAGGCCATTTTCCATGGGGAAAACGAAGTCATTGGCCCAGGCTCTGGGTGTCAGATGACTGGTGGCATCTGGGGCTGTAAGGACTTGCAGGGTCCTAGTTGCTGGCAGCTTTCGTTCTGGAAGGATCCAGCACAGTTTGTAGATTCCTGGCTTGGCACTGCCCTGCCTGCCAGGCCAAGTGGCCACAAATGAAGGCCATTTTCCATGGGAAAAACGAAGTCCTTTCCCCAGGGTCTCAGTAATATGTTCAAGGTGGCGTTTGAGGCTCTAAGTACTTCCAGGGCCCTAGTTGCTGCCAGCTTTTCTTTTGGAAAAATCCAGCAACGATTGCATCATTCTAGCTAGGCTCCCACTTTCTGCCAGGGTGAGTGGCTGCCAAGGGAGGCCATTTGCCATGGGAAAAAGAAGTCCTTTCCCCAGGGTCTGGGTGTCAGATGAAAGGTGGCCTTTGGGGTTCTGAGGACTTGTAGGGTACTACTTACTGGCTAGAGTAGAGGAAATGGATTCTATTTGAATATCTGTCCCACAGGTCCTGGTTGTCCTTGATGGGCTGCAGCTGTGAGCATTGAAGATAACTGGGATAAAAGGGGGCGGCGTAGCCATTCAGGGAGAGCCTTGAAGGAGCCCTGAACTGGGAAAGAACAGCATGCAGAAGAAAGCGTCTGTGCTGTGAAGATCTGCAGCCATAAGAACACACCGAGGAGGTATGGACTTTAGCAATCTGAGAACAGCATGATGGGACTCTAGAGAAATAGAACAACAACAAGTGGCAGCTTTCGATTTGGAGCAATCCAGCAAAGCTTGCAAATTTCTTGCTGGGCACCACCCTCTTGGTCAGGGCGAGTGGCCAGAAATGGAGGCAATTTTCCATGGGGAAAACGAAGTCATTGGCCCAGGCTCTGGGTGTCAGATGACTGGTGGCATCTGGGGCTGTAAGGACTTGCAGGGTCCTAGTTGCTGGCAGCTTTCGTTTTGGAAGGATCCAGCACAGTTTGTAGATTCCTGGCTTGGCACTGCCCTGCCTGCCAGGCCAAGTGGCCACAAATGAAGGCCATTTTCCATGGGAAAAACGAAGTCCTTTCCCCAGGGTCTCAGTAATATGTTCAAGGTGGCGTTTGAGGCTCTAAGTACTTCCAGGGCCCTAGTTGCTGCCAGCTTTTCTTTTGGAAAAATCCAGCAACGATTGCATCATTTTTGCTAGGCTCCCACTTTCTGCCAGGGTGAGTGGCTGCCAAGGGAGGCCATTTGCCATGGGAAAAAGAAGTCCTTTCCCCAGGGTCTGGGTGTCAGATGAAAGGTGGCCTTTGGGGTTCTGAGGACTTGTAGGGTAGTACTTACTGGCTAGAGTAGAGGAAATGGATTCTATTTGAATATCTGTCTAGAGGCTTTGCCCCACAGGTCCTGGTTGTCCTTGATGGGCTGCAGCTGTGAGCATTGAAGAGAACTGGGATAAAAGGGGGCGGCGTAGCCATTCAGGGAGAGCCTTGAAGGAGCCCTGAACTGGGAAAGAACAGCATGCAGAAGAAAGCGTCTGTGCTGTGAAGATCTGCAGCCATAAGAACACACCGAGGAGGTATGGACTTTAGCAATCTGAGAACAGCATGATGGGACTCTAGAGAAATAGAACAACAACAAGTGGCAGCTTTAGATTTGGAGCAATCCAGCAAAGCTTGCAAATTTCTTGCTGGGCACCACCCTCTTGGTCAGGGCGAGTGGCCAGAAATGGAGGCCATTTTCCATGGGGAAAACGAAGTCATTGGCCCAGGCTCTGGGTGTCAGATGACAGGTGGCATCTGGGGCTCTAAGGACTTGCAGGGTCCTAGTTGCTGGCAGCTTTCGTTTTGGAAGGATCCAGCAGAGTTTGTAGATTCCTGGCTTGGCACTGCCCTGCCTGCCAGGCAGAGTGGCCACAAATGAAGGCCATTTTCCATGGGAAAAACGAAGTCCTTTCCCCAGGGTCTCAGTAATATGTTCAAGGTGGCGTTTGAGGCTCTAAGTACTTCCAGGGCCCTAGTTGCTGGCAGCTTTTCTTTTGGAAAAATCCAGCAACGATTGCATCATTCTAGCTAGGCTCCCACTTTCTGCCAGGGTGAGTGGCTGCCAAGGGAGGTCATTTGCCATGGGAAAAAGAAGTCCTTTCCCCAGGGTCTGGGTGTCAGATGAAAGGTGGCCTTTGGGGTTCTGAGGACTTGTAGGGTAGTACTTACTGGCTAGAGTAGAGGAAATGGATTCTATTTGAATATCTGTCTAGAGGCTTTGCCCCACAGGTCCTGGTTGTCCTTGATGGGCTGCAGCTGTGAGCATTGAAGATAACTGGGATAAAAGGGGGCGGCGTAGCCATTCAGGGAGAGCCTTGAAGGAGCCCTGAACTGGGAAAGAACAGCATGCAGAAGAAAGCGTCTGTGCTGTGAAGATCTGCAGCCATAAGAACACACCGAGGAGGTATGGACTTTAGCAATCTGAGAACAGCATGATGGGACTCTAGAGAAATAGAACAACAACAAGTGGCAGCTTTCGATTTGGAGCAATCCAGCAAAGCTTGCAAATTTCTTGCTGGGCACCACCCTCTTGGTCAGGGCGAGTGGCCAGAAATGGAGGCCATTTTCCATGGGGAAAACGAAGTCATTGGCCCAGGCTCTGGGTGTCAGATGACAGGTGGCATCTGGGGCTCTAAGGACTTGCAGGGTCCTAGTTGCTGGCAGCTTTCGTTCTGGAAGGATCCAGCAGAGTTTGTAGATTCCTGGCTTGGCACTGCCCTGCCTGCCAGGCCAAGTGGCCACAAATGAAGGCCATTTTCCATGGGAAAAACGAAGTCCTTTCCCCAGGGTCTCAGTAATATGTTCAAGGTGGCGTTTGAGGCTCTAAGTACTTCCAGGGCCCTAGTTGCTGGCAGCTTTTCTTTTGGAAAAATCCAGCAACGATTGCATCATTTTTGCTAGGCTCCCACTTTCTGCCAGGGTGAGTGGCTGCCAAGGGAGGCCATTTGCCATGGGAAAAAGAAGTCCTTTCCCCAGGGTCTGGGTGTCAGATGAAAGGTGGCCTTTGGGGTTCTGAGGACTTGTAGGGTACTACTTACTGGCTAGAGTAGAGGAAATGGATTCTATTTGAATATCTGTCTAGAGGCTTTGCCCCACAGGTCCTGGTTGTCCTTGATGGGCTGCAGCTGTGAGCATTGAAGAGAACTGGGATAAAAGGGGGCGGCGTAGCCATTCAGGGAGAGCCTTGAAGGAGCCCTGAACTGGGAAAGAACAGCATGCAGAAGAAAGCGTCTGTGCTGTGAAGATCTGCAGCCATAAGAACACACCGAGGAGGTATGGACTTTAGCAATCTGAGAACAGCATGATGGGACTCTAGAGAAATAGAACAACAACAAGTGGCAGCTTTAGATTTGGAGCAATCCAGCAAAGCTTGCAAATTTCTTGCTGGGCACCACCCTCTTGGTCAGGGCGAGTGGCCAGAAATGGAGGCCATTTTCCATGGGGAAAACGAAGTCATTGGCCCAGGCTCTGGGTGTCAGATGACAGGTGGCATCTGGGGCTCTAAGGACTTGCAGGGTCCTAGTTGCTGGCAGCTTTCGTTCTGGAAGGATCCAGCACAGTTTGTAGATTCCTGGCTTGGCACTGCCCTGCCTGCCAGGCCAAGTGGCCACAAATGAAGGCCATTTTCCATGGGAAAAACGAAGTCCTTTCCCCAGGGTCTCAGGAATATGTTCAAGGTGGCGTTTGAGGCTCTAAGTACTTCCAGGGCCCTAGTTGCTGGCAGCTTTTCTTTTGGAAAAATCCAGCAACGATTGCATCATTCTAGCTAGGCTCCCACTTTCTGCCAGGGTGAGTGGCTGCCAAGGGAGGCCATTTGCCATGGGAAAAAGAAGTCCTTTCCCCAGGGTCTGGGTGTCAGATGAAAGGTGGCCTTTGGGGTTCTGAGGACTTGTAGGGTAGTACTTACTGGCTAGAGTAGAGGAAATGGATTCTATTTGAATATCTGTCTAGAGGCTTTGCCCCACAGGTCCTGGTTGTCCTTGATGGGCTGCAGCTGTGAGCATTGAAGATAACTGGGATAAAAGGGGGCGGCGTAGCCATTCAGGGAGAGCCTTGAAGGAGCCCTGAACTGGGAAAGAACAGCATGCAGAAGAAAGCGTCTGTGCTGTGAAGATCTGCAGCCATAAGAACACACCGAGGAGGTATGGACTTTAGCAATCTGAGAACAGCATGATGGGACTCTAGAGAAATAGAACAACAACAAGTGGCAGCTTTAGATTTGGAGCAATCCAGCAAAGCTTGCAAATTTCTTGCTGGGCACCACCCTCTTGGTCAGGGCGAGTGGCCAGAAATGGAGGCAATTTTCCATGGGGAAAACGAAGTCATTGGCCCAGGCTCTGGGTGTCAGATGACTGGTGGCATCTGGGGCTGTAAGGACTTGCAGGGTCCTAGTTGCTGGCAGCTTTCGTTTTGGAAGGATCCAGCACAGTTTGTAGATTCCTGGCTTGGCACTGCCCTGCCTGCCAGGCCAAGTGGCCACAAATGAAGGCCATTTTCCATGGGAAAAACGAAGTCCTTTCCCCAGGGTCTCAGTAATATGTTCAAGGTGGCGTTTGAGGCTCTAAGTACTTCCAGGGCCCTAGTTGCTGCCAGCTTTTCTTTTGGAAAAATCCAGCAACGATTGCATCATTTTTGCTAGGCTCCCACTTTCTGCCAGGGTGAGTGGCTGCCAAGGGAGGCCATTTGCCATGGGAAAAAGAAGTCCTTTCCCCAGGGTCTGGGTGTCAGATGAAAGGTGGCCTTTGGGGTTCTGAGGACTTGTAGGGTAGTACTTACTGGCTAGAGTAGAGGAAATGGATTCTATTTGAATATCTGTCTAGAGGCTTTGCCCCACAGGTCCTGGTTGTCCTTGATGGGCTGCAGCTGTGAGCATTGAAGAGAACTGGGATAAAAGGGGGCGGCGTAGCCATTCAGGGAGAGCCTTGAAGGAGCCCTGAACTGGGAAAGAACAGCATGCAGAAGAAAGCGTCTGTGCTGTGAAGATCTGCAGCCATAAGAACACACCGAGGAGGTATGGACTTTAGCAATCTGAGAACAGCATGATGGGACTCTAGAGAAATAGAACAACAACAAGTGGCAGCTTTAGATTTGGAGCAATCCAGCAAAGCTTGCAAATTTCTTGCTGGGCACCACCCTCTTGGTCAGGGCGAGTGGCCAGAAATGGAGGCCATTTTCCATGGGGAAAACGAAGTCATTGGCCCAGGCTCTGGGTGTCAGATGACAGGTGGCATCTGGGGCTCTAAGGACTTGCAGGGTCCTAGTTGCTGGCAGCTTTCGTTCTGGAAGGATCCAGCACAGTTTGTAGATTCCTGGCTTGGCACTGCCCTGCCTGCCAGGCCAAGTGGCCAGAAATGAAGGCCATTTTCCATGGGAAAAACGAAGTCCTTTCCCCAGGGTCTCAGTAATATGTTCAAGGTGGCGTTTGAGGCTCTAAGTACTTCCAGGGCCCTAGTTGCTGCCAGCTTTTCTTTTGGAAAAATCCAGCAACGATTGCATCATTCTAGCTAGGCTCCCACTTTCTGCCAGGGTGAGTGGCTGCCAAGGGAGGCCATTTGCCATGGGAAAAAGAAGTCCTTTCCCCAGGGTCTGGGTGTCAGATGAAAGGTGGCCTTTGGGGTTCTGAGGACTTGTAGGGTAGTACTTACTGGCTAGAGTAGAGGAAATGGATTCTATTTGAATATCTGTCTAGAGGCTTTGCCCCACAGGTCCTGGTTGTCCTTGATGGGCTGCAGCTGTGAGCATTGAAGAGAACTGGGATAAAAGGGGGCGGCGTAGCCATTCAGGGAGAGCCTTGAAGGAGCCCTGAACTGGGAAAGAACAGCATGCAGAAGAAAGCGTCTGTGCTGTGAAGATCTGCAGCCATAAGAACACACCGAGGAGGTATGGACTTTAGCAATCTGAGAACAGCATGATGGGACTCTAGAGAAATAGAACAACAACAAGTGGCAGCTTTCGATTTGGAGCAATCCAGCAAAGCTTGCAAATTTCTTGCTGGGCACCACCCTCTTGGTCAGGGCGAGTGGCCAGAAATGGAGGCAATTTTCCATGGGGAAAACGAAGTCATTGGCCCAGGCTCTGGGTGTCAGATGACTGGTGGCATCTGGGGCTGTAAGGACTTGCAGGGTCCTAGTTGCTGGCAGCTTTCGTTTTGGAAGGATCCAGCACAGTTTGTAGATTCCTGGCTTGGCACTGCCCTGCCTGCCAGGCCAAGTGGCCACAAATGAAGGCCATTTTCCATGGGAAAAACGAAGTCCTTTCCCCAGGGTCTCAGTAATATGTTCAAGGTGGCGTTTGAGGCTCTAAGTACTTCCAGGGCCCTAGTTGCTGCCAGCTTTTCTTTTGGAAAAATCCAGCAACGATTGCATCATTTTTGCTAGGCTCCCACTTTCTGCCAGGGTGAGTGGCTGCCAAGGGAGGCCATTTGCCATGGGAAAAAGAAGTCCTTTCCCCAGGGTCTGGGTGTCAGATGAAAGGTGGCCTTTGGGGTTCTGAGGACTTGTAGGGTAGTACTTACTGGCTAGAGTAGAGGAAATGGATTCTATTTGAATATCTGTCTAGAGGCTTTGCCCCACAGGTCCTGGTTGTCCTTGATGGGCTGCAGCTGTGAGCATTGAAGAGAACTGGGATAAAAGGGGGCGGCGTAGCCATTCAGGGAGAGCCTTGAAGGAGCCCTGAACTGGGAAAGAACAGCATGCAGAAGAAAGCGTCTGTGCTGTGAAGATCTGCAGCCATAAGAACACACCGAGGAGGTATGGACTTTAGCAATCTGAGAACAGCATGATGGGACTCTAGAGAAATAGAACAACAACAAGTGGCAGCTTTAGATTTGGAGCAATCCAGCAAAGCTTGCAAATTTCTTGCTGGGCACCACCCTCTTGGTCAGGGCGAGTGGCCAGAAATGGAGGCAATTTTCCATGGGGAAAACGAAGTCATTGGCCCAGGCTCTGGGTGTCAGATGACTGGTGGCATCTGGGGCTGTAAGGACTTGCAGGGTCCTAGTTGCTGGCAGCTTTCGTTTTGGAAGGATCCAGCACAGTTTGTAGATTCCTGGCTTGGCACTGCCCTGCCTGCCAGGCCAAGTGGCCACAAATGAAGGCCATTTTCCATGGGAAAAACGAAGTCCTTTCCCCAGGGTCTCAGTAATATGTTCAAGGTGGCGTTTGAGGCTCTAAGTACTTCCAGGGCCCTAGTTGCTGCCAGCTTTTCTTTTGGAAAAATCCAGCAACGATTGCATCATTTTTGCTAGGCTCCCACTTTCTGCCAGGGTGAGTGGCTGCCAAGGGAGGCCATTTGCCATGGGAAAAAGAAGTCCTTTCCCCAGGGTCTGGGTGTCAGATGAAAGGTGGCCTTTGGGGTTCTGAGGACTTGTAGGGTAGTACTTACTGGCTAGAGTAGAGGAAATGGATTCTATTTGAATATCTGTCTAGAGGCTTTGCCCCACAGGTCCTGGTTGTCCTTGATGGGCTGCAGCTGTGAGCATTGAAGAGAACTGGGATAAAAGGGGGCGGCGTAGCCATTCAGGGAGAGCCTTGAAGGAGCCCTGAACTGGGAAAGAACAGCATGCAGAAGAAAGCGTCTGTGCTGTGAAGATCTGCAGCCATAAGAACACACCGAGGAGGTATGGACTTTAGCAATCTGAGAACAGCATGATGGGACTCTAGAGAAATAGAACAACAACAAGTGGCAGCTTTCGATTTGGAGCAATCCAGCAAAGCTTGCAAATTTCTTGCTGGGCACCACCCTCTTGGTCAGGGCGAGTGGCCAGAAATGGAGGCCATTTTCCATGGGGAAAACGAAGTCATTGGCCCAGGCTCTGGGTGTCAGATGACAGGTGGCATCTGGGGCTCTAAGGACTTGCAGGGTCCTAGTTGCTGGCAGCTTTCGTTTTGGAAGGATCCAGCAGAGTTTGTAGATTCCTGGCTTGGCACTGCCCTGCCTGCCAGGCAGAGTGGCCACAAATGAAGGCCATTTTCCATGGGAAAAACGAAGTCCTTTCCCCAGGGTCTCAGTAATATGTTCAAGGTGGCGTTTGAGGCTCTAAGTACTTCCAGGGCCCTAGTTGCTGCCAGCTTTTCTTTTGGAAAAATCCAGCAACGATTGCATCATTCTAGCTAGGCTCCCACTTTCTGCCAGGGTGAGTGGCTGCCAAGGGAGGCCATTTGCCATGGGAAAAAGAAGTCCTTTCCCCAGGGTCTGGGTGTCAGATGAAAGGTGGCCTTTGGGGTTCTGAGGACTTGTAGGGTAGTACTTACTGGCTAGAGTAGAGGAAATGGATTCTATTTGAATATCTGTCTAGAGGCTTTGCCCCACAGGTCCTGGTTGTCCTTGATGGGCTGCAGCTGTGAGCATTGAAGAGAACTGGGATAAAAGGGGGCGGCGTAGCCATTCAGGGAGAGCCTTGAAGGAGCCCTGAACTGGGAAAGAACAGCATGCAGAAGAAAGCGTCTGTGCTGTGAAGATCTGCAGCCATAAGAACACACCGAGGAGGTATGGACTTTAGCAATCTGAGAACAGCATTATGGGACTCTAGAGAAATAGAAGAACAACAAGTGGCAGCTTTCGATTTGGAGCAATCCAGCAAAGCTTGCAAATTTCTTGCTGGGCACCACCCTCTTGGTCAGGGCGAGTGGCCAGAAATGGAGGCCATTTTCCATGGGGAAAACGAAGTCATTGGCCCAGGCTCTGGGTGTCAGATGACAGGTGGCATCTGGGGCTCTAAGGACTTGCAGGGTCCTAGTTGCTGGCAGCTTTCGTTTTGGAAGGATCCAGCAGAGTTTGTAGATTCCTGGCTTGGCACTGCCCTGCCTGCCAGGCCAAGTGGCCACAAATGAAGGCCATTTTCCATGGGAAAAACGAAGTCCTTTCCCCAGGGTCTCAGTAATATGTTCAAGGTGGCGTTTGAGGCTCTAAGTACTTCCAGGGCCCTAGTTGCTGCCAGCTTTTCTTTTGGAAAAATCCAGCAACGATTGCATCATTTTTGCTAGGCTCCCACTTTCTGCCAGGGTGAGTGGCTGCCAAGGGAGGCCATTTGCCATGGGAAAAAGAAGTCCTTTCCCCAGGGTCTGGGTGTCAGATGAAAGGTGGCCTTTGGGGTTCTGAGGACTTGTAGGGTAGTACTTACTGGCTAGAGTAGAGGAAATGGATTCTATTTGAATATCTGTCTAGAGGCTTTGCCCCACAGGTCCTGGTTGTCCTTGATGGGCTGCAGCTGTGAGCATTGAAGAGAACTGGGATAAAAGGGGGCGGCGTAGCCATTCAGGGAGAGCCTTGAAGGAGCCCTGAACTGGGAAAGAACAGCATGCAGAAGAAAGCGTCTGTGCTGTGAAGATCTGCAGCCATAAGAACACACCGAGGAGGTATGGACTTTAGCAATCTGAGAACAGCATGATGGGACTCTAGAGAAATAGAACAACAACAAGTGGCAGCTTTCGATTTGGAGCAATCCAGCAAAGCTTGCAAATTTCTTGCTGGGCACCACCCTCTTGGTCAGGGCGAGTGGCCAGAAATGGAGGCCATTTTCCATGGGGAAAACGAAGTCATTGGCCCAGGCTCTGGGTGTCAGATGACAGGTGGCATCTGGGGCTCTAAGGACTTGCAGGGTCCTAGTTGCTGGCAGCTTTCGTTTTGGAAGGATCCAGCAGAGTTTGTAGATTCCTGGCTTGGCACTGCCCTGCCTGCCAGGCCAAGTGGCCACAAATGAAGGCCATTTTCCATGGGAAAAACGAAGTCCTTTCCCCAGGGTCTCAGTAATATGTTCAAGGTGGCGTTTGAGGCTCTAAGTACTTCCAGGGCCCTAGTTGCTGCCAGCTTTTCTTTTGGAAAAATCCAGCAACAATTGCATCATTTTTGCTAGGCTCCCACTTTCTGCCAGGGTGAGTGGCTGCCAAGGGAGGCCATTTGCCATGGGAAAAAGAAGTCCTTTCCCCAGGGTCTGGGTGTCAGATGAAAGGTGGCCTTTGGGGTTCTGAGGACTTGTAGGGTAGTACTTACTGGCTAGAGTAGAGGAAATGGATTCTATTTGAATATCTGTCTAGAGGCTTTGCCCCACAGGTCCTGGTTGTCCTTGATGGGCTGCAGCTGTGAGCATTGAAGAGAACTGGGATAAAAGGGGGCGGCGTAGCCATTCAGGGAGAGCCTTGAAGGAGCCCTGAACTGGGAAAGAACAGCATGCAGAAGAAAGCGTCTGTGCTGTGAAGATCTGCAGCCATAAGAACACACCGAGGAGGTATGGACTTTAGCAATCTGAGAACAGCATGATGGGACTCTAGAGAAATAGAACAACAACAAGTGGCAGCTTTCGATTTGGAGCAATCCAGCAAAGCTTGCCAATTTCTTGCTGGGCACCACCCTCTTGGTCAGGGCGAGTGGCCAGAAATGGAGGCAATTTTCCATGGGGAAAACGAAGTCATTGGCCCAGGCTCTGGGTGTCAGATGACTGGTGGCATCTGGGGCTGTAAGGACTTGCAGGGTCCTAGTTGCTGGCAGCTTTCGTTCTGGAAGGATCCAGCACAGTTTGTAGATTCCTGGCTTGGCACTGCCCTGCCTGCCAGGCCAAGTGGCCAGAAATGAAGGCCATTTTCCATGGGAAAAACGAAGTCCTTTCCCCAGGGTCTCAGTAATATGTTCAAGGTGGCGTTTGAGGCTCTAAGTACTTCCAGGGCCCTAGTTGCTGCCAGCTTTTCTTTTGGAAAAATCCAGCAACGATTGCATCATTCTAGCTAGGCTCCCACTTTCTGCCAGGGTGAGTGGCTGCCAAGGGAGGCCATTTGCCATGGGAAAAAGAAGTCCTTTCCCCAGGGTCTGGGTGTCAGATGAAAGGTGGCCTTTGGGGTTCTGAGGACTTGTAGGGTAGTACTTACTGGCTAGAGTAGAGGAAATGGATTCTATTTGAATATCTGTCTAGAGGCTTTGCCCCACAGGTCCTGGTTGTCCTTGATGGGCTGCAGCTGTGAGCATTGAAGAGAACTGGGATAAAAGGGGGCGGCGTAGCCATTCAGGGAGAGCCTTGAAGGAGCCCTGAACTGGGAAAGAACAGCATGCAGAAGAAAGCGTCTGTGCTGTGAAGATCTGCAGCCATAAGAACACACCGAGGAGGTATGGACTTTAGCAATCTGAGAACAGCATGATGGGACTCTAGAGAAATAGAACAACAACAAGTGGCAGCTTTCGATTTGGAGCAATCCAGCAAAGCTTGCAAATTTCTTGCTGGGCACCACCCTCTTGGTCAGGGCGAGTGGCCAGAAATGGAGGCCATTTTCCATGGGGAAAACGAAGTCATTGGCCCAGGCTCTGGGTGTCAGATGACTGGTGGCATCTGGGGCTGTAAGGACTTGCAGGGTCCTAGTTGCTGGCAGCTTTCGTTCTGGAAGGATCCAGCAGAGTTTGTAGATTCCTGGCTTGGCACTGCCCTGCCTGCCAGGCCAAGTGGCCAGAAATGAAGGCCATTTTCCATGGGAAAAACGAAGTCCTTTCCCCAGGGTCTCAGTAATATGTTCAAGGTGGCGTTTGAGGCTCTAAGTACTTCCAGGGCCCTAGTTGCTGCCAGCTTTTCTTTTGGAAAAATCCAGCAACGATTGCATCATTCTAGCTAGGCTCCCACTTTCTGCCAGGGTGAGTGGCTGCCAAGGGAGGCCATTTGCCATGGGAAAAAGTCCTTTCCCCAGGGTCTGGGTTTCAGATGAAAGGTGGCCTTTGGGGTTCTGAGGACTTGTAGGGTAGTACTTACTGGCTAGAGTAGAGGAAATGGATTCTATTTGAATATCTGTCCCACAGGTCCTGGTTGTCCTTGATGGGCTGCAGCTGTGAGCATTGAAGAGAACTGGGATAAAAGGGGGCGGCGTAGCCATTCAGGGAGAGCCTTGAAGGAGCCCTGAACTGGGAAAGAACAGCATGCAGAAGAAAGCGTCTGTGCTGTGAAGAGCTGCAGCCATAAGAACACACCGAGGAGGTATGGACTTTAGCAATCTGAGAACAGCATGATGGGACTCTAGAGAAATAGAACAACAACAAGTGGCAGCTTTAGATTTGGAGCAATCCAGCAAAGCTTGCAAATTTCTTGCTGGGCACCACCCTCTTGGTCAGGGCGAGTGGCCAGAAATGGAGGCCATTTTCCATGGGGAAAACGAAGTCATTGGCCCAGGCTCTGGGTGTCAGATGACAGGTGGCATCTGGGGCTGTAAGGACTTGCAGGGTCCTAGTTGCTGGCAGCTTTCGTTCTGGAAGGATCCAGCACAGTTTGTAGATTCCTGGCTTGGCACTGCCCTGCCTGCCAGGCCAAGTGGCCAGAAATGAAGGCCATTTTCCATGGGAAAAACGAAGTCCTTTCCCCAGGGTCTCAGTAATATGTTCAAGGTGGCGTTTGAGGCTCTAAGTACTTCCAGGGCCCTAGTTGCTGCCAGCTTTTCTTTTGGAAAAATCCAGCAACGATTTCATCATTTTTGCTAGGCTCCCACTTTCTGCCAGGGTGAGTGGCTGCCAAGGGAGGCCATTTGCCATGGGAAAAAGAAGTCCTTTCCCCAGGGTCTGGGTGTCAGATGAAAGGTGGCCTTTGGGGTTCTGAGGACTTGTAGGGTAGTACTTACTGGCTAGAGTAGAGGAAATGGATTCTATTTGAATATCTGTCTAGAGGCTTTGCCCCACAGGTCCTGGTTGTCCTTGATGGGCTGCAGCTGTGAGCATTGAAGAGAACTGGGATAAAAGGGGGCGGCGTAGCCATTCAGGGAGAGCCTTGAAGGAGCCCTGAACTGGGAAAGAACAGCATGCAGAAGAAAGCGTCTGTGCTGTGAAGATCTGCAGCCATAAGAACACACCGAGGAGGTATGGACTTTAGCAATCTGAGAACAGCATGATGGGACTCTAGAGAAATAGAACAACAACAAGTGGCAGCTTTCGATTTGGAGCAATCCAGCAAAGCTTGCAAATTTCTTGCTGGGCACCACCCTCTTGGTCAGGGCGAGTGGCCAGAAATGGAGGCCATTTTCCATGGGGAAAACGAAGTCATTGGCCCAGGCTCTGGGTGTCAGATGACAGGTGGCATCTGGGGCTGTAAGGACTTGCAGGGTCCTAGTTGCTGGCAGCTTTCGTTCTGGAAGGATCCAGCACAGTTTGTAGATTCCTGGCTTGGCACTGCCCTGCCTGCCAGGCCAAGTGGCCAGAAATGAAGGCCATTTTCCATGGGAAAAACGAAGTCCTTTCCCCAGGGTCTCAGTAATATGTTCAAGGTGGCGTTTGAGGCTCTAAGTACTTCCAGGGCCCTAGTTGCTGCCAGCTTTTCTTTTGGAAAAATCCAGCAACGATTTCATCATTTTTGCTAGGCTCCCACTTTCTGCCAGGGTGAGTGGCTGCCAAGGGAGGCCATTTGCCATGGGAAAAAGAAGTCCTTTCCCCAGGGTCTGGGTGTCAGATGAAAGGTGGCCTTTGGGGTTCTGAGGACTTGTAGGGTAGTACTTACTGGCTAGAGTAGAGGAAATGGATTCTATTTGAATATCTGTCTAGAGGCTTTGCCCCACAGGTCCTGGTTGTCCTTGATGGGCTGCAGCTGTGAGCATTGAAGAGAACTGGGATAAAAGGGGGCGGCGTAGCCATTCAGGGAGAGCCTTGAAGGAGCCCTGAACTGGGAAAGAACAGCATGCAGAAGAAAGCGTCTGTGCTGTGAAGATCTGCAGCCATAAGAACACACCGAGGAGGTATGGACTTTAGCAATCTGAGAACAGCATGATGGGACTCTAGAGAAATAGAACAACAACAAGTGGCAGCTTTCGATTTGGAGCAATCCAGCAAAGCTTGCAAATTTCTTGCTGGGCACCACCCTCTTGGTCAGGGCGAGTGGCCAGAAATGGAGGCCATTTTCCATGGGGAAAACGAAGTCATTGGCCCAGGCTCTGGGTGTCAGATGACTGGTGGCATCTGGGGCTGTAAGGACTTGCAGGGTCCTAGTTGCTGGCAGCTTTCGTTCTGGAAGGATCCAGCACAGTTTGTAGATTCCTGGCTTGGCACTGCCCTGCCTGCCAGGCCAAGTGGCCAGAAATGAAGGCCATTTTCCATGGGAAAAAGATGTCCTTTCCCCAGGGTCTCAGTAATATGTTCAAGGTGGCGTTTGAGGCTCTAAGTACTTCCAGGGCCCTAGTTGCTGCCAGCTTTTCTTTTGGAAAAATCCAGCAACGATTGCATCATTCTAGCTAGGCTCCCACTTTCTGCCAGGGTGAGTGGCTGCCAAGGGAGGCCATTTGCCATGGGAAAAAGAAGTCCTTTCCCCAGGGTCTGGGTGTCAGATGAAAGGTGGCCTTTGGGGTTCTGAGGACTTGTAGGGTAGTACTTACTGGCTAGAGTAGAGGAAATGGATTCTATTTGAATATCTGTCTAGAGGCTTTGCCCCACAGGTCCTGGTTGTCCTTGATGGGCTGCAGCTGTGAGCATTGAAGAGAACTGGGATAAAAGGGGGCGGCGTAGCCATTCAGGGAGAGCCTTGAAGGAGCCCTGAACTGGGAAAGAACAGCATGCAGAAGAAAGCGTCTGTGCTGTGAAGATCTGCAGCCATAAGAACACACCGAGGAGGTATGGACTTTAGCAATCTGAGAACAGCATGATGGGACTCTAGAGAAATAGAACAACAACAAGTGGCAGCTTTAGATTTGGAGCAATCCAGCAAAGCTTGCAAATTTCTTGCTGGGCACCACCCTCTTGGTCAGGGCGAGTGGCCAGAAATGGAGGCCATTTTCCATGGGGAAAACGAAGTCATTGGCCCAGGCTCTGGGTGTCAGATGACAGGTGGCATCTGGGGCTGTAAGGACTTGCAGGGTCCTAGTTGCTGGCAGCTTTCGTTCTGGAAGGATCCAGCAGAGTTTGTAGATTCCTGGCTTGGCACTGCCCTGCCTGCCAGGCCAAGTGGCCACAAATGAAGGCCATTTTCCATGGGAAAAACGAAGTCCTTTCCCCAGGGTCTCAGTAATATGTTCAAGGTGGCGTTTGAGGCTCTAAGTACTTCCAGGGCCCTAGTTGCTGGCAGCTTTTCTTTTGGAAAAATCCAGCAACGATTGCATCATTTTTGCTAGGCTCCCACTTTCTGCCAGGGTGAGTGGCTGCCAAGGGAGGCCATTTGCCATGGGAAAAAGAAGTCCTTTCCCCAGGGTCTGGGTGTCAGATGAAAGGTGGCCTTTGGGGTTCTGAGGACTTGTAGGGTAGTACTTACTGGCTAGAGTAGAGGAAATGGATTCTATTTGAATATCTGTCTAGAGGCTTTGCCCCACAGGTCCTGGTTGTCCTTGATGGGCTGCAGCTGTTAGCATTGAAGAGAACTGGGATAAAAGGGGGCGGCGTAGCCATTCAGGGAGAGCCTTGAAGGAGCCCTGAACTGGGAAAGAACAGCATGCAGAAGAAAGCGTCTGTGCTGTGAAGATCTGCAGCCATAAGAACACACCGAGGAGGTATGGACTTTAGCAATCTGAGAACAGCATGATGGGACTCTAGAGAAATAGAAGAACAACAAGTGGTAGCTTTCGATTTGGAGCAATCCAGCAAAGCTTGCAAATTTCTTGCTGGGCACCACCCTCTTGGTCAGGGCGAGTGGCCAGAAATGGAGGCCATTTTCCATGGGGAAAACGAAGTCATTGGCCCAGGCTCTGGGTGTCAGATGACTGGTGGCATCTGGGGCTGTAAGGACTTGCAGGGTCCTAGTTGCTGGCAGCTTTCGTTTTGGAAGGATCCAGCACAGTTTGTAGATTCCTGGCTTGGCACTGCCCTGCCTGCCAGGCCAAGTGGCCACAAATGAAGGCCATTTTCCATGGGAAAAACGAAGTCCTTTCCCCAGGGTCTCAGTAATATGTTCAAGGTGGCGTTTGAGGCTCTAAGTACTTCCAGGGCCCTAGTTGCTGGCAGCTTTTCTTTTGGAAAAATCCAGCAACGATTGCATCATTCTAGCTAGGCTCCCACTTTCTGCCAGGGTGAGTGGCTGCCAAGGGAGGCCATTTGCCATGGGAAAAAGAAGTCCTTTCCCCAGGGTCTGGGTGTCAGATGAAAGGTGGCCTTTGGGGTTCTGAGGACTTGTAGGGTAGTACTTACTGGCTAGAGTAGAGGAAATGGATTCTATTTGAATATCTGTCTAGAGGCTTTGCCCCACAGGTCCTGGTTGTCCTTGATGGGCTGCAGCTGTGAGCATTGAAGAGAACTGGGATAAAAGGGGGCGGCGTAGCCATTCAGGGAGAGCCTTGAAGGAGCCCTGAACTGGGAAAGAACAGCATGCAGAAGAAAGCGTCTGTGCTGTGAAGATCTGCAGCCATAAGAACACACCGAGGAGGTATGGACTTTAGCAATCTGAGAACAGCATTATGGGACTCTAGAGAAATAGAACAACAACAAGTGGCAGCTTTCGATTTGGAGCAATCCAGCAAAGCTTGCAAATTTCTTGCTGGGCACCACCCTCTTGGTCAGGGCGAGTGGCCAGAAATGGAGGCAATTTTCCATGGGGAAAACGAAGTCATTGGCCCAGGCTCTGGGTGTCAGATGACTGGTGGCATCTGGGCCTGTAAGGACTTGCAGGGTCCTAGTTGCTGGCAGCTTTCGTTCTGGAAGGATCCAGCACAGTTTGTAGATTCCTGGCTTGGCACTGCCCTGCCTGCCAGGCCAAGTGGCCAGAAATGAAGGCCATTTTCCATGGGAAAAACGAAGTCCTTTCCCCAGGGTCTCAGTAATATGTTCAAGGTGGCGTTTGAGGCTCTAAGTACTTCCAGGGCCCTAGTTGCTGCCAGCTTTTCTTTTGGAAAAATCCAGCAACGATTTCATCATTTTTGCTAGGCTCCCACTTTCTGCCAGGGTGAGTGGCTGCCAAGGGAGGCCATTTGCCATGGGAAAAAGAAGTCCTTTCCCCAGGGTCTGGGTGTCAGATGAAAGGTGGCCTTTGGGGTTCTGAGGACTTGTAGGGTAGTACTTACTGGCTAGAGTAGAGGAAATGGATTCTATTTGAATATCTGTCTAGAGGCTTTGCCCCACAGGTCCTGGTTGTCCTTGATGGGCTGCAGCTGTGAGCATTGAAGAGAACTGGGATAAAAGGGGGCGGCTTAGCCATTCAGGGAGAGCCTTGAAGGAGCCCTGAACTGGGAAAGAACAGCATGCAGAAGAAAGCGTCTGTGCTGTGAAGATCTGCAGCCATAAGAACACACCGAGGAGGTATGGACTTTAGCAATCTGAGAACAGCATGATGGGACTCTAGAGAAATAGAACAACAACAAGTGGCAGCTTTCGATTTGGAGCAATCCAGCAAAGCTTGCAAATTTCTTGCTGGGCACCACCCTCTTGGTCAGGGCGAGTGGCCAGAAATGGAGGCCATTTTCCATGGGGAAAACGAAGTCATTGGCCCAGGCTCTGGGTGTCAGATGACTGGTGGCGTCTGGGGCTGTAAGGACTTGCAGGGTCCTAGTTGCTGGCAGCTTTCGTTCTGGAAGGATCCAGCACAGTTTGTAGATTCCTGGCTTGGCACTGCCCTGCCTGCCAGGCCAAGTGGCCACAAATGAAGGCCATTTTCCATGGGAAAAAGATGTCCTTTCCCCAGGGTCTCAGGAATATGTTCAAGGTGGCGTTTGAGGCTCTAAGTACTTCCAGGGCCCTAGTTGCTGCCAGCTTTTCTTTTGGAAAAATCCAGCAACGATTGCATCATTCTAGCTAGGCTCCCACTTTCTGCCAGGGTGAGTGGCTGCCAAGGGAGGCCATTTGCCATGGGAAAAAGAAGTCCTTTCCCCAGGGTCTGGGTGTCAGATGAAAGGTGGCCTTTGGGGTTCTGAGGACTTGTAGGGTAGTACTTACTGGCTAGAGTAGAGGAAATGGATTCTATTTGAATATCTGTCCCACAGGTCCTGGTTGTCCTTGATGGGCTGCAGCTGTGAGCATTGAAGAGAACTGGGATAAAAGGGGGCGGCGTAGCCATTCAGGGAGAGCCTTGAAGGAGCCCTGAACTGGGAAAGAACAGCATGCAGAAGAAAGCGTCTGTGCTGTGAAGAGCTGCAGCCATAAGAACACACCGAGGAGGTATGGACTTTAGCAATCTGAGAACAGCATGATGGGACTCTAGAGAAATAGAACAACAACAAGTGGCAGCTTTCGATTTGGAGCAATCCAGCAAAGCTTGCAAATTTCTTGCTGGGCACCACCCTCTTGGTCAGGGCGAGTGGCCAGAAATGGAGGCAATTTTCCATGGGGAAAACGAAGTCATTGGCCCAGGCTCTGGGTGTCAGATGACTGGTGGCATCTGGGCCTGTAAGGACTTGCAGGGTCCTAGTTGCTGGCAGCTTTCGTTCTGGAAGGATCCAGCACAGTTTGTAGATTCCTGGCTTGGCACTGCCCTGCCTGCCAGGCCAAGTGGCCAGAAATGAAGGCCATTTTCCATGGGAAAAACGAAGTCCTTTCCCCAGGGTCTCAGTAATATGTTCAAGGTGGCGTTTGAGGCTCTAAGTACTTCAAGGGCCCTAGTTGCTGCCAGCTTTTCTTTTGGAAAAATCCAGCAACGATTGCATCATTCTAGCTAGGCTCCCACTTTCTGCCAGGGTGAGTGGCTGCCAAGGGAGGCCATTTGCCATGGGAAAAAGAAGTCCTTTCCCCAGGGTCTGGGTGTCAGATGAAAGGTGGCCTTTGGGGTTCTGAGGACTTGTAGGGTAGTACTTACTGGCTAGAGTAGAGGAAATGGATTCTATTTGAATATCTGTCTAGAGGCTTTGCCCCACAGGTCCTGGTTGTCCTTGATGGGCTGCAGCTGTGAGCATTGAAGAGAACTGGGATAAAAGGGGGCGGCGTAGCCATTCAGGGAGAGCCTTGAAGGAGCCCTGAACTGGGAAAGAACAGCATGCAGAAGAAAGCGTCTGTGCTGTGAAGATCTGCAGCCATAAGAACACACCGAGGAGGTATGGACTTTAGCAATCTGAGAACAGCATGATGGGACTCTAGAGAAATAGAACAACAACAAGTGGCAGCTTTCGATTTGGAGCAATCCAGCAAAGCTTGCAAATTTCTTGCTGGGCACCACCCTCTTGGTCAGGGCGAGTGGCCAGAAATGGAGGCCATTTTCCATGGGGAAAACGAAGTCATTGGCCCAGGCTCTGGGTGTCAGATGACTGGTGGCGTCTGGGGCTCTAAGGACTTGCAGGGTCCTAGTTGCTGGCAGCTTTCGTTCTGGAAGGATCCAGCACAGTTTGTAGATTCCTGGCTTGGCACTGCCCTGCCTGCCAGGCCAAGTGGCCAGAAATGAAGGCCATTTTCCATGGGAAAAAGATGTCCTTTCCCCAGGGTCTCAGGAATATGTTCAAGGTGGCGTTTGAGGCTCTAAGTACTTCCAGGGCCCTAGTTGCTGCCAGCTTTTCTTTTGGAAAAATCCAGCAACGATTGCATCATTCTAGCTAGGCTCCCACTTTCTGCCAGGGTGAGTGGCTGCCAAGGGAGGCCATTTGCCATGGGAAAAAGAAGTCCTTTCCCCAGGGTCTGGGTGTCAGATGAAAGGTGGCCTTTGGGGTTCTGAGGACTTGTAGGGTAGTACTTACTGGCTAGAGTAGAGGAAATGGATTCTATTTGAATATCTGTCCCACAGGTCCTGGTTGTCCTTGATGGGCTGCAGCTGTGAGCATTGAAGAGAACTGGGATAAAAGGGGGCGGCGTAGCCATTCAGGGAGAGCCTTGAAGGAGCCCTGAACTGGGAAAGAACAGCATGCAGAAGAAAGCGTCTGTGCTGTGAAGAGCTGCAGCCATAAGAACACACCGAGGAGGTATGGACTTTAGCAATCTGAGAACAGCATGATGGGACTCTAGAGAAATAGAAGAACAACAAGTGGCAGCTTTAGATTTGGAGCAATCCAGCAAAGCTTGCAAATTTCTTGCTGGGCACCACCCTCTTGGTCAGGGCGAGTGGCCAGAAATGGAGGCCATTTTCCATGGGGAAAACGAAGTCATTGGCCCAGGCTCTGGGTGTCAGATGACTGGTGGCATCTGGGGCTGTAAGGACTTGCAGGGTCCTAGTTGCTGGCAGCTTTCGTTCTGGAAGGATCCAGCAGAGTTTGTAGATTCCTGGCTTGGCACTGCCCTGCCTGCCAGGCCAAGTGGCCAGAAATGAAGGCCATTTTCCATGGGAAAAACGAAGTCCTTTCCCCAGGGTCTCAGTAATATGTTCAAGGTGGCGTTTGAGGCTCTAAGTACTTCCAGGGCCCTAGTTGCTGGCAGCTTTTCTTTTGGAAAAATCCAGCAACGATTGCATCATTCTAGCTAGGCTCCCACTTTCTGCCAGGGTGAGTGGCTGCCAAGGGAGGCCATTTGCCATGGGAAAAAGAAGTCCTTTCCCCAGGGTCTGGGTGTCAGATGAAAGGTGGCCTTTGGGGTTCTGAGGACTTGTAGGGTAGTACTTACTGGCTAGAGTAGAGGAAATGGATTCTATTTGAATATCTGTCTAGAGGCTTTGCCCCACAGGTCCTGGTTGTCCTTGATGGGCTGCAGCTGTGAGCATTGAAGAGAACTGGGATAAAAGGGGGCGGCGTAGCTATTCAGGGAGAGCCTTGAAGGAGCCCTGAACTGGGAAAGAACAGCATGCAGAAGAAAGCGTCTGTGCTGTGAAGATCTGCAGCCATAAGAACACACCGAGGAGGTATGGACTTTAGCAATCTGAGAACAGCATGATGGGACTCTAGAGAAATAGAACAACAACAAGTGGCAGCTTTAGATTTGGAGCAATCCAGCAAAGCTTGCAAATTTCTTGCTGGGCACCACCCTCTTGGTCAGGGCGAGTGGCCAGAAATGGAGGCCATTTTCCATGGGGAAAACGAAGTCATTGGCCCAGGCTCTGGGTGTCAGATGACAGGTGGCATCTGGGGCTGTAAGGACTTGCAGGGTCCTAGTTGCTGGCAGCTTTCGTTCTGGAAGGATCCAGCAGAGTTTGTAGATTCCTGGCTTGGCACTGCCCTGCCTGCCAGGCCAAGTGGCCAGAAATGAAGGCCATTTTCCATGGGAAAAACGAAGTCCTTTCCCCAGGGTCTCAGTAATATGTTCAAGGTGGCGTTTGAGGCTCTAAGTACTTCCAGGGCCCTAGTTGCTGGCAGCTTTTCTTTTGGAAAAATCCAGCAACGATTGCATCATTCTAGCTAGGCTCCCACTTTCTGCCAGGGTGAGTGGCTGCCAAGGGAGGCCATTTGCCATGGGAAAAAGAAGTCCTTTCCCCAGGGTCTGGGTGTCAGATGAAAGGTGGCCTTTGGGGTTCTGAGGACTTGTAGGGTAGTACTTACTGGCTAGAGTAGAGGAAATGGATTCTATTTGAATATCTGTCCCACAGGTCCTGGTTGTCCTTGATGGGCTGCAGCTGTGAGCATTGAAGAGAACTGGGATAAAAGGGGGCGGCGTAGCCATTCAGGGAGAGCCTTGAAGGAGCCCTGAACTGGGAAAGAACAGCATGCAGAAGAAAGCGTCTGTGCTGTGAAGATCTGCAGCCATAAGAACACACCGAGGAGGTATGGACTTTAGCAATCTGAGAACAGCATGATGGGACTCTAGAGAAATAGAACAACAACAAGTGGCAGCTTTCGATTTGGAGCAATCCAGCAAAGCTTGCAAATTTCTTGCTGGGCACCACCCTCTTGGTCAGGGCGAGTGGCCAGAAATGGAGGCCATTTTCCATGGGGAAAACGAAGTCATTGGCCCAGGCTCTGGGTGTCAGATGACTGGTGGCATCTGGGGCTGTAAGGACTTGCAGGGTCCTAGTTGCTGGCAGCTTTCGTTCTGGAAGGATCCAGCAGAGTTTGTAGATTCCTGGCTTGGCACTGCCCTGCCTGCCAGGCCAAGTGGCCAGAAATGAAGGCCATTTTCCATGGGAAAAACGAAGTCCTTTCCCCAGGGTCTCAGTAATATGTTCAAGGTGGCGTTTGAGGCTCTAAGTACTTCCAGGGCCCTAGTTGCTGCCAGCTTTTCTTTTGGAAAAATCCAGCAACGATTGCATCATTCTAGCTAGGCTCCCACTTTCTGCCAGGGTGAGTGGCTGCCAAGGGAGGCCATTTGCCATGGGAAAAAGTCCTTTCCCCAGGGTCTGGGTTTCAGATGAAAGGTGGCCTTTGGGGTTCTGAGGACTTGTAGGGTAGTACTTACTGGCTAGAGTAGAGGAAATGGATTCTATTTGAATATCTGTCCCACAGGTCCTGGTTGTCCTTGATGGGCTGCAGCTGTGAGCATTGAAGAGAACTGGGATAAAAGGGGGCGGCGTAGCCATTCAGGGAGAGCCTTGAAGGAGCCCTGAACTGGGAAAGAACAGCATGCAGAAGAAAGCGTCTGTGCTGTGAAGAGCTGCAGCCATAAGAACACACCGAGGAGGTATGGACTTTAGCAATCTGAGAACAGCATGATGGGACTCTAGAGAAATAGAACAACAACAAGTGGCAGCTTTAGATTTGGAGCAATCCAGCAAAGCTTGCAAATTTCTTGCTGGGCACCACCCTCTTGGTCAGGGCGAGTGGCCAGAAATGGAGGCCATTTTCCATGGGGAAAACGAAGTCATTGGCCCAGGCTCTGGGTGTCAGATGACAGGTGGCATCTGGGGCTGTAAGGACTTGCAGGGTCCTAGTTGCTGGCAGCTTTCGTTCTGGAAGGATCCAGCACAGTTTGTAGATTCCTGGCTTGGCACTGCCCTGCCTGCCAGGCCAAGTGGCCAGAAATGAAGGCCATTTTCCATGGGAAAAACGAAGTCCTTTCCCCAGGGTCTCAGTAATATGTTCAAGGTGGCGTTTGAGGCTCTAAGTACTTCCAGGGCCCTAGTTGCTGCCAGCTTTTCTTTTGGAAAAATCCAGCAACGATTTCATCATTTTTGCTAGGCTCCCACTTTCTGCCAGGGTGAGTGGCTGCCAAGGGAGGCCATTTGCCATGGGAAAAAGAAGTCCTTTCCCCAGGGTCTGGGTGTCAGATGAAAGGTGGCCTTTGGGGTTCTGAGGACTTGTAGGGTAGTACTTACTGGCTAGAGTAGAGGAAATGGATTCTATTTGAATATCTGTCTAGAGGCTTTGCCCCACAGGTCCTGGTTGTCCTTGATGGGCTGCAGCTGTGAGCATTGAAGAGAACTGGGATAAAAGGGGGCGGCGTAGCCATTCAGGGAGAGCCTTGAAGGAGCCCTGAACTGGGAAAGAACAGCATGCAGAAGAAAGCGTCTGTGCTGTGAAGATCTGCAGCCATAAGAACACACCGAGGAGGTATGGACTTTAGCAATCTGAGAACAGCATGATGGGACTCTAGAGAAATAGAACAACAACAAGTGGCAGCTTTCGATTTGGAGCAATCCAGCAAAGCTTGCAAATTTCTTGCTGGGCACCACCCTCTTGGTCAGGGCGAGTGGCCAGAAATGGAGGCCATTTTCCATGGGGAAAACGAAGTCATTGGCCCAGGCTCTGGGTGTCAGATGACAGGTGGCATCTGGGGCTGTAAGGACTTGCAGGGTCCTAGTTGCTGGCAGCTTTCGTTCTGGAAGGATCCAGCACAGTTTGTAGATTCCTGGCTTGGCACTGCCCTGCCTGCCAGGCCAAGTGGCCAGAAATGAAGGCCATTTTCCATGGGAAAAACGAAGTCCTTTCCCCAGGGTCTCAGTAATATGTTCAAGGTGGCGTTTGAGGCTCTAAGTACTTCCAGGGCCCTAGTTGCTGCCAGCTTTTCTTTTGGAAAAATCCAGCAACGATTTCATCATTTTTGCTAGGCTCCCACTTTCTGCCAGGGTGAGTGGCTGCCAAGGGAGGCCATTTGCCATGGGAAAAAGAAGTCCTTTCCCCAGGGTCTGGGTGTCAGATGAAAGGTGGCCTTTGGGGTTCTGAGGACTTGTAGGGTAGTACTTACTGGCTAGAGTAGAGGAAATGGATTCTATTTGAATATCTGTCTAGAGGCTTTGCCCCACAGGTCCTGGTTGTCCTTGATGGGCTGCAGCTGTGAGCATTGAAGAGAACTGGGATAAAAGGGGGCGGCGTAGCCATTCAGGGAGAGCCTTGAAGGAGCCCTGAACTGGGAAAGAACAGCATGCAGAAGAAAGCGTCTGTGCTGTGAAGATCTGCAGCCATAAGAACACACCGAGGAGGTATGGACTTTAGCAATCTGAGAACAGCATGATGGGACTCTAGAGAAATAGAACAACAACAAGTGGCAGCTTTCGATTTGGAGCAATCCAGCAAAGCTTGCAAATTTCTTGCTGGGCACCACCCTCTTGGTCAGGGCGAGTGGCCAGAAATGGAGGCCATTTTCCATGGGGAAAACGAAGTCATTGGCCCAGGCTCTGGGTGTCAGATGACTGGTGGCATCTGGGGCTGTAAGGACTTGCAGGGTCCTAGTTGCTGGCAGCTTTCGTTCTGGAAGGATCCAGCACAGTTTGTAGATTCCTGGCTTGGCACTGCCCTGCCTGCCAGGCCAAGTGGCCAGAAATGAAGGCCATTTTCCATGGGAAAAAGATGTCCTTTCCCCAGGGTCTCAGTAATATGTTCAAGGTGGCGTTTGAGGCTCTAAGTACTTCCAGGGCCCTAGTTGCTGCCAGCTTTTCTTTTGGAAAAATCCAGCAACGATTGCATCATTCTAGCTAGGCTCCCACTTTCTGCCAGGGTGAGTGGCTGCCAAGGGAGGCCATTTGCCATGGGAAAAAGAAGTCCTTTCCCCAGGGTCTGGGTGTCAGATGAAAGGTGGCCTTTGGGGTTCTGAGGACTTGTAGGGTAGTACTTACTGGCTAGAGTAGAGGAAATGGATTCTATTTGAATATCTGTCTAGAGGCTTTGCCCCACAGGTCCTGGTTGTCCTTGATGGGCTGCAGCTGTGAGCATTGAAGAGAACTGGGATAAAAGGGGGCGGCGTAGCCATTCAGGGAGAGCCTTGAAGGAGCCCTGAACTGGGAAAGAACAGCATGCAGAAGAAAGCGTCTGTGCTGTGAAGATCTGCAGCCATAAGAACACACCGAGGAGGTATGGACTTTAGCAATCTGAGAACAGCATGATGGGACTCTAGAGAAATAGAACAACAACAAGTGGCAGCTTTAGATTTGGAGCAATCCAGCAAAGCTTGCAAATTTCTTGCTGGGCACCACCCTCTTGGTCAGGGCGAGTGGCCAGAAATGGAGGCCATTTTCCATGGGGAAAACGAAGTCATTGGCCCAGGCTCTGGGTGTCAGATGACAGGTGGCATCTGGGGCTGTAAGGACTTGCAGGGTCCTAGTTGCTGGCAGCTTTCGTTCTGGAAGGATCCAGCAGAGTTTGTAGATTCCTGGCTTGGCACTGCCCTGCCTGCCAGGCCAAGTGGCCACAAATGAAGGCCATTTTCCATGGGAAAAACGAAGTCCTTTCCCCAGGGTCTCAGTAATATGTTCAAGGTGGCGTTTGAGGCTCTAAGTACTTCCAGGGCCCTAGTTGCTGGCAGCTTTTCTTTTGGAAAAATCCAGCAACGATTGCATCATTTTTGCTAGGCTCCCACTTTCTGCCAGGGTGAGTGGCTGCCAAGGGAGGCCATTTGCCATGGGAAAAAGAAGTCCTTTCCCCAGGGTCTGGGTGTCAGATGAAAGGTGGCCTTTGGGGTTCTGAGGACTTGTAGGGTAGTACTTACTGGCTAGAGTAGAGGAAATGGATTCTATTTGAATATCTGTCTAGAGGCTTTGCCCCACAGGTCCTGGTTGTCCTTGATGGGCT
Organism: Agelaius phoeniceus; assembly: GCF_051311805.1. Taxonomy (NCBI): domain Eukaryota; kingdom Metazoa; phylum Chordata; class Aves; order Passeriformes; family Icteridae; genus Agelaius; species Agelaius phoeniceus. The sequence continues at coordinate 6,930,471 of NC_135293.1, forward strand.
GCAGCTGTTAGCATTGAAGAGAACTGGGATAAAAGGGGGCGGCGTAGCCATTCAGGGAGAGCCTTGAAGGAGCCCTGAACTGGGAAAGAACAGCATGCAGAAGAAAGCGTCTGTGCTGTGAAGATCTGCAGCCATAAGAACACACCGAGGAGGTATGGACTTTAGCAATCTGAGAACAGCATGATGGGACTCTAGAGAAATAGAAGAACAACAAGTGGTAGCTTTCGATTTGGAGCAATCCAGCAAAGCTTGCAAATTTCTTGCTGGGCACCACCCTCTTGGTCAGGGCGAGTGGCCAGAAATGGAGGCCATTTTCCATGGGGAAAACGAAGTCATTGGCCCAGGCTCTGGGTGTCAGATGACTGGTGGCATCTGGGGCTGTAAGGACTTGCAGGGTCCTAGTTGCTGGCAGCTTTCGTTTTGGAAGGATCCAGCACAGTTTGTAGATTCCTGGCTTGGCACTGCCCTGCCTGCCAGGCCAAGTGGCCACAAATGAAGGCCATTTTCCATGGGAAAAACGAAGTCCTTTCCCCAGGGTCTCAGTAATATGTTCAAGGTGGCGTTTGAGGCTCTAAGTACTTCCAGGGCCCTAGTTGCTGGCAGCTTTTCTTTTGGAAAAATCCAGCAACGATTGCATCATTCTAGCTAGGCTCCCACTTTCTGCCAGGGTGAGTGGCTGCCAAGGGAGGCCATTTGCCATGGGAAAAAGAAGTCCTTTCCCCAGGGTCTGGGTGTCAGATGAAAGGTGGCCTTTGGGGTTCTGAGGACTTGTAGGGTAGTACTTACTGGCTAGAGTAGAGGAAATGGATTCTATTTGAATATCTGTCTAGAGGCTTTGCCCCACAGGTCCTGGTTGTCCTTGATGGGCTGCAGCTGTGAGCATTGAAGAGAACTGGGATAAAAGGGGGCGGCGTAGCCATTCAGGGAGAGCCTTGAAGGAGCCCTGAACTGGGAAAGAACAGCATGCAGAAGAAAGCGTCTGTGCTGTGAAGATCTGCAGCCATAAGAACACACCGAGGAGGTATGGACTTTAGCAATCTGAGAACAGCATTATGGGACTCTAGAGAAATAGAACAACAACAAGTGGCAGCTTTCGATTTGGAGCAATCCAGCAAAGCTTGCAAATTTCTTGCTGGGCACCACCCTCTTGGTCAGGGCGAGTGGCCAGAAATGGAGGCAATTTTCCATGGGGAAAACGAAGTCATTGGCCCAGGCTCTGGGTGTCAGATGACTGGTGGCATCTGGGCCTGTAAGGACTTGCAGGGTCCTAGTTGCTGGCAGCTTTCGTTCTGGAAGGATCCAGCACAGTTTGTAGATTCCTGGCTTGGCACTGCCCTGCCTGCCAGGCCAAGTGGCCAGAAATGAAGGCCATTTTCCATGGGAAAAACGAAGTCCTTTCCCCAGGGTCTCAGTAATATGTTCAAGGTGGCGTTTGAGGCTCTAAGTACTTCCAGGGCCCTAGTTGCTGCCAGCTTTTCTTTTGGAAAAATCCAGCAACGATTTCATCATTTTTGCTAGGCTCCCACTTTCTGCCAGGGTGAGTGGCTGCCAAGGGAGGCCATTTGCCATGGGAAAAAGAAGTCCTTTCCCCAGGGTCTGGGTGTCAGATGAAAGGTGGCCTTTGGGGTTCTGAGGACTTGTAGGGTAGTACTTACTGGCTAGAGTAGAGGAAATGGATTCTATTTGAATATCTGTCTAGAGGCTTTGCCCCACAGGTCCTGGTTGTCCTTGATGGGCTGCAGCTGTGAGCATTGAAGAGAACTGGGATAAAAGGGGGCGGCTTAGCCATTCAGGGAGAGCCTTGAAGGAGCCCTGAACTGGGAAAGAACAGCATGCAGAAGAAAGCGTCTGTGCTGTGAAGATCTGCAGCCATAAGAACACACCGAGGAGGTATGGACTTTAGCAATCTGAGAACAGCATGATGGGACTCTAGAGAAATAGAACAACAACAAGTGGCAGCTTTCGATTTGGAGCAATCCAGCAAAGCTTGCAAATTTCTTGCTGGGCACCACCCTCTTGGTCAGGGCGAGTGGCCAGAAATGGAGGCCATTTTCCATGGGGAAAACGAAGTCATTGGCCCAGGCTCTGGGTGTCAGATGACTGGTGGCGTCTGGGGCTGTAAGGACTTGCAGGGTCCTAGTTGCTGGCAGCTTTCGTTCTGGAAGGATCCAGCACAGTTTGTAGATTCCTGGCTTGGCACTGCCCTGCCTGCCAGGCCAAGTGGCCACAAATGAAGGCCATTTTCCATGGGAAAAAGATGTCCTTTCCCCAGGGTCTCAGGAATATGTTCAAGGTGGCGTTTGAGGCTCTAAGTACTTCCAGGGCCCTAGTTGCTGCCAGCTTTTCTTTTGGAAAAATCCAGCAACGATTGCATCATTCTAGCTAGGCTCCCACTTTCTGCCAGGGTGAGTGGCTGCCAAGGGAGGCCATTTGCCATGGGAAAAAGAAGTCCTTTCCCCAGGGTCTGGGTGTCAGATGAAAGGTGGCCTTTGGGGTTCTGAGGACTTGTAGGGTAGTACTTACTGGCTAGAGTAGAGGAAATGGATTCTATTTGAATATCTGTCCCACAGGTCCTGGTTGTCCTTGATGGGCTGCAGCTGTGAGCATTGAAGAGAACTGGGATAAAAGGGGGCGGCGTAGCCATTCAGGGAGAGCCTTGAAGGAGCCCTGAACTGGGAAAGAACAGCATGCAGAAGAAAGCGTCTGTGCTGTGAAGAGCTGCAGCCATAAGAACACACCGAGGAGGTATGGACTTTAGCAATCTGAGAACAGCATGATGGGACTCTAGAGAAATAGAACAACAACAAGTGGCAGCTTTCGATTTGGAGCAATCCAGCAAAGCTTGCAAATTTCTTGCTGGGCACCACCCTCTTGGTCAGGGCGAGTGGCCAGAAATGGAGGCAATTTTCCATGGGGAAAACGAAGTCATTGGCCCAGGCTCTGGGTGTCAGATGACTGGTGGCATCTGGGCCTGTAAGGACTTGCAGGGTCCTAGTTGCTGGCAGCTTTCGTTCTGGAAGGATCCAGCACAGTTTGTAGATTCCTGGCTTGGCACTGCCCTGCCTGCCAGGCCAAGTGGCCAGAAATGAAGGCCATTTTCCATGGGAAAAACGAAGTCCTTTCCCCAGGGTCTCAGTAATATGTTCAAGGTGGCGTTTGAGGCTCTAAGTACTTCAAGGGCCCTAGTTGCTGCCAGCTTTTCTTTTGGAAAAATCCAGCAACGATTGCATCATTCTAGCTAGGCTCCCACTTTCTGCCAGGGTGAGTGGCTGCCAAGGGAGGCCATTTGCCATGGGAAAAAGAAGTCCTTTCCCCAGGGTCTGGGTGTCAGATGAAAGGTGGCCTTTGGGGTTCTGAGGACTTGTAGGGTAGTACTTACTGGCTAGAGTAGAGGAAATGGATTCTATTTGAATATCTGTCTAGAGGCTTTGCCCCACAGGTCCTGGTTGTCCTTGATGGGCTGCAGCTGTGAGCATTGAAGAGAACTGGGATAAAAGGGGGCGGCGTAGCCATTCAGGGAGAGCCTTGAAGGAGCCCTGAACTGGGAAAGAACAGCATGCAGAAGAAAGCGTCTGTGCTGTGAAGATCTGCAGCCATAAGAACACACCGAGGAGGTATGGACTTTAGCAATCTGAGAACAGCATGATGGGACTCTAGAGAAATAGAACAACAACAAGTGGCAGCTTTCGATTTGGAGCAATCCAGCAAAGCTTGCAAATTTCTTGCTGGGCACCACCCTCTTGGTCAGGGCGAGTGGCCAGAAATGGAGGCCATTTTCCATGGGGAAAACGAAGTCATTGGCCCAGGCTCTGGGTGTCAGATGACTGGTGGCGTCTGGGGCTCTAAGGACTTGCAGGGTCCTAGTTGCTGGCAGCTTTCGTTCTGGAAGGATCCAGCACAGTTTGTAGATTCCTGGCTTGGCACTGCCCTGCCTGCCAGGCCAAGTGGCCAGAAATGAAGGCCATTTTCCATGGGAAAAAGATGTCCTTTCCCCAGGGTCTCAGGAATATGTTCAAGGTGGCGTTTGAGGCTCTAAGTACTTCCAGGGCCCTAGTTGCTGCCAGCTTTTCTTTTGGAAAAATCCAGCAACGATTGCATCATTCTAGCTAGGCTCCCACTTTCTGCCAGGGTGAGTGGCTGCCAAGGGAGGCCATTTGCCATGGGAAAAAGAAGTCCTTTCCCCAGGGTCTGGGTGTCAGATGAAAGGTGGCCTTTGGGGTTCTGAGGACTTGTAGGGTAGTACTTACTGGCTAGAGTAGAGGAAATGGATTCTATTTGAATATCTGTCCCACAGGTCCTGGTTGTCCTTGATGGGCTGCAGCTGTGAGCATTGAAGAGAACTGGGATAAAAGGGGGCGGCGTAGCCATTCAGGGAGAGCCTTGAAGGAGCCCTGAACTGGGAAAGAACAGCATGCAGAAGAAAGCGTCTGTGCTGTGAAGAGCTGCAGCCATAAGAACACACCGAGGAGGTATGGACTTTAGCAATCTGAGAACAGCATGATGGGACTCTAGAGAAATAGAAGAACAACAAGTGGCAGCTTTAGATTTGGAGCAATCCAGCAAAGCTTGCAAATTTCTTGCTGGGCACCACCCTCTTGGTCAGGGCGAGTGGCCAGAAATGGAGGCCATTTTCCATGGGGAAAACGAAGTCATTGGCCCAGGCTCTGGGTGTCAGATGACTGGTGGCATCTGGGGCTGTAAGGACTTGCAGGGTCCTAGTTGCTGGCAGCTTTCGTTCTGGAAGGATCCAGCAGAGTTTGTAGATTCCTGGCTTGGCACTGCCCTGCCTGCCAGGCCAAGTGGCCAGAAATGAAGGCCATTTTCCATGGGAAAAACGAAGTCCTTTCCCCAGGGTCTCAGTAATATGTTCAAGGTGGCGTTTGAGGCTCTAAGTACTTCCAGGGCCCTAGTTGCTGGCAGCTTTTCTTTTGGAAAAATCCAGCAACGATTGCATCATTCTAGCTAGGCTCCCACTTTCTGCCAGGGTGAGTGGCTGCCAAGGGAGGCCATTTGCCATGGGAAAAAGAAGTCCTTTCCCCAGGGTCTGGGTGTCAGATGAAAGGTGGCCTTTGGGGTTCTGAGGACTTGTAGGGTAGTACTTACTGGCTAGAGTAGAGGAAATGGATTCTATTTGAATATCTGTCTAGAGGCTTTGCCCCACAGGTCCTGGTTGTCCTTGATGGGCTGCAGCTGTGAGCATTGAAGAGAACTGGGATAAAAGGGGGCGGCGTAGCTATTCAGGGAGAGCCTTGAAGGAGCCCTGAACTGGGAAAGAACAGCATGCAGAAGAAAGCGTCTGTGCTGTGAAGATCTGCAGCCATAAGAACACACCGAGGAGGTATGGACTTTAGCAATCTGAGAACAGCATGATGGGACTCTAGAGAAATAGAACAACAACAAGTGGCAGCTTTAGATTTGGAGCAATCCAGCAAAGCTTGCAAATTTCTTGCTGGGCACCACCCTCTTGGTCAGGGCGAGTGGCCAGAAATGGAGGCCATTTTCCATGGGGAAAACGAAGTCATTGGCCCAGGCTCTGGGTGTCAGATGACAGGTGGCATCTGGGGCTGTAAGGACTTGCAGGGTCCTAGTTGCTGGCAGCTTTCGTTCTGGAAGGATCCAGCAGAGTTTGTAGATTCCTGGCTTGGCACTGCCCTGCCTGCCAGGCCAAGTGGCCAGAAATGAAGGCCATTTTCCATGGGAAAAACGAAGTCCTTTCCCCAGGGTCTCAGTAATATGTTCAAGGTGGCGTTTGAGGCTCTAAGTACTTCCAGGGCCCTAGTTGCTGGCAGCTTTTCTTTTGGAAAAATCCAGCAACGATTGCATCATTCTAGCTAGGCTCCCACTTTCTGCCAGGGTGAGTGGCTGCCAAGGGAGGCCATTTGCCATGGGAAAAAGAAGTCCTTTCCCCAGGGTCTGGGTGTCAGATGAAAGGTGGCCTTTGGGGTTCTGAGGACTTGTAGGGTAGTACTTACTGGCTAGAGTAGAGGAAATGGATTCTATTTGAATATCTGTCCCACAGGTCCTGGTTGTCCTTGATGGGCTGCAGCTGTGAGCATTGAAGAGAACTGGGATAAAAGGGGGCGGCGTAGCCATTCAGGGAGAGCCTTGAAGGAGCCCTGAACTGGGAAAGAACAGCATGCAGAAGAAAGCGTCTGTGCTGTGAAGATCTGCAGCCATAAGAACACACCGAGGAGGTATGGACTTTAGCAATCTGAGAACAGCATGATGGGACTCTAGAGAAATAGAACAACAACAAGTGGCAGCTTTCGATTTGGAGCAATCCAGCAAAGCTTGCAAATTTCTTGCTGGGCACCACCCTCTTGGTCAGGGCGAGTGGCCAGAAATGGAGGCAATTTTCCATGGGGAAAACGAAGTCATTGGCCCAGGCTCTGGGTGTCAGATGACTGGTGGCATCTGGGGCTGTAAGGACTTGCAGGGTCCTAGTTGCTGGCAGCTTTCGTTCTGGAAGGATCCAGCAGAGTTTGTAGATTCCTGGCTTGGCACTGCCCTGCCTGCCAGGCCAAGTGGCCAGAAATGAAGGCCATTTTCCATGGGAAAAACGAAGTCCTTTCCCCAGGGTCTCAGGAATATGTTCAAGGTGGCGTTTGAGGCTCTAAGTACTTCCAGGGCCCTAGTTGCTGCCAGCTTTTCTTTTGGAAAAATCCAGCAACGATTGCATCATTCTAGCTAGGCTCCCACTTTCTGCCAGGGTGAGTGGCTGCCAAGGGAGGCCATTTGCCATGGGAAAAAGAAGTCCTTTCCCCAGGGTCTGGGTGTCAGATGAAAGGTGGCCTTTGGGGTTCTGAGGACTTGTAGGGTAGTACTTACTGGCTAGAGTAGAGGAAATGGATTCTATTTGAATATCTGTCTAGAGGCTTTGCCCCACAGGTCCTGGTTGTCCTTGATGGGCTGCAGCTGTGAGCATTGAAGAGAACTGGGATAAAAGGGGGCGGCGTAGCCATTCAGGGAGAGCCTTGAAGGAGCCCTGAACTGGGAAAGAACAGCATGCAGAAGAAAGCGTCTGTGCTGTGAAGATCTGCAGCCATAAGAACACACCGAGGAGGTATGGACTTTAGCAATCTGAGAACAGCATGATGGGACTCTAGAGAAATAGAACAACAACAAGTGGCAGCTTTCGATTTGGAGCAATCCAGCAAAGCTTGCAAATTTCTTGCTGGGCACCACCCTCTTGGTCAGGGCGAGTGGCCAGAAATGGAGGCCATTTTCCATGGGGAAAACGAAGTCATTGGCCCAGGCTCTGGGTGTCAGATGACTGGTGGCGTCTGGGGCTCTAAGGACTTGCAGGGTCCTAGTTGCTGGCAGCTTTCGTTCTGGAAGGATCCAGCACAGTTTGTAGATTCCTGGCTTGGCACTGCCCTGCCTGCCAGGCCAAGTGGCCACAAATGAAGGCCATTTTCCATGGGAAAAAGATGTCCTTTCCCCAGGGTCTCAGGAATATGTTCAAGGTGGCGTTTGAGGCTCTAAGTACTTCCAGGGCCCTAGTTGCTGCCAGCTTTTCTTTTGGAAAAATCCAGCAACGATTGCATCATTCTAGCTAGGCTCCCACTTTCTGCCAGGGTGAGTGGCTGCCAAGGGAGGCCATTTGCCATGGGAAAAAGAAGTCCTTTCCCCAGGGTCTGGGTGTCAGATGAAAGGTGGCCTTTGGGGTTCTGAGGACTTGTAGGGTAGTACTTACTGGCTAGAGTAGAGGAAATGGATTCTATTTGAATATCTGTCCCACAGGTCCTGGTTGTCCTTGATGGGCTGCAGCTGTGAGCATTGAAGAGAACTGGGATAAAAGGGGGCGGCGTAGCCATTCAGGGAGAGCCTTGAAGGAGCCCTGAACTGGGAAAGAACAGCATGCAGAAGAAAGCGTCTGTGCTGTGAAGAGCTGCAGCCATAAGAACACACCGAGGAGGTATGGACTTTAGCAATCTGAGAACAGCATGATGGGACTCTAGAGAAATAGAAGAACAACAAGTGGCAGCTTTAGATTTGGAGCAATCCAGCAAAGCTTGCAAATTTCTTGCTGGGCACCACCCTCTTGGTCAGGGCGAGTGGCCAGAAATGGAGGCCATTTTCCATGGGGAAAACGAAGTCATTGGCCCAGGCTCTGGGTGTCAGATGACTGGTGGCATCTGGGGCTGTAAGGACTTGCAGGGTCCTAGTTGCTGGCAGCTTTCGTTTTGGAAGGATCCAGCACAGTTTGTAGATTCCTGGCTTGGCACTGCCCTGCCTGCCAGGCCAAGTGGCCAGAAATGAAGGCCATTTTCCATGGGAAAAACGAAGTCCTTTCCCCAGGGTCTCAGTAATATGTTCAAGGTGGCGTTTGAGGCTCTAAGTACTTCCAGGGCCCTAGTTGCTGGCAGCTTTTCTTTTGGAAAAATCCAGCAACGATTGCATCATTCTAGCTAGGCTCCCACTTTCTGCCAGGGTGAGTGGCTGCCAAGGGAGGCCATTTGCCATGGGAAAAAGAAGTCCTTTCCCCAGGGTCTGGGTGTCAGATGAAAGGTGGCCTTTGGGGTTCTGAGGACTTGTAGGGTAGTACTTACTGGCTAGAGTAGAGGAAATGGATTCTATTTGAATATCTGTCTAGAGGCTTTGCCCCACAGGTCCTGGTTGTCCTTGATGGGCTGCAGCTGTGAGCATTGAAGAGAACTGGGATAAAAGGGGGCGGCGTAGCTATTCAGGGAGAGCCTTGAAGGAGCCCTGAACTGGGAAAGAACAGCATGCAGAAGAAAGCGTCTGTGCTGTGAAGATCTGCAGCCATAAGAACACACCGAGGAGGTATGGACTTTAGCAATCTGAGAACAGCATGATGGGACTCTAGAGAAATAGAACAACAACAAGTGGCAGCTTTAGATTTGGAGCAATCCAGCAAAGCTTGCAAATTTCTTGCTGGGCACCACCCTCTTGGTCAGGGCGAGTGGCCAGAAATGGAGGCCATTTTCCATGGGGAAAACGAAGTCATTGGCCCAGGCTCTGGGTGTCAGATGACAGGTGGCATCTGGGGCTGTAAGGACTTGCAGGGTCCTAGTTGCTGGCAGCTTTCGTTCTGGAAGGATCCAGCACAGTTTGTAGATTCCTGGCTTGGCACTGCCCTGCCTGCCAGGCCAAGTGGCCAGAAATGAAGGCCATTTTCCATGGGAAAAACGAAGTCCTTTCCCCAGGGTCTCAGTAATATGTTCAAGGTGGCGTTTGAGGCTCTAAGTACTTCAAGGGCCCTAGTTGCTGCCAGCTTTTCTTTTGGAAAAATCCAGCAACGATTGCATCATTCTAGCTAGGCTCCCACTTTCTGCCAGGGTGAGTGGCTGCCAAGGGAGGCCATTTGCCATGGGAAAAAGAAGTCCTTTCCCCAGGGTCTGGGTGTCAGATGAAAGGTGGCCTTTGGGGTTCTGAGGACTTGTAGGGTAGTACTTACTGGCTAGAGTAGAGGAAATGGATTCTATTTGAATATCTGTCTAGAGGCTTTGCCCCACAGGTCCTGGTTGTCCTTGATGGGCTGCAGCTGTGAGCATTGAAGAGAACTGGGATAAAAGGGGGCGGCGTAGCCATTCAGGGAGAGCCTTGAAGGAGCCCTGAACTGGGAAAGAACAGCATGCAGAAGAAAGCGTCTGTGCTGTGAAGATCTGCAGCCATAAGAACACACCGAGGAGGTATGGACTTTAGCAATCTGAGAACAGCATGATGGGACTCTAGAGAAATAGAACAACAACAAGTGGCAGCTTTCGATTTGGAGCAATCCAGCAAAGCTTGCAAATTTCTTGCTGGGCACCACCCTCTTGGTCAGGGCGAGTGGCCAGAAATGGAGGCCATTTTCCATGGGGAAAACGAAGTCATTGGCCCAGGCTCTGGGTGTCAGATGACAGGTGGCATCTGGGGCTGTAAGGACTTGCAGGGTCCTAGTTGCTGGCAGCTTTCGTTCTGGAAGGATCCAGCACAGTTTGTAGATTCCTGGCTTGGCACTGCCCTGCCTGCCAGGCCAAGTGGCCAGAAATGAAGGCCATTTTCCATGGGAAAAACGAAGTCCTTTCCCCAGGGTCTCAGTAATATGTTCAAGGTGGCGTTTGAGGCTCTAAGTACTTCCAGGGCCCTAGTTGCTGGCAGCTTTTCTTTTGGAAAAATCCAGCAACGATTGCATCATTCTAGCTAGGCTCCCACTTTCTGCCAGGGTGAGTGGCTGCCAAGGGAGGCCATTTGCCATGGGAAAAAGAAGTCCTTTCCCCAGGGTCTGGGTGTCAGATGAAAGGTGGCCTTTGGGGTTCTGAGGACTTGTAGGGTAGTACTTACTGGCTAGAGTAGAGGAAATGGATTCTATTTGAATATCTGTCCCACAGGTCCTGGTTGTCCTTGATGGGCTGCAGCTGTGAGCATTGAAGAGAACTGGGATAAAAGGGGGCGGCGTAGCCATTCAGGGAGAGCCTTGAAGGAGCCCTGAACTGGGAAAGAACAGCATGCAGAAGAAAGCGTCTGTGCTGTGAAGATCTGCAGCCATAAGAACACACCGAGGAGGTATGGACTTTAGCAATCTGAGAACAGCATGATGGGACTCTAGAGAAATAGAACAACAACAAGTGGCAGCTTTCGATTTGGAGCAATCCAGCAAAGCTTGCAAATTTCTTGCTGGGCACCACCCTCTTGGTCAGGGCGAGTGGCCAGAAATGGAGGCAATTTTCCATGGGGAAAACGAAGTCATTGGCCCAGGCTCTGGGTGTCAGATGACTGGTGGCATCTGGGCCTGTAAGGACTTGCAGGGTCCTAGTTGCTGGCAGCTTTCGTTCTGGAAGGATCCAGCAGAGTTTGTAGATTCCTGGCTTGGCACTGCCCTGCCTGCCAGGCCAAGTGGCCAGAAATGAAGGCCATTTTCCATGGGAAAAACGAAGTCCTTTCCCCAGGGTCTCAGTAATATGTTCAAGGTGGCGTTTGAGGCTCTAAGTACTTCCAGGGCCCTAGTTGCTGCCAGCTTTTCTTTTGGAAAAATCCAGCAACGATTTCATCATTTTTGCTAGGCTCCCACTTTCTGCCAGGGTGAGTGGCTGCCAAGGGAGGCCATTTGCCATGGGAAAAAGAAGTCCTTTCCCCAGGGTCTGGGTGTCAGATGAAAGGTGGCCTTTGGGGTTCTGAGGACTTGTAGGGTAGTACTTACTGGCTAGAGTAGAGGAAATGGATTCTATTTGAATATCTGTCTAGAGGCTTTGCCCCACAGGTCCTGGTTGTCCTTGATGGGCTGCAGCTGTGAGCATTGAAGAGAACTGGGATAAAAGGGGGCGGCGTAGCCATTCAGGGAGAGCCTTGAAGGAGCCCTGAACTGGGAAAGAACAGCATGCAGAAGAAAGCGTCTGTGCTGTGAAGATCTGCAGCCATAAGAACACACCGAGGAGGTATGGACTTTAGCAATCTGAGAACAGCATGATGGGACTCTAGAGAAATAGAACAACAACAAGTGGCAGCTTTCGATTTGGAGCAATCCAGCAAAGCTTGCAAATTTCTTGCTGGGCACCACCCTCTTGGTCAGGGCGAGTGGCCAGAAATGGAGGCCATTTTCCATGGGGAAAACGAAGTCATTGGCCCAGGCTCTGGGTGTCAGATGACTGGTGGCGTCTGGGGCTCTAAGGACTTGCAGGGTCCTAGTTGCTGGCAGCTTTCGTTCTGGAAGGATCCAGCACAGTTTGTAGATTCCTGGCTTGGCACTGCCCTGCCTGCCAGGCCAAGTGGCCACAAATGAAGGCCATTTTCCATGGGAAAAAGATGTCCTTTCCCCAGGGTCTCAGGAATATGTTCAAGGTGGCGTTTGAGGCTCTAAGTACTTCCAGGGCCCTAGTTGCTGCCAGCTTTTCTTTTGGAAAAATCCAGCAACGATTGCATCATTCTAGCTAGGCTCCCACTTTCTGCCAGGGTGAGTGGCTGCCAAGGGAGGCCATTTGCCATGGGAAAAAGAAGTCCTTTCCCCAGGGTCTGGGTGTCAGATGAAAGGTGGCCTTTGGGGTTCTGAGGACTTGTAGGGTAGTACTTACTGGCTAGAGTAGAGGAAATGGATTCTATTTGAATATCTGTCCCACAGGTCCTGGTTGTCCTTGATGGGCTGCAGCTGTGAGCATTGAAGAGAACTGGGATAAAAGGGGGCGGCGTAGCCATTCAGGGAGAGCCTTGAAGGAGCCCTGAACTGGGAAAGAACAGCATGCAGAAGAAAGCGTCTGTGCTGTGAAGAGCTGCAGCCATAAGAACACACCGAGGAGGTATGGACTTTAGCAATCTGAGAACAGCATGATGGGACTCTAGAGAAATAGAAGAACAACAAGTGGCAGCTTTAGATTTGGAGCAATCCAGCAAAGCTTGCAAATTTCTTGCTGGGCACCACCCTCTTGGTCAGGGCGAGTGGCCAGAAATGGAGGCCATTTTCCATGGGGAAAACGAAGTCATTGGCCCAGGCTCTGGGTGTCAGATGACTGGTGGCATCTGGGGCTGTAAGGACTTGCAGGGTCCTAGTTGCTGGCAGCTTTCGTTTTGGAAGGATCCAGCACAGTTTGTAGATTCCTGGCTTGGCACTGCCCTGCCTGCCAGGCCAAGTGGCCAGAAATGAAGGCCATTTTCCATGGGAAAAACGAAGTCCTTTCCCCAGGGTCTCAGTAATATGTTCAAGGTGGCGTTTGAGGCTCTAAGTACTTCCAGGGCCCTAGTTGCTGGCAGCTTTTCTTTTGGAAAAATCCAGCAACGATTGCATCATTCTAGCTAGGCTCCCACTTTCTGCCAGGGTGAGTGGCTGCCAAGGGAGGCCATTTGCCATGGGAAAAAGAAGTCCTTTCCCCAGGGTCTGGGTGTCAGATGAAAGGTGGCCTTTGGGGTTCTGAGGACTTGTAGGGTAGTACTTACTGGCTAGAGTAGAGGAAATGGATTCTATTTGAATATCTGTCTAGAGGCTTTGCCCCACAGGTCCTGGTTGTCCTTGATGGGCTGCAGCTGTGAGCATTGAAGAGAACTGGGATAAAAGGGGGCGGCGTAGCTATTCAGGGAGAGCCTTGAAGGAGCCCTGAACTGGGAAAGAACAGCATGCAGAAGAAAGCGTCTGTGCTGTGAAGATCTGCAGCCATAAGAACACACCGAGGAGGTATGGACTTTAGCAATCTGAGAACAGCATGATGGGACTCTAGAGAAATAGAACAACAACAAGTGGCAGCTTTAGATTTGGAGCAATCCAGCAAAGCTTGCAAATTTCTTGCTGGGCACCACCCTCTTGGTCAGGGCGAGTGGCCAGAAATGGAGGCCATTTTCCATGGGGAAAACGAAGTCATTGGCCCAGGCTCTGGGTGTCAGATGACAGGTGGCATCTGGGGCTGTAAGGACTTGCAGGGTCCTAGTTGCTGGCAGCTTTCGTTCTGGAAGGATCCAGCACAGTTTGTAGATTCCTGGCTTGGCACTGCCCTGCCTGCCAGGCCAAGTGGCCAGAAATGAAGGCCATTTTCCATGGGAAAAACGAAGTCCTTTCCCCAGGGTCTCAGTAATATGTTCAAGGTGGCGTTTGAGGCTCTAAGTACTTCAAGGGCCCTAGTTGCTGCCAGCTTTTCTTTTGGAAAAATCCAGCAACGATTGCATCATTCTAGCTAGGCTCCCACTTTCTGCCAGGGTGAGTGGCTGCCAAGGGAGGCCATTTGCCATGGGAAAAAGAAGTCCTTTCCCCAGGGTCTGGGTGTCAGATGAAAGGTGGCCTTTGGGGTTCTGAGGACTTGTAGGGTAGTACTTACTGGCTAGAGTAGAGGAAATGGATTCTATTTGAATATCTGTCTAGAGGCTTTGCCCCACAGGTCCTGGTTGTCCTTGATGGGCTGCAGCTGTGAGCATTGAAGAGAACTGGGATAAAAGGGGGCGGCGTAGCCATTCAGGGAGAGCCTTGAAGGAGCCCTGAACTGGGAAAGAACAGCATGCAGAAGAAAGCGTCTGTGCTGTGAAGATCTGCAGCCATAAGAACACACCGAGGAGGTATGGACTTTAGCAATCTGAGAACAGCATGATGGGACTCTAGAGAAATAGAACAACAACAAGTGGCAGCTTTCGATTTGGAGCAATCCAGCAAAGCTTGCAAATTTCTTGCTGGGCACCACCCTCTTGGTCAGGGCGAGTGGCCAGAAATGGAGGCCATTTTCCATGGGGAAAACGAAGTCATTGGCCCAGGCTCTGGGTGTCAGATGACTGGTGGCGTCTGGGGCTCTAAGGACTTGCAGGGTCCTAGTTGCTGGCAGCTTTCGTTCTGGAAGGATCCAGCACAGTTTGTAGATTCCTGGCTTGGCACTGCCCTGCCTGCCAGGCCAAGTGGCCACAAATGAAGGCCATTTTCCATGGGAAAAAGATGTCCTTTCCCCAGGGTCTCAGGAATATGTTCAAGGTGGCGTTTGAGGCTCTAAGTACTTCCAGGGCCCTAGTTGCTGCCAGCTTTTCTTTTGGAAAAATCCAGCAACGATTGCATCATTCTAGCTAGGCTCCCACTTTCTGCCAGGGTGAGTGGCTGCCAAGGGAGGCCATTTGCCATGGGAAAAAGAAGTCCTTTCCCCAGGGTCTGGGTGTCAGATGAAAGGTGGCCTTTGGGGTTCTGAGGACTTGTAGGGTAGTACTTACTGGCTAGAGTAGAGGAAATGGATTCTATTTGAATATCTGTCCCACAGGTCCTGGTTGTCCTTGATGGGCTGCAGCTGTGAGCATTGAAGAGAACTGGGATAAAAGGGGGCGGCGTAGCCATTCAGGGAGAGCCTTGAAGGAGCCCTGAACTGGGAAAGAACAGCATGCAGAAGAAAGCGTCTGTGCTGTGAAGATCTGCAGCCATAAGAACACACCGAGGAGGTATGGACTTTAGCAATCTGAGAACAGCATGATGGGACTCTAGAGAAATAGAACAACAACAAGTGGCAGCTTTAGATTTGGAGCAATCCAGCAAAGCTTGCAAATTTCTTGCTGGGCACCACCCTCTTGGTCAGGGCGAGTGGCCAGAAATGGAGGCCATTTTCCATGGGGAAAACGAAGTCATTGGCCCAGGCTCTGGGTGTCAGATGACTGGTGGCATCTGGGGCTGTAAGGACTTGCAGGGTCCTAGTTGCTGGCAGCTTTCGTTTTGGAAGGATCCAGCAGAGTTTGTAGATTCCTGGCTTGGCACTGCCCTGCCTGCCAGGCCAAGTGGCCAGAAATGAAGGCCATTTTCCATGGGAAAAACGAAGTCCTTTCCCCAGGGTCTCAGTAATATGTTCAAGGTGGCGTTTGAGGCTCTAAGTACTTCCAGGGCCCTAGTTGCTGGCAGCTTTTCTTTTGGAAAAATCCAGCAACGATTGCATCATTCTAGCTAGGCTCCCACTTTCTGCCAGGGTGAGTGGCTGCCAAGGGAGGCCATTTGCCATGGGAAAAAGAAGTCCTTTCCCCAGGGTCTGGGTGTCAGATGAAAGGTGGCCTTTGGGGTTCTGAGGACTTGTAGGGTAGTACTTACTGGCTAGAGTAGAGGAAATGGATTCTATTTGAATATCTGTCTAGAGGCTTTGCCCCACAGGTCCTGGTTGTCCTTGATGGGCTGCAGCTGTGAGCATTGAAGAGAACTGGGATAAAAGGGGGCGGCGTAGCTATTCAGGGAGAGCCTTGAAGGAGCCCTGAACTGGGAAAGAACAGCATGCAGAAGAAAGCGTCTGTGCTGTGAAGATCTGCAGCCATAAGAACACACCGAGGAGGTATGGACTTTAGCAATCTGAGAACAGCATGATGGGACTCTAGAGAAATAGAACAACAACAAGTGGCAGCTTTAGATTTGGAGCAATCCAGCAAAGCTTGCAAATTTCTTGCTGGGCACCACCCTCTTGGTCAGGGCGAGTGGCCAGAAATGGAGGCCATTTTCCATGGGGAAAACGAAGTCATTGGCCCAGGCTCTGGGTGTCAGATGACAGGTGGCATCTGGGGCTGTAAGGACTTGCAGGGTCCTAGTTGCTGGCAGCTTTCGTTCTGGAAGGATCCAGCACAGTTTGTAGATTCCTGGCTTGGCACTGCCCTGCCTGCCAGGCCAAGTGGCCAGAAATGAAGGCCATTTTCCATGGGAAAAACGAAGTCCTTTCCCCAGGGTCTCAGTAATATGTTCAAGGTGGCGTTTGAGGCTCTAAGTACTTCCAGGGCCCTAGTTGCTGCCAGCTTTTCTTTTGGAAAAATCCAGCAACGATTGCATCATTCTAGCTAGGCTCCCACTTTCTGCCAGGGTGAGTGGCTGCCAAGGGAGGCCATTTGCCATGGGAAAAAGAAGTCCTTTCCCCAGGGTCTGGGTGTCAGATGAAAGGTGGCCTTTGGGGTTCTGAGGACTTGTAGGGTAGTACTTACTGGCTAGAGTAGAGGAAATGGATTCTATTTGAATATCTGTCCCACAGGTCCTGGTTGTCCTTGATGGGCTGCAGCTGTGAGCATTGAAGAGAACTGGGATAAAAGGGGGCGGCGTAGCCATTCAGGGAGAGCCTTGAAGGAGCCCTGAACTGGGAAAGAACAGCATGCAGAAGAAAGCGTCTGTGCTGTGAAGATCTGCAGCCATAAGAACACACCGAGGAGGTATGGACTTTAGCAATCTGAGAACAGCATGATGGGACTCTAGAGAAATAGAACAACAACAAGTGGCAGCTTTCGATTTGGAGCAATCCAGCAAAGCTTGCAAATTTCTTGCTGGGCACCACCCTCTTGGTCAGGGCGAGTGGCCAGAAATGGAGGCAATTTTCCATGGGGAAAACGAAGTCATTGGCCCAGGCTCTGGGTGTCAGATGACTGGTGGCATCTGGGCCTGTAAGGACTTGCAGGGTCCTAGTTGCTGGCAGCTTTCGTTCTGGAAGGATCCAGCAGAGTTTGTAGATTCCTGGCTTGGCACTGCCCTGCCTGCCAGGCCAAGTGGCCAGAAATGAAGGCCATTTTCCATGGGAAAAACGAAGTCCTTTCCCCAGGGTCTCAGTAATATGTTCAAGGTGGCGTTTGAGGCTCTAAGTACTTCCAGGGCCCTAGTTGCTGCCAGCTTTTCTTTTGGAAAAATCCAGCAACGATTTCATCATTTTTGCTAGGCTCCCACTTTCTGCCAGGGTGAGTGGCTGCCAAGGGAGGCCATTTGCCATGGGAAAAAGAAGTCCTTTCCCCAGGGTCTGGGTGTCAGATGAAAGGTGGCCTTTGGGGTTCTGAGGACTTGTAGGGTAGTACTTACTGGCTAGAGTAGAGGAAATGGATTCTATTTGAATATCTGTCTAGAGGCTTTGCCCCACAGGTCCTGGTTGTCCTTGATGGGCTGCAGCTGTGAGCATTGAAGAGAACTGGGATAAAAGGGGGCGGCGTAGCCATTCAGGGAGAGCCTTGAAGGAGCCCTGAACTGGGAAAGAACAGCATGCAGAAGAAAGCGTCTGTGCTGTGAAGATCTGCAGCCATAAGAACACACCGAGGAGGTATGGACTTTAGCAATCTGAGAACAGCATGATGGGACTCTAGAGAAATAGAACAACAACAAGTGGCAGCTTTCGATTTGGAGCAATCCAGCAAAGCTTGCAAATTTCTTGCTGGGCACCACCCTCTTGGTCAGGGCGAGTGGCCAGAAATGGAGGCCATTTTCCATGGGGAAAACGAAGTCATTGGCCCAGGCTCTGGGTGTCAGATGACTGGTGGCGTCTGGGGCTCTAAGGACTTGCAGGGTCCTAGTTGCTGGCAGCTTTCGTTCTGGAAGGATCCAGCACAGTTTGTAGATTCCTGGCTTGGCACTGCCCTGCCTGCCAGGCCAAGTGGCCACAAATGAAGGCCATTTTCCATGGGAAAAACGAAGTCCTTTCCCCAGGGTCTCAGTAATATGTTCAAGGTGGCGTTTGAGGCTCTAAGTACTTCCAGGGCCCTAGTTGCTGCCAGCTTTTCTTTTGGAAAAATCCAGCAACGATTGCATCATTCTAGCTAGGCTCCCACTTTCTGCCAGGGTGAGTGGCTGCCAAGGGAGGCCATTTGCCATGGGAAAAAGAAGTCCTTTCCCCAGGGTCTGGGTGTCAGATGAAAGGTGGCCTTTGGGGTTCTGAGGACTTGTAGGGTAGTACTTACTGGCTAGAGTAGAGGAAATGGATTCTATTTGAATATCTGTCCCACAGGTCCTGGTTGTCCTTGATGGGCTGCAGCTGTGAGCATTGAAGAGAACTGGGATAAAAGGGGGCGGCGTAGCCATTCAGGGAGAGCCTTGAAGGAGCCCTGAACTGGGAAAGAACAGCATGCAGAAGAAAGCGTCTGTGCTGTGAAGATCTGCAGCCATAAGAACACACCGAGGAGGTATGGACTTTAGCAATCTGAGAACAGCATGATGGGACTCTAGAGAAATAGAACAACAACAAGTGGCAGCTTTCGATTTGGAGCAATCCAGCAAAGCTTGCAAATTTCTTGCTGGGCACCACCCTCTTGGTCAGGGCGAGTGGCCAGAAATGGAGGCCATTTTCCATGGGGAAAACGAAGTCATTGGCCCAGGCTCTGGGTGTCAGATGACTGGTGGCGTCTGGGGCTCTAAGGACTTGCAGGGTCCTAGTTGCTGGCAGCTTTCGTTCTGGAAGGATCCAGCACAGTTTGTAGATTCCTGGCTTGGCACTGCCCTGCCTGCCAGGCCAAGTGGCCACAAATGAAGGCCATTTTCCATGGGAAAAAGATGTCCTTTCCCCAGGGTCTCAGGAATATGTTCAAGGTGGCGTTTGAGGCTCTAAGTACTTCCAGGGCCCTAGTTGCTGCCAGCTTTTCTTTTGGAAAAATCCAGCAACGATTGCATCATTCTAGCTAGGCTCCCACTTTCTGCCAGGGTGAGTGGCTGCCAAGGGAGGCCATTTGCCATGGGAAAAAGAAGTCCTTTCCCCAGGGTCTGGGTGTCAGATGAAAGGTGGCCTTTGGGGTTCTGAGGACTTGTAGGGTAGTACTTACTGGCTAGAGTAGAGGAAATGGATTCTATTTGAATATCTGTCCCACAGGTCCTGGTTGTCCTTGATGGGCTGCAGCTGTGAGCATTGAAGAGAACTGGGATAAAAGGGGGCGGCGTAGCCATTCAGGGAGAGCCTTGAAGGAGCCCTGAACTGGGAAAGAACAGCATGCAGAAGAAAGCGTCTGTGCTGTGAAGAGCTGCAGCCATAAGAACACACCGAGGAGGTATGGACTTTAGCAATCTGAGAACAGCATGATGGGACTCTAGAGAAATAGAAGAACAACAAGTGGCAGCTTTAGATTTGGAGCAATCCAGCAAAGCTTGCAAATTTCTTGCTGGGCACCACCCTCTTGGTCAGGGCGAGTGGCCAGAAATGGAGGCCATTTTCCATGGGGAAAACGAAGTCATTGGCCCAGGCTCTGGGTGTCAGATGACTGGTGGCATCTGGGGCTGTAAGGACTTGCAGGGTCCTAGTTGCTGGCAGCTTTCGTTTTGGAAGGATCCAGCACAGTTTGTAGATTCCTGGCTTGGCACTGCCCTGCCTGCCAGGCCAAGTGGCCAGAAATGAAGGCCATTTTCCATGGGAAAAACGAAGTCCTTTCCCCAGGGTCTCAGTAATATGTTCAAGGTGGCGTTTGAGGCTCTAAGTACTTCCAGGGCCCTAGTTGCTGCCAGCTTTTCTTTTGGAAAAATCCAGCAACGATTTCATCATTTTTGCTAGGCTCCCACTTTCTGCCAGGGTGAGTGGCTGCCAAGGGAGGCCATTTGCCATGGGAAAAAGAAGTCCTTTCCCCAGGGTCTGGGTGTCAGATGAAAGGTGGCCTTTGGGGTTCTGAGGACTTGTAGGGTAGTACTTACTGGCTAGAGTAGAGGAAATGGATTCTATTTGAATATCTGTCTAGAGGCTTTGCCCCACAGGTCCTGGTTGTCCTTGATGGGCTGCAGCTGTGAGCATTGAAGAGAACTGGGATAAAAGGGGGCGGCGTAGCCATTCAGGGAGAGCCTTGAAGGAGCCCTGAACTGGGAAAGAACAGCATGCAGAAGAAAGCGTCTGTGCTGTGAAGATCTGCAGCCATAAGAACACACCGAGGAGGTATGGACTTTAGCAATCTGAGAACAGCATGATGGGACTCTAGAGAAATAGAACAACAACAAGTGGCAGCTTTCGATTTGGAGCAATCCAGCAAAGCTTGCAAATTTCTTGCTGGGCACCACCCTCTTGGTCAGGGCGAGTGGCCAGAAATGGAGGCCATTTTCCATGGGGAAAACGAAGTCATTGGCCCAGGCTCTGGGTGTCAGATGACTGGTGGCGTCTGGGGCTCTAAGGACTTGCAGGGTCCTAGTTGCTGGCAGCTTTCGTTCTGGAAGGATCCAGCACAGTTTGTAGATTCCTGGCTTGGCACTGCCCTGCCTGCCAGGCCAAGTGGCCACAAATGAAGGCCATTTTCCATGGGAAAAAGATGTCCTTTCCCCAGGGTCTCAGGAATATGTTCAAGGTGGCGTTTGAGGCTCTAAGTACTTCCAGGGCCCTAGTTGCTGCCAGCTTTTCTTTTGGAAAAATCCAGCAACGATTGCATCATTCTAGCTAGGCTCCCACTTTCTGCCAGGGTGAGTGGCTGCCAAGGGAGGCCATTTGCCATGGGAAAAAGAAGTCCTTTCCCCAGGGTCTGGGTGTCAGATGAAAGGTGGCCTTTGGGGTTCTGAGGACTTGTAGGGTAGTACTTACTGGCTAGAGTAGAGGAAATGGATTCTATTTGAATATCTGTCCCACAGGTCCTGGTTGTCCTTGATGGGCTGCAGCTGTGAGCATTGAAGAGAACTGGGATAAAAGGGGGCGGCGTAGCCATTCAGGGAGAGCCTTGAAGGAGCCCTGAACTGGGAAAGAACAGCATGCAGAAGAAAGCGTCTGTGCTGTGAAGAGCTGCAGCCATAAGAACACACCGAGGAGGTATGGACTTTAGCAATCTGAGAACAGCATGATGGGACTCTAGAGAAATAGAAGAACAACAAGTGGCAGCTTTAGATTTGGAGCAATCCAGCAAAGCTTGCAAATTTCTTGCTGGGCACCACCCTCTTGGTCAGGGCGAGTGGCCAGAAATGGAGGCCATTTTCCATGGGGAAAACGAAGTCATTGGCCCAGGCTCTGGGTGTCAGATGACTGGTGGCATCTGGGGCTGTAAGGACTTGCAGGGTCCTAGTTGCTGGCAGCTTTCGTTTTGGAAGGATCCAGCACAGTTTGTAGATTCCTGGCTTGGCACTGCCCTGCCTGCCAGGCCAAGTGGCCAGAAATGAAGGCCATTTTCCATGGGAAAAACGAAGTCCTTTCCCCAGGGTCTCAGTAATATGTTCAAGGTGGCGTTTGAGGCTCTAAGTACTTCCAGGGCCCTAGTTGCTGGCAGCTTTTCTTTTGGAAAAATCCAGCAACGATTGCATCATTCTAGCTAGGCTCCCACTTTCTGCCAGGGTGAGTGGCTGCCAAGGGAGGCCATTTGCCATGGGAAAAAGAAGTCCTTTCCCCAGGGTCTGGGTGTCAGATGAAAGGTGGCCTTTGGGGTTCTGAGGACTTGTAGGGTAGTACTTACTGGCTAGAGTAGAGGAAATGGATTCTATTTGAATATCTGTCTAGAGGCTTTGCCCCACAGGTCCTGGTTGTCCTTGATGGGCTGCAGCTGTGAGCATTGAAGAGAACTGGGATAAAAGGGGGCGGCGTAGCTATTCAGGGAGAGCCTTGAAGGAGCCCTGAACTGGGAAAGAACAGCATGCAGAAGAAAGCGTCTGTGCTGTGAAGATCTGCAGCCATAAGAACACACCGAGGAGGTATGGACTTTAGCAATCTGAGAACAGCATGATGGGACTCTAGAGAAATAGAACAACAACAAGTGGCAGCTTTAGATTTGGAGCAATCCAGCAAAGCTTGCAAATTTCTTGCTGGGCACCACCCTCTTGGTCAGGGCGAGTGGCCAGAAATGGAGGCCATTTTCCATGGGGAAAACGAAGTCATTGGCCCAGGCTCTGGGTGTCAGATGACAGGTGGCATCTGGGGCTGTAAGGACTTGCAGGGTCCTAGTTGCTGGCAGCTTTCGTTCTGGAAGGATCCAGCACAGTTTGTAGATTCCTGGCTTGGCACTGCCCTGCCTGCCAGGCCAAGTGGCCAGAAATGAAGGCCATTTTCCATGGGAAAAACGAAGTCCTTTCCCCAGGGTCTCAGTAATATGTTCAAGGTGGCGTTTGAGGCTCTAAGTACTTCAAGGGCCCTAGTTGCTGCCAGCTTTTCTTTTGGAAAAATCCAGCAACGATTGCATCATTCTAGCTAGGCTCCCACTTTCTGCCAGGGTGAGTGGCTGCCTAGGGAGGCCATTTGCCATGGGAAAAAGAAGTCCTTTCCCCAGGGTCTGGGTGTCAGATGAAAGGTGGCCTTTGGGGTTCTGAGGACTTGTAGGGTAGTACTTACTGGCTAGAGTAGAGGAAATGGATTCTATTTGAATATCTGTCTAGAGGCTTTGCCCCACAGGTCCTGGTTGTCCTTGATGGGCTGCAGCTGTGAGCATTGAAGAGAACTGGGATAAAAGGGGGCGGCGTAGCCATTCAGGGAGAGCCTTGAAGGAGCCCTGAACTGGGAAAGAACAGCATGCAGAAGAAAGCGTCTGTGCTGTGAAGATCTGCAGCCATAAGAACACACCGAGGAGGTATGGACTTTAGCAATCTGAGAACAGCATGATGGGACTCTAGAGAAATAGAACAACAACAAGTGGCAGCTTTCGATTTGGAGCAATCCAGCAAAGCTTGCAAATTTCTTGCTGGGCACCACCCTCTTGGTCAGGGCGAGTGGCCAGAAATGGAGGCCATTTTCCATGGGGAAAACGAAGTCATTGGCCCAGGCTCTGGGTGTCAGATGACTGGTGGCGTCTGGGGCTCTAAGGACTTGCAGGGTCCTAGTTGCTGGCAGCTTTCGTTCTGGAAGGATCCAGCACAGTTTGTAGATTCCTGGCTTGGCACTGCCCTGCCTGCCAGGCCAAGTGGCCACAAATGAAGGCCATTTTCCATGGGAAAAAGATGTCCTTTCCCCAGGGTCTCAGGAATATGTTCAAGGTGGCGTTTGAGGCTCTAAGTACTTCCAGGGCCCTAGTTGCTGCCAGCTTTTCTTTTGGAAAAATCCAGCAACGATTGCATCATTCTAGCTAGGCTCCCACTTTCTGCCAGGGTGAGTGGCTGCCAAGGGAGGCCATTTGCCATGGGAAAAAGAAGTCCTTTCCCCAGGGTCTGGGTGTCAGATGAAAGGTGGCCTTTGGGGTTCTGAGGACTTGTAGGGTAGTACTTACTGGCTAGAGTAGAGGAAATGGATTCTATTTGAATATCTGTCCCACAGGTCCTGGTTGTCCTTGATGGGCTGCAGCTGTGAGCATTGAAGAGAACTGGGATAAAAGGGGGCGGCGTAGCCATTCAGGGAGAGCCTTGAAGGAGCCCTGAACTGGGAAAGAACAGCATGCAGAAGAAAGCGTCTGTGCTGTGAAGAGCTGCAGCCATAAGAACACACCGAGGAGGTATGGACTTTAGCAATCTGAGAACAGCATGATGGGACTCTAGAGAAATAGAACAACAACAAGTGGCAGCTTTAGATTTGGAGCAATCCAGCAAAGCTTGCAAATTTCTTGCTGGGCACCACCCTCTTGGTCAGGGCGAGTGGCCAGAAATGGAGGCCATTTTCCATGGGGAAAACGAAGTCATTGGCCCAGGCTCTGGGTGTCAGATGACTGGTGGCATCTGGGGCTGTAAGGACTTGCAGGGTCCTAGTTGCTGGCAGCTTTCGTTTTGGAAGGATCCAGCAGAGTTTGTAGATTCCTGGCTTGGCACTGCCCTGCCTGCCAGGCCAAGTGGCCAGAAATGAAGGCCATTTTCCATGGGAAAAACGAAGTCCTTTCCCCAGGGTCTCAGTAATATGTTCAAGGTGGCGTTTGAGGCTCTAAGTACTTCCAGGGCCCTAGTTGCTGGCAGCTTTTCTTTTGGAAAAATCCAGCAACGATTGCATCATTCTAGCTAGGCTCCCACTTTCTGCCAGGGTGAGTGGCTGCCAAGGGAGGCCATTTGCCATGGGAAAAAGAAGTCCTTTCCCCAGGGTCTGGGTGTCAGATGAAAGGTGGCCTTTGGGGTTCTGAGGACTTGTAGGGTAGTACTTACTGGCTAGAGTAGAGGAAATGGATTCTATTTGAATATCTGTCTAGAGGCTTTGCCCCACAGGTCCTGGTTGTCCTTGATGGGCTGCAGCTGTGAGCATTGAAGAGAACTGGGATAAAAGGGGGCGGCGTAGCTATTCAGGGAGAGCCTTGAAGGAGCCCTGAACTGGGAAAGAACAGCATGCAGAAGAAAGCGTCTGTGCTGTGAAGATCTGCAGCCATAAGAACACACCGAGGAGGTATGGACTTTAGCAATCTGAGAACAGCATGATGGGACTCTAGAGAAATAGAACAACAACAAGTGGCAGCTTTAGATTTGGAGCAATCCAGCAAAGCTTGCAAATTTCTTGCTGGGCACCACCCTCTTGGTCAGGGCGAGTGGCCAGAAATGGAGGCCATTTTCCATGGGGAAAACGAAGTCATTGGCCCAGGCTCTGGGTGTCAGATGACAGGTGGCATCTGGGGCTGTAAGGACTTGCAGGGTCCTAGTTGCTGGCAGCTTTCGTTCTGGAAGGATCCAGCACAGTTTGTAGATTCCTGGCTTGGCACTGCCCTGCCTGCCAGGCCAAGTGGCCAGAAATGAAGGCCATTTTCCATGGGAAAAACGAAGTCCTTTCCCCAGGGTCTCAGTAATATGTTCAAGGTGGCGTTTGAGGCTCTAAGTACTTCCAGGGCCCTAGTTGCTGCCAGCTTTTCTTTTGGAAAAATCCAGCAACGATTGCATCATTCTAGCTAGGCTCCCACTTTCTGCCAGGGTGAGTGGCTGCCAAGGGAGGCCATTTGCCATGGGAAAAAGAAGTCCTTTCCCCAGGGTCTGGGTGTCAGATGAAAGGTGGCCTTTGGGGTTCTGAGGACTTGTAGGGTAGTACTTACTGGCTAGAGTAGAGGAAATGGATTCTATTTGAATATCTGTCCCACAGGTCCTGGTTGTCCTTGATGGGCTGCAGCTGTGAGCATTGAAGAGAACTGGGATAAAAGGGGGCGGCGTAGCCATTCAGGGAGAGCCTTGAAGGAGCCCTGAACTGGGAAAGAACAGCATGCAGAAGAAAGCGTCTGTGCTGTGAAGATCTGCAGCCATAAGAACACACCGAGGAGGTATGGACTTTAGCAATCTGAGAACAGCATGATGGGACTCTAGAGAAATAGAACAACAACAAGTGGCAGCTTTCGATTTGGAGCAATCCAGCAAAGCTTGCAAATTTCTTGCTGGGCACCACCCTCTTGGTCAGGGCGAGTGGCCAGAAATGGAGGCAATTTTCCATGGGGAAAACGAAGTCATTGGCCCAGGCTCTGGGTGTCAGATGACTGGTGGCATCTGGGCCTGTAAGGACTTGCAGGGTCCTAGTTGCTGGCAGCTTTCGTTCTGGAAGGATCCAGCAGAGTTTGTAGATTCCTGGCTTGGCACTGCCCTGCCTGCCAGGCCAAGTGGCCAGAAATGAAGGCCATTTTCCATGGGAAAAACGAAGTCCTTTCCCCAGGGTCTCAGTAATATGTTCAAGGTGGCGTTTGAGGCTCTAAGTACTTCCAGGGCCCTAGTTGCTGCCAGCTTTTCTTTTGGAAAAATCCAGCAACGATTTCATCATTTTTGCTAGGCTCCCACTTTCTGCCAGGGTGAGTGGCTGCCAAGGGAGGCCATTTGCCATGGGAAAAAGAAGTCCTTTCCCCAGGGTCTGGGTGTCAGATGAAAGGTGGCCTTTGGGGTTCTGAGGACTTGTAGGGTAGTACTTACTGGCTAGAGTAGAGGAAATGGATTCTATTTGAATATCTGTCTAGAGGCTTTGCCCCACAGGTCCTGGTTGTCCTTGATGGGCTGCAGCTGTGAGCATTGAAGAGAACTGGGATAAAAGGGGGCGGCGTAGCCATTCAGGGAGAGCCTTGAAGGAGCCCTGAACTGGGAAAGAACAGCATGCAGAAGAAAGCGTCTGTGCTGTGAAGATCTGCAGCCATAAGAACACACCGAGGAGGTATGGACTTTAGCAATCTGAGAACAGCATGATGGGACTCTAGAGAAATAGAACAACAACAAGTGGCAGCTTTCGATTTGGAGCAATCCAGCAAAGCTTGCAAATTTCTTGCTGGGCACCACCCTCTTGGTCAGGGCGAGTGGCCAGAAATGGAGGCCATTTTCCATGGGGAAAACGAAGTCATTGGCCCAGGCTCTGGGTGTCAGATGACAGGTGGCGTCTGGGGCTCTAAGGACTTGCAGGGTCCTAGTTGCTGGCAGCTTTCGTTCTGGAAGGATCCAGCACAGTTTGTAGATTCCTGGCTTGGCACTGCCCTGCCTGCCAGGCCAAGTGGCCACAAATGAAGGCCATTTTCCATGGGAAAAAGATGTCCTTTCCCCAGGGTCTCAGGAATATGTTCAAGGTGGCGTTTGAGGCTCTAAGTACTTCCAGGGCCCTAGTTGCTGCCAGCTTTTCTTTTGGAAAAATCCAGCAACGATTGCATCATTCTAGCTAGGCTCCCACTTTCTGCCAGGGTGAGTGGCTGCCAAGGGAGGCCATTTGCCATGGGAAAAAGAAGTCCTTTCCCCAGGGTCTGGGTGTCAGATGAAAGGTGGCCTTTGGGGTTCTGAGGACTTGTAGGGTAGTACTTACTGGCTAGAGTAGAGGAAATGGATTCTATTTGAATATCTGTCCCACAGGTCCTGGTTGTCCTTGATGGGCTGCAGCTGTGAGCATTGAAGAGAACTGGGATAAAAGGGGGCGGCGTAGCCATTCAGGGAGAGCCTTGAAGGAGCCCTGAACTGGGAAAGAACAGCATGCAGAAGAAAGCGTCTGTGCTGTGAAGATCTGCAGCCATAAGAACACACCGAGGAGGTATGGACTTTAGCAATCTGAGAACAGCATGATGGGACTCTAGAGAAATAGAACAACAACAAGTGGCAGCTTTCGATTTGGAGCAATCCAGCAAAGCTTGCAAATTTCTTGCTGGGCACCACCCTCTTGGTCAGGGCGAGTGGCCAGAAATGGAGGCCATTTTCCATGGGGAAAACGAAGTCATTGGCCCAGGCTCTGGGTGTCAGATGACTGGTGGCGTCTGGGGCTCTAAGGACTTGCAGGGTCCTAGTTGCTGGCAGCTTTCGTTCTGGAAGGATCCAGCACAGTTTGTAGATTCCTGGCTTGGCACTGCCCTGCCTGCCAGGCCAAGTGGCCACAAATGAAGGCCATTTTCCATGGGAAAAAGATGTCCTTTCCCCAGGGTCTCAGGAATATGTTCAAGGTGGCGTTTGAGGCTCTAAGTACTTCCAGGGCCCTAGTTGCTGCCAGCTTTTCTTTTGGAAAAATCCAGCAACGATTGCATCATTCTAGCTAGGCTCCCACTTTCTGCCAGGGTGAGTGGCTGCCAAGGGAGGCCATTTGCCATGGGAAAAAGAAGTCCTTTCCCCAGGGTCTGGGTGTCAGATGAAAGGTGGCCTTTGGGGTTCTGAGGACTTGTAGGGTAGTACTTACTGGCTAGAGTAGAGGAAATGGATTCTATTTGAATATCTGTCCCACAGGTCCTGGTTGTCCTTGATGGGCTGCAGCTGTGAGCATTGAAGAGAACTGGGATAAAAGGGGGCGGCGTAGCCATTCAGGGAGAGCCTTGAAGGAGCCCTGAACTGGGAAAGAACAGCATGCAGAAGAAAGCGTCTGTGCTGTGAAGAGCTGCAGCCATAAGAACACACCGAGGAGGTATGGACTTTAGCAATCTGAGAACAGCATGATGGGACTCTAGAGAAATAGAAGAACAACAAGTGGCAGCTTTAGATTTGGAGCAATCCAGCAAAGCTTGCAAATTTCTTGCTGGGCACCACCCTCTTGGTCAGGGCGAGTGGCCAGAAATGGAGGCCATTTTCCATGGGGAAAACGAAGTCATTGGCCCAGGCTCTGGGTGTCAGATGACTGGTGGCATCTGGGGCTGTAAGGACTTGCAGGGTCCTAGTTGCTGGCAGCTTTCGTTTTGGAAGGATCCAGCACAGTTTGTAGATTCCTGGCTTGGCACTGCCCTGCCTGCCAGGCCAAGTGGCCAGAAATGAAGGCCATTTTCCATGGGAAAAACGAAGTCCTTTCCCCAGGGTCTCAGTAATATGTTCAAGGTGGCGTTTGAGGCTCTAAGTACTTCCAGGGCCCTAGTTGCTGCCAGCTTTTCTTTTGGAAAAATCCAGCAACGATTTCATCATTTTTGCTAGGCTCCCACTTTCTGCCAGGGTGAGTGGCTGCCAAGGGAGGCCATTTGCCATGGGAAAAAGAAGTCCTTTCCCCAGGGTCTGGGTGTCAGATGAAAGGTGGCCTTTGGGGTTCTGAGGACTTGTAGGGTAGTACTTACTGGCTAGAGTAGAGGAAATGGATTCTATTTGAATATCTGTCTAGAGGCTTTGCCCCACAGGTCCTGGTTGTCCTTGATGGGCTGCAGCTGTGAGCATTGAAGAGAACTGGGATAAAAGGGGGCGGCGTAGCCATTCAGGGAGAGCCTTGAAGGAGCCCTGAACTGGGAAAGAACAGCATGCAGAAGAAAGCGTCTGTGCTGTGAAGATCTGCAGCCATAAGAACACACCGAGGAGGTATGGACTTTAGCAATCTGAGAACAGCATGATGGGACTCTAGAGAAATAGAACAACAACAAGTGGCAGCTTTCGATTTGGAGCAATCCAGCAAAGCTTGCAAATTTCTTGCTGGGCACCACCCTCTTGGTCAGGGCGAGTGGCCAGAAATGGAGGCCATTTTCCATGGGGAAAACGAAGTCATTGGCCCAGGCTCTGGGTGTCAGATGACTGGTGGCGTCTGGGGCTCTAAGGACTTGCAGGGTCCTAGTTGCTGGCAGCTTTCGTTCTGGAAGGATCCAGCACAGTTTGTAGATTCCTGGCTTGGCACTGCCCTGCCTGCCAGGCCAAGTGGCCACAAATGAAGGCCATTTTCCATGGGAAAAAGATGTCCTTTCCCCAGGGTCTCAGGAATATGTTCAAGGTGGCGTTTGAGGCTCTAAGTACTTCCAGGGCCCTAGTTGCTGCCAGCTTTTCTTTTGGAAAAATCCAGCAACGATTGCATCATTCTAGCTAGGCTCCCACTTTCTGCCAGGGTGAGTGGCTGCCAAGGGAGGCCATTTGCCATGGGAAAAAGAAGTCCTTTCCCCAGGGTCTGGGTGTCAGATGAAAGGTGGCCTTTGGGGTTCTGAGGACTTGTAGGGTAGTACTTACTGGCTAGAGTAGAGGAAATGGATTCTATTTGAATATCTGTCCCACAGGTCCTGGTTGTCCTTGATGGGCTGCAGCTGTGAGCATTGAAGAGAACTGGGATAAAAGGGGGCGGCGTAGCCATTCAGGGAGAGCCTTGAAGGAGCCCTGAACTGGGAAAGAACAGCATGCAGAAGAAAGCGTCTGTGCTGTGAAGAGCTGCAGCCATAAGAACACACCGAGGAGGTATGGACTTTAGCAATCTGAGAACAGCATGATGGGACTCTAGAGAAATAGAAGAACAACAAGTGGCAGCTTTAGATTTGGAGCAATCCAGCAAAGCTTGCAAATTTCTTGCTGGGCACCACCCTCTTGGTCAGGGCGAGTGGCCAGAAATGGAGGCCATTTTCCATGGGGAAAACGAAGTCATTGGCCCAGGCTCTGGGTGTCAGATGACTGGTGGCATCTGGGGCTGTAAGGACTTGCAGGGTCCTAGTTGCTGGCAGCTTTCGTTTTGGAAGGATCCAGCACAGTTTGTAGATTCCTGGCTTGGCACTGCCCTGCCTGCCAGGCCAAGTGGCCAGAAATGAAGGCCATTTTCCATGGGAAAAACGAAGTCCTTTCCCCAGGGTCTCAGTAATATGTTCAAGGTGGCGTTTGAGGCTCTAAGTACTTCCAGGGCCCTAGTTGCTGCCAGCTTTTCTTTTGGAAAAATCCAGCAACGATTGCATCATTCTAGCTAGGCTCCCACTTTCTGCCAGGGTGAGTGGCTGCCAAGGGAGGCCATTTGCCATGGGAAAAAGAAGTCCTTTCCCCAGGGTCTGGGTGTCAGATGAAAGGTGGCCTTTGGGGTTCTGAGGACTTGTAGGGTAGTACTTACTGGCTAGAGTAGAGGAAATGGATTCTATTTGAATATCTGTCTAGAGGCTTTGCCCCACAGGTCCTGGTTGTCCTTGATGGGCTGCAGCTGTGAGCATTGAAGAGAACTGGGATAAAAGGGGGCGGCGTAGCTATTCAGGGAGAGCCTTGAAGGAGCCCTGAACTGGGAAAGAACAGCATGCAGAAGAAAGCGTCTGTGCTGTGAAGATCTGCAGCCATAAGAACACACCGAGGAGGTATGGACTTTAGCAATCTGAGAACAGCATGATGGGACTCTAGAGAAATAGAACAACAACAA
Source organism: Agelaius phoeniceus (assembly GCF_051311805.1). NCBI lineage: Eukaryota > Metazoa > Chordata > Aves > Passeriformes > Icteridae > Agelaius > Agelaius phoeniceus. The sequence goes on from NC_135293.1 coordinate 6,960,881, forward strand.
GTGGCAGCTTTAGATTTGGAGCAATCCAGCAAAGCTTGCAAATTTCTTGCTGGGCACCACCCTCTTGGTCAGGGCGAGTGGCCAGAAATGGAGGCCATTTTCCATGGGGAAAACGAAGTCATTGGCCCAGGCTCTGGGTGTCAGATGACAGGTGGCATCTGGGGCTGTAAGGACTTGCAGGGTCCTAGTTGCTGGCAGCTTTCGTTCTGGAAGGATCCAGCACAGTTTGTAGATTCCTGGCTTGGCACTGCCCTGCCTGCCAGGCCAAGTGGCCAGAAATGAAGGCCATTTTCCATGGGAAAAACGAAGTCCTTTCCCCAGGGTCTCAGTAATATGTTCAAGGTGGCGTTTGAGGCTCTAAGTACTTCCAGGGCCCTAGTTGCTGCCAGCTTTTCTTTTGGAAAAATCCAGCAACGATTGCATCATTCTAGCTAGGCTCCCACTTTCTGCCAGGGTGAGTGGCTGCCAAGGGAGGCCATTTGCCATGGGAAAAAGAAGTCCTTTCCCCAGGGTCTGGGTGTCAGATGAAAGGTGGCCTTTGGGGTTCTGAGGACTTGTAGGGTAGTACTTACTGGCTAGAGTAGAGGAAATGGATTCTATTTGAATATCTGTCCCACAGGTCCTGGTTGTCCTTGATGGGCTGCAGCTGTGAGCATTGAAGAGAACTGGGATAAAAGGGGGCGGCGTAGCCATTCAGGGAGAGCCTTGAAGGAGCCCTGAACTGGGAAAGAACAGCATGCAGAAGAAAGCGTCTGTGCTGTGAAGATCTGCAGCCATAAGAACACACCGAGGAGGTATGGACTTTAGCAATCTGAGAACAGCATGATGGGACTCTAGAGAAATAGAACAACAACAAGTGGCAGCTTTCGATTTGGAGCAATCCAGCAAAGCTTGCAAATTTCTTGCTGGGCACCACCCTCTTGGTCAGGGCGAGTGGCCAGAAATGGAGGCAATTTTCCATGGGGAAAACGAAGTCATTTGCCCAGGCTCTGGGTGTCAGATGACTGGTGGCATCTGGGGCTCTAAGGACTTGCAGGGTCCTAGTTGCTGGCAGCTTTTCTTTTGGAAAAATCCAGCAACGATTGCATCATTCTAGCTAGGCTCCCACTTTCTGCCAGGGTGAGTGGCTGCCAAGGGAGGCCATTTGCCATGGGAAAAAGAAGTCCTTTCCCCAGGGTCTGGGTGTCAGATGAAAGGTGGCCTTTGGGGTTCTGAGGACTTGTAGGGTAGTACTTACTGGCTAGAGTAGAGGAAATGGATTCTATTTGAATATCTGTCCCACAGGTCCTGGTTGTCCTTGATGGGCTGCAGCTGTGAGCATTGAAGAGAACTGGGATAAAAGGGGGCGGCGTAGCCATTCAGGGAGAGCCTTGAAGGAGCCCTGAACTGGGAAAGAACAGCATGCAGAAGAAAGCGTCTGTGCTGTGAAGATCTGCAGCCATAAGAACACACCGAGGAGGTATGGACTTTAGCAATCTGAGAACAGCATGATGGGACTCTAGAGAAATAGAACAACAACAAGTGGCAGCTTTCGATTTGGAGCAATCCAGCAAAGCTTGCAAATTTCTTGCTGGGCACCACCCTCTTGGTCAGGGCGATTGGCCAGAAATGGAGGCAATTTTCCATGGGGAAAACGAAGTCATTGGCCCAGGCTCTGGGTGTCAGATGACTGGTGGCATCTGGGGCTGTAAGGACTTGCAGGGTCCTAGTTGCTGGCAGCTTTCGTTTTGGAAGGATCCAGCACAGTTTGTAGATTCCTGGCTTGGCACTGCCCTGCCTGCCAGGCCAAGTGGCCAGAAATGAAGGCCATTTTCCATGGGAAAAACGAAGTCCTTTCCCCAGGGTCTCAGTAATATGTTCAAGGTGGCGTTTGAGGCTCTAAGTACTTCCAGGGCCCTAGTTGCTGCCAGCTTTTCTTTTGGAAAAATCCAGCAACGATTTCATCATTTTTGCTAGGCTCCCACTTTCTGCCAGGGTGAGTGGCTGCCAAGGGAGGCCATTTGCCATGGGAAAAAGAAGTCCTTTCCCCAGGGTCTGGGTGTCAGATGAAAGGTGGCCTTTGGGGTTCTGAGGACTTGTAGGGTAGTACTTACTGGCTAGAGTAGAGGAAATGGATTCTATTTGAATATCTGTCCCACAGGTCCTGGTTGTCCTTGATGGGCTGCAGCTGTGAGCATTGAAGAGAACTGGGATAAAAGGGGGCGGCGTAGCCATTCAGGGAGAGCCTTGAAGGAGCCCTGAACTGGGAAAGAACAGCATGCAGAAGAAAGCGTCTGTGCTGTGAAGAGCTGCAGCCATAAGAACACACCGAGGAGGTATGGACTTTAGCAATCTGAGAACAGCATGATGGGACTCTAGAGAAATAGAACAACAACAAGTGGCAGCTTTAGATTTGGAGCAATCCAGCAAAGCTTGCAAATTTCTTGCTGGGCACCACCCTCTTGGTCAGGGCGAGTGGCCAGAAATGGAGGCCATTTTCCATGGGGAAAACGAAGTCATTGGCCCAGGCTCTGGGTGTCAGATGACAGGTGGCATCTGGGGCTGTAAGGACTTGCAGGGTCCTAGTTGCTGGCAGCTTTCGTTTTGGAAGGATCCAGCACAGTTTGTAGATTCCTGGCTTGGCACTGCCCTGCCTGCCAGGCCAAGTGGCCAGAAATGAAGGCCATTTTCCATGGGAAAAACGAAGTCCTTTCCCCAGGGTCTCAGTAATATGTTCAAGGTGGCGTTTGAGGCTCTAAGTACTTCCAGGGCCCTAGTTGCTGCCAGCTTTTCTTTTGGAAAAATCCAGCAACGATTTCATCATTTTTGCTAGGCTCCCACTTTCTGCCAGGGTGAGTGGCTGCCAAGGGAGGCCATTTGCCATGGGAAAAAGAAGTCCTTTCCCCAGGGTCTGGGTGTCAGATGAAAGGTGGCCTTTGGGGTTCTGAGGACTTGTAGGGTAGTACTTACTGGCTAGAGTAGAGGAAATGGATTCTATTTGAATATCTGTCTAGAGGCTTTGCCCCACAGGTCCTGGTTGTCCTTGATGGGCTGCAGCTGTGAGCATTGAAGAGAACTGGGATAAAAGGGGGCGGCGTAGCCATTCAGGGAGAGCCTTGAAGGAGCCCTGAACTGGGAAAGAACAGCATGCAGAAGAAAGCGTCTGTGCTGTGAAGATCTGCAGCCATAAGAACACACCGAGGAGGTATGGACTTTAGCAATCTGAGAACAGCATGATGGGACTCTAGAGAAATAGAACAACAACAAGTGGCAGCTTTCGATTTGGAGCAATCCAGCAAAGCTTGCAAATTTCTTGCTGGGCACCACCCTCTTGGTCAGGGCGAGTGGCCAGAAATGGAGGCCATTTTCCATGGGGAAAACGAAGTCATTGGCCCAGGCTCTGGGTGTCAGATGACTGGTGGCATCTGGGGCTGTAAGGACTTGCAGGGTCCTAGTTGCTGGCAGCTTTCGTTTTGGAAGGATCCAGCACAGTTTGTAGATTCCTGGCTTGGCACTGCCCTGCCTGCCAGGCCAAGTGGCCACAAATGAAGGCCATTTTCCATGGGAAAAAGATGTCCTTTCCCCAGGGTCTCAGGAATATGTTCAAGGTGGCGTTTGAGGCTCTAAGTACTTCCAGGGCCCTAGTTGCTGGCAGCTTTTCTTTTGGAAAAATCCAGCAACGATTGCATCATTTTTGCTAGGCTCCCACTTTCTGCCAGGGTGAGTGGCTGCCAAGGGAGGCCATTTGCCATGGGAAAAAGAAGTCCTTTCCCCAGGGTCTGGGTGTCAGATGAAAGGTGGCCTTTGGGGTTCTGAGGACTTGTAGGGTAGTACTTACTGGCTAGAGTAGAGGAAATGGATTCTATTTGAATATCTGTCTAGAGGCTTTGCCCCACAGGTCCTGGTTGTCCTTGATGGGCTGCAGCTGTGAGCATTGAAGAGAACTGGGATAAAAGGGGGCGGCGTAGCCATTCAGGGAGAGCCTTGAAGGAGCCCTGAACTGGGAAAGAACAGCATGCAGAAGAAAGCGTCTGTGCTGTGAAGATCTGCAGCCATAAGAACACACCGAGGAGGTATGGACTTTAGCAATCTGAGAACAGCATTATGGGACTCTAGAGAAATAGAACAACAACAAGTGGCAGCTTTCGATTTGGAGCAATCCAGCAAAGCTTGCAAATTTCTTGCTGGGCACCACCCTCTTGGTCAGGGCGAGTGGCCAGAAATGGAGGCCATTTTCCATGGGGAAAACGAAGTCATTGGCCCAGGCTCTGGGTGTCAGATGACAGGTGGCATCTGGGGCTCTAAGGACTTGCAGGGTCCTAGTTGCTGGCAGCTTTCGTTCTGGAAGGATCCAGCAGAGTTTGTAGATTCCTGGCTTGGCACTGCCCTGCCTGCCAGGCCAAGTGGCCAGAAATGAAGGCCATTTTCCATGGGAAAAACGAAGTCCTTTCCCCAGGGTCTCAGTAATATGTTCAAGGTGGCGTTTGAGGCTCTAAGTACTTCCAGGGCCCTAGTTGCTGGCAGCTTTTCTTTTGGAAAAATCCAGCAACGATTGCATCATTCTAGCTAGGCTCCCACTTTCTGCCAGGGTGAGTGGCTGCCAAGGGAGGCCATTTGCCATGGGAAAAAGAAGTCCTTTCCCCAGGGTCTGGGTGTCAGATGGTGGCCTTTGGGGTTCTGAGGACTTGTAGGGTAGTACTTACTGGCTAGAGTAGAGGAAATGGATTCTATTTGAATATCTGTCTAGAGGCTTTGCCCCACAGGTCCTGGTTGTCCTTGATGGGCTGCAGCTGTGAGCATTGAAGAGAACTGGGATAAAAGGGGGCGGCGTAGCCATTCAGGGAGAGCCTTGAAGGAGCCCTGAACTGGGAAAGAACAGCATGCAGAAGAAAGCGTCTGTGCTGTGAAGAGCTGCAGCCATAAGAACACACCGAGGAGGTATGGACTTTAGCAATCTGAGAACAGCATGATGGGACTCTAGAGAAATAGAACAACAACAAGTGGCAGCTTTAGATTTGGAGCAATCCAGCAAAGCTTGCAAATTTCTTGCTGGGCACCACCCTCTTGGTCAGGGCGAGTGGCCAGAAATGGAGGCAATTTTCCATGGGGAAAACGAAGTCATTGGCCCAGGCTCTGGGTGTCAGATGACTGGTGGCATCTGGGGCTGTAAGGACTTGCAGGGTCCTAGTTGCTGGCAGCTTTCGTTTTGGAAGGATCCAGCACAGTTTGTAGATTCCTGGCTTGGCACTGCCCTGCCTGCCAGGCCAAGTGGCCACAAATGAAGGCCATTTTCCATGGGAAAAACGAAGTCCTTTCCCCAGGGTCTCAGTAATATGTTCAAGGTGGCGTTTGAGGCTCTAAGTACTTCCAGGGCCCTAGTTGCTGGCAGCTTTTCTTTTGGAAAAATCCAGCAACGATTGCATCATTTTTGCTAGGCTCCCACTTTCTGCCAGGGTGAGTGGCTGCCAAGGGAGGCCATTTGCCATGGGAAAAAGAAGTCCTTTCCCCAGGGTCTGGGTGTCAGATGAAAGGTGGCCTTTGGGGTTCTGAGGACTTGTAGGGTAGTACTTACTGGCTAGAGTAGAGGAAATGGATTCTATTTGAATATCTGTCTAGAGGCTTTGCCCCACAGGTCCTGGTTGTCCTTGATGGGCTGCAGCTGTGAGCATTGAAGAGAACTGGGATAAAAGGGGGCGGCGTAGCCATTCAGGGAGAGCCTTGAAGGAGCCCTGAACTGGGAAAGAACAGCATGCAGAAGAAAGCGTCTGTGCTGTGAAGATCTGCAGCCATAAGAACACACCGAGGAGGTATGGACTTTAGCAATCTGAGAACAGCATGATGGGACTCTAGAGAAATAGAACAACAACAAGTGGCAGCTTTCGATTTGGAGCAATCCAGCAAAGCTTGCAAATTTCTTGCTGGGCACCACCCTCTTGGTCAGGGCGAGTGGCCAGAAATGGAGGCAATTTTCCATGGGGAAAACGAAGTCATTGGCCCAGGCTCTGGGTGTCAGATGACTGGTGGCATCTGGGCCTGTAAGGACTTGCAGGGTCCTAGTTGCTGGCAGCTTTCGTTCTGGAAGGATCCAGCAGAGTTTGTAGATTCCTGGCTTGGCACTGCCCTGCCTGCCAGGCCAAGTGGCCAGAAATGAAGGCCATTTTCCATGGGAAAAACGAAGTCCTTTCCCCAGGGTCTCAGTAATATGTTCAAGGTGGCGTTTGAGGCTCTAAGTACTTCCAGGGCCCTAGTTGCTGCCAGCTTTTCTTTTGGAAAAATCCAGCAACGATTTCATCATTTTTGCTAGGCTCCCACTTTCTGCCAGGGTGAGTGGCTGCCAAGGGAGGCCATTTGCCATGGGAAAAAGAAGTCCTTTCCCCAGGGTCTGGGTGTCAGATGAAAGGTGGCCTTTGGGGTTCTGAGGACTTGTAGGGTAGTACTTACTGGCTAGAGTAGAGGAAATGGATTCTATTTGAATATCTGTCTAGAGGCTTTGCCCCACAGGTCCTGGTTGTCCTTGATGGGCTGCAGCTGTGAGCATTGAAGAGAACTGGGATAAAAGGGGGCGGCGTAGCCATTCAGGGAGAGCCTTGAAGGAGCCCTGAACTGGGAAAGAACAGCATGCAGAAGAAAGCGTCTGTGCTGTGAAGATCTGCAGCCATAAGAACACACCGAGGAGGTATGGACTTTAGCAATCTGAGAACAGCATGATGGGACTCTAGAGAAATAGAACAACAACAAGTGGCAGCTTTCGATTTGGAGCAATCCAGCAAAGCTTGCAAATTTCTTGCTGGGCACCACCCTCTTGGTCAGGGCGAGTGGCCAGAAATGGAGGCCATTTTCCATGGGGAAAACGAAGTCATTGGCCCAGGCTCTGGGTGTCAGATGACTGGTGGCGTCTGGGGCTCTAAGGACTTGCAGGGTCCTAGTTGCTGGCAGCTTTCGTTCTGGAAGGATCCAGCACAGTTTGTAGATTCCTGGCTTGGCACTGCCCTGCCTGCCAGGCCAAGTGGCCACAAATGAAGGCCATTTTCCATGGGAAAAAGATGTCCTTTCCCCAGGGTCTCAGGAATATGTTCAAGGTGGCGTTTGAGGCTCTAAGTACTTCCAGGGCCCTAGTTGCTGCCAGCTTTTCTTTTGGAAAAATCCAGCAACGATTGCATCATTCTAGCTAGGCTCCCACTTTCTGCCAGGGTGAGTGGCTGCCAAGGGAGGCCATTTGCCATGGGAAAAAGAAGTCCTTTCCCCAGGGTCTGGGTGTCAGATGAAAGGTGGCCTTTGGGGTTCTGAGGACTTGTAGGGTAGTACTTACTGGCTAGAGTAGAGGAAATGGATTCTATTTGAATATCTGTCCCACAGGTCCTGGTTGTCCTTGATGGGCTGCAGCTGTGAGCATTGAAGAGAACTGGGATAAAAGGGGGCGGCGTAGCCATTCAGGGAGAGCCTTGAAGGAGCCCTGAACTGGGAAAGAACAGCATGCAGAAGAAAGCGTCTGTGCTGTGAAGAGCTGCAGCCATAAGAACACACCGAGGAGGTATGGACTTTAGCAATCTGAGAACAGCATGATGGGACTCTAGAGAAATAGAAGAACAACAAGTGGCAGCTTTAGATTTGGAGCAATCCAGCAAAGCTTGCAAATTTCTTGCTGGGCACCACCCTCTTGGTCAGGGCGAGTGGCCAGAAATGGAGGCCATTTTCCATGGGGAAAACGAAGTCATTGGCCCAGGCTCTGGGTGTCAGATGACTGGTGGCATCTGGGGCTGTAAGGACTTGCAGGGTCCTAGTTGCTGGCAGCTTTCGTTTTGGAAGGATCCAGCACAGTTTGTAGATTCCTGGCTTGGCACTGCCCTGCCTGCCAGGCCAAGTGGCCAGAAATGAAGGCCATTTTCCATGGGAAAAACGAAGTCCTTTCCCCAGGGTCTCAGTAATATGTTCAAGGTGGCGTTTGAGGCTCTAAGTACTTCCAGGGCCCTAGTTGCTGCCAGCTTTTCTTTTGGAAAAATCCAGCAACGATTTCATCATTTTTGCTAGGCTCCCACTTTCTGCCAGGGTGAGTGGCTGCCAAGGGAGGCCATTTGCCATGGGAAAAAGAAGTCCTTTCCCCAGGGTCTGGGTGTCAGATGAAAGGTGGCCTTTGGGGTTCTGAGGACTTGTAGGGTAGTACTTACTGGCTAGAGTAGAGGAAATGGATTCTATTTGAATATCTGTCTAGAGGCTTTGCCCCACAGGTCCTGGTTGTCCTTGATGGGCTGCAGCTGTGAGCATTGAAGAGAACTGGGATAAAAGGGGGCGGCGTAGCCATTCAGGGAGAGCCTTGAAGGAGCCCTGAACTGGGAAAGAACAGCATGCAGAAGAAAGCGTCTGTGCTGTGAAGATCTGCAGCCATAAGAACACACCGAGGAGGTATGGACTTTAGCAATCTGAGAACAGCATGATGGGACTCTAGAGAAATAGAACAACAACAAGTGGCAGCTTTCGATTTGGAGCAATCCAGCAAAGCTTGCAAATTTCTTGCTGGGCACCACCCTCTTGGTCAGGGCGAGTGGCCAGAAATGGAGGCCATTTTCCATGGGGAAAACGAAGTCATTGGCCCAGGCTCTGGGTGTCAGATGACTGGTGGCGTCTGGGGCTCTAAGGACTTGCAGGGTCCTAGTTGCTGGCAGCTTTCGTTCTGGAAGGATCCAGCACAGTTTGTAGATTCCTGGCTTGGCACTGCCCTGCCTGCCAGGCCAAGTGGCCACAAATGAAGGCCATTTTCCATGGGAAAAAGATGTCCTTTCCCCAGGGTCTCAGGAATATGTTCAAGGTGGCGTTTGAGGCTCTAAGTACTTCCAGGGCCCTAGTTGCTGCCAGCTTTTCTTTTGGAAAAATCCAGCAACGATTGCATCATTCTAGCTAGGCTCCCACTTTCTGCCAGGGTGAGTGGCTGCCAAGGGAGGCCATTTGCCATGGGAAAAAGAAGTCCTTTCCCCAGGGTCTGGGTGTCAGATGAAAGGTGGCCTTTGGGGTTCTGAGGACTTGTAGGGTAGTACTTACTGGCTAGAGTAGAGGAAATGGATTCTATTTGAATATCTGTCCCACAGGTCCTGGTTGTCCTTGATGGGCTGCAGCTGTGAGCATTGAAGAGAACTGGGATAAAAGGGGGCGGCGTAGCCATTCAGGGAGAGCCTTGAAGGAGCCCTGAACTGGGAAAGAACAGCATGCAGAAGAAAGCGTCTGTGCTGTGAAGAGCTGCAGCCATAAGAACACACCGAGGAGGTATGGACTTTAGCAATCTGAGAACAGCATGATGGGACTCTAGAGAAATAGAAGAACAACAAGTGGCAGCTTTAGATTTGGAGCAATCCAGCAAAGCTTGCAAATTTCTTGCTGGGCACCACCCTCTTGGTCAGGGCGAGTGGCCAGAAATGGAGGCCATTTTCCATGGGGAAAACGAAGTCATTGGCCCAGGCTCTGGGTGTCAGATGACTGGTGGCATCTGGGGCTGTAAGGACTTGCAGGGTCCTAGTTGCTGGCAGCTTTCGTTTTGGAAGGATCCAGCACAGTTTGTAGATTCCTGGCTTGGCACTGCCCTGCCTGCCAGGCCAAGTGGCCAGAAATGAAGGCCATTTTCCATGGGAAAAACGAAGTCCTTTCCCCAGGGTCTCAGTAATATGTTCAAGGTGGCGTTTGAGGCTCTAAGTACTTCCAGGGCCCTAGTTGCTGCCAGCTTTTCTTTTGGAAAAATCCAGCAACGATTGCATCATTCTAGCTAGGCTCCCACTTTCTGCCAGGGTGAGTGGCTGCCAAGGGAGGCCATTTGCCATGGGAAAAAGAAGTCCTTTCCCCAGGGTCTGGGTGTCAGATGAAAGGTGGCCTTTGGGGTTCTGAGGACTTGTAGGGTAGTACTTACTGGCTAGAGTAGAGGAAATGGATTCTATTTGAATATCTGTCTAGAGGCTTTGCCCCACAGGTCCTGGTTGTCCTTGATGGGCTGCAGCTGTGAGCATTGAAGAGAACTGGGATAAAAGGGGGCGGCGTAGCTATTCAGGGAGAGCCTTGAAGGAGCCCTGAACTGGGAAAGAACAGCATGCAGAAGAAAGCGTCTGTGCTGTGAAGATCTGCAGCCATAAGAACACACCGAGGAGGTATGGACTTTAGCAATCTGAGAACAGCATGATGGGACTCTAGAGAAATAGAACAACAACAAGTGGCAGCTTTAGATTTGGAGCAATCCAGCAAAGCTTGCAAATTTCTTGCTGGGCACCACCCTCTTGGTCAGGGCGAGTGGCCAGAAATGGAGGCCATTTTCCATGGGGAAAACGAAGTCATTGGCCCAGGCTCTGGGTGTCAGATGACAGGTGGCATCTGGGGCTGTAAGGACTTGCAGGGTCCTAGTTGCTGGCAGCTTTCGTTCTGGAAGGATCCAGCACAGTTTGTAGATTCCTGGCTTGGCACTGCCCTGCCTGCCAGGCCAAGTGGCCAGAAATGAAGGCCATTTTCCATGGGAAAAACGAAGTCCTTTCCCCAGGGTCTCAGTAATATGTTCAAGGTGGCGTTTGAGGCTCTAAGTACTTCCAGGGCCCTAGTTGCTGGCAGCTTTTCTTTTGGAAAAATCCAGCAACGATTGCATCATTCTAGCTAGGCTCCCACTTTCTGCCAGGGTGAGTGGCTGCCAAGGGAGGCCATTTGCCATGGGAAAAAGAAGTCCTTTCCCCAGGGTCTGGGTGTCAGATGAAAGGTGGCCTTTGGGGTTCTGAGGACTTGTAGGGTAGTACTTACTGGCTAGAGTAGAGGAAATGGATTCTATTTGAATATCTGTCCCACAGGTCCTGGTTGTCCTTGATGGGCTGCAGCTGTGAGCATTGAAGAGAACTGGGATAAAAGGGGGCGGCGTAGCCATTCAGGGAGAGCCTTGAAGGAGCCCTGAACTGGGAAAGAACAGCATGCAGAAGAAAGCGTCTGTGCTGTGAAGATCTGCAGCCATAAGAACACACCGAGGAGGTATGGACTTTAGCAATCTGAGAACAGCATGATGGGACTCTAGAGAAATAGAACAACAACAAGTGGCAGCTTTAGATTTGGAGCAATCCAGCAAAGCTTGCAAATTTCTTGCTGGGCACCACCCTCTTGGTCAGGGCGAGTGGCCAGAAATGGAGGCAATTTTCCATGGGGAAAACGAAGTCATTGGCCCAGGCTCTGGGTGTCAGATGACTGGTGGCATCTGGGGCTCTAAGGACTTGCAGGGTCCTAGTTGCTGGCAGCTTTTCTTTTGGAAAAATCCAGCAACGATTGCATCATTCTAGCTAGGCTCCCACTTTCTGCCAGGGTGAGTGGCTGCCAAGGGAGGCCATTTGCCATGGGAAAAAGAAGTCCTTTCCCCAGGGTCTGGGTGTCAGATGAAAGGTGGCCTTTGGGGTTCTGAGGACTTGTAGGGTAGTACTTACTGGCTAGAGTAGAGGAAATGGATTCTATTTGAATATCTGTCCCACAGGTCCTGGTTGTCCTTGATGGGCTGCAGCTGTGAGCATTGAAGAGAACTGGGATAAAAGGGGGCGGCGTAGCCATTCAGGGAGAGCCTTGAAGGAGCCCTGAACTGGGAAAGAACAGCATGCAGAAGAAAGCGTCTGTGCTGTGAAGATCTGCAGCCATAAGAACACACCGAGGAGGTATGGACTTTAGCAATCTGAGAACAGCATGATGGGACTCTAGAGAAATAGAACAACAACAAGTGGCAGCTTTCGATTTGGAGCAATCCAGCAAAGCTTGCAAATTTCTTGCTGGGCACCACCCTCTTGGTCAGGGCGATTGGCCAGAAATGGAGGCAATTTTCCATGGGGAAAACGAAGTCATTGGCCCAGGCTCTGGGTGTCAGATGACTGGTGGCATCTGGGGCTGTAAGGACTTGCAGGGTCCTAGTTGCTGGCAGCTTTCGTTTTGGAAGGATCCAGCACAGTTTGTAGATTCCTGGCTTGGCACTGCCCTGCCTGCCAGGCCAAGTGGCCAGAAATGAAGGCCATTTTCCATGGGAAAAACGAAGTCCTTTCCCCAGGGTCTCAGTAATATGTTCAAGGTGGCGTTTGAGGCTCTAAGTACTTCCAGGGCCCTAGTTGCTGCCAGCTTTTCTTTTGGAAAAATCCAGCAACGATTTCATCATTTTTGCTAGGCTCCCACTTTCTGCCAGGGTGAGTGGCTGCCAAGGGAGGCCATTTGCCATGGGAAAAAGAAGTCCTTTCCCCAGGGTCTGGGTGTCAGATGAAAGGTGGCCTTTGGGGTTCTGAGGACTTGTAGGGTAGTACTTACTGGCTAGAGTAGAGGAAATGGATTCTATTTGAATATCTGTCCCACAGGTCCTGGTTGTCCTTGATGGGCTGCAGCTGTGAGCATTGAAGAGAACTGGGATAAAAGGGGGCGGCGTAGCCATTCAGGGAGAGCCTTGAAGGAGCCCTGAACTGGGAAAGAACAGCATGCAGAAGAAAGCGTCTGTGCTGTGAAGAGCTGCAGCCATAAGAACACACCGAGGAGGTATGGACTTTAGCAATCTGAGAACAGCATGATGGGACTCTAGAGAAATAGAACAACAACAAGTGGCAGCTTTAGATTTGGAGCAATCCAGCAAAGCTTGCAAATTTCTTGCTGGGCACCACCCTCTTGGTCAGGGCGAGTGGCCAGAAATGGAGGCCATTTTCCATGGGGAAAACGAAGTCATTGGCCCAGGCTCTGGGTGTCAGATGACAGGTGGCATCTGGGGCTGTAAGGACTTGCAGGGTCCTAGTTGCTGGCAGCTTTCGTTTTGGAAGGATCCAGCACAGTTTGTAGATTCCTGGCTTGGCACTGCCCTGCCTGCCAGGCCAAGTGGCCAGAAATGAAGGCCATTTTCCATGGGAAAAACGAAGTCCTTTCCCCAGGGTCTCAGTAATATGTTCAAGGTGGCGTTTGAGGCTCTAAGTACTTCCAGGGCCCTAGTTGCTGCCAGCTTTTCTTTTGGAAAAATCCAGCAACGATTTCATCATTTTTGCTAGGCTCCCACTTTCTGCCAGGGTGAGTGGCTGCCAAGGGAGGCCATTTGCCATGGGAAAAAGAAGTCCTTTCCCCAGGGTCTGGGTGTCAGATGAAAGGTGGCCTTTGGGGTTCTGAGGACTTGTAGGGTAGTACTTACTGGCTAGAGTAGAGGAAATGGATTCTATTTGAATATCTGTCTAGAGGCTTTGCCCCACAGGTCCTGGTTGTCCTTGATGGGCTGCAGCTGTGAGCATTGAAGAGAACTGGGATAAAAGGGGGCGGCGTAGCCATTCAGGGAGAGCCTTGAAGGAGCCCTGAACTGGGAAAGAACAGCATGCAGAAGAAAGCGTCTGTGCTGTGAAGATCTGCAGCCATAAGAACACACCGAGGAGGTATGGACTTTAGCAATCTGAGAACAGCATGATGGGACTCTAGAGAAATAGAACAACAACAAGTGGCAGCTTTCGATTTGGAGCAATCCAGCAAAGCTTGCAAATTTCTTGCTGGGCACCACCCTCTTGGTCAGGGCGAGTGGCCAGAAATGGAGGCCATTTTCCATGGGGAAAACGAAGTCATTGGCCCAGGCTCTGGGTGTCAGATGACTGGTGGCATCTGGGGCTGTAAGGACTTGCAGGGTCCTAGTTGCTGGCAGCTTTCGTTTTGGAAGGATCCAGCACAGTTTGTAGATTCCTGGCTTGGCACTGCCCTGCCTGCCAGGCCAAGTGGCCAGAAATGAAGGCCATTTTCCATGGGAAAAACGAAGTCCTTTCCCCAGGGTCTCAGTAATATGTTCAAGGTGGCGTTTGAGGCTCTAAGTACTTCCAGGGCCCTAGTTGCTGCCAGCTTTTCTTTTGGAAAAATCCAGCAACGATTGCATCATTTTTGCTAGGCTCCCACTTTCTGCCAGGGTGAGTGGCTGCCAAGGGAGGCCATTTGCCATGGGAAAAAGAAGTCCTTTCCCCAGGGTCTGGGTGTCAGATGAAAGGTGGCCTTTGGGGTTCTGAGGACTTGTAGGGTAGTACTTACTGGCTAGAGTAGAGGAAATGGATTCTATTTGAATATCTGTCTAGAGGCTTTGCCCCACAGGTCCTGGTTGTCCTTGATGGGCTGCAGCTGTGAGCATTGAAGAGAACTGGGATAAAAGGGGGCGGCGTAGCCATTCAGGGAGAGCCTTGAAGGAGCCCTGAACTGGGAAAGAACAGCATGCAGAAGAAAGCGTCTGTGCTGTGAAGATCTGCAGCCATAAGAACACACCGAGGAGGTATGGACTTTAGCAATCTGAGAACAGCATTATGGGACTCTAGAGAAATAGAACAACAACAAGTGGCAGCTTTCGATTTGGAGCAATCCAGCAAAGCTTGCAAATTTCTTGCTGGGCACCACCCTCTTGGTCAGGGCGAGTGGCCAGAAATGGAGGCCATTTTCCATGGGGAAAACGAAGTCATTGGCCCAGGCTCTGGGTGTCAGATGACAGGTGGCATCTGGGGCTGTAAGGACTTGCAGGGTCCTAGTTGCTGGCAGCTTTCGTTCTGGAAGGATCCAGCAGAGTTTGTAGATTCCTGGCTTGGCACTGCCCTGCCTGCCAGGCCAAGTGGCCAGAAATGAAGGCCATTTTCCATGGGAAAAACGAAGTCCTTTCCCCAGGGTCTCAGTAATATGTTCAAGGTGGCGTTTGAGGCTCTAAGTACTTCCAGGGCCCTAGTTGCTGGCAGCTTTTCTTTTGGAAAAATCCAGCAACGATTGCATCATTCTAGCTAGGCTCCCACTTTCTGCCAGGGTGAGTGGCTGCCAAGGGAGGCCATTTGCCATGGGAAAAAGAAGTCCTTTCCCCAGGGTCTGGGTGTCAGATGGTGGCCTTTGGGGTTCTGAGGACTTGTAGGGTAGTACTTACTGGCTAGAGTAGAGGAAATGGATTCTATTTGAATATCTGTCTAGAGGCTTTGCCCCACAGGTCCTGGTTGTCCTTGATGGGCTGCAGCTGTGAGCATTGAAGAGAACTGGGATAAAAGGGGGCGGCGTAGCCATTCAGGGAGAGCCTTGAAGGAGCCCTGAACTGGGAAAGAACAGCATGCAGAAGAAAGCGTCTGTGCTGTGAAGATCTGCAGCCATAAGAACACACCGAGGAGGTATGGACTTTAGCAATCTGAGAACAGCATGATGGGACTCTAGAGAAATAGAACAACAACAAGTGGCAGCTTTCGATTTGGAGCAATCCAGCAAAGCTTGCAAATTTCTTGCTGGGCACCACCCTCTTGGTCAGGGCGATTGGCCAGAAATGGAGGCCATTTTCCATGGGGAAAACGAAGTCATTGGCCCAGGCTCTGGGTGTCAGATGACTGGTGGCATCTGGGGCTGTAAGGACTTGCAGGGTCCTAGTTGCTGGCAGCTTTCGTTTTGGAAGGATCCAGCACAGTTTGTAGATTCCTGGCTTGGCACTGCCCTGCCTGCCAGGCCAAGTGGCCAGAAATGAAGGCCATTTTCCATGGGAAAAACGAAGTCCTTTCCCCAGGGTCTCAGTAATATGTTCAAGGTGGCGTTTGAGGCTCTAAGTACTTCCAGGGCCCTAGTTGCTGCCAGCTTTTCTTTTGGAAAAATCCAGCAACGATTTCATCATTTTTGCTAGGCTCCCACTTTCTGCCAGGGTGAGTGGCTGCCAAGGGAGGCCATTTGCCATGGGAAAAAGAAGTCCTTTCCCCAGGGTCTGGGTGTCAGATGAAAGGTGGCCTTTGGGGTTCTGAGGACTTGTAGGGTAGTACTTACTGGCTAGAGTAGAGGAAATGGATTCTATTTGAATATCTGTCCCACAGGTCCTGGTTGTCCTTGATGGGCTGCAGCTGTGAGCATTGAAGAGAACTGGGATAAAAGGGGGCGGCGTAGCCATTCAGGGAGAGCCTTGAAGGAGCCCTGAACTGGGAAAGAACAGCATGCAGAAGAAAGCGTCTGTGCTGTGAAGAGCTGCAGCCATAAGAACACACCGAGGAGGTATGGACTTTAGCAATCTGAGAACAGCATGATGGGACTCTAGAGAAATAGAACAACAACAAGTGGCAGCTTTAGATTTGGAGCAATCCAGCAAAGCTTGCAAATTTCTTGCTGGGCACCACCCTCTTGGTCAGGGCGAGTGGCCAGAAATGGAGGCCATTTTCCATGGGGAAAACGAAGTCATTGGCCCAGGCTCTGGGTGTCAGATGACAGGTGGCATCTGGGGCTGTAAGGACTTGCAGGGTCCTAGTTGCTGGCAGCTTTCGTTTTGGAAGGATCCAGCACAGTTTGTAGATTCCTGGCTTGGCACTGCCCTGCCTGCCAGGCCAAGTGGCCAGAAATGAAGGCCATTTTCCATGGGAAAAACGAAGTCCTTTCCCCAGGGTCTCAGTAATATGTTCAAGGTGGCGTTTGAGGCTCTAAGTACTTCCAGGGCCCTAGTTGCTGCCAGCTTTTCTTTTGGAAAAATCCAGCAACGATTTCATCATTTTTGCTAGGCTCCCACTTTCTGCCAGGGTGAGTGGCTGCCAAGGGAGGCCATTTGCCATGGGAAAAAGAAGTCCTTTCCCCAGGGTCTGGGTGTCAGATGAAAGGTGGCCTTTGGGGTTCTGAGGACTTGTAGGGTAGTACTTACTGGCTAGAGTAGAGGAAATGGATTCTATTTGAATATCTGTCTAGAGGCTTTGCCCCACAGGTCCTGGTTGTCCTTGATGGGCTGCAGCTGTGAGCATTGAAGAGAACTGGGATAAAAGGGGGCGGCGTAGCCATTCAGGGAGAGCCTTGAAGGAGCCCTGAACTGGGAAAGAACAGCATGCAGAAGAAAGCGTCTGTGCTGTGAAGATCTGCAGCCATAAGAACACACCGAGGAGGTATGGACTTTAGCAATCTGAGAACAGCATGATGGGACTCTAGAGAAATAGAACAACAACAAGTGGCAGCTTTCGATTTGGAGCAATCCAGCAAAGCTTGCAAATTTCTTGCTGGGCACCACCCTCTTGGTCAGGGCGAGTGGCCAGAAATGGAGGCCATTTTCCATGGGGAAAACGAAGTCATTGGCCCAGGCTCTGGGTGTCAGATGACTGGTGGCATCTGGGGCTGTAAGGACTTGCAGGGTCCTAGTTGCTGGCAGCTTTCGTTTTGGAAGGATCCAGCAGAGTTTGTAGATTCCTGGCTTGGCACTGCCCTGCCTGCCAGGCCAAGTGGCCAGAAATGAAGGCCATTTTCCATGGGAAAAACGAAGTCCTTTCCCCAGGGTCTCAGTAATATGTTCAAGGTGGCGTTTGAGGCTCTAAGTACTTCCAGGGCCCTAGTTGCTGCCAGCTTTTCTTTTGGAAAAATCCAGCAACGATTGCATCATTCTAGCTAGGCTCCCACTTTCTGCCAGGGTGAGTGGCTGCCAAGGGAGGCCATTTGCCATGGGAAAAAGAAGTCCTTTCCCCAGGGTCTGGGTGTCAGATGAAAGGTGGCCTTTGGGGTTCTGAGGACTTGTAGGGTAGTACTTACTGGCTAGAGTAGAGGAAATGGATTCTATTTGAATATCTGTCTAGAGGCTTTGCCCCACAGGTCCTGGTTGTCCTTGATGGGCTGCAGCTGTGAGCATTGAAGAGAACTGGGATAAAAGGGGGCGGCGTAGCCATTCAGGGAGAGCCTTGAAGGAGCCCTGAACTGGGAAAGAACAGCATGCAGAAGAAAGCGTCTGTGCTGTGAAGATCTGCAGCCATAAGAACACACCGAGGAGGTATGGACTTTAGCAATCTGAGAACAGCATTATGGGACTCTAGAGAAATAGAACAACAACAAGTGGCAGCTTTCGATTTGGAGCAATCCAGCAAAGCTTGCAAATTTCTTGCTGGGCACCACCCTCTTGGTCAGGGCGAGTGGCCAGAAATGGAGGCCATTTTCCATGGGGAAAACGAAGTCATTGGCCCAGGCTCTGGGTGTCAGATGACAGGTGGCATCTGGGGCTCTAAGGACTTGCAGGGTCCTAGTTGCTGGCAGCTTTCGTTCTGGAAGGATCCAGCAGAGTTTGTAGATTCCTGGCTTGGCACTGCCCTGCCTGCCAGGCCAAGTGGCCAGAAATGAAGGCCATTTTCCATGGGAAAAACGAAGTCCTTTCCCCAGGGTCTCAGTAATATGTTCAAGGTGGCGTTTGAGGCTCTAAGTACTTCCAGGGCCCTAGTTGCTGGCAGCTTTTCTTTTGGAAAAATCCAGCAACGATTGCATCATTCTAGCTAGGCTCCCACTTTCTGCCAGGGTGAGTGGCTGCCAAGGGAGGCCATTTGCCATGGGAAAAAGAAGTCCTTTCCCCAGGGTCTGGGTGTCAGATGGTGGCCTTTGGGGTTCTGAGGACTTGTAGGGTAGTACTTACTGGCTAGAGTAGAGGAAATGGATTCTATTTGAATATCTGTCTAGAGGCTTTGCCCCACAGGTCCTGGTTGTCCTTGATGGGCTGCAGCTGTGAGCATTGAAGAGAACTGGGATAAAAGGGGGCGGCGTAGCCATTCAGGGAGAGCCTTGAAGGAGCCCTGAACTGGGAAAGAACAGCATGCAGAAGAAAGCGTCTGTGCTGTGAAGATCTGCAGCCATAAGAACACACCGAGGAGGTATGGACTTTAGCAATCTGAGAACAGCATGATGGGACTCTAGAGAAATAGAACAACAACAAGTGGCAGCTTTCGATTTGGAGCAATCCAGCAAAGCTTGCAAATTTCTTGCTGGGCACCACCCTCTTGGTCAGGGCGAGTGGCCAGAAATGGAGGCAATTTTCCATGGGGAAAACGAAGTCATTGGCCCAGGCTCTGGGTGTCAGATGACTGGTGGCATCTGGGGCTGTAAGGACTTGCAGGGTCCTAGTTGCTGGCAGCTTTCGTTTTGGAAGGATCCAGCACAGTTTGTAGATTCCTGGCTTGGCACTGCCCTGCCTGCCAGGCCAAGTGGCCACAAATGAAGGCCATTTTCCATGGGAAAAACGAAGTCCTTTCCCCAGGGTCTCAGTAATATGTTCAAGGTGGCGTTTGAGGCTCTAAGTACTTCCAGGGCCCTAGTTGCTGGCAGCTTTTCTTTTGGAAAAATCCAGCAACGATTGCATCATTCTAGCTAGGCTCCCACTTTCTGCCAGGGTGAGTGGCTGCCAAGGGAGGCCATTTGCCATGGGAAAAAGAAGTCCTTTCCCCAGGGTCTGGGTGTCAGATGAAAGGTGGCCTTTGGGGTTCTGAGGACTTGTAGGGTAGTACTTACTGGCTAGAGTAGAGGAAATGGATTCTATTTGAATATCTGTCTAGAGGCTTTGCCCCACAGGTCCTGGTTGTCCTTGATGGGCTGCAGCTGTGAGCATTGAAGAGAACTGGGATAAAAGGGGGCGGCGTAGCCATTCAGGGAGAGCCTTGAAGGAGCCCTGAACTGGGAAAGAACAGCATGCAGAAGAAAGCGTCTGTGCTGTGAAGATCTGCAGCCATAAGAACACACCGAGGAGGTATGGACTTTAGCAATCTGAGAACAGCATGATGGGACTCTAGAGAAATAGAACAACAACAAGTGGCAGCTTTCGATTTGGAGCAATCCAGCAAAGCTTGCAAATTTCTTGCTGGGCACCACCCTCTTGGTCAGGGCGAGTGGCCAGAAATGGAGGCCATTTTCCATGGGGAAAACGAAGTCATTGGCCCAGGCTCTGGGTGTCAGATGACTGGTGGCGTCTGGGGCTGTAAGGACTTGCAGGGTCCTAGTTGCTGGCAGCTTTCGTTCTGGAAGGATCCAGCACAGTTTGTAGATTCCTGGCTTGGCACTGCCCTGCCTGCCAGGCCAAGTGGCCAGAAATGAAGGCCATTTTCCATGGGAAAAAGATGTCCTTTCCCCAGGGTCTCAGTAATATGTTCAAGGTGGCGTTTGAGGCTCTAAGTACTTCCAGGGCCCTAGTTGCTGGCAGCTTTTCTTTTGGAAAAATCCAGCAACGATTGCATCATTCTAGCTAGGCTCCCACTTTCTGCCAGGGTGAGTGGCTGCCAAGGGAGGCCATTTGCCATGGGAAAAAGAAGTCCTTTCCCCAGGGTCTGGGTGTCAGATGAAAGGTGGCCTTTGGGGTTCTGAGGACTTGTAGGGTAGTACTTACTGGCTAGAGTAGAGGAAATGGATTCTATTTGAATATCTGTCCCACAGGTCCTGGTTGTCCTTGATGGGCTGCAGCTGTGAGCATTGAAGAGAACTGGGATAAAAGGGGGCGGCGTAGCCATTCAGGGAGAGCCTTGAAGGAGCCCTGAACTGGGAAAGAACAGCATGCAGAAGAAAGCGTCTGTGCTGTGAAGATCTGCAGCCATAAGAACACACCGAGGAGGTATGGACTTTAGCAATCTGAGAACAGCATGATGGGACTCTAGAGAAATAGAACAACAACAAGTGGCAGCTTTCGATTTGGAGCAATCCAGCAAAGCTTGCAAATTTCTTGCTGGGCACCACCCTCTTGGTCAGGGCGAGTGGCCAGAAATGGAGGCAATTTTCCATGGGGAAAACGAAGTCATTGGCCCAGGCTCTGGGTGTCAGATGACTGGTGGCATCTGGGGCCGTAAGGACTTGCAGGGTCCTAGTTGCTGGCAGCTTTCGTTTTGGAAGGATCCAGCACAGTTTGTAGATTCCTGGCTTGGCACTGCCCTGCCTGCCAGGCCAAGTGGCCACAAATGAAGGCCATTTTCCATGGGAAAAACGAAGTCCTTTCCCCAGGGTCTCAGTAATATGTTCAAGGTGGCGTTTGAGGCTCTAAGTACTTCCAGGGCCCTAGTTGCTGGCAGCTTTTCTTTTGGAAAAATCCAGCAACGATTGCATCATTTTTGCTAGGCTCCCACTTTCTGCCAGGGTGAGTGGCTGCCAAGGGAGGCCATTTGCCATGGGAAAAAGAAGTCCTTTCCCCAGGGTCTGGGTGTCAGATGAAAGGTGGCCTTTGGGGTTCTGAGGACTTGTAGGGTAGTACTTACTGGCTAGAGTAGAGGAAATGGATTCTATTTGAATATCTGTCTAGAGGCTTTGCCCCACAGGTCCTGGTTGTCCTTGATGGGCTGCAGCTGTGAGCATTGAAGAGAACTGGGATAAAAGGGGGCGGCGTAGCCATTCAGGGAGAGCCTTGAAGGAGCCCTGAACTGGGAAAGAACAGCATGCAGAAGAAAGCGTCTGTGCTGTGAAGATCTGCAGCCATAAGAACACACCGAGGAGGTATGGACTTTAGCAATCTGAGAACAGCATTATGGGACTCTAGAGAAATAGAACAACAACAAGTGGCAGCTTTAGATTTGGAGCAATCCAGCAAAGCTTGCAAATTTCTTGCTGGGCACCACCCTCTTGGTCAGGGCGAGTGGCCAGAAATGGAGGCCATTTTCCATGGGGAAAACGAAGTCATTGGCCCAGGCTCTGGGTGTCAGATGACTGGTGGCATCTGGGGCTGTAAGGACTTGCAGGGTCCTAGTTGCTGGCAGCTTTCGTTTTGGAAGGATCCAGCACAGTTTGTAGATTCCTGGCTTGGCACTGCCCTGCCTGCCAGGCCAAGTGGCCACAAATGAAGGCCATTTTCCATGGGAAAAAGATGTCCTTTCCCCAGGGTCTCAGTAATATGTTCAAGGTGGCGTTTGAGGCTCTAAGTACTTCCAGGGCCCTAGTTGCTGCCAGCTTTTCTTTTGGAAAAATCCAGCAACGATTTCATCATTTTTGCTAGGCTCCCACTTTCTGCCAGGGTGAGTGGCTGCCAAGGGAGGCCATTTGCCATGGGAAAAAGAAGTCCTTTCCCCAGGGTCTGGGTGTCAGATGAAAGGTGGCCTTTAGGGTTCTGAGGACTTGTAGGGTAGTACTTACTGGCTAGAGTAGAGGAAATGGATTCTATTTGAATATCTGTCCCACAGGTCCTGGTTGTCCTTGATGGGCTGCAGCTGTGAGCATTGAAGAGAACTGGGATAAAAGGGGGCGGCGTAGCCATTCAGGGAGAGCCTTGAAGGAGCCCTGAACTGGGAAAGAACAGCATGCAGAAGAAAGCGTCTGTGCTGTGAAGATCTGCAGCCATAAGAACACACCGAGGAGGTATGGACTTTAGCAATCTGAGAACAGCATGATGGGACTCTAGAGAAATAGAACAACAACAAGTGGCAGCTTTCGATTTGGAGCAATCCAGCAAAGCTTGCAAATTTCTTGCTGGGCACCACCCTCTTGGTCAGGGCGAGTGGCCAGAAATGGAGGCAATTTTCCATGGGGAAAACGAAGTCATTGGCCCAGGCTCTGGGTGTCAGATGACTGGTGGCATCTGGGGCTGTAAGGACTTGCAGGGTCCTAGTTGCTGGCAGCTTTCGTTTTGGAAGGATCCAGCACAGTTTGTAGATTCCTGTCTTGGCACTGCCCTGCCTGCCAGGCCAAGTGGCCACAAATGAAGGCCATTTTCCATGGGAAAAACGAAGTCCTTTCCCCAGGGTCTCAGTAATATGTTCAAGGTGGCGTTTGAGGCTCTAAGTACTTCCAGGGCCCTAGTTGCTGGCAGCTTTTCTTTTGGAAAAATCCAGCAACGATTGCATCATTTTTGCTAGGCTCCCACTTTCTGCCAGGGTGAGTGGCTGCCAAGGGAGGCCATTTGCCATGGGAAAAAGAAGTCCTTTCCCCAGGGTCTGGGTGTCAGATGAAAGGTGGCCTTTGGGGTTCTGAGGACTTGTAGGGTAGTACTTACTGGCTAGAGTAGAGGAAATGGATTCTATTTGAATATCTGTCTAGAGGCTTTGCCCCACAGGTCCTGGTTGTCCTTGATGGGCTGCAGCTGTGAGCATTGAAGAGAACTGGGATAAAAGGGGGCGGCGTAGCCATTCAGGGAGAGCCTTGAAGGAGCCCTGAACTGGGAAAGAACAGCATGCAGAAGAAAGCGTCTGTGCTGTGAAGATCTGCAGCCATAAGAACACACCGAGGAGGTATGGACTTTAGCAATCTGAGAACAGCATGATGGGACTCTAGAGAAATAGAACAACAACAAGTGGCAGCTTTCGATTTGGAGCAATCCAGCAAAGCTTGCAAATTTCTTGCTGGGCACCACCCTCTTGGTCAGGGCGAGTGGCCAGAAATGGAGGCAATTTTCCATGGGGAAAACGAAGTCATTGGCCCAGGCTCTGGGTGTCAGATGACTGGTGGCATCTGGGGCCGTAAGGACTTGCAGGGTCCTAGTTGCTGGCAGCTTTCGTTTTGGAAGGATCCAGCACAGTTTGTAGATTCCTGGCTTGGCACTGCCCTGCCTGCCAGGCCAAGTGGCCACAAATGAAGGCCATTTTCCATGGGAAAAACGAAGTCCTTTCCCCAGGGTCTCAGTAATATGTTCAAGGTGGCGTTTGAGGCTCTAAGTACTTCCAGGGCCCTAGTTGCTGGCAGCTTTTCTTTTGGAAAAATCCAGCAACGATTGCATCATTTTTGCTAGGCTCCCACTTTCTGCCAGGGTGAGTGGCTGCCAAGGGAGGCCATTTGCCATGGGAAAAAGAAGTCCTTTCCCCAGGGTCTGGGTGTCAGATGAAAGGTGGCCTTTGGGGTTCTGAGGACTTGTAGGGTAGTACTTACTGGCTAGAGTAGAGGAAATGGATTCTATTTGAATATCTGTCTAGAGGCTTTGCCCCACAGGTCCTGGTTGTCCTTGATGGGCTGCAGCTGTGAGCATTGAAGAGAACTGGGATAAAAGGGGGCGGCGTAGCCATTCAGGGAGAGCCTTGAAGGAGCCCTGAACTGGGAAAGAACAGCATGCAGAAGAAAGCGTCTGTGCTGTGAAGATCTGCAGCCATAAGAACACACCGAGGAGGTATGGACTTTAGCAATCTGAGAACAGCATGATGGGACTCTAGAGAAATAGAACAACAACAAGTGGCAGCTTTAGATTTGGAGCAATCCAGCAAAGCTTGCAAATTTCTTGCTGGGCACCACCCTCTTGGTCAGGGCGAGTGGCCAGAAATGGAGGCAATTTTCCATGGGGAAAACGAAGTCATTGGCCCAGGCTCTGGGTGTCAGATGACTGGTGGCATCTGGGGCTGTAAGGACTTGCAGGGTCCTAGTTGCTGGCAGCTTTCGTTTTGGAAGGATCCAGCACAGTTTGTAGATTCCTGGCTTGGCACTGCCCTGCCTGCCAGGCCAAGTGGCCAGAAATGAAGGCCATTTTCCATGGGAAAAAGATGTCCTTTCCCCAGGGTCTCAGTAATATGTTCAAGGTGGCGTTTGAGGCTCTAAGTACTTCCAGGGCCCTAGTTGCTGCCAGCTTTTCTTTTGGAAAAATCCAGCAACGATTTCATCATTTTTGCTAGGCTCCCACTTTCTGCCAGGGTGAGTGGCTGCCAAGGGAGGCCATTTGCCATGGGAAAAAGAAGTCCTTTCCCCAGGGTCTGGGTGTCAGATGAAAGGTGGCCTTTAGGGTTCTGAGGACTTGTAGGGTAGTACTTACTGGCTAGAGTAGAGGAAATGGATTCTATTTGAATATCTGTCCCACAGGTCCTGGTTGTCCTTGATGGGCTGCAGCTGTGAGCATTGAAGAGAACTGGGATAAAAGGGGGCGGCGTAGCCATTCAGGGAGAGCCTTGAAGGAGCCCTGAACTGGGAAAGAACAGCATGCAGAAGAAAGCGTCTGTGCTGTGAAGAGCTGCAGCCATAAGAACACACCGAGGAGGTATGGACTTTAGCAATCTGAGAACAGCATGATGGGACTCTAGAGAAATAGAACAACAACAAGTGGCAGCTTTCGATTTGGAGCAATCCAGCAAAGCTTGCAAATTTCTTGCTGGGCACCACCCTCTTGGTCAGGGCGAGTGGCCAGAAATGGAGGCAATTTTCCATGGGGAAAACGAAGTCATTGGCCCAGGCTCTGGGTGTCAGATGACTGGTGGCATCTGGGGCTGTAAGGACTTGCAGGGTCCTAGTTGCTGGCAGCTTTCGTTTTGGAAGGATCCAGCACAGTTTGTAGATTCCTGTCTTGGCACTGCCCTGCCTGCCAGGCCAAGTGGCCACAAATGAAGGCCATTTTCCATGGGAAAAACGAAGTCCTTTCCCCAGGGTCTCAGTAATATGTTCAAGGTGGCGTTTGAGGCTCTAAGTACTTCCAGGGCCCTAGTTGCTGGCAGCTTTTCTTTTGGAAAAATCCAGCAACGATTGCATCATTTTTGCTAGGCTCCCACTTTCTGCCAGGGTGAGTGGCTGCCAAGGGAGGCCATTTGCCATGGGAAAACGAAGTCCTTTCCCCAGGGTCTGGGTGTCAGATGAAAGGTGGCCTTTGGGGTTCTGAGGACTTGTAGGGTAGTACTTACTGGCTAGAGTAGAGGAAATGGATTCTATTTGAATATCTGTCTAGAGGCTTTGCCCCACAGGTCCTGGTTGTCCTTGATGGGCTGCAGCTGTGAGCATTGAAGAGAACTGGGATAAAAGGGGGCGGCGTAGCCATTCAGGGAGAGCCTTGAAGGAGCCCTGAACTGGGAAAGAACAGCATGCAGAAGAAAGCGTCTGTGCTGTGAAGATCTGCAGCCATAAGAACACACCGAGGAGGTATGGACTTTAGCAATCTGAGAACAGCATGATGGGACTCTAGAGAAATAGAACAACAACAAGTGGCAGCTTTCGATTTGGAGCAATCCAGCAAAGCTTGCAAATTTCTTGCTGGGCACCACCCTCTTGGTCAGGGCGAGTGGCCAGAAATGGAGGCCATTTTCCATGGGGAAAACGAAGTCATTGGCCCAGGCTCTGGGTGTCAGATGACTGGTGGCATCTGGGGCTCTAAGGACTTGCAGGGTCCTAGTTGCTGGCAGCTTTCGTTCTGGAAGGATCCAGCAGAGTTTGTAGATTCCTGGCTTGGCACTGCCCTGCCTGCCAGGCCAAGTGGCCACAAATGAAGGCCATTTTCCATGGGAAAAACGAAGTCCTTTCCCCAGGGTCTCAGTAATATGTTCAAGGTGGCGTTTGAGGCTCTAAGTACTTCCAGGGCCCTAGTTGCTGCCAGCTTTTCTTTTGGAAAAATCCAGCAACGATTGCATCATTCTAGCTAGGCTCCCACTTTCTGCCAGGGTGAGTGGCTGCCAAGGGAGGCCATTTGCCATGGGAAAAAGAAGTCCTTTCCCCAGGGTCTGGGTGTCAGATGAAAGGTGGCCTTTGGGGTTCTGAGGACTTGTAGGGTAGTACTTACTGGCTAGAGTAGAGGAAATGGATTCTATTTGAATATCTGTCCCACAGGTCCTGGTTGTCCTTGATGGGCTGCAGCTGTGAGCATTGAAGAGAACTGGGATAAAAGGGGGCGGCTTAGCCATTCAGGGAGAGCCTTGAAGGAGCCCTGAACTGGGAAAGAACAGCATGCAGAAGAAAGCGTCTGTGCTGTGAAGATCTGCAGCCATAAGAACACACCGAGGAGGTATGGACTTTAGCAATCTGAGAACAGCATGATGGGACTCTAGAGAAATAGAACAACAACAAGTGGCAGCTTTAGATTTGGAGCAATCCAGCAAAGCTTGCAAATTTCTTGCTGGGCACCACCCTCTTGGTCAGGGCGAGTGGCCAGAAATGGAGGCCATTTTCCATGGGGAAAACGAAGTCATTGGCCCAGGCTCTGGGTGTCAGATGACTGGTGGCATCTGGGGCTGTAAGGACTTGCAGGGTCCTAGTTGCTGGCAGCTTTCGTTCTGGAAGGATCCAGCAGAGTTTGTAGATTCCTGGCTTGGCACTGCCCTGCCTGCCAGGCCAAGTGGCCAGAAATGAAGGCCATTTTCCATGGGAAAAACGAAGTCCTTTCCCCAGGGTCTCAGTAATATGTTCAAGGTGGCGTTTGAGGCTCTAAGTACTTCCAGGGCCCTAGTTGCTGCCAGCTTTTCTTTTGGAAAAATCCAGCAACGATTGCATCATTCTAGCTAGGCTCCCACTTTCTGCCAGGGTGAGTGGCTGCCAAGGGAGGCCATTTGCCATGGGAAAAAGAAGTCCTTTCCCCAGGGTCTGGGTGTCAGATGAAAGGTGGCCTTTGGGGTTCTGAGGACTTGTAGGGTAGTACTTACTGGCTAGAGTAGAGGAAATGGATTCTATTTGAATATCTGTCCCACAGGTCCTGGTTGTCCTTGATGGGCTGCAGCTGTGAGCATTGAAGAGAACTGGGATAAAAGGGGGCGGCGTAGCCATTCAGGGAGAGCCTTGAAGGAGCCCTGAACTGGGAAAGAACAGCATGCAGAAGAAAGCGTCTGTGCTGTGAAGATCTGCAGCCATAAGAACACACCGAGGAGGTATGGACTTTAGCAATCTGAGAACAGCATGATGGGACTCTAGAGAAATAGAACAACAACAAGTGGCAGCTTTCGATTTGGAGCAATCCAGCAAAGCTTGCAAATTTCTTGCTGGGCACCACCCTCTTGGTCAGGGCGAGTGGCCAGAAATGGAGGCAATTTTCCATGGGGAAAACGAAGTCATTGGCCCAGGCTCTGGGTGTCAGATGACTGGTGGCATCTGGGCCTGTAAGGACTTGCAGGGTCCTAGTTGCTGGCAGCTTTCGTTCTGGAAGGATCCAGCACAGTTTGTAGATTCCTGGCTTGGCACTGCCCTGCCTGCCAGGCCAAGTGGCCACAAATGAAGGCCATTTTCCATGGGAAAAACGAAGTCCTTTCCCCAGGGTCTCAGTAATATGTTCAAGGTGGCGTTTGAGGCTCTAAGTACTTCCAGGGCCCTAGTTGCTGCCAGCTTTTCTTTTGGAAAAATCCAGCAACGATTTCATCATTTTTGCTAGGCTCCCACTTTCTGCCAGGGTGAGTGGCTGCCAAGGGAGGCCATTTGCCATGGGAAAAAGAAGTCCTTTCCCCAGGGTCTGGGTGTCAGATGAAAGGTGGCCTTTGGGGTTCTGAGGACTTGTAGGGTAGTACTTACTGGCTAGAGTAGAGGAAATGGATTCTATTTGAATATCTGTCTAGAGGCTTTGCCCCACAGGTCCTGGTTGTCCTTGATGGGCTGCAGCTGTGAGCATTGAAGAGAACTGGGATAAAAGGGGGCGGCGTAGCCATTCAGGGAGAGCCTTGAAGGAGCCCTGAACTGGGAAAGAACAGCATGCAGAAGAAAGCGTCTGTGCTGTGAAGATCTGCAGCCATAAGAACACACCGAGGAGGTATGGACTTTAGCAATCTGAGAACAGCATGATGGGACTCTAGAGAAATAGAACAACAACAAGTGGCAGCTTTCGATTTGGAGCAATCCAGCAAAGCTTGCAAATTTCTTGCTGGGCACCACCCTCTTGGTCAGGGCGAGTGGCCAGAAATGGAGGCCATTTTCCATGGGGAAAACGAAGTCATTGGCCCAGGCTCTGGGTGTCAGATGACTGGTGGCATCTGGGGCTGTAAGGACTTGCAGGGTCCTAGTTGCTGGCAGCTTTCGTTCTGGAAGGATCCAGCACAGTTTGTAGATTCCTGGCTTGGCACTGCCCTGCCTGCCAGGCCAAGTGGCCAGAAATGAAGGCCATTTTCCATGGGAAAAAGATGTCCTTTCCCCAGGGTCTCAGTAATATGTTCAAGGTGGCGTTTGAGGCTCTAAGTACTTCCAGGGCCCTAGTTGCTGCCAGCTTTTCTTTTGGAAAAATCCAGCAACGATTTCATCATTCTAGCTAGGCTCCCACTTTCTGCCAGGGTGAGTGGCTGCCAAGGGAGGCCATTTGCCATGGGAAAAAGAAGTCCTTTCCCCAGGGTCTGGGTGTCAGATGAAAGGTGGCCTTTAGGGTTCTGAGGACTTGTAGGGTAGTACTTACTGGCTAGAGTAGAGGAAATGGATTCTATTTGAATATCTGTCCCACAGGTCCTGGTTGTCCTTGATGGGCTGCAGCTGTGAGCATTGAAGAGAACTGGGATAAAAGGGGGCGGCGTAGCCATTCAGGGAGAGCCTTGAAGGAGCCCTGAACTGGGAAAGAACAGCATGCAGAAGAAAGCGTCTGTGCTGTGAAGAGCTGCAGCCATAAGAACACACCGAGGAGGTATGGACTTTAGCAATCTGAGAACAGCATGATGGGACTCTAGAGAAATAGAACAACAACAAGTGGCAGCTTTCGATTTGGAGCAATCCAGCAAAGCTTGCAAATTTCTTGCTGGGCACCACCCTCTTGGTCAGGGCGAGTGGCCAGAAATGGAGGCAATTTTCCATGGGGAAAACGAAGTCATTGGCCCAGGCTCTGGGTGTCAGATGACTGGTGGCATCTGGGGCTGTAAGGACTTGCAGGGTCCTAGTTGCTGGCAGCTTTCGTTTTGGAAGGATCCAGCACAGTTTGTAGATTCCTGTCTTGGCACTGCCCTGCCTGCCAGGCCAAGTGGCCAGAAATGAAGGCCATTTTCCATGGGAAAAATGAAGTCCTTTCCCCAGGGTCTCAGTAATATGTTCAAGGTGGCGTTTGAGGCTCTAAGTACTTCCAGGGCCCTAGTTGCTGGCAGCTTTTCTTTTGGAAAAATCCAGCAACGATTGCATCATTTTTGCTAGGCTCCCACTTTCTGCCAGGGTGAGTGGCTGCCAAGGGAGGCCATTTGCCATGGGAAAAAGAAGTCCTTTCCCCAGGGTCTGGGTGTCAGATGAAAGGTGGCCTTTGGGGTTCTGAGGACTTGTAGGGTAGTACTTACTGGCTAGAGTAGAGGAAATGGATTCTATTTGAATATCTGTCCCACAGGTCCTGGTTGTCCTTGATGGGCTGCAGCTGTGAGCATTGAAGAGAACTGGGATAAAAGGGGGCGGCGTAGCCATTCAGGGAGAGCCTTGAAGGAGCCCTGAACTGGGAAAGAACAGCATGCAGAAGAAAGCGTCTGTGCTGTGAAGATCTGCAGCCATAAGAACACACCGAGGAGGTATGGACTTTAGCAATCTGAGAACAGCATGATGGGACTCTAGAGAAATAGAACAACAACAAGTGGCAGCTTTCGATTTGGAGCAATCCAGCAAAGCTTGCAAATTTCTTGCTGGGCACCACCCTCTTGGTCAGGGCGAGTGGCCAGAAATGGAGGCAATTTTCCATGGGGAAAACGAAGTCATTGGCCCAGGCTCTGGGTGTCAGATGACTGGTGGCATCTGGGCCTGTAAGGACTTGCAGGGTCCTAGTTGCTGGCAGCTTTCGTTCTGGAAGGATCCAGCACAGTTTGTAGATTCCTGGCTTGGCACTGCCCTGCCTGCCAGGCCAAGTGGCCAGAAATGAAGGCCATTTTCCATGGGAAAAACGAAGTCCTTTCCCCAGGGTCTCAGTAATATGTTCAAGGTGGCGTTTGAGGCTCTAAATACTTCCAGGGCCCTAGTTGCTGCCAGCTTTTCTTTTGGAAAAATCCAGCAACGATTTCATCATTTTTGCTAGGCTCCCACTTTCTGCCAGGGTGAGTGGCTGCCAAGGGAGGCCATTTGCCATGGGAAAAAGAAGTCCTTTCCCCAGGGTCTGGGTGTCAGATGAAAGGTGGCCTTTGGGGTTCTGAGGACTTGTAGGGTAGTACTTACTGGCTAGAGTAGAGGAAATGGATTCTATTTGAATATCTGTCTAGAGGCTTTGCCCCACAGGTCCTGGTTGTCCTTGATGGGCTGCAGCTGTGAGCATTGAAGAGAACTGGGATAAAAGGGGGCGGCGTAGCCATTCAGGGAGAGCCTTGAAGGAGCCCTGAACTGGGAAAGAACAGCATGCAGAAGAAAGCGTCTGTGCTGTGAAGATCTGCAGCCATAAGAACACACCGAGGAGGTATGGACTTTAGCAATCTGAAAACAGCATGATGGGACTCTAGAGAAATAGAACAACAACAAGTGGCAGCTTTCGATTTGGAGCAATCCAGCAAAGCTTGCAAATTTCTTGCTGGGCACCACCCTCTTGGTCAGGGCGAGTGGCCAGAAATGGAGGCCATTTTCCATGGGGAAAACGAAGTCATTGGCCCAGGCTCTGGGTGTCAGATGACTGGTGGCATCTGGGGCTGTAAGGACTTGCAGGGTCCTAGTTGCTGGCAGCTTTCGTTCTGGAAGGATCCAGCACAGTTTGTAGATTCCTGGCTTGGCACTGCCCTGCCTGCCAGGCAGAGTGGCCACAAATGAAGGCCATTTTCCATGGGAAAAAGATGTCCTTTCCCCAGGGTCTCAGTAATATGTTCAAGGTGGCGTTTGAGGCTCTAAGTACTTCCAGGGCCCTAGTTGCTGCCAGCTTTTCTTTTGGAAAAATCCAGCAACGATTGCATCATTCTAGCTAGGCTCCCACTTTCTGCCAGGGTGAGTGGCTGCCAAGGGAGGCCATTTGCCATGGGAAAAAGAAGTCCTTTCCCCAGGGTCTGGGTGTCAGATGAAAGGTGGCCTTTGGGGTTCTGAGGACTTGTAGGGTAGTACTTACTGGCTAGAGTAGAGGAAATGGATTCTATTTGAATATCTGTCCCACAGGTCCTGGTTGTCCTTGATGGGCTGCAGCTGTGAGCATTGAAGAGAACTGGGATAAAAGGGGGCGGCGTAGCCATTCAGGGAGAGCCTTGAAGGAGCCCTGAACTGGGAAAGAACAGCATGCAGAAGAAAGCGTCTGTGCTGTGAAGATCTGCAGCCATAAGAACACACCGAGGAGGTATGGACTTTAGCAATCTGAGAACAGCATTATGGGACTCTAGAGAAATAGAACAACAACAAGTGGCAGCTTTCGATTTGGAGCAATCCAGCAAAGCTTGCAAATTTCTTGCTGGGCACCACCCTCTTGGTCAGGGCGAGTGGCCAGAAATGGAGGCCATTTTCCATGGGGAAAACGAAGTCATTGGCCCAGGCTCTGGGTGTCAGATGACTGGTGGCATCTGGGGCTCTAAGGACTTGCAGGGTCCTAGTTGCTGGCAGCTTTCGTTCTGGAAGGATCCAGCACAGTTTGTAGATTCCTGGCTTGGCACTGCCCTGCCTGCCAGGCCAAGTGGCCACAAATGAAGGCCATTTTCCATGGGAAAAACGAAGTCCTTTCCCCAGGGTCTCAGTAATATGTTCAAGGTGGCGTTTGAGGCTCTAAGTACTTCCAGGGCCCTAGTTGCTGCCAGCTTTTCTTTTGGAAAAATCCAGCAACGATTGCATCATTCTAGCTAGGCTCCCACTTTCTGCCAGGGTGAGTGGCTGCCAAGGGAGGCCATTTGCCATGGGAAAAAGAAGTCCTTTCCCCAGGGTCTGGGTGTCAGATGAAAGGTGGCCTTTGGGGTTCTGAGGACTTGTAGGGTAGTACTTACTGGCTAGAGTAGAGGAAATGGATTCTATTTGAATATCTGTCCCACAGGTCCTGGTTGTCCTTGATGGGCTGCAGCTGTGAGCATTGAAGAGAACTGGGATAAAAGGGGGCGGCGTAGCCATTCAGGGAGAGCCTTGAAGGAGCCCTGAACTGGGAAAGAACAGCATGCAGAAGAAAGCGTCTGTGCTGTGAAGATCTGCAGCCATAAGAACACACCGAGGAGGTATGGACTTTAGCAATCTGAGAACAGCATGATGGGACTCTAGAGAAATAGAACAACAACAAGTGGCAGCTTTCGATTTGGAGCAATCCAGCAAAGCTTGCAAATTTCTTGCTGGGCACCACCCTCTTGGTCAGGGCGAGTGGCCAGAAATGGAGGCAATTTTCCATGGGGAAAACGAAGTCATTGGCCCAGGCTCTGGGTGTCAGATGACTGGTGGCATCTGGGGCTGTAAGGACTTGCAGGG
This sequence comes from Agelaius phoeniceus, assembly GCF_051311805.1. Taxonomy (NCBI): domain Eukaryota; kingdom Metazoa; phylum Chordata; class Aves; order Passeriformes; family Icteridae; genus Agelaius; species Agelaius phoeniceus. The sequence continues at coordinate 6,993,449 of NC_135293.1, forward strand.
TCCTAGTTGCTGGCAGCTTTCGTTTTGGAAGGATCCAGCACAGTTTGTAGATTCCTGGCTTGGCACTGCCCTGCCTGCCAGGCCAAGTGGCCACAAATGAAGGCCATTTTCCATGGGAAAAACGAAGTCCTTTCCCCAGGGTCTCAGTAATATGTTCAAGGTGGCGTTTGAGGCTCTAAGTACTTCCAGGGCCCTAGTTGCTGCCAGCTTTTCTTTTGGAAAAATCCAGCAACGATTGCATCATTCTAGCTAGGCTCCCACTTTCTGCCAGGGTGAGTGGCTGCCAAGGGAGGCCATTTGCCATGGGAAAAAGAAGTCCTTTCCCCAGGGTCTGGGTGTCAGATGAAAGGTGGCCTTTGGGGTTCTGAGGACTTGTAGGGTAGTACTTACTGGCTAGAGTAGAGGAAATGGATTCTATTTGAATATCTGTCTAGAGGCTTTGCCCCACAGGTCCTGGTTGTCCTTGATGGGCTGCAGCTGTGAGCATTGAAGAGAACTGGGATAAAAGGGGGCGGCGTAGCCATTCAGGGAGAGCCTTGAAGGAGCCCTGAACTGGGAAAGAACAGCATGCAGAAGAAAGCGTCTGTGCTGTGAAGATCTGCAGCCATAAGAACACACCGAGGAGGTATGGACTTTAGCAATCTGAGAACAGCATGATGGGACTCTAGAGAAATAGAACAACAACAAGTGGCAGCTTTCGATTTGGAGCAATCCAGCAAAGCTTGCAAATTTCTTGCTGGGCACCACCCTCTTGGTCAGGGCGAGTGGCCAGAAATGGAGGCAATTTTCCATGGGGAAAACGAAGTCATTGGCCCAGGCTCTGGGTGTCAGATGACTGGTGGCATCTGGGCCTGTAAGGACTTGCAGGGTCCTAGTTGCTGGCAGCTTTCGTTCTGGAAGGATCCAGCACAGTTTGTAGATTCCTGGCTTGGCACTGCCCTGCCTGCCAGGCCAAGTGGCCAGAAATGAAGGCCATTTTCCATGGGAAAAACGAAGTCCTTTCCCCAGGGTCTCAGTAATATGTTCAAGGTGGCGTTTGAGGCTCTAAGTACTTCCAGGGCCCTAGTTGCTGCCAGCTTTTCTTTTGGAAAAATCCAGCAACGATTTCATCATTTTTGCTAGGCTCCCACTTTCTGCCAGGGTGAGTGGCTGCCAAGGGAGGCCATTTGCCATGGGAAAAAGAAGTCCTTTCCCCAGGGTCTGGGTGTCAGATGAAAGGTGGCCTTTGGGGTTCTGAGGACTTGTAGGGTAGTACTTACTGGCTAGAGTAGAGGAAATGGATTCTATTTGAATATCTGTCTAGAGGCTTTGCCCCACAGGTCCTGGTTGTCCTTGATGGGCTGCAGCTGTGAGCATTGAAGAGAACTGGGATAAAAGGGGGCGGCGTAGCCATTCAGGGAGAGCCTTGAAGGAGCCCTGAACTGGGAAAGAACAGCATGCAGAAGAAAGCGTCTGTGCTGTGAAGATCTGCAGCCATAAGAACACACCGAGGAGGTATGGACTTTAGCAATCTGAGAACAGCATGATGGGACTCTAGAGAAATAGAACAACAACAAGTGGCAGCTTTCGATTTGGAGCAATCCAGCAAAGCTTGCAAATTTCTTGCTGGGCACCACCCTCTTGGTCAGGGCGAGTGGCCAGAAATGGAGGCCATTTTCCATGGGGAAAACGAAGTCATTGGCCCAGGCTCTGGGTGTCAGATGACTGGTGGCATCTGGGGCTGTAAGGACTTGCAGGGTCCTAGTTGCTGGCAGCTTTCGTTCTGGAAGGATCCAGCAGAGTTTGTAGATTCCTGGCTTGGCACTGCCCTGCCTGCCAGGCCAAGTGGCCAGAAATGAAGGCCATTTTCCATGGGAAAAAGATGTCCTTTCCCCAGGGTCTCAGTAATATGTTCAAGGTGGCGTTTGAGGCTCTAAGTACTTCCAGGGCCCTAGTTGCTGGCAGCTTTTCTTTTGGAAAAATCCAGCAACGATTGCATCATTCTAGCTAGGCTCCCACTTTCTGCCAGGGTGAGTGGCTGCCAAGGGAGGCCATTTGCCATGGGAAAAAGAAGTCCTTTCCCCAGGGTCTGGGTGTCAGATGAAAGGTGGCCTTTGGGGTTCTGAGGACTTGTAGGGTAGTACTTACTGGCTAGAGTAGAGGAAATGGATTCTATTTGAATATCTGTCCCACAGGTCCTGGTTGTCCTTGATGGGCTGCAGCTGTGAGCATTGAAGAGAACTGGGATAAAAGGGGGCGGCGTAGCCATTCAGGGAGAGCCTTGAAGGAGCCCTGAACTGGGAAAGAACAGCATGCAGAAGAAAGCGTCTGTGCTGTGAAGATCTGCAGCCATAAGAACACACCGAGGAGGTATGGACTTTAGCAATCTGAGAACAGCATGATGGGACTCTAGAGAAATAGAACAACAACAAGTGGCAGCTTTCGATTTGGAGCAATCCAGCAAAGCTTGCAAATTTCTTGCTGGGCACCACCCTCTTGGTCAGGGCGAGTGGCCAGAAATGGAGGCAATTTTCCATGGGGAAAACGAAGTCATTGGCCCAGGCTCTGGGTGTCAGATGACTGGTGGCATCTGGGGCTGTAAGGACTTGCAGGGTCCTAGTTGCTGGCAGCTTTCGTTTTGGAAGGATCCAGCAGAGTTTGTAGATTCCTGGCTTGGCACTGCCCTGCCTGCCAGGCCAAGTGGCCACAAATGAAGGCCATTTTCCATGGGAAAAACGAAGTCCTTTCCCCAGGGTCTCAGTAATATGTTCAAGGTGGCGTTTGAGGCTCTAAGTACTTCCAGGGCCCTAGTTGCTGCCAGCTTTTCTTTTGGAAAAATCCAGCAACGATTGCATCATTCTAGCTAGGCTCCCACTTTCTGCCAGGGTGAGTGGCTGCCAAGGGAGGCCATTTGCCATGGGAAAAAGAAGTCCTTTCCCCAGGGTCTGGGTGTCAGATGAAAGGTGGCCTTTGGGGTTCTGAGGACTTGTAGGGTAGTACTTACTGGCTAGAGTAGAGGAAATGGATTCTATTTGAATATCTGTCTAGAGGCTTTGCCCCACAGGTCCTGGTTGTCCTTGATGGGCTGCAGCTGTGAGCATTGAAGAGAACTGGGATAAAAGGGGGCGGCGTAGCCATTCAGGGAGAGCCTTGAAGGAGCCCTGAACTGGGAAAGAACAGCATGCAGAAGAAAGCGTCTGTGCTGTGAAGATCTGCAGCCATAAGAACACACCGAGGAGGTATGGACTTTAGCAATCTGAGAACAGCATGATGGGACTCTAGAGAAATAGAACAACAACAAATGGCAGCTTTAGATTTGGAGCAATCCAGCAAAGCTTGCAAATTTCTTGCTGGGCACCACCCTCTTGGTCAGGGCGAGTGGCCAGAAATGGAGGCCATTTTCCATGGGGAAAACGAAGTCATTGGCCCAGGCTCTGGGTGTCAGATGACAGGTGGCGTCTGGGGCTGTAAGGACTTGCAGGGTCCTAGTTGCTGGCAGCTTTCGTTCTGGAAGGATCCAGCACAGTTTGTAGATTCCTGGCTTGGCACTGCCCTGCCTGCCAGGCCAAGTGGCCAGAAATGAAGGCCATTTTCCATGGGAAAAACGAAGTCCTTTCCCCAGGGTCTCAGTAATATGTTCAAGGTGGCGTTTGAGGCTCTAAGTACTTCCAGGGCCCTAGTTGCTGGCAGCTTTTCTTTTGGAAAAATCCAGCAACGATTGCATCATTCTAGCTAGGCTCCCACTTTCTGCCAGGGTGAGTGGCTGCCAAGGGAGGCCATTTGCCATGGGAAAAAGAAGTCCTTTCCCCAGGGTCTGGGTGTCAGATGAAAGGTGGCCTTTGGGGTTCTGAGGACTTGTAGGGTAGTACTTACTGGCTAGAGTAGAGGAAATGGATTCTATTTGAATATCTGTCCCACAGGTCCTGGTTGTCCTTGATGGGCTGCAGCTGTGAGCATTGAAGAGAACTGGGATAAAAGGGGGCGGCGTAGCCATTCAGGGAGAGCCTTGAAGGAGCCCTGAACTGGGAAAGAACAGCATGCAGAAGAAAGCGTCTGTGCTGTGAAGATCTGCAGCCATAAGAACACACCGAGGAGGTATGGACTTTAGCAATCTGAGAACAGCATGATGGGACTCTAGAGAAATAGAACAACAACAAGTGGCAGCTTTCGATTTGGAGCAATCCAGCAAAGCTTGCAAATTTCTTGCTGGGCACCACCCTCTTGGTCAGGGCGAGTGGCCAGAAATGGAGGCAATTTTCCATGGGGAAAACGAAGTCATTGGCCCAGGCTCTGGGTGTCAGATGACTGGTGGCATCTGGGCCTGTAAGGACTTGCAGGGTCCTAGTTGCTGGCAGCTTTCGTTCTGGAAGGATCCAGCACAGTTTGTAGATTCCTGGCTTGGCACTGCCCTGCCTGCCAGGCCAAGTGGCCAGAAATGAAGGCCATTTTCCATGGGAAAAACGAAGTCCTTTCCCCAGGGTCTCAGTAATATGTTCAAGGTGGCGTTTGAGGCTCTAAGTACTTCCAGGGCCCTAGTTGCTGCCAGCTTTTCTTTTGGAAAAATCCAGCAACGATTTCATCATTTTTGCTAGGCTCCCACTTTCTGCCAGGGTGAGTGGCTGCCAAGGGAGGCCATTTGCCATGGGAAAAAGAAGTCCTTTCCCCAGGGTCTGGGTGTCAGATGAAAGGTGGCCTTTGGGGTTCTGAGGACTTGTAGGGTAGTACTTACTGGCTAGAGTAGAGGAAATGGATTCTATTTGAATATCTGTCTAGAGGCTTTGCCCCACAGGTCCTGGTTGTCCTTGATGGGCTGCAGCTGTGAGCATTGAAGAGAACTGGGATAAAAGGGGGCGGCGTAGCCATTCAGGGAGAGCCTTGAAGGAGCCCTGAACTGGGAAAGAACAGCATGCAGAAGAAAGCGTCTGTGCTGTGAAGATCTGCAGCCATAAGAACACACCGAGGAGGTATGGACTTTAGCAATCTGAGAACAGCATGATGGGACTCTAGAGAAATAGAACAACAACAAGTGGCAGCTTTCGATTTGGAGCAATCCAGCAAAGCTTGCAAATTTCTTGCTGGGCACCACCCTCTTGGTCAGGGCGAGTGGCCAGAAATGGAGGCCATTTTCCATGGGGAAAACGAAGTCATTGGCCCAGGCTCTGGGTGTCAGATGACTGGTGGCATCTGGGGCTGTAAGGACTTGCAGGGTCCTAGTTGCTGGCAGCTTTCGTTCTGGAAGGATCCAGCAGAGTTTGTAGATTCCTGGCTTGGCACTGCCCTGCCTGCCAGGCCAAGTGGCCAGAAATGAAGGCCATTTTCCATGGGAAAAAGATGTCCTTTCCCCAGGGTCTCAGTAATATGTTCAAGGTGGCGTTTGAGGCTCTAAGTACTTCCAGGGCCCTAGTTGCTGCCAGCTTTTCTTTTGGAAAAATCCAGCAACGATTGCATCATTCTAGCTAGGCTCCCACTTTCTGCCAGGGTGAGTGGCTGCCAAGGGAGGCCATTTGCCATGGGAAAAAGAAGTCCTTTCCCCAGGGTCTGGGTGTCAGATGAAAGGTGGCCTTTGGGGTTCTGAGGACTTGTAGGGTAGTACTTACTGGCTAGAGTAGAGGAAATGGATTCTATTTGAATATCTGTCCCACAGGTCCTGGTTGTCCTTGATGGGCTGCAGCTGTGAGCATTGAAGAGAACTGGGATAAAAGGGGGCGGCGTAGCCATTCAGGGAGAGCCTTGAAGGAGCCCTGAACTGGGAAAGAACAGCATGCAGAAGAAAGCGTCTGTGCTGTGAAGATCTGCAGCCATAAGAACACACCGAGGAGGTATGGACTTTAGCAATCTGAGAACAGCATGATGGGACTCTAGAGAAATAGAACAACAACAAGTGGCAGCTTTCGATTTGGAGCAATCCAGCAAAGCTTGCAAATTTCTTGCTGGGCACCACCCTCTTGGTCAGGGCGAGTGGCCAGAAATGGAGGCAATTTTCCATGGGGAAAACGAAGTCATTGGCCCAGGCTCTGGGTGTCAGATGACTGGTGGCATCTGGGGCTGTAAGGACTTGCAGGGTCCTAGTTGCTGGCAGCTTTCGTTTTGGAAGGATCCAGCAGAGTTTGTAGATTCCTGGCTTGGCACTGCCCTGCCTGCCAGGCCAAGTGGCCACAAATGAAGGCCATTTTCCATGGGAAAAACGAAGTCCTTTCCCCAGGGTCTCAGTAATATGTTCAAGGTGGCGTTTGAGGCTCTAAGTACTTCCAGGGCCCTAGTTGCTGCCAGCTTTTCTTTTGGAAAAATCCAGCAACGATTGCATCATTCTAGCTAGGCTCCCACTTTCTGCCAGGGTGAGTGGCTGCCAAGGGAGGCCATTTGCCATGGGAAAAAGAAGTCCTTTCCCCAGGGTCTGGGTGTCAGATGAAAGGTGGCCTTTGGGGTTCTGAGGACTTGTAGGGTAGTACTTACTGGCTAGAGTAGAGGAAATGGATTCTATTTGAATATCTGTCTAGAGGCTTTGCCCCACAGGTCCTGGTTGTCCTTGATGGGCTGCAGCTGTGAGCATTGAAGAGAACTGGGATAAAAGGGGGCGGCGTAGCCATTCAGGGAGAGCCTTGAAGGAGCCCTGAACTGGGAAAGAACAGCATGCAGAAGAAAGCGTCTGTGCTGTGAAGATCTGCAGCCATAAGAACACACCGAGGAGGTATGGACTTTAGCAATCTGAGAACAGCATGATGGGACTCTAGAGAAATAGAACAACAACAAGTGGCAGCTTTCGATTTGGAGCAATCCAGCAAAGCTTGCAAATTTCTTGCTGGGCACCACCCTCTTGGTCAGGGCGAGTGGCCAGAAATGGAGGCCATTTTCCATGGGGAAAACGAAGTCATTGGCCCAGGCTCTGGGTGTCAGATGACTGGTGGCATCTGGGCCTGTAAGGACTTGCAGGGTCCTAGTTGCTGGCAGCTTTCGTTCTGGAAGGATCCAGCACAGTTTGTAGATTCCTGGCTTGGCACTGCCCTGCCTGCCAGGCCAAGTGGCCACAAATGAAGGCCATTTTCCATGGGAAAAACGAAGTCCTTTCCCCAGGGTCTCAGTAATATGTTCAAGGTGGCGTTTGAGGCTCTAAGTACTTCCAGGGCCCTAGTTGCTGCCAGCTTTTCTTTTGGAAAAATCCAGCAACGATTGCATCATTCTAGCTAGGCTCCCACTTTCTGCCAGGGTGAGTGGCTGCCAAGGGAGGCCATTTGCCATGGGAAAAAGAAGTCCTTTCCCCAGGGTCTGGGTGTCAGATGAAAGGTGGCCTTTGGGGTTCTGAGGACTTGTAGGGTAGTACTTACTGGCTAGAGTAGAGGAAATGGATTCTATTTGAATATCTGTCTAGAGGCTTTGCCCCACAGGTCCTGGTTGTCCTTGATGGGCTGCAGCTGTGAGCATTGAAGAGAACTGGGATAAAAGGGGGCGGCGTAGCCATTCAGGGAGAGCCTTGAAGGAGCCCTGAACTGGGAAAGAACAGCATGCAGAAGAAAGCGTCTGTGCTGTGAAGATCTGCAGCCATAAGAACACACCGAGGAGGTATGGACTTTAGCAATCTGAGAACAGCATGATGGGACTCTAGAGAAATAGAACAACAACAAGTGGCAGCTTTCGATTTGGAGCAATCCAGCAAAGCTTGCAAATTTCTTGCTGGGCACCACCCTCTTGGTCAGGGCGAGTGGCCAGAAATGGAGGCCATTTTCCATGGGGAAAACGAAGTCATTGGCCCAGGCTCTGGGTGTCAGATGACTGGTGGCATCTGGGGCTCTAAGGACTTGCAGGGTCCTAGTTGCTGGCAGCTTTCGTTCTGGAAGGATCCAGCAGAGTTTGTAGATTCCTGGCTTGGCACTGCCCTGCCTGCCAGGCCAAGTGGCCAGAAATGAAGGCCATTTTCCATGGGAAAAAGATGTCCTTTCCCCAGGGTCTCAGTAATATGTTCAAGGTGGCGTTTGAGGCTCTAAGTACTTCCAGGGCCCTAGTTGCTGCCAGCTTTTCTTTTGGAAAAATCCAGCAACGATTGCATCATTCTAGCTAGGCTCCCACTTTCTGCCAGGGTGAGTGGCTGCCAAGGGAGGCCATTTGCCATGGGAAAAAGAAGTCCTTTCCCCAGGGTCTGGGTGTCAGATGAAAGGTGGCCTTTGGGGTTCTGAGGACTTGTAGGGTAGTACTTACTGGCTAGAGTAGAGGAAATGGATTCTATTTGAATATCTGTCTAGAGGCTTTGCCCCACAGGTCCTGGTTGTCCTTGATGGGCTGCAGCTGTGAGCATTGAAGAGAACTGGGATAAAAGGGGGCGGCGTAGCCATTCAGGGAGAGCCTTGAAGGAGCCCTGAACTGGGAAAGAACAGCATGCAGAAGAAAGCGTCTGTGCTGTGAAGATCTGCAGCCATAAGAACACACCGAGGAGGTATGGACTTTAGCAATCTGAGAACAGCATGATGGGACTCTAGAGAAATAGAACAACAACAAGTGGCAGCTTTCGATTTGGAGCAATCCAGCAAAGCTTGCAAATTTCTTGCTGGGCACCACCCTCTTGGTCAGGGCGAGTGGCCAGAAATGGAGGCCATTTTCCATGGGGAAAACGAAGTCATTGGCCCAGGCTCTGGGTGTCAGATGACTGGTGGCATCTGGGGCTCTAAGGACTTGCAGGGTCCTAGTTGCTGGCAGCTTTCGTTCTGGAAGGATCCAGCAGAGTTTGTAGATTCCTGGCTTGGCACTGCCCTGCCTGCCAGGCCAAGTGGCCAGAAATGAAGGCCATTTTCCATGGGAAAAAGATGTCCTTTCCCCAGGGTCTCAGTAATATGTTCAAGGTGGCGTTTGAGGCTCTAAGTACTTCCAGGGCCCTAGTTGCTGGCAGCTTTTCTTTTGGAAAAATCCAGCAACGATTGCATCATTCTAGCTAGGCTCCCACTTTCTGCCAGGGTGAGTGGCTGCCAAGGGAGGCCATTTGCCATGGGAAAAAGAAGTCCTTTCCCCAGGGTCTGGGTGTCAGATGAAAGGTGGCCTTTGGGGTTCTGAGGACTTGTAGGGTAGTACTTACTGGCTAGAGTAGAGGAAATGGATTCTATTTGAATATCTGTCCCACAGGTCCTGGTTGTCCTTGATGGGCTGCAGCTGTGAGCATTGAAGAGAACTGGGATAAAAGGGGGCGGCGTAGCCATTCAGGGAGAGCCTTGAAGGAGCCCTGAACTGGGAAAGAACAGCATGCAGAAGAAAGCGTCTGTGCTGTGAAGATCTGCAGCCATAAGAACACACCGAGGAGGTATGGACTTTAGCAATCTGAGAACAGCATGATGGGACTCTAGAGAAATAGAAGAACAACAAGTGGAAGGTTTCGATTTGGAGCAATCCAGCAAAGCTTGCAAATTTCTTGCTGGGCACCACCCTCTTGGTCAGGGCGAGTGGCCAGAAATGGAGGCAATTTTCCATGGGGAAAACGAAGTCATTGGCCCAGGCTCTGGGTGTCAGATGACTGGTGGCATCTGGGGCTGTAAGGACTTGCAGGGTCCTAGTTGCTGGCAGCTTTCGTTTTGGAAGGATCCAGCACAGTTTGTAGATTCCTGGCTTGGCACTGCCCTGCCTGCCAGGCCAAGTGGCCACAAATGAAGGCCATTTTCCATGGGAAAAACGAAGTCCTTTCCCCAGGGTCTCAGTAATATGTTCAAGGTGGCGTTTGAGGCTCTAAGTACTTCCAGGGCCCTAGTTGCTGCCAGCTTTTCTTTTGGAAAAATCCAGCAACGATTGCATCATTCTAGCTAGGCTCCCACTTTCTGCCAGGGTGAGTGGCTGCCAAGGGAGGCCATTTGCCATGGGAAAAAGAAGTCCTTTCCCCAGGGTCTGGGTGTCAGATGAAAGGTGGCCTTTGGGGTTCTGAGGACTTGTAGGGTAGTACTTACTGGCTAGAGTAGAGGAAATGGATTCTATTTGAATATCTGTCTAGAGGCTTTGCCCCACAGGTCCTGGTTGTCCTTGATGGGCTGCAGCTGTGAGCATTGAAGAGAACTGGGATAAAAGGGGGCGGCGTAGCCATTCAGGGAGAGCCTTGAAGGAGCCCTGAACTGGGAAAGAACAGCATGCAGAAGAAAGCGTCTGTGCTGTGAAGATCTGCAGCCATAAGAACACACCGAGGAGGTATGGACTTTAGCAATCTGAGAACAGCATGATGGGACTCTAGAGAAATAGAACAACAACAAATGGCAGCTTTAGATTTGGAGCAATCCAGCAAAGCTTGCAAATTTCTTGCTGGGCACCACCCTCTTGGTCAGGGCGAGTGGCCAGAAATGGAGGCCATTTTCCATGGGGAAAACGAAGTCATTGGCCCAGGCTCTGGGTGTCAGATGACAGGTGGCGTCTGGGGCTGTAAGGACTTGCAGGGTCCTAGTTGCTGGCAGCTTTCGTTCTGGAAGGATCCAGCACAGTTTGTAGATTCCTGGCTTGGCACTGCCCTGCCTGCCAGGCCAAGTGGCCAGAAATGAAGGCCATTTTCCATGGGAAAAACGAAGTCCTTTCCCCAGGGTCTCAGTAATATGTTCAAGGTGGCGTTTGAGGCTCTAAGTACTTCCAGGGCCCTAGTTGCTGGCAGCTTTTCTTTTGGAAAAATCCAGCAACGATTGCATCATTCTAGCTAGGCTCCCACTTTCTGCCAGGGTGAGTGGCTGCCAAGGGAGGCCATTTGCCATGGGAAAAAGAAGTCCTTTCCCCAGGGTCTGGGTGTCAGATGAAAGGTGGCCTTTGGGGTTCTGAGGACTTGTAGGGTAGTACTTACTGGCTAGAGTAGAGGAAATGGATTCTATTTGAATATCTGTCCCACAGGTCCTGGTTGTCCTTGATGGGCTGCAGCTGTGAGCATTGAAGAGAACTGGGATAAAAGGGGGCGGCGTAGCCATTCAGGGAGAGCCTTGAAGGAGCCCTGAACTGGGAAAGAACAGCATGCAGAAGAAAGCGTCTGTGCTGTGAAGATCTGCAGCCATAAGAACACACCGAGGAGGTATGGACTTTAGCAATCTGAGAACAGCATGATGGGACTCTAGAGAAATAGAACAACAACAAGTGGCAGCTTTCGATTTGGAGCAATCCAGCAAAGCTTGCAAATTTCTTGCTGGGCACCACCCTCTTGGTCAGGGCGAGTGGCCAGAAATGGAGGCAATTTTCCATGGGGAAAACGAAGTCATTGGCCCAGGCTCTGGGTGTCAGATGACTGGTGGCATCTGGGCCTGTAAGGACTTGCAGGGTCCTAGTTGCTGGCAGCTTTCGTTTTGGAAGGATCCAGCACAGTTTGTAGATTCCTGGCTTGGCACTGCCCTGCCTGCCAGGCCAAGTGGCCAGAAATGAAGGCCATTTTCCATGGGAAAAACGAAGTCCTTTCCCCAGGGTCTCAGTAATATGTTCAAGGTGGCGTTTGAGGCTCTAAGTACTTCCAGGGCCCTAGTTGCTGCCAGCTTTTCTTTTGGAAAAATCCAGCAACGATTTCATCATTTTTGCTAGGCTCCCACTTTCTGCCAGGGTGAGTGGCTGCCAAGGGAGGCCATTTGCCATGGGAAAAAGAAGTCCTTTCCCCAGGGTCTGGGTGTCAGATGAAAGGTGGCCTTTGGGGTTCTGAGGACTTGTAGGGTAGTACTTACTGGCTAGAGTAGAGGAAATGGATTCTATTTGAATATCTGTCTAGAGGCTTTGCCCCACAGGTCCTGGTTGTCCTTGATGGGCTGCAGCTGTGAGCATTGAAGAGAACTGGGATAAAAGGGGGCGGCGTAGCCATTCAGGGAGAGCCTTGAAGGAGCCCTGAACTGGGAAAGAACAGCATGCAGAAGAAAGCGTCTGTGCTGTGAAGATCTGCAGCCATAAGAACACACCGAGGAGGTATGGACTTTAGCAATCTGAGAACAGCATGATGGGACTCTAGAGAAATAGAACAACAACAAGTGGCAGCTTTCGATTTGGAGCAATCCAGCAAAGCTTGCAAATTTCTTGCTGGGCACCACCCTCTTGGTCAGGGCGAGTGGCCAGAAATGGAGGCCATTTTCCATGGGGAAAACGAAGTCATTGGCCCAGGCTCTGGGTGTCAGATGACTGGTGGCATCTGGGGCTGTAAGGACTTGCAGGGTCCTAGTTGCTGGCAGCTTTCGTTCTGGAAGGATCCAGCAGAGTTTGTAGATTCCTGGCTTGGCACTGCCCTGCCTGCCAGGCCAAGTGGCCAGAAATGAAGGCCATTTTCCATGGGAAAAAGATGTCCTTTCCCCAGGGTCTCAGTAATATGTTCAAGGTGGCGTTTGAGGCTCTAAGTACTTCCAGGGCCCTAGTTGCTGCCAGCTTTTCTTTTGGAAAAATCCAGCAACGATTGCATCATTCTAGCTAGGCTCCCACTTTCTGCCAGGGTGAGTGGCTGCCAAGGGAGGCCATTTGCCATGGGAAAAAGAAGTCCTTTCCCCAGGGTCTGGGTGTCAGATGAAAGGTGGCCTTTGGGGTTCTGAGGACTTGTAGGGTAGTACTTACTGGCTAGAGTAGAGGAAATGGATTCTATTTGAATATCTGTCCCACAGGTCCTGGTTGTCCTTGATGGGCTGCAGCTGTGAGCATTGAAGAGAACTGGGATAAAAGGGGGCGGCGTAGCCATTCAGGGAGAGCCTTGAAGGAGCCCTGAACTGGGAAAGAACAGCATGCAGAAGAAAGCGTCTGTGCTGTGAAGATCTGCAGCCATAAGAACACACCGAGGAGGTATGGACTTTAGCAATCTGAGAACAGCATGATGGGACTCTAGAGAAATAGAACAACAACAAGTGGCAGCTTTCGATTTGGAGCAATCCAGCAAAGCTTGCAAATTTCTTGCTGGGCACCACCCTCTTGGTCAGGGCGAGTGGCCAGAAATGGAGGCAATTTTCCATGGGGAAAACGAAGTCATTGGCCCAGGCTCTGGGTGTCAGATGACTGGTGGCATCTGGGGCTGTAAGGACTTGCAGGGTCCTAGTTGCTGGCAGCTTTCGTTTTGGAAGGATCCAGCAGAGTTTGTAGATTCCTGGCTTGGCACTGCCCTGCCTGCCAGGCCAAGTGGCCACAAATGAAGGCCATTTTCCATGGGAAAAACGAAGTCCTTTCCCCAGGGTCTCAGTAATATGTTCAAGGTGGCGTTTGAGGCTCTAAGTACTTCCAGGGCCCTAGTTGCTGCCAGCTTTTCTTTTGGAAAAATCCAGCAACGATTGCATCATTCTAGCTAGGCTCCCACTTTCTGCCAGGGTGAGTGGCTGCCAAGGGAGGCCATTTGCCATGGGAAAAAGAAGTCCTTTCCCCAGGGTCTGGGTGTCAGATGAAAGGTGGCCTTTGGGGTTCTGAGGACTTGTAGGGTAGTACTTACTGGCTAGAGTAGAGGAAATGGATTCTATTTGAATATCTGTCTAGAGGCTTTGCCCCACAGGTCCTGGTTGTCCTTGATGGGCTGCAGCTGTGAGCATTGAAGAGAACTGGGATAAAAGGGGGCGGCGTAGCCATTCAGGGAGAGCCTTGAAGGAGCCCTGAACTGGGAAAGAACAGCATGCAGAAGAAAGCGTCTGTGCTGTGAAGATCTGCAGCCATAAGAACACACCGAGGAGGTATGGACTTTAGCAATCTGAGAACAGCATGATGGGACTCTAGAGAAATAGAACAACAACAAGTGGCAGCTTTAGATTTGGAGCAATCCAGCAAAGCTTGCAAATTTCTTGCTGGGCACCACCCTCTTGGTCAGGGCGAGTGGCCAGAAATGGAGGCCATTTTCCATGGGGAAAACGAAGTCATTGGCCCAGGCTCTGGGTGTCAGATGACTGGTGGCATCTGGGCCTGTAAGGACTTGCAGGGTCCTAGTTGCTGGCAGCTTTCGTTCTGGAAGGATCCAGCACAGTTTGTAGATTCCTGGCTTGGCACTGCCCTGCCTGCCAGGCCAAGTGGCCACAAATGAAGGCCATTTTCCATGGGAAAAACGAAGTCCTTTCCCCAGGGTCTCAGTAATATGTTCAAGGTGGCGTTTGAGGCTCTAAGTACTTCCAGGGCCCTAGTTGCTGCCAGCTTTTCTTTTGGAAAAATCCAGCAACGATTTCATCATTTTTGCTAGGCTCCCACTTTCTGCCAGGGTGAGTGGCTGCCAAGGGAGGCCATTTGCCATGGGAAAAAGAAGTCCTTTCCCCAGGGTCTGGGTGTCAGATGAAAGGTGGCCTTTGGGGTTCTGAGGACTTGTAGGGTAGTACTTACTGGCTAGAGTAGAGGAAATGGATTCTATTTGAATATCTGTCTAGAGGCTTTGCCCCACAGGTCCTGGTTGTCCTTGATGGGCTGCAGCTGTGAGCATTGAAGAGAACTGGGATAAAAGGGGGCGGCGTAGCCATTCAGGGAGAGCCTTGAAGGAGCCCTGAACTGGGAAAGAACAGCATGCAGAAGAAAGCGTCTGTGCTGTGAAGATCTGCAGCCATAAGAACACACCGAGGAGGTATGGACTTTAGCAATCTGAGAACAGCATGATGGGACTCTAGAGAAATAGAACAACAACAAGTGGCAGCTTTCGATTTGGAGCAATCCAGCAAAGCTTGCAAATTTCTTGCTGGGCACCACCCTCTTGGTCAGGGCGAGTGGCCAGAAATGGAGGCCATTTTCCATGGGGAAAACGAAGTCATTGGCCCAGGCTCTGGGTGTCAGATGACTGGTGGCATCTGGGGCTGTAAGGACTTGCAGGGTCCTAGTTGCTGGCAGCTTTCGTTCTGGAAGGATCCAGCAGAGTTTGTAGATTCCTGGCTTGGCACTGCCCTGCCTGCCAGGCCAAGTGGCCAGAAATGAAGGCCATTTTCCATGGGAAAAAGATGTCCTTTCCCCAGGGTCTCAGTAATATGTTCAAGGTGGCGTTTGAGGCTCTAAGTACTTCCAGGGCCCTAGTTGCTGCCAGCTTTTCTTTTGGAAAAATCCAGCAACGATTGCATCATTCTAGCTAGGCTCCCACTTTCTGCCAGGGTGAGTGGCTGCCAAGGGAGGCCATTTGCCATGGGAAAAAGAAGTCCTTTCCCCAGGGTCTGGGTGTCAGATGAAAGGTGGCCTTTGGGGTTCTGAGGACTTGTAGGGTAGTACTTACTGGCTAGAGTAGAGGAAATGGATTCTATTTGAATATCTGTCCCACAGGTCCTGGTTGTCCTTGATGGGCTGCAGCTGTGAGCATTGAAGAGAACTGGGATAAAAGGGGGCGGCGTAGCCATTCAGGGAGAGCCTTGAAGGAGCCCTGAACTGGGAAAGAACAGCATGCAGAAGAAAGCGTCTGTGCTGTGAAGATCTGCAGCCATAAGAACACACCGAGGAGGTATGGACTTTAGCAATCTGAGAACAGCATGATGGGACTCTAGAGAAATAGAACAACAACAAGTGGCAGCTTTCGATTTGGAGCAATCCAGCAAAGCTTGCAAATTTCTTGCTGGGCACCACCCTCTTGGTCAGGGCGAGTGGCCAGAAATGGAGGCAATTTTCCATGGGGAAAACGAAGTCATTGGCCCAGGCTCTGGGTGTCAGATGACTGGTGGCATCTGGGGCTGTAAGGACTTGCAGGGTCCTAGTTGCTGGCAGCTTTCGTTTTGGAAGGATCCAGCAGAGTTTGTAGATTCCTGGCTTGGCACTGCCCTGCCTGCCAGGCCAAGTGGCCACAAATGAAGGCCATTTTCCATGGGAAAAACGAAGTCCTTTCCCCAGGGTCTCAGTAATATGTTCAAGGTGGCGTTTGAGGCTCTAAGTACTTCCAGGGCCCTAGTTGCTGCCAGCTTTTCTTTTGGAAAAATCCAGCAACGATTGCATCATTCTAGCTAGGCTCCCACTTTCTGCCAGGGTGAGTGGCTGCCAAGGGAGGCCATTTGCCATGGGAAAAAGAAGTCCTTTCCCCAGGGTCTGGGTGTCAGATGAAAGGTGGCCTTTGGGGTTCTGAGGACTTGTAGGGTAGTACTTACTGGCTAGAGTAGAGGAAATGGATTCTATTTGAATATCTGTCTAGAGGCTTTGCCCCACAGGTCCTGGTTGTCCTTGATGGGCTGCAGCTGTGAGCATTGAAGAGAACTGGGATAAAAGGGGGCGGCGTAGCCATTCAGGGAGAGCCTTGAAGGAGCCCTGAACTGGGAAAGAACAGCATGCAGAAGAAAGCGTCTGTGCTGTGAAGATCTGCAGCCATAAGAACACACCGAGGAGGTATGGACTTTAGCAATCTGAGAACAGCATGATGGGACTCTAGAGAAATAGAACAACAACAAGTGGCAGCTTTAGATTTGGAG
The DNA here is from genome assembly GCF_051311805.1 of Agelaius phoeniceus. NCBI lineage: Eukaryota > Metazoa > Chordata > Aves > Passeriformes > Icteridae > Agelaius > Agelaius phoeniceus. The sequence goes on from NC_135293.1 coordinate 7,009,702, forward strand.
CAATCCAGCAAAGCTTGCAAATTTCTTGCTGGGCACCACCCTCTTGGTCAGGGCGAGTGGCCAGAAATGGAGGCCATTTTCCATGGGGAAAACGAAGTCATTGGCCCAGGCTCTGGGTGTCAGATGACTGGTGGCATCTGGGCCTGTAAGGACTTGCAGGGTCCTAGTTGCTGGCAGCTTTCGTTCTGGAAGGATCCAGCACAGTTTGTAGATTCCTGGCTTGGCACTGCCCTGCCTGCCAGGCCAAGTGGCCACAAATGAAGGCCATTTTCCATGGGAAAAACGAAGTCCTTTCCCCAGGGTCTCAGTAATATGTTCAAGGTGGCGTTTGAGGCTCTAAGTACTTCCAGGGCCCTAGTTGCTGCCAGCTTTTCTTTTGGAAAAATCCAGCAACGATTTCATCATTTTTGCTAGGCTCCCACTTTCTGCCAGGGTGAGTGGCTGCCAAGGGAGGCCATTTGCCATGGGAAAAAGAAGTCCTTTCCCCAGGGTCTGGGTGTCAGATGAAAGGTGGCCTTTGGGGTTCTGAGGACTTGTAGGGTAGTACTTACTGGCTAGAGTAGAGGAAATGGATTCTATTTGAATATCTGTCTAGAGGCTTTGCCCCACAGGTCCTGGTTGTCCTTGATGGGCTGCAGCTGTGAGCATTGAAGAGAACTGGGATAAAAGGGGGCGGCGTAGCCATTCAGGGAGAGCCTTGAAGGAGCCCTGAACTGGGAAAGAACAGCATGCAGAAGAAAGCGTCTGTGCTGTGAAGATCTGCAGCCATAAGAACACACCGAGGAGGTATGGACTTTAGCAATCTGAGAACAGCATGATGGGACTCTAGAGAAATAGAACAACAACAAGTGGCAGCTTTCGATTTGGAGCAATCCAGCAAAGCTTGCAAATTTCTTGCTGGGCACCACCCTCTTGGTCAGGGCGAGTGGCCAGAAATGGAGGCCATTTTCCATGGGGAAAACGAAGTCATTGGCCCAGGCTCTGGGTGTCAGATGACTGGTGGCATCTGGGGCTGTAAGGACTTGCAGGGTCCTAGTTGCTGGCAGCTTTCGTTCTGGAAGGATCCAGCAGAGTTTGTAGATTCCTGGCTTGGCACTGCCCTGCCTGCCAGGCCAAGTGGCCAGAAATGAAGGCCATTTTCCATGGGAAAAAGATGTCCTTTCCCCAGGGTCTCAGTAATATGTTCAAGGTGGCGTTTGAGGCTCTAAGTACTTCCAGGGCCCTAGTTGCTGCCAGCTTTTCTTTTGGAAAAATCCAGCAACGATTGCATCATTCTAGCTAGGCTCCCACTTTCTGCCAGGGTGAGTGGCTGCCAAGGGAGGCCATTTGCCATGGGAAAAAGAAGTCCTTTCCCCAGGGTCTGGGTGTCAGATGAAAGGTGGCCTTTGGGGTTCTGAGGACTTGTAGGGTAGTACTTACTGGCTAGAGTAGAGGAAATGGATTCTATTTGAATATCTGTCCCACAGGTCCTGGTTGTCCTTGATGGGCTGCAGCTGTGAGCATTGAAGAGAACTGGGATAAAAGGGGGCGGCGTAGCCATTCAGGGAGAGCCTTGAAGGAGCCCTGAACTGGGAAAGAACAGCATGCAGAAGAAAGCGTCTGTGCTGTGAAGATCTGCAGCCATAAGAACACACCGAGGAGGTATGGACTTTAGCAATCTGAGAACAGCATGATGGGACTCTAGAGAAATAGAACAACAACAAGTGGCAGCTTTAGATTTGGAGCAATCCAGCAAAGCTTGCAAATTTCTTGCTGGGCACCACCCTCTTGGTCAGGGCGAGTGGCCAGAAATGGAGGCCATTTTCCATGGGGAAAACGAAGTCATTGGCCCAGGCTCTGGGTGTCAGATGACTGGTGGCATCTGGGGCTGTAAGGACTTGCAGGGTCCTAGTTGCTGGCAGCTTTCGTTCTGGAAGGATCCAGCACAGTTTGTAGATTCCTGGCTTGGCACTGCCCTGCCTGCCAGGCCAAGTGGCCAGAAATGAAGGCCATTTTCCATGGGAAAAACGAAGTCCTTTCCCCAGGGTCTCAGTAATATGTTCAAGGTGGCGTTTGAGGCTCTAAGTACTTCCAGGGCCCTAGTTGCTGCCAGCTTTTCTTTTGGAAAAATCCAGCAACGATTTCATCATTTTTGCTAGGCTCCCACTTTCTGCCAGGGTGAGTGGCTGCCAAGGGAGGCCATTTGCCATGGGAAAAAGAAGTCCTTTCCCCAGGGTCTGGGTGTCAGATGAAAGGTGGCCTTTGGGGTTCTGAGGACTTGTAGGGTAGTACTTACTGGCTAGAGTAGAGGAAATGGATTCTATTTGAATATCTGTCTAGAGGCTTTGCCCCACAGGTCCTGGTTGTCCTTGATGGGCTGCAGCTGTGAGCATTGAAGAGAACTGGGATAAAAGGGGGCGGCGTAGCCATTCAGGGAGAGCCTTGAAGGAGCCCTGAACTGGGAAAGAACAGCATGCAGAAGAAAGCGTCTGTGCTGTGAAGATCTGCAGCCATAAGAACACACCGAGGAGGTATGGACTTTAGCAATCTGAGAACAGCATGATGGGACTCTAGAGAAATAGAACAACAACAAGTGGCAGCTTTCGATTTGGAGCAATCCAGCAAAGCTTGCAAATTTCTTGCTGGGCACCACCCTCTTGGTCAGGGCGAGTGGCCAGAAATGGAGGCCATTTTCCATGGGGAAAACGAAGTCATTGGCCCAGGCTCTGGGTGTCAGATGACTGGTGGCATCTGGGGCTCTAAGGACTTGCAGGGTCCTAGTTGCTGGCAGCTTTCGTTCTGGAAGGATCCAGCAGAGTTTGTAGATTCCTGGCTTGGCACTGCCCTGCCTGCCAGGCCAAGTGGCCACAAATGAAGGCCATTTTCCATGGGAAAAAGATGTCCTTTCCCCAGGGTCTCAGTAATATGTTCAAGGTGGCGTTTGAGGCTCTAAGTACTTCCAGGGCCCTAGTTGCTGCCAGCTTTTCTTTTGGAAAAATCCAGCAACGATTGCATCATTCTAGCTAGGCTCCCACTTTCTGCCAGGGTGAGTGGCTGCCAAGGGAGGCCATTTGCCATGGGAAAAAGAAGTCCTTTCCCCAGGGTCTGGGTGTCAGATGAAAGGTGGCCTTTGGGGTTCTGAGGACTTGTAGGGTAGTACTTACTGGCTAGAGTAGAGGAAATGGATTCTATTTGAATATCTGTCCCACAGGTCCTGGTTGTCCTTGATGGGCTGCAGCTGTGAGCATTGAAGAGAACTGGGATAAAAGGGGGCGGCGTAGCCATTCAGGGAGAGCCTTGAAGGAGCCCTGAACTGGGAAAGAACAGCATGCAGAAGAAAGCGTCTGTGCTGTGAAGATCTGCAGCCATAAGAACACACCGAGGAGGTATGGACTTTAGCAATCTGAGAACAGCATTATGGGACTCTAGAGAAATAGAACAACAACAAGTGGCAGCTTTCGATTTGGAGCAATCCAGCAAAGCTTGCAAATTTCTTGCTGGGCACCACCCTCTTGGTCAGGGCGAGTGGCCAGAAATGGAGGCCATTTTCCATGGGGAAAACGAAGTCATTGGCCCAGGCTCTGGGTGTCAGATGACTGGTGGCATCTGGGGCTCTAAGGACTTGCAGGGTCCTAGTTGCTGGCAGCTTTCGTTCTGGAAGGATCCAGCACAGTTTGTAGATTCCTGGCTTGGCACTGCCCTGCCTGCCAGGCCAAGTGGCCACAAATGAAGGCCATTTTCCATGGGAAAAACGAAGTCCTTTCCCCAGGGTCTCAGTAATATGTTCAAGGTGGCGTTTGAGGCTCTAAGTACTTCCAGGGCCCTAGTTGCTGGCAGCTTTTCTTTTGGAAAAATCCAGCAACGATTGCATCATTCTAGCTAGGCTCCCACTTTCTGCCAGGGTGAGTGGCTGCCAAGGGAGGCCATTTGCCATGGGAAAAAGAAGTCCTTTCCCCAGGGTCTGGGTGTCAGATGAAAGGTGGCCTTTGGGGTTCTGAGGACTTGTAGGGTAGTACTTACTGGCTAGAGTAGAGGAAATGGATTCTATTTGAATATCTGTCCCACAGGTCCTGGTTGTCCTTGATGGGCTGCAGCTGTGAGCATTGAAGAGAACTGGGATAAAAGGGGGCGGCGTAGCCATTCAGGGAGAGCCTTGAAGGAGCCCTGAACTGGGAAAGAACAGCATGCAGAAGAAAGCGTCTGTGCTGTGAAGATCTGCAGCCATAAGAACACACCGAGGAGGTATGGACTTTAGCAATCTGAGAACAGCATGATGGGACTCTAGAGAAATAGAACAACAACAAGTGGCAGCTTTCGATTTGGAGCAATCCAGCAAAGCTTGCAAATTTCTTGCTGGGCACCACCCTCTTGGTCAGGGCGAGTGGCCAGAAATGGAGGCAATTTTCCATGGGGAAAACGAAGTCATTGGCCCAGGCTCTGGGTGTCAGATGACTGGTGGCATCTGGGGCTGTAAGGACTTGCAGGGTCCTAGTTGCTGGCAGCTTTCGTTTTGGAAGGATCCAGCACAGTTTGTAGATTCCTGGCTTGGCACTGCCCTGCCTGCCAGGCCAAGTGGCCACAAATGAAGGCCATTTTCCATGGGAAAAACGAAGTCCTTTCCCCAGGGTCTCAGTAATATGTTCAAGGTGGCGTTTGAGGCTCTAAGTACTTCCAGGGCCCTAGTTGCTGGCAGCTTTTCTTTTGGAAAAATCCAGCAACGATTGCATCATTCTAGCTAGGCTCCCACTTTCTGCCAGGGTGAGTGGCTGCCAAGGGAGGCCATTTGCCATGGGAAAAAGAAGTCCTTTCCCCAGGGTCTGGGTGTCAGATGAAAGGTGGCCTTTGGGGTTCTGAGGACTTGTAGGGTAGTACTTACTGGCTAGAGTAGAGGAAATGGATTCTATTTGAATATCTGTCTAGAGGCTTTGCCCCACAGGTCCTGGTTGTCCTTGATGGGCTGCAGCTGTGAGCATTGAAGAGAACTGGGATAAAAGGGGGCGGCGTAGCCATTCAGGGAGAGCCTTGAAGGAGCCCTGAACTGGGAAAGAACAGCATGCAGAAGAAAGCGTCTGTGCTGTGAAGATCTGCAGCCATAAGAACACACCGAGGAGGTATGGACTTTAGCAATCTGAGAACAGCATGATGGGACTCTAGAGAAATAGAACAACAACAAGTGGCAGCTTTCGATTTGGAGCAATCCAGCAAAGCTTGCAAATTTCTTGCTGGGCACCACCCTCTTGGTCAGGGCGAGTGGCCAGAAATGGAGGCCATTTTCCATGGGGAAAACGAAGTCATTGGCCCAGGCTCTGGGTGTCAGATGACTGGTGGCATCTGGGGCTGTAAGGACTTGCAGGGTCCTAGTTGCTGGCAGCTTTCGTTTTGGAAGGATCCAGCACAGTTTGTAGATTCCTGGCTTGGCACTGCCCTGCCTGCCAGGCCAAGTGGCCAGAAATGAAGGCCATTTTCCATGGGAAAAACGAAGTCCTTTCCCCAGGGTCTCAGTAATATGTTCAAGGTGGCGTTTGAGGCTCTAAGTACTTCCAAGGCCCTAGTTGCTGCCAGCTTTTCTTTTGGAAAAATCCAGCAACGATTGCATCATTCTAGCTAGGCTCCCACTTTCTGCCAGGGTGAGTGGCTGCCAAGGGAGGCCATTTGCCATGGGAAAAAGAAGTCCTTTCCCCAGGGTCTGGGTGTCAGATGAAAGGTGGCCTTTGGGGTTCTGAGGACTTGTAGGGTAGTACTTACTGGCTAGAGTAGAGGAAATGGATTCTATTTGAATATCTGTCTAGAGGCTTTGCCCCACAGGTCCTGGTTGTCCTTGATGGGCTGCAGCTGTGAGCATTGAAGAGAACTGGGATAAAAGGGGGCGGCGTAGCCATTCAGGGAGAGCCTTGAAGGAGCCCTGAACTGGGAAAGAACAGCATGCAGAAGAAAGCGTCTGTGCTGTGAAGATCTGCAGCCATAAGAACACACCGAGGAGGTATGGACTTTAGCAATCTGAGAACAGCATGATGGGACTCTAGAGAAATAGAACAACAACAAGTGGCAGCTTTCGATTTGGAGCAATCCAGCAAAGCTTGCAAATTTCTTGCTGGGCACCACCCTCTTGGTCAGGGCGAGTGGCCAGAAATGGAGGCCATTTTCCATGGGGAAAACGAAGTCATTGGCCCAGGCTCTGGGTGTCAGATGACAGGTGGCGTCTGGGGCTGTAAGGACTTGCAGGGTCCTAGTTGCTGGCAGCTTTCGTTCTGGAAGGATCCAGCACAGTTTGTAGATTCCTGGCTTGGCACTGCCCTGCCTGCCAGGCCAAGTGGCCAGAAATGAAGGCCATTTTCCATGGGAAAAACGAAGTCCTTTCCCCAGGGTCTCAGTAATATGTTCAAGGTGGCGTTTGAGGCTCTAAGTACTTCCAGGGCCCTAGTTGCTGCCAGCTTTTCTTTTGGAAAAATCCAGCAACGATTGCATCATTCTAGCTAGGCTCCCACTTTCTGCCAGGGTGAGTGGCTGCCAAGGGAGGCCATTTGCCATGGGAAAAAGAAGTCCTTTCCCCAGGGTCTGGGTGTCAGATGAAAGGTGGCCTTTGGGGTTCTGAGGACTTGTAGGGTAGTACTTACTGGCTAGAGTAGAGGAAATGGATTCTATTTGAATATCTGTCCCACAGGTCCTGGTTGTCCTTGATGGGCTGCAGCTGTGAGCATTGAAGAGAACTGGGATAAAAGGGGGCGGCGTAGCCATTCAGGGAGAGCCTTGAAGGAGCCCTGAACTGGGAAAGAACAGCATGCAGAAGAAAGCGTCTGTGCTGTGAAGATCTGCAGCCATAAGAACACACCGAGGAGGTATGGACTTTAGCAATCTGAGAACAGCATGATGGGACTCTAGAGAAATAGAACAACAACAAGTGGCAGCTTTCGATTTGGAGCAATCCAGCAAAGCTTGCAAATTTCTTGCTGGGCACCACCCTCTTGGTCAGGGCGAGTGGCCAGAAATGGAGGCAATTTTCCATGGGGAAAACGAAGTCATTGGCCCAGGCTCTGGGTGTCAGATGACTGGTGGCATCTGGGGCTGTAAGGACTTGCAGGGTCCTAGTTGCTGGCAGCTTTCGTTCTGGAAGGATCCAGCACAGTTTGTAGATTCCTGGCTTGGCACTGCCCTGCCTGCCAGGCCAAGTGGCCAGAAATGAAGGCCATTTTCCATGGGAAAAACGAAGTCCTTTCCCCAGGGTCTCAGTAATATGTTCAAGGTGGCGTTTGAGGCTCTAAGTACTTCCAGGGCCCTAGTTGCTGGCAGCTTTTCTTTTGGAAAAATCCAGCAACGATTGCATCATTCTAGCTAGGCTCCCACTTTCTGCCAGGGTGAGTGGCTGCCAAGGGAGGCCATTTGCCATGGGAAAAAGAAGTCCTTTCCCCAGGGTCTGGGTGTCAGATGAAAGGTGGCCTTTGGGGTTCTGAGGACTTGTAGGGTAGTACTTACTGGCTAGAGTAGAGGAAATGGATTCTATTTGAATATCTGTCCCACAGGTCCTGGTTGTCCTTGATGGGCTGCAGCTGTGAGCATTGAAGAGAACTGGGATAAAAGGGGGCGGCGTAGCCATTCAGGGAGAGCCTTGAAGGAGCCCTGAACTGGGAAAGAACAGCATGCAGAAGAAAGCGTCTGTGCTGTGAAGATCTGCAGCCATAAGAACACACCGAGGAGGTATGGACTTTAGCAATCTGAGAACAGCATGATGGGACTCTAGAGAAATAGAACAACAACAAGTGGCAGCTTTCGATTTGGAGCAATCCAGCAAAGCTTGCAAATTTCTTGCTGGGCACCACCCTCTTGGTCAGGGCGAGTGGCCAGAAATGGAGGCCATTTTCCATGGGGAAAACGAAGTCATTGGCCCAGGCTCTGGGTGTCAGATGACTGGTGGCATCTGGGGCTGTAAGGACTTGCAGGGTCCTAGTTGCTGGCAGCTTTCGTTCTGGAAGGATCCAGCAGAGTTTGTAGATTCCTGGCTTGGCACTGCCCTGCCTGCCAGGCCAAGTGGCCACAAATGAAGGCCATTTTCCATGGGAAAAACGAAGTCCTTTCCCCAGGGTCTCAGTAATATGTTCAAGGTGGCGTTTGAGGCTCTAAGTACTTCCAGGGCCCTAGTTGCTGCCAGCTTTTCTTTTGGAAAAATCCAGCAACGATTTCATCATTTTTGCTAGGCTCCCACTTTCTGCCAGGGTGAGTGGCTGCCAAGGGAGGCCATTTGCCATGGGAAAAAGAAGTCCTTTCCCCAGGGTCTGGGTGTCAGATGAAAGGTGGCCTTTGGGGTTCTGAGGACTTGTAGGGTAGTACTTACTGGCTAGAGTAGAGGAAATGGATTCTATTTGAATATCTGTCTAGAGGCTTTGCCCCACAGGTCCTGGTTGTCCTTGATGGGCTGCAGCTGTGAGCATTGAAGAGAACTGGGATAAAAGGGGGCGGCGTAGCCATTCAGGGAGAGCCTTGAAGGAGCCCTGAACTGGGAAAGAACAGCATGCAGAAGAAAGCGTCTGTGCTGTGAAGATCTGCAGCCATAAGAACACACCGAGGAGGTATGGACTTTAGCAATCTGAGAACAGCATGATGGGACTCTAGAGAAATAGAACAACAACAAGTGGCAGCTTTCGATTTGGAGCAATCCAGCAAAGCTTGCAAATTTCTTGCTGGGCACCACCCTCTTGGTCAGGGCGAGTGGCCAGAAATGGAGGCCATTTTCCATGGGGAAAACGAAGTCATTGGCCCAGGCTCTGGGTGTCAGATGACTGGTGGCATCTGGGGCTGTAAGGACTTGCAGGGTCCTAGTTGCTGGCAGCTTTCGTTCTGGAAGGATCCAGCAGAGTTTGTAGATTCCTGGCTTGGCACTGCCCTGCCTGCCAGGCCAAGTGGCCAGAAATGAAGGCCATTTTCCATGGGAAAAAGATGTCCTTTCCCCAGGGTCTCAGTAATATGTTCAAGGTGGCGTTTGAGGCTCTAAGTACTTCCAGGGCCCTAGTTGCTGGCAGCTTTTCTTTTGGAAAAATCCAGCAACGATTGCATCATTCTAGCTAGGCTCCCACTTTCTGCCAGGGTGAGTGGCTGCCAAGGGAGGCCATTTGCCATGGGAAAAAGAAGTCCTTTCCCCAGGGTCTGGGTGTCAGATGAAAGGTGGCCTTTGGGGTTCTGAGGACTTGTAGGGTAGTACTTACTGGCTAGAGTAGAGGAAATGGATTCTATTTGAATATCTGTCCCACAGGTCCTGGTTGTCCTTGATGGGCTGCAGCTGTGAGCATTGAAGAGAACTGGGATAAAAGGGGGCGGCGTAGCCATTCAGGGAGAGCCTTGAAGGAGCCCTGAACTGGGAAAGAACAGCATGCAGAAGAAAGCGTCTGTGCTGTGAAGATCTGCAGCCATAAGAACACACCGAGGAGGTATGGACTTTAGCAATCTGAGAACAGCATTATGGGACTCTAGAGAAATAGAACAACAACAAGTGGCAGCTTTCGATTTGGAGCAATCCAGCAAAGCTTGCAAATTTCTTGCTGGGCACCACCCTCTTGGTCAGGGCGAGTGGCCAGAAATGGAGGCCATTTTCCATGGGGAAAACGAAGTCATTGGCCCAGGCTCTGGGTGTCAGATGACTGGTGGCATCTGGGGCTGTAAGGACTTGCAGGGTCCTAGTTGCTGGCAGCTTTCGTTCTGGAAGGATCCAGCACAGTTTGTAGATTCCTGGCTTGGCACTGCCCTGCCTGCCAGGCCAAGTGGCCACAAATGAAGGCCATTTTCCATGGGAAAAACGAAGTCCTTTCCCCAGGGTCTCAGTAATATGTTCAAGGTGGCGTTTGAGGCTCTAAGTACTTCCAGGGCCCTAGTTGCTGCCAGCTTTTCTTTTGGAAAAATCCAGCAACGATTGCATCATTCTAGCTAGGCTCCCACTTTCTGCCAGGGTGAGTGGCTGCCAAGGGAGGCCATTTGCCATGGGAAAAAGAAGTCCTTTCCCCAGGGTCTGGGTGTCAGATGAAAGGTGGCCTTTGGGGTTCTGAGGACTTGTAGGGTAGTACTTACTGGCTAGAGTAGAGGAAATGGATTCTATTTGAATATCTGTCCCACAGGTCCTGGTTGTCCTTGATGGGCTGCAGCTGTGAGCATTGAAGAGAACTGGGATAAAAGGGGGCGGCGTAGCCATTCAGGGAGAGCCTTGAAGGAGCCCTGAACTGGGAAAGAACAGCATGCAGAAGAAAGCGTCTGTGCTGTGAAGATCTGCAGCCATAAGAACACACCGAGGAGGTATGGACTTTAGCAATCTGAGAACAGCATGATGGGACTCTAGAGAAATAGAACAACAACAAGTGGCAGCTTTCGATTTGGAGCAATCCAGCAAAGCTTGCAAATTTCTTGCTGGGCACCACCCTCTTGGTCAGGGCGAGTGGCCAGAAATGGAGGCAATTTTCCATGGGGAAAACGAAGTCATTGGCCCAGGCTCTGGGTGTCAGATGACTGGTGGCATCTGGGGCTGTAAGGACTTGCAGGGTCCTAGTTGCTGGCAGCTTTCGTTTTGGAAGGATCCAGCACAGTTTGTAGATTCCTGGCTTGGCACTGCCCTGCCTGCCAGGCCAAGTGGCCACAAATGAAGGCCATTTTCCATGGGAAAAACGAAGTCCTTTCCCCAGGGTCTCAGGAATATGTTCAAGGTGGCGTTTGAGGCTCTAAGTACTTCCAGGGCCCTAGTTGCTGCCAGCTTTTCTTTTGGAAAAATCCAGCAACGATTGCATCATTCTAGCTAGGCTCCCACTTTCTGCCAGGGTGAGTGGCTGCCAAGGGAGGCCATTTGCCATGGGAAAAAGAAGTCCTTTCCCCAGGGTCTGGGTGTCAGATGAAAGGTGGCCTTTGGGGTTCTGAGGACTTGTAGGGTAGTACTTACTGGCTAGAGTAGAGGAAATGGATTCTATTTGAATATCTGTCTAGAGGCTTTGCCCCACAGGTCCTGGTTGTCCTTGATGGGCTGCAGCTGTGAGCATTGAAGAGAACTGGGATAAAAGGGGGCGGCGTAGCCATTCAGGGAGAGCCTTGAAGGAGCCCTGAACTGGGAAAGAACAGCATGCAGAAGAAAGCGTCTGTGCTGTGAAGATCTGCAGCCATAAGAACACACCGAGGAGGTATGGACTTTAGCAATCTGAGAACAGCATGATGGGACTCTAGAGAAATAGAACAACAACAAGTGGCAGCTTTCGATTTGGAGCAATCCAGCAAAGCTTGCAAATTTCTTGCTGGGCACCACCCTCTTGGTCAGGGCGAGTGGCCAGAAATGGAGGCAATTTTCCATGGGGAAAACGAAGTCATTGGCCCAGGCTCTGGGTGTCAGATGACTGGTGGCATCTGGGGCTGTAAGGACTTGCAGGGTCCTAGTTGCTGGCAGCTTTCGTTTTGGAAGGATCCAGCACAGTTTGTAGATTCCTGGCTTGGCACTGCCCTGCCTGCCAGGCCAAGTGGCCACAAATGAAGGCCATTTTCCATGGGAAAAACGAAGTCCTTTCCCCAGGGTCTCAGTAATATGTTCAAGGTGGCGTTTGAGGCTCTAAGTACTTCCAGGGCCCTAGTTGCTGCCAGCTTTTCTTTTGGAAAAATCCAGCAACGATTGCATCATTCTAGCTAGGCTCCCACTTTCTGCCAGGGTGAGTGGCTGCCAAGGGAGGCCATTTGCCATGGGAAAAAGAAGTCCTTTCCCCAGGGTCTGGGTGTCAGATGAAAGGTGGCCTTTGGGGTTCTGAGGACTTGTAGGGTAGTACTTACTGGCTAGAGTAGAGGAAATGGATTCTATTTGAATATCTGTCCCACAGGTCCTGGTTGTCCTTGATGGGCTGCAGCTGTGAGCATTGAAGAGAACTGGGATAAAAGGGGGCGGCGTAGCCATTCAGGGAGAGCCTTGAAGGAGCCCTGAACTGGGAAAGAACAGCATGCAGAAGAAAGCGTCTGTGCTGTGAAGATCTGCAGCCATAAGAACACACCGAGGAGGTATGGACTTTAGCAATCTGAGAACAGCATGATGGGACTCTAGAGAAATAGAACAACAACAAGTGGCAGCTTTCGATTTGGAGCAATCCAGCAAAGCTTGCAAATTTCTTGCTGGGCACCACCCTCTTGGTCAGGGCGAGTGGCCAGAAATGGAGGCAATTTTCCATGGGGAAAACGAAGTCATTGGCCCAGGCTCTGGGTGTCAGATGACTGGTGGCATCTGGGGCTGTAAGGACTTGCAGGGTCCTAGTTGCTGGCAGCTTTCGTTTTGGAAGGATCCAGCACAGTTTGTAGATTCCTGGCTTGGCACTGCCCTGCCTGCCAGGCCAAGTGGCCACAAATGAAGGCCATTTTCCATGGGAAAAACGAAGTCCTTTCCCCAGGGTCTCAGTAATATGTTCAAGGTGGCGTTTGAGGCTCTAAGTACTTCCAGGGCCCTAGTTGCTGCCAGCTTTTCTTTTGGAAAAATCCAGCAACGATTGCATCATTCTAGCTAGGCTCCCACTTTCTGCCAGGGTGAGTGGCTGCCAAGGGAGGCCATTTGCCATGGGAAAAAGAAGTCCTTTCCCCAGGGTCTGGGTGTCAGATGAAAGGTGGCCTTTGGGGTTCTGAGGACTTGTAGGGTAGTACTTACTGGCTAGAGTAGAGGAAATGGATTCTATTTGAATATCTGTCTAGAGGCTTTGCCCCACAGGTCCTGGTTGTCCTTGATGGGCTGCAGCTGTGAGCATTGAAGAGAACTGGGATAAAAGGGGGCGGCGTAGCCATTCAGGGAGAGCCTTGAAGGAGCCCTGAACTGGGAAAGAACAGCATGCAGAAGAAAGCGTCTGTGCTGTGAAGATCTGCAGCCATAAGAACACACCGAGGAGGTATGGACTTTAGCAATCTGAGAACAGCATGATGGGACTCTAGAGAAATAGAACAACAACAAGTGGCAGCTTTCGATTTGGAGCAATCCAGCAAAGCTTGCAAATTTCTTGCTGGGCACCACCCTCTTGGTCAGGGCGAGTGGCCAGAAATGGAGGCCATTTTCCATGGGGAAAACGAAGTCATTGGCCCAGGCTCTGGGTGTCAGATGACAGGTGGCGTCTGGGGCTGTAAGGACTTGCAGGGTCCTAGTTGCTGGCAGCTTTCGTTCTGGAAGGATCCAGCACAGTTTGTAGATTCCTGGCTTGGCACTGCCCTGCCTGCCAGGCCAAGTGGCCAGAAATGAAGGCCATTTTCCATGGGAAAAACGAAGTCCTTTCCCCAGGGTCTCAGTAATATGTTCAAGGTGGCGTTTGAGGCTCTAAGTACTTCCAGGGCCCTAGTTGCTGGCAGCTTTTCTTTTGGAAAAATCCAGCAACGATTGCATCATTCTAGCTAGGCTCCCACTTTCTGCCAGGGTGAGTGGCTGCCAAGGGAGGCCATTTGCCATGGGAAAAAGAAGTCCTTTCCCCAGGGTCTGGGTGTCAGATGAAAGGTGGCCTTTGGGGTTCTGAGGACTTGTAGGGTAGTACTTACTGGCTAGAGTAGAGGAAATGGATTCTATTTGAATATCTGTCCCACAGGTCCTGGTTGTCCTTGATGGGCTGCAGCTGTGAGCATTGAAGAGAACTGGGATAAAAGGGGGCGGCGTAGCCATTCAGGGAGAGCCTTGAAGGAGCCCTGAACTGGGAAAGAACAGCATGCAGAAGAAAGCGTCTGTGCTGTGAAGATCTGCAGCCATAAGAACACACCGAGGAGGTATGGACTTTAGCAATCTGAGAACAGCATGATGGGACTCTAGAGAAATAGAACAACAACAAGTGGCAGCTTTCGATTTGGAGCAATCCAGCAAAGCTTGCAAATTTCTTGCTGGGCACCACCCTCTTGGTCAGGGCGAGTGGCCAGAAATGGAGGCAATTTTCCATGGGGAAAACGAAGTCATTGGCCCAGGCTCTGGGTGTCAGATGACTGGTGGCATCTGGGCCTGTAAGGACTTGCAGGGTCCTAGTTGCTGGCAGCTTTCGTTCTGGAAGGATCCAGCACAGTTTGTAGATTCCTGGCTTGGCACTGCCCTGCCTGCCAGGCCAAGTGGCCAGAAATGAAGGCCATTTTCCATGGGAAAAACGAAGTCCTTTCCCCAGGGTCTCAGTAATATGTTCAAGGTGGCGTTTGAGGCTCTAAGTACTTCCAGGGCCCTAGTTGCTGGCAGCTTTTCTTTTGGAAAAATCCAGCAACGATTGCATCATTCTAGCTAGGCTCCCACTTTCTGCCAGGGTGAGTGGCTGCCAAGGGAGGCCATTTGCCATGGGAAAAAGAAGTCCTTTCCCCAGGGTCTGGGTGTCAGATGAAAGGTGGCCTTTGGGGTTCTGAGGACTTGTAGGGTAGTACTTACTGGCTAGAGTAGAGGAAATGGATTCTATTTGAATATCTGTCCCACAGGTCCTGGTTGTCCTTGATGGGCTGCAGCTGTGAGCATTGAAGAGAACTGGGATAAAAGGGGGCGGCGTAGCCATTCAGGGAGAGCCTTGAAGGAGCCCTGAACTGGGAAAGAACAGCATGCAGAAGAAAGCGTCTGTGCTGTGAAGATCTGCAGCCATAAGAACACACCGAGGAGGTATGGACTTTAGCAATCTGAGAACAGCATTATGGGACTCTAGAGAAATAGAACAACAACAAGTGGCAGCTTTCGATTTGGAGCAATCCAGCAAAGCTTGCAAATTTCTTGCTGGGCACCACCCTCTTGGTCAGGGCGAGTGGCCAGAAATGGAGGCAATTTTCCATGGGGAAAACGAAGTCATTGGCCCAGGCTCTGGGTGTCAGATGACTGGTGGCATCTGGGGCTCTAAGGACTTGCAGGGTCCTAGTTGCTGGCAGCTTTCGTTCTGGAAGGATCCAGCACAGTTTGTAGATTCCTGGCTTGGCACTGCCCTGCCTGCCAGGCCAAGTGGCCACAAATGAAGGCCATTTTCCATGGGAAAAACGAAGTCCTTTCCCCAGGGTCTCAGTAATATGTTCAAGGTGGCGTTTGAGGCTCTAAGTACTTCCAGGGCCCTAGTTGCTGCCAGCTTTTCTTTTGGAAAAATCCAGCAACGATTGCATCATTCTAGCTAGGCTCCCACTTTCTGCCAGGGTGAGTGGCTGCCAAGGGAGGCCATTTGCCATGGGAAAAAGAAGTCCTTTCCCCAGGGTCTGGGTGTCAGATGAAAGGTGGCCTTTGGGGTTCTGAGGACTTGTAGGGTAGTACTTACTGGCTAGAGTAGAGGAAATGGATTCTATTTGAATATCTGTCCCACAGGTCCTGGTTGTCCTTGATGGGCTGCAGCTGTGAGCATTGAAGAGAACTGGGATAAAAGGGGGCGGCGTAGCCATTCAGGGAGAGCCTTGAAGGAGCCCTGAACTGGGAAAGAACAGCATGCAGAAGAAAGCGTCTGTGCTGTGAAGATCTGCAGCCATAAGAACACACCGAGGAGGTATGGACTTTAGCAATCTGAGAACAGCATGATGGGACTCTAGAGAAATAGAACAACAACAAGTGGCAGCTTTCGATTTGGAGCAATCCAGCAAAGCTTGCAAATTTCTTGCTGGGCACCACCCTCTTGGTCAGGGCGAGTGGCCAGAAATGGAGGCAATTTTCCATGGGGAAAACGAAGTCATTGGCCCAGGCTCTGGGTGTCAGATGACTGGTGGCATCTGGGGCTGTAAGGACTTGCAGGGTCCTAGTTGCTGGCAGCTTTCGTTTTGGAAGGATCCAGCACAGTTTGTAGATTCCTGGCTTGGCACTGCCCTGCCTGCCAGGCCAAGTGGCCACAAATGAAGGCCATTTTCCATGGGAAAAACGAAGTCCTTTCCCCAGGGTCTCAGTAATATGTTCAAGGTGGCGTTTGAGGCTCTAAGTACTTCCAGGGCCCTAGTTGCTGGCAGCTTTTCTTTTGGAAAAATCCAGCAACGATTGCATCATTCTAGCTAGGCTCCCACTTTCTGCCAGGGTGAGTGGCTGCCAAGGGAGGCCATTTGCCATGGGAAAAAGAAGTCCTTTCCCCAGGGTCTGGGTGTCAGATGAAAGGTGGCCTTTGGGGTTCTGAGGACTTGTAGGGTAGTACTTACTGGCTAGAGTAGAGGAAATGGATTCTATTTGAATATCTGTCTAGAGGCTTTGCCCCACAGGTCCTGGTTGTCCTTGATGGGCTGCAGCTGTGAGCATTGAAGAGAACTGGGATAAAAGGGGGCGGCGTAGCCATTCAGGGAGAGCCTTGAAGGAGCCCTGAACTGGGAAAGAACAGCATGCAGAAGAAAGCGTCTGTGCTGTGAAGATCTGCAGCCATAAGAACACACCGAGGAGGTATGGACTTTAGCAATCTGAGAACAGCATGATGGGACTCTAGAGAAATAGAACAACAACAAGTGGCAGCTTTCGATTTGGAGCAATCCAGCAAAGCTTGCAAATTTCTTGCTGGGCACCACCCTCTTGGTCAGGGCGAGTGGCCAGAAATGGAGGCAATTTTCCATGGGGAAAACGAAGTCATTGGCCCAGGCTCTGGGTGTCAGATGACTGGTGGCATCTGGGGCTGTAAGGACTTGCAGGGTCCTAGTTGCTGGCAGCTTTCGTTTTGGAAGGATCCAGCACAGTTTGTAGATTCCTGGCTTGGCACTGCCCTGCCTGCCAGGCCAAGTGGCCACAAATGAAGGCCATTTTCCATGGGAAAAACGAAGTCCTTTCCCCAGGGTCTCAGTAATATGTTCAAGGTGGCGTTTGAGGCTCTAAGTACTTCCAGGGCCCTAGTTGCTGCCAGCTTTTCTTTTGGAAAAATCCAGCAACGATTGCATCATTCTAGCTAGGCTCCCACTTTCTGCCAGGGTGAGTGGCTGCCAAGGGAGGCCATTTGCCATGGGAAAAAGAAGTCCTTTCCCCAGGGTCTGGGTGTCAGATGAAAGGTGGCCTTTGGGGTTCTGAGGACTTGTAGGGTAGTACTTACTGGCTAGAGTAGAGGAAATGGATTCTATTTGAATATCTGTCCCACAGGTCCTGGTTGTCCTTGATGGGCTGCAGCTGTGAGCATTGAAGAGAACTGGGATAAAAGGGGGCGGCGTAGCCATTCAGGGAGAGCCTTGAAGGAGCCCTGAACTGGGAAAGAACAGCATGCAGAAGAAAGCGTCTGTGCTGTGAAGATCTGCAGCCATAAGAACACACCGAGGAGGTATGGACTTTAGCAATCTGAGAACAGCATGATGGGACTCTAGAGAAATAGAACAACAACAAGTGGCAGCTTTCGATTTGGAGCAATCCAGCAAAGCTTGCAAATTTCTTGCTGGGCACCACCCTCTTGGTCAGGGCGAGTGGCCAGAAATGGAGGCAATTTTCCATGGGGAAAACGAAGTCATTGGCCCAGGCTCTGGGTGTCAGATGACTGGTGGCATCTGGGGCTGTAAGGACTTGCAGGGTCCTAGTTGCTGGCAGCTTTCGTTTTGGAAGGATCCAGCACAGTTTGTAGATTCCTGGCTTGGCACTGCCCTGCCTGCCAGGCCAAGTGGCCACAAATGAAGGCCATTTTCCATGGGAAAAACGAAGTCCTTTCCCCAGGGTCTCAGTAATATGTTCAAGGTGGCGTTTGAGGCTCTAAGTACTTCCAGGGCCCTAGTTGCTGCCAGCTTTTCTTTTGGAAAAATCCAGCAACGATTGCATCATTCTAGCTAGGCTCCCACTTTCTGCCAGGGTGAGTGGCTGCCAAGGGAGGCCATTTGCCATGGGAAAAAGAAGTCCTTTCCCCAGGGTCTGGGTGTCAGATGAAAGGTGGCCTTTGGGGTTCTGAGGACTTGTAGGGTAGTACTTACTGGCTAGAGTAGAGGAAATGGATTCTATTTGAATATCTGTCTAGAGGCTTTGCCCCACAGGTCCTGGTTGTCCTTGATGGGCTGCAGCTGTGAGCATTGAAGAGAACTGGGATAAAAGGGGGCGGCGTAGCCATTCAGGGAGAGCCTTGAAGGAGCCCTGAACTGGGAAAGAACAGCATGCAGAAGAAAGCGTCTGTGCTGTGAAGATCTGCAGCCATAAGAACACACCGAGGAGGTATGGACTTTAGCAATCTGAGAACAGCATGATGGGACTCTAGAGAAATAGAACAACAACAAGTGGCAGCTTTAGATTTGGAGCAATCCAGCAAAGCTTGCAAATTTCTTGCTGGGCACCACCCTCTTGGTCAGGGCGAGTGGCCAGAAATGGAGGCCATTTTCCATGGGGAAAACGAAGTCATTGGCCCAGGCTCTGGGTGTCAGATGACAGGTGGCGTCTGGGGCTGTAAGGACTTGCAGGGTCCTAGTTGCTGGCAGCTTTCGTTCTGGAAGGATCCAGCACAGTTTGTAGATTCCTGGCTTGGCACTGCCCTGCCTGCCAGGCCAAGTGGCCAGAAATGAAGGCCATTTTCCATGGGAAAAACGAAGTCCTTTCCCCAGGGTCTCAGTAATATGTTCAAGGTGGCGTTTGAGGCTCTAAGTACTTCCAGGGCCCTAGTTGCTGGCAGCTTTTCTTTTGGAAAAATCCAGCAACGATTGCATCATTCTAGCTAGGCTCCCACTTTCTGCCAGGGTGAGTGGCTGCCAAGGGAGGCCATTTGCCATGGGAAAAAGAAGTCCTTTCCCCAGGGTCTGGGTGTCAGATGAAAGGTGGCCTTTGGGGTTCTGAGGACTTGTAGGGTAGTACTTACTGGCTAGAGTAGAGGAAATGGATTCTATTTGAATATCTGTCCCACAGGTCCTGGTTGTCCTTGATGGGCTGCAGCTGTGAGCATTGAAGAGAACTGGGATAAAAGGGGGCGGCGTAGCCATTCAGGGAGAGCCTTGAAGGAGCCCTGAACTGGGAAAGAACAGCATGCAGAAGAAAGCGTCTGTGCTGTGAAGATCTGCAGCCATAAGAACACACCGAGGAGGTATGGACTTTAGCAATCTGAGAACAGCATGATGGGACTCTAGAGAAATAGAACAACAACAAGTGGCAGCTTTCGATTTGGAGCAATCCAGCAAAGCTTGCAAATTTCTTGCTGGGCACCACCCTCTTGGTCAGGGCGAGTGGCCAGAAATGGAGGCAATTTTCCATGGGGAAAACGAAGTCATTGGCCCAGGCTCTGGGTGTCAGATGACTGGTGGCATCTGGGGCTGTAAGGACTTGCAGGGTCCTAGTTGCTGGCAGCTTTCGTTCTGGAAGGATCCAGCACAGTTTGTAGATTCCTGGCTTGGCACTGCCCTGCCTGCCAGGCCAAGTGGCCAGAAATGAAGGCCATTTTCCATGGGAAAAACGAAGTCCTTTCCCCAGGGTCTCAGTAATATGTTCAAGGTGGCGTTTGAGGCTCTAAGTACTTCCAGGGCCCTAGTTGCTGCCAGCTTTTCTTTTGGAAAAATCCAGCAACGATTGCATCATTCTAGCTAGGCTCCCACTTTCTGCCAGGGTGAGTGGCTGCCAAGGGAGGCCATTTGCCATGGGAAAAAGAAGTCCTTTCCCCAGGGTCTGGGTGTCAGATGAAAGGTGGCCTTTGGGGTTCTGAGGACTTGTAGGGTAGTACTTACTGGCTAGAGTAGAGGAAATGGATTCTATTTGAATATCTGTCTAGAGGCTTTGCCCCACAGGTCCTGGTTGTCCTTGATGGGCTGCAGCTGTGAGCATTGAAGAGAACTGGGATAAAAGGGGGCGGCGTAGCCATTCAGGGAGAGCCTTGAAGGAGCCCTGAACTGGGAAAGAACAGCATGCAGAAGAAAGCGTCTGTGCTGTGAAGATCTGCAGCCATAAGAACACACCGAGGAGGTATGGACTTTAGCAATCTGAGAACAGCATTATGGGACTCTAGAGAAATAGAACAACAACAAGTGGCAGCTTTCGATTTGGAGCAATCCAGCAAAGCTTGCAAATTTCTTGCTGGGCACCACCCTCTTGGTCAGGGCGAGTGGCCAGAAATGGAGGCCATTTTCCATGGGGAAAACGAAGTCATTGGCCCAGGCTCTGGGTGTCAGATGACTGGTGGCATCTGGGGCTCTAAGGACTTGCAGGGTCCTAGTTGCTGGCAGCTTTCGTTCTGGAAGGATCCAGCACAGTTTGTAGATTCCTGGCTTGGCACTGCCCTGCCTGCCAGGCCAAGTGGCCACAAATGAAGGCCATTTTCCATGGGAAAAACGAAGTCCTTTCCCCAGGGTCTCAGTAATATGTTCAAGGTGGCGTTTGAGGCTCTAAGTACTTCCAGGGCCCTAGTTGCTGCCAGCTTTTCTTTTGGAAAAATCCAGCAACGATTGCATCATTCTAGCTAGGCTCCCACTTTCTGCCAGGGTGAGTGGCTGCCAAGGGAGGCCATTTGCCATGGGAAAAAGAAGTCCTTTCCCCAGGGTCTGGGTGTCAGATGAAAGGTGGCCTTTGGGGTTCTGAGGACTTGTAGGGTAGTACTTACTGGCTAGAGTAGAGGAAATGGATTCTATTTGAATATCTGTCCCACAGGTCCTGGTTGTCCTTGATGGGCTGCAGCTGTGAGCATTGAAGAGAACTGGGATAAAAGGGGGCGGCGTAGCCATTCAGGGAGAGCCTTGAAGGAGCCCTGAACTGGGAAAGAACAGCATGCAGAAGAAAGCGTCTGTGCTGTGAAGATCTGCAGCCATAAGAACACACCGAGGAGGTATGGACTTTAGCAATCTGAGAACAGCATGATGGGACTCTAGAGAAATAGAACAACAACAAGTGGCAGCTTTCGATTTGGAGCAATCCAGCAAAGCTTGCAAATTTCTTGCTGGGCACCACCCTCTTGGTCAGGGCGAGTGGCCAGAAATGGAGGCAATTTTCCATGGGGAAAACGAAGTCATTGGCCCAGGCTCTGGGTGTCAGATGACTGGTGGCATCTGGGGCTGTAAGGACTTGCAGGGTCCTAGTTGCTGGCAGCTTTCGTTTTGGAAGGATCCAGCACAGTTTGTAGATTCCTGGCTTGGCACTGCCCTGCCTGCCAGGCCAAGTGGCCACAAATGAAGGCCATTTTCCATGGGAAAAACGAAGTCCTTTCCCCAGGGTCTCAGTAATATGTTCAAGGTGGCGTTTGAGGCTCTAAGTACTTCCAGGGCCCTAGTTGCTGCCAGCTTTTCTTTTGGAAAAATCCAGCAACGATTGCATCATTCTAGCTAGGCTCCCACTTTCTGCCAGGGTGAGTGGCTGCCAAGGGAGGCCATTTGCCATGGGAAAAAGAAGTCCTTTCCCCAGGGTCTGGGTGTCAGATGAAAGGTGGCCTTTGGGGTTCTGAGGACTTGTAGGGTAGTACTTACTGGCTAGAGTAGAGAAATGGATTCTATTTGAATATCTGTCTAGAGGCTTTGCCCCACAGGTCCTGGTTGTCCTTGATGGGCTGCAGCTGTGAGCATTGAAGAGAACTGGGATAAAAGGGGGCGGCGTAGCCATTCAGGGAGAGCCTTGAAGGAGCCCTGAACTGGGAAAGAACAGCATGCAGAAGAAAGCGTCTGTGCTGTGAAGATCTGCAGCCATAAGAACACACCGAGGAGGTATGGACTTTAGCAATCTGAGAACAGCATGATGGGACTCTAGAGAAATAGAACAACAACAAGTGGCAGCTTTAGATTTGGAGCAATCCAGCAAAGCTTGCAAATTTCTTGCTGGGCACCACCCTCTTGGTCAGGGCGAGTGGCCAGAAATGGAGGCCATTTTCCATGGGGAAAACGAAGTCATTGGCCCAGGCTCTGGGTGTCAGATGACAGGTGGCGTCTGGGGCTGTAAGGACTTGCAGGGTCCTAGTTGCTGGCAGCTTTCGTTCTGGAAGGATCCAGCACAGTTTGTAGATTCCTGGCTTGGCACTGCCCTGCCTGCCAGGCCAAGTGGCCAGAAATGAAGGCCATTTTCCATGGGAAAAACGAAGTCCTTTCCCCAGGGTCTCAGTAATATGTTCAAGGTGGCGTTTGAGGCTCTAAGTACTTCCAGGGCCCTAGTTGCTGGCAGCTTTTCTTTTGGAAAAATCCAGCAACGATTGCATCATTCTAGCTAGGCTCCCACTTTCTGCCAGGGTGAGTGGCTGCCAAGGGAGGCCATTTGCCATGGGAAAAAGAAGTCCTTTCCCAGGGTCTGGGTGTCAGATGAAAGGTGGCCTTTGGGGTTCTGAGGACTTGTAGGGTAGTACTTACTGGCTAGAGTAGAGGAAATGGATTCTATTTGAATATCTGTCCCACAGGTCCTGGTTGTCCTTGATGGGCTGCAGCTGTGAGCATTGAAGAGAACTGGGATAAAAGGGGGCGGCGTAGCCATTCAGGGAGAGCCTTGAAGGAGCCCTGAACTGGGAAAGAACAGCATGCAGAAGAAAGCGTCTGTGCTGTGAAGATCTGCAGCCATAAGAACACACCGAGGAGGTATGGACTTTAGCAATCTGAGAACAGCATGATGGGACTCTAGAGAAATAGAACAACAACAAGTGGCAGCTTTCGATTTGGAGCAATCCAGCAAAGCTTGCAAATTTCTTGCTGGGCACCACCCTCTTGGTCAGGGCGAGTGGCCAGAAATGGAGGCAATTTTCCATGGGGAAAACGAAGTCATTGGCCCAGGCTCTGGGTGTCAGATGACTGGTGGCATCTGGGGCTGTAAGGACTTGCAGGGTCCTAGTTGCTGGCAGCTTTCGTTTTGGAAGGATCCAGCACAGTTTGTAGATTCCTGGCTTGGCACTGCCCTGCCTGCCAGGCCAAGTGGCCACAAATGAAGGCCATTTTCCATGGGAAAACGAAGTCCTTTCCCCAGGGTCTCAGTAATATGTTCAAGGTGGCGTTTGAGGCTCTAAGTACTTCCAGGGCCCTAGTTGCTGCCAGCTTTTCTTTTGGAAAAATCAGCAACGATTGCATCATTCTAGCTAGGCTCCCACTTTCTGCCAGGGTGAGTGGCTGCCAAGGGAGGCCATTTGCCATGGGAAAAAGAAGTCCTTTCCCCAGGGTCTGGGTGTCAGATGAAAGGTGGCCTTTGGGGTTCTGAGGACTTGTAGGGTAGTACTTACTGGCTAGAGTAGAGGAAATGGATTCTATTTGAATATCTGTCTAGAGGCTTTGCCCCACAGGTCCTGGTTGTCCTTGATGGGCTGCAGCTGTGAGCATTGAAGAGAACTGGGATAAAAGGGGGCGGCGTAGCCATTCAGGGAGAGCCTTGAAGGAGCCCTGAACTGGGAAAGAACAGCATGCAGAAGAAAGCGTCTGTGCTGTGAAGATCTGCAGCCATAAGAACACACCGAGGAGGTATGGACTTTAGCAATCTGAGAACAGCATTATGGGACTCTAGAGAAATAGAACAACAACAAGTGGCAGCTTTCGATTTGGAGCAATCCAGCAAAGCTTGCAAATTTCTTGCTGGGCACCACCCTCTTGGTCAGGGCGAGTGGCCAGAAATGGAGGCCATTTTCCATGGGGAAAACGAAGTCATTGGCCCAGGCTCTGGGTGTCAGATGACTGGTGGCATCTGGGGCTCTAAGGACTTGCAGGGTCCTAGTTGCTGGCAGCTTTCGTTCTGGAAGGATCCAGCACAGTTTGTAGATTCCTGGCTTGGCACTGCCCTGCCTGCCAGGCCAAGTGGCCACAAATGAAGGCCATTTTCCATGGGAAAACGAAGTCCTTTCCCCAGGGTCTCAGTAATATGTTCAAGGTGGCGTTTGAGGCTCTAAGTACTTCCAGGGCCCTAGTTGCTGCCAGCTTTTCTTTTGGAAAAATCCAGCAACGATTGCATCATTCTAGCTAGGCTCCCACTTTCTGCCAGGGTGAGTGGCTGCCAAGGGAGGCCATTTGCCATGGGAAAAAGAAGTCCTTTCCCCAGGGTCTGGGTGTCAGATGAAAGGTGGCCTTTGGGGTTCTGAGGACTTGTAGGGTAGTACTTACTGGCTAGAGTAGAGGAAATGGATTCTATTTGAATATCTGTCCCACAGGTCCTGGTTGTCCTTGATGGGCTGCAGCTGTGAGCATTGAAGAGAACTGGGATAAAAGGGGGCGGCGTAGCCATTCAGGGAGAGCCTTGAAGGAGCCCTGAACTGGGAAAGAACAGCATGCAGAAGAAAGCGTCTGTGCTGTGAAGATCTGCAGCCATAAGAACACACCGAGGAGGTATGGACTTTAGCAATCTGAGAACAGCATGATGGGACTCTAGAGAAATAGAACAACAACAAGTGGCAGCTTTCGATTTGGAGCAATCCAGCAAAGCTTGCAAATTTCTTGCTGGGCACCACCCTCTTGGTCAGGGCGAGTGGCCAGAAATGGAGGCAATTTTCCATGGGGAAAACGAAGTCATTGGCCCAGGCTCTGGGTGTCAGATGACTGGTGGCATCTGGGGCTGTAAGGACTTGCAGGGTCCTAGTTGCTGGCAGCTTTCGTTTTGGAAGGATCCAGCACAGTTTGTAGATTCCTGGCTTGGCACTGCCCTGCCTGCCAGGCCAAGTGGCCACAAATGAAGGCCATTTTCCATGGGAAAAACGAAGTCCTTTCCCCAGGGTCTCAGTAATATGTTCAAGGTGGCGTTGAGGCTCTAAGTACTTCCAGGGCCCTAGTTGCTGCCAGCTTTTCTTTTGGAAAAATCCAGCAACGATTGCATCATTCTAGCTAGGCTCCCACTTTCTGCCAGGGTGAGTGGCTGCCAAGGGAGGCCATTTGCCATGGGAAAAAGAAGTCCTTTCCCCAGGGTCTGGGTGTCAGATGAAAGGTGGCCTTTGGGGTTCTGAGGACTTGTAGGGTAGTACTTACTGGCTAGAGTAGAGGAAATGGATTCTATTTGAATATCTGTCTAGAGGCTTTGCCCCACAGGTCCTGGTTGTCCTTGATGGGCTGCAGCTGTGAGCATTGAAGAGAACTGGGATAAAGGGGGCGGCGTAGCCATTCAGGGAGAGCCTTGAAGGAGCCCTGAACTGGGAAAGAACAGCATGCAGAAGAAAGCGTCTGTGCTGTGAAGATCTGCAGCCATAAGAACACACCA